>NC_073695.1:58494468-59694468 GCF_029784165.1 Wyeomyia smithii | reverse complement strand
ACCGCTTCTGGAGCCTGTCTTCTCGTATTCTAATCAAATGTGAGGTCTTGAACCGTCCCGTGATTGAAAATTTTTGAAAGGTTAATCGAACTTAATTCTCAAACCCGTTTTATGACATTGTATTTCAATCACATGTCCCAAAATATTAACCCTTCTTCGAATATTCCAAATCGTGTCGACTTATCAAATACTTCTGATTCTACTGTGTTTTTCGATACACCCATGATAGAAGAAACTCGTGGAATCCCGGATCATTTACGCGTGCAGCAGATCCCTAAAATTTTTTCCAATAAATATCGAAACATCAACTGCGACAATATGTACTACACTGACGGATCACTTCTTGATGGGTCCACTGGCTTCGGTATCTTCAATAACAATTTAACCGTCTCCCATAAGCTCGATAATCCTGCTTCTGTTTACGTCGCAGAATTAGCTGCAATTAAGTACACCCTAGGGATTATCGAAAAAATGCCCACGGACCATTATTTCATCTTTACGGACAGTCTCAGTTCCATTGAGGCTCTCCGATCGATGAAAGATGTTAAGCACTCTCCGTATTTCCTGGGGAAAATACGGGAACATCTGAGTGCTTTATCCGAAAAATCTACTCAGATTACCTTAGCGTGGGTCCCTACTCACTGCTCGATACCGGGTAATGAGAAAGCGGACTCTTTGGCTAAGGTGGGCGCAACAAACGGTGATATTTATGAAAGACCAATTGCCTTTAATGAATTTTTCGCATTTGTACGTCAGAATACGATCATCAGTTGGCAAAATTCTTGGACCAAGGGGGAACTGGGAAGGTGGTTACATTCCATAATCCTCAAGATATCGACGAACCCGTGGTTCAAGGGGTTGGATGTAGGTCGGGATTTCATTTGCGTGATGTCCCGGTTTATGTCCAATCACTATAGATTTGACGCGCATCTCCGTCGTGTTGGGCTCGGGGAGAGTGGTATCTGTGCCTGTGGTGAAGGTTATCACGACATAGAGCACGTTGTTTGGTCATGCCCTGTACACCGTGACGCCAGGTCTAGATTAATAGCTTCCCTGCAGGCCGAAGGTAGGCAGCCGGCTGTTCCTGTTCGTGATGTCTTGGCGAGCCGTGACCTATCCTACATGTCCCTTATATACGTTTTCCTGAAATCCATCCACGCCCCAGGTTAGTCCTATCCCCTTCCGCCTACATCCAACCAAACGACAAGAACACGTTAAGACCCCGGATCCGAAAACAGCAATCAGACCCGCACGATACTCTCAAGGCCCGAGGGAGACAACCTAATATGCCAGTCCGTAATATCTTGGCCCAGCAGCGAAACAAATTTAATATGCTGCTTACCTATGGCAATGAAAACCATCAAACAGCAAACCTGTGCTTTTAATGCAAAATATTTTAGCTTTAAGTTAGATTTAGTTTCAGCTCGTAGTCGGCAGCGAGGATAAAAAATTTGCTTTTAGTTAAGATACTTTAGAAAGTAAGCTACCAGATATAATTGGCGCCGTTAAACATTGAATTGTATTTGTGCCGTGTCAAATAAACTATAGATGAAGAAAAAAAAAACAACATGATTTCAAATTTATCTCAAATATTTAATGAAATGTGTGCAATTTTAGTGGGGTTAATGTTCAGCAAACAGGGTCATGTCAAATTTCTAAAGCCGTACCATGTATATTTTGTTCATTGGCCCAAAAATGATCTGTGAAAAATTTCAGCTCATTTGGAACCACAAATTGAACAAGACGCTCGTGCAAATGGGTTTCAAGCCATCGAAGAACGACTGTTGTCTCTACGTCAGGAGGAGCGATGGAAAAACCGTTTACATTGCTGTGTACGTTTGATGATTTTGTTATAAAGGGTGATTTTTTTGCTATTTGGTTTTTCGCAGAGGGGATTCACTGCTGTCAAATTTCATATATGTGTGTGTTATCGCAGATCAACTCTGGTCCATGACGTTTGTTGGTCCATGATGTTTGTAACTATGAACAATAATGGGGGAAAAATGTGAATAGCTAAACAACATTCATGAAAGTTTTCCGCGGTTTCTCGAGTTTCGATGAAAAACATTCCAATTCTATAAAATTTCACATCGATCAATTTCATGACCAAAAGGAACAAAAACCAAAACAAACACCATGTTGCCGAATATGTTGGTTACACGATTTTTGACAGATAGATCCCCCCTGGTTTTTCGTGTATTCAGATTTGACAGTTCACGCGGGAGCTCTGACAGCTGTCAAAGTCTAATGTATTCAGTTTGACCTACTGACCTACCTACAGACCTACTGAGCAAGCTATTCAAGCTATTGTGACGAAATTTCAAACAGGTTTTACTCTGTTGGTCATAAACCTACCAACACGTATACATAGAGTGCGTACAGAAGAAAATATTGCTGCCGTATCAGCCAGTGTAGTGGAAGACCGTGAAATGTCAATTCGACGCCGTTCGCAGCAATTGGGCTTGTGTTATTCGACTACATGGAAGATTTTACGAAAGGATCTTGGTGTAAAGCCTTACAAAATACAGCTCGTACAAGAATTGAAGCCGAACGACTTGCCGCAGCGTCGAATTTTTGGTGAATGGGTTTTAGAACAACTTACCGAAAAACCACTTTTTGACCGAAAAATTGTGTTCAGTGACGAAGCTCATTTCTGGTTAAATGGGTGTGTTAATAAGCAAAATTGCCGCATTTGGATCGAAGAGCAACCAGAGGCAATACAAGAATCGCCAATGCACCCAGAAAAATGCACTGTTTGGTGCGGTTTACACGCTGGAGGCATCATTGGTCCGTACTTCTTCAAAGATGATCAAAATCGCAACGTTACGGTCAATGGCGCTCGTTATCGCGCGATGATTTCTGATTTTTGTTTTTTTTTTTTTTTTGGTCACAACATTTATTTGACTCGGCACAATACAAGCTAATGTTTTACGGAGCCAATTAAGTTTAATGCCTTATGGTCTAAAATATCTTATAAGCTAAAGGCAAATTTTTTATCCTCGCTGCCGACTACGAGCTGGAACTAAATCTATTACTAAAACTAACATGGTTTTCTTTTTATCCGAGATTCGTTTCGCTGTTAAATGGGCACCTTGATGCTCTTTAAATAGCTGTAAACAAGTAGCATATATGGCAAGTTTCGCTGAGCGAGGATATCACGAACTGGCACATAGGGCTGTATTTCTCGGGCCCTGAGGGTATCCAAAAGTAGAGATCTGGCGCCGCGGAATTCAGCACACACCTAAACCACGTGTTCAATGTCTTGATACCCCAATCCACAAACGCAATGATTACTGCTCGCCAGCCCAATACGCAGGAGATGTGCATCTAACCCGTAGTGGTTGGACATAATCCGAGACATCATGCGAATGAAATCTCGTCCTACATCCAACTCCCGAAACCAAGGTTTGGTGGAAACCTTGGGGATGATGCTGTGTAGCCACCTCTTCAATTCTTCCTTATACCACGAGGCCCGCCAGTTGACAAGTGTATTTTGACGTGAAAATTTTAAAAATTCATTGTAGGCAATTGGTCTGTTGTAAATATCACCGTTTGTTGCGCCCACCTTAGCCAAAGTGTCCGCTTTCTCATTGCCCTGAATGGAACAATGAGAAGGGACCCACACTAAGGTAATCTGAGAAGATTTTTCGGATAAAGCACTCAGATGTTCCCGTATTTTCCCCAGGAAATACGGAGAGTGCTTAACATCCTTCATCGATCGGAGAGCCTCAATAGAACTGAGACTGTCCGTAAACATGATGTAATGGTCCGTGGGCATTTTGTCAATAATCCCTAAGGTATACTGAATTGCAGCCAATTCTGCGACATAAACAGAAGCAGGATTATCGAGCTTGTAGGAGGCGGTAAAATTATTGTTGAAGATACCGAAGCCAGTGGACCCACATTCTGATTTTTGTTGCTGAAAAGGGAAGAGCCGGGTCTTGTTGACATGTGGTTTCAGCAAGACGGAGCAACGTGCCACACATCGCGCGAATCAATGGACATATTGCGGAATGAGTTCGGTGAGCAATTCATCTCACGAAATGGACCGGTGAATTGGCCGCCTAGATCATGCGATGTAACACCGCTCAATTATTTTTTGTGGGGCTACGTTAAGTCTCTCGTCTATGCGGATAAGCCGACAACAATTCCAGCCTTGGAAGACAACATTACACGCGTTATTCGCGAGTTACCAGCCGAAATGCTCGAAAAAGTGACTCAAAATTGAACTTTTCGTATGGACCATTTAAAACGTAGCCGTGGCCAACATTTGAATGAAATTATCTTTAGAAAGTAAATGGCATAAACCAATTTATCGGCTCAAATAAAGATTTCATACAGTTTTGTAATTTTTATGCTTTTTTTTTAAAGAAAAACTGAATTCTAAAAAAATTACCCTCTATATGTGAGTCTGAAACCCGCCAGAGAGCTGGATCAACGGATCGCAGAACAGCAGGAGGAAGGAGTGAAAGACATGAATGGGCTGTGGGGCAGTATCCACGGCGCCATCGAAACGACTGCGAGAGAGGTGGTAGGTACGACGCGTGGAAGACAGCCTAATGGCTGGTTCGATACCGAGTGCCAGAGAGCGACAGATGAGAATAACCGTGCCAGGAGCCGCATGCTCACTGCGGTTACGCGCCAGAACAAAGAGAGAGGTACAGGGTGGCAAGAGCTGCCGGAAATATAACCCACCGTCAAAAGAAGCGCGAGTACGAGGAGCAGGTGCTCGCCAGCGCAGAGGACAGCTATGCTGAAAACGATGTGCGGAGATTCTAAAGAACTGTCAACAGAGTCAGAAGCAGGAATTTCCCTGTGCATGTCATGTGTAATGACAAGGACGGCAACCTGCTTACTGATAAACCGTCGGTTGCAGCCAGGTGGAAGGAGCATTTTCAGGCGCTATTGAACGGTGAGGAGCCGCATGAGCAGAGCAGGAACAGGATGACGATTATGAGTGACAAACAAGCTGTGGAGCCACCAACACAGGAGGAGGTGAAAAAGGCGATTAGTGAGCTGAAAAACGGCAAGGCCGCTGGGAAGGACGGTATCTCGGCCAAACTTCAGAAAGCGGGAAGCGAGCGGCTGTACTATGCGATCCACCAGATAATACTAAGGATCTGCGCGGATGAACAAATGCCGAACGACTGGTTGGAAGGCCTCATATGCCCTATCTATAAGAAGGGCCATCGATTGGATTGTGGCAACTATCGAGGCATAACGTTACTCAACTCCGCATATAAAGTGCCCTCCCGTATACTGCTCTTCAGATTGAGACCGTTAACGAAACCCTCTATTGGCGAATACCAGGCTGGTTTTCGACAGGGGCGTTTCACGACGGATCAAATCTTCACCCTGCGACAGATCCTCGATAAGTTCCGGGAGTACAAATTACCGACTCACCATCTGTTTGTGGACTTCAGGGCGGCATACGACTCAGTGAAAAGAAACGAGCTGTGACAGATCATGCTGGAACACGGTTTCCCTACGAAACTAATTAAGTTGAGTCGTATGACGCTGGAGGGATCGAAATCGTGCGTGCTGATGAGACATCAGCCGCGTCCGTAACGTTGGATGGACTGAAGCAGGGGGATGCGCTCTCCAACTTACTGTCCAACATCACTTTTGAGGGTGCAGTACGAAGAGCAAACGTGAAAAGAAATTGTACGATCATTTTGCGAACGACATCGATATCATTGGTATCAACCGTAAGGCCGTGGAGGAGGCCTTCGTACCTTTTAAGAGGGAAGCAGCGAGATTGGAACTTGTCATTAACTCTGCCAAAACGAAGCACATGGTAGCTGGCAGAGAGCGTGGGAGTCCCCGTGGTGTTGATGCTGAGGTGGAGATAGATGGGGAACAATTTGAAGTGGTTGACGAATTCGTTTATCTTGGTACGCTTGTGACATGTGACAACGATATGAGCCGTGAAGTGAAACGACGAGTTGCAGCTGCGAACAGGGCCTTCTACGAACTACGTAATCAGCTAAGGTCCCGTAGTTTGCGAACTCGCACAAAACTATCGCTGTATAGGACGCTGATACTCCCGGTGGCCCTTTACGGCCATGAAGCATGGACGCTGAAGGAAGCTGATCGACGAGTGCTCGAAGTTTTTGAGCGTAAAGTTCTGCGATCGATGCTTGGCGGTAAATTGGAAGATGAAGTGGCGCAGACGCATGAATCACGAGTTGTACCAGGTATACAGACATGCTGATACAGTGAAGGTAATACAGCGGGGCAGGCTTCAGTGGACTGGACATGTATCTATCTTCAGTAGAGAACCAGGAAGAGGCCGTCGACTCCGTGGAAGGCCTCGCACGAGGTGGAAGAAGATGCACGATCTGCTGGTGTACGAGGAGACTGGAGAACGGCTGCCCAAGACAGAAGAACTAGACATCTCCAATTCATGCGGCCCTAGACCGGTGAACGGTCCGTTAGCCAACAAAGTAAAGTAAGTATGTGAGTCTGAACTGGAATACGAGGGCATCATCAAGCAGCTGAACCAAAACTTCAAGATAACGTCTCTCGGGGACATCAAATTATTCCTCGGAACCCAAGTTACCAGTTATAACGAGTACGTTACACTCAATCAGAGAACGAAGCAAAGCCGTGTACAATATCATTGGATCCTGGTCACTTGCATTCCAAGGAGAAGATTCCGCTGCCGAATATTCAAGCTTGATTGGAGGATTGCTGTACGTAGCCATGTGTGTCCGGCCAGATATCGCCGCAGCTGTATCTATCCTGGGCAGAAAAACTAGCTGCCCATCGCAAGCTGACTGGGTGGAGGCGAAACGTATTCTGCGGTATCTTGGAGGTACTATCAACCACGAGTTAGTTCACTTGGAAGGGAATAGATTCCACGCACTTGGAAGTTTCCATTGGCCGGTCCATTGGTATCCAAGGACCGGAAATCAGCCACGGACTCTTTGATCCGGTACGCAGGTGGGATGATTGGATGGTGCTCCAGGAAGCAAGATTGCGTAACATTAAGCAGTTCCGAAGCTGAGTATGTCGCTATTACGGAAAGCTGCGAAGAATTCTGCTGGATATTACGCCTATACGACGATTTGGGAATCCACACTCAATTACCTGTTATTGTAAATGAAGATAACCAGAGCGCCATAAAGCAACTTAAGTGCAACTCTAGTGAACGCCGCGATAATAAGCGTTGATACCAAATATCACTATGCACGTCAACTGAAGCAGCAACAGTACCATCCCACGAACGAAATTCTAGATGACCTACAACGTAACAAGCAAACACTGTTTTGTGTTGGAGCTAGGATTCTCCCGTCGTCCCGTGTTGGAGGTGTAAACCTAGCAAACGACGAATAATCATTTTGAAGACATAGAATAAATTTTAATAAACGTTCATTCTAAGTTTGTTAACACGTATTTCCATTAAGTAGTATATTCGATCTACGGCCACCACTCAAGCACAATAAACTATGCAAAATGTACGATAATATTCGAATTGTGCTCAACTTAGTTGCATTTCAAATATACTGTCCACGTGCCACCCTGCTAGAATAAGACGTAGTCCTATATAAAAAATGCGAAGAATAGTAATAAACATTTCCTAGAACTTCTGGCTGCTAAATGCCATATCAACTACTCGCTCCGATTTCTGATAATGGGCGAATCCTTACGGTAATCAGAATATAACGAAAATAAACAACCGCGTCCGTAACACCTCGCCCACCGGGTGCCAAGTTGGCGACAAGAACAACGTATGGAACAACAATAAATTGCTGTCGAACGAATGCGTTCAATTTTGTTGTTTACCTTGGCTTGCGGCTGTCGCACGTTGCAGGAGAAAAAAAGACAGCCCCATTAATAGAAAACTGTATCATGGTCCCGAATCCTGTCCGCCTGTTTGTCCGTTTGCATCCATCGTCACGGATGCGTTCCTTCGGAAGAGCTCTGTCAAGCGGAAGAATCATCATGATTAAATCAAAAGTGCTTCACGGCTAGCATCTTTTCCACATAAGGTCAAACGTGTGTTTTCGGGTAGGTTTTTCGACGGTACGAAAGAAAATATACACTGATGTGAGGAGGGATACCCGTCGGACATTTCGTGCCGTTTGGTCGTTCTGGAACTTTGCGTCTTTATATGCGCCGTCTGGGTTCTGGGTGACATTTCTTGTCGCCTCGACAACGACTTTATTTGGATCTTGGACGTTTCGCTCTGGAAAATAATGATATGATTTTATTTATTCTCGTCTGGAAAAAGTTTAACGCCGATTACTTTCAAGAACCAGTTACCTATTGAATCTAGGGATTTTCGACCGTTCGACCTATCCCGTGTGGATTGATTGTGCAATTAGTGACGGATTCGAATTAACTTAATGATCTCATGATTCATGATCTCTGTTATGCGATTACCGGAATAAGGACCAATTTTTTTCAACTTGTTATCCGGTAGATCTTAAGTTTTTTATGAACACCCTTTTCGAAATAACAACATTTAAAACATCAACTCTAGGCAGTGTTTGTTTAAATTGCCAACAATTTTTGAAAAATATCAAGAAATTTGAAAAAAATGTAAAATTTAAGAAGCAATCGCAAACACTCTGCAACTCTATCAGTGTTGCGAAGCTCGCACTCTTTTAACCTGTACTATTCACACGCGAGCATTTCTTTGTACTACCACACACGCATGAGTATTCTCATACCGATTCCTACCACACATCTTCGCCCGCACGGCAGCGTTGCTTCGAGAACGTGTGCTAGCCAATCAGCCATCGTTCGCACTCGCATACTCGTACTCGCAGGTGGTACTTTATTCGCGAGTGCTCACCATCATGCCACGGTAAAACAAAGACGATATATTGACGAGAGTGCGAGTTGGATTTTATGCACACGAGGCGCTAGGTGCTACGTGAACGAGTAAGGCGATCGTATTTTGCTTTCCACTAACACACCAACCGTATCCATCATTGGCTTGATGGCATGAAATAATATGGGTATTCATGTCGAGCTCGTAAACAAATACCCAGCCGTAAAAATACTCACCTCTATTGACGAGTAATGGAAGATACACAGTTTACGGCTGGGTATTCGTATACGAGCTCGATGTGAAGACCCCTAATATTTCATTCAGGGATACGCAGATTTTTCTGCAAAGTGCAGATTGTTTTGATACCTTTACTTATTTTTTTACAAACGCAATCATTTTTATGAGTCGAATATCTACAGGGTTAAGTGTGTCAGTTGATGGGCAAATGTGTGTTGATATC
Organism: Wyeomyia smithii; assembly: GCF_029784165.1. Classification (NCBI taxonomy): domain Eukaryota; kingdom Metazoa; phylum Arthropoda; class Insecta; order Diptera; family Culicidae; genus Wyeomyia; species Wyeomyia smithii. Next base: position 59,685,226 of record NC_073695.1, on the reverse strand, counting down.
AATATTATTGCAAATTTCCGCTGAAACGCGAATTACAGACAACTTGCAAGCAAAATGCAAACAACTTGTACGTCAGATTTATCGTATACCAGCATACGAGAGTGAACGCGATAGACTGTATAGATACGATTAACAAAGGCATTCTTTCGCGTTCGCTCTAGTAGATTGGTATACGATCAATCTGGCGTTATCTGAATTTTACTTGCAAGTTGTCTGTAATTCGCGTTTCAGATGCAATCAGCAATATTTAGGTTTAGCAATTACATTGAATGTTTAATAGTGTTAGCGAATATTAGGTATCAAAGAACTTACAAAAAGTTGTTTGTTTAAAGAGTAACTATTTTTTACAATTATTCCATTAACCCGTATTAGCACAGACACCTGAAACTTAAATGGTTTTCATATTTAAAATAATTGAATAATTAAATGTCATCAATTCGATATTTTGCACCTGAACAAATACCGGTACTGTGCATGAAAAAAACGATAACTGTAAAATGGCGGCATAAGACATGATGAACCCCACTGACAAATTTTGCTCACCCTATCCTGTACCTATAAATTCAATTTGGAGCCGACTTTCGTAGCTCACATATGTATTTACATACAGTAGTGTTTTCTAAATAGACATCAAAACACTAATATCGTTATAAATAATATATATATATATATATATATATATATATATATATATATATATATATATATATATATATATATATATATATATATATATATATATATATATATATATATATGTATATATATATATATATATATATATATATATATATATATATATATATATATATATATATATATATATATATATATGTATATATATATATATATATATATATATATATATATATATATATATATATATATATATATATGTATATATATATATATATATATATATATATATATATATATATATATATATATATATATATTTATATATATATATATATATATATATATATATATATATATATATATATATATATATATATATATATATATATATATATATATATATATATATATAAATCGCAGAATTTCGGATTCGAAACACCGTGAAAATTGAAATTTATAACTGTACTACAATTTTACAATCCCCAAGTTACAACATAATGACAACTCCGAACTGCTTTTCAGTAAAAAACAAAAACACAATACTGAATTCAAGAAGACTGCACTCAGAATATTTTTCACGTTATTGTTACGTGAAATTTCCTGTACTTATTCCTTTTCGGTCATTTTGCATGATTTATGTGACAAACTTAACATCTACGTGAAAATCACATGCATACTATGTTTTATCACGTAGCATCTACGTCAACTTGGCAACGTCAAACAGAATGAAGTATCGCATGAACTCTCCGTGCAAAAAAACATGGAAATCAAAATGGCGAAGCTGTTGTCTGATGTTGTCTTTGAACACGAAAGGAATTCCTCGATGACTTCCCAATAAGTGAGCTTAAGAAAAACCATAAGAATCCGGTATCGAGATTTCACACAGATTCGGTTCAAATTGCGAGAAATTTTCTGAACATAAACAATTGCAGCTAACAGTGATTATCACCAGCGATTGTCGCAATATCATTTTGCCATTTTGTAGGTATGTCATTTAATTCATTTACGAATTGGCGATTTTGCATGCCCGTGCAACTTATCAAGCAACATATTTGGATAATTTCTCAAAACTATTCCTAGTCTCTCGAGAATTTGGGAAATCACTATCAGACAATCAGACAATCAAATGCTTTTCACTTTACCGGTAGTTAAATTTTACGTGAAACTCACATGAAATGCATATGTCTACTGAATAAGATTCACAGGTTAAATCATCTCACCAGCTCATGATGAACTCAAATGACAATCGCGTAAAATCTACATGAAAATGCAGTGGAAAATATTCACATAACTGAAAAATATTTTGAGTGTATAATAGCGCTAACAGCATCGGGACTACTTTGTTTTATATAAAATGCATCAAATGTTAAGCGGGTATTACACAAAGTAAATATATGCTTGAAATGATGATTAATATAAGTTTGCCCGTGTGATATCAAAATATTCGCTGGAATTTTTTGTTAAAAAATATTTGCCGTTGTATTTGCTTATGTGCTAGTGATACAGCTCAGCGAATATTTGCTTGAGTTTTTTTGTTCATGCTGAAATTTGGTATTAGCAAAAGGCAGCAAATGGATGTGAATGTGTTACTTACTTCACCTCAAATTTTTTGATTCTATATGATTGGAGTAGTCCTCGTAGTTTTCAGTACATGTACATGAGACTGATAACATTATTCAATTGACAAGTCATTCTTCATTTAATTATTATTATTTAATCTTTCTTATTTTTAATGACTATAATGCAAGTCAAGCTATTTATTTAATTTTTATTCAATTTTGAAGATTTATCGACTTAATCAGTCTGTGTAAAAAAGCTAAAACACCGAAACAAAGAATCGTTTTGGTTTCTATACACGGACTGATTGAGCCGTGAATCTACAAAACGAACCGCTACAGTCGACAAACAAACAAATATTTTTATTTAATTTCTTCGTGGAACTTGATAACATAATAGCAAGGTTCACTTTTAACAATAATAAAATGAAAATTGACCTAAGGGACCATCCATTAATGATGTCACGCGTTTAAGGGGGGAGGGGGTTTCAATTATTGTGACATTTTGTGACATATGGGGGAGGGGGGGTTAGCTTGAGTGTGACATCACATTTAAACTCAAAAAAAAAAATTAATGAACAAAAAGGTAACATACCTAATCACAGAGTTCAACTCAGAACTATTTATGTTATTTGCATCATTCATTCATAGTTCTACGATCCCTTTTTTTTGCTTAAGATTTGCTTTAGATAAAATAAATGACATTTTTTTTCACGTTGAAAAGCATAATGTTCATTAATTCTGTTTTACCGTGCATGTTAGTTTATGAATGACAGCGCAATTTCATTAATTTTTAGTGTCTCTCAATCCAATCCATTCTAAAATTGTGACAAAACGTAAATAAAAATGCTTGGCTTTTGTAACATGTGGAGAAGATTTGGATTGCGAATTGATTGAAGAAGAGGAACTAAATATTGATGATCTTTCAAAAATCAGAAATGATGCTGCAGTTACTGTCTCGGCTTTCTATGTCGTCGATATGCGACTCCACCAACAGCATCCTTGGACTTAGAACTAAACGCCTTTTCTAGTCATCTTCTATAATCTTCTTTTCCTTTTAGTTTCAGTTTTTCTTTCAGTAAAATCGTTCTTATTAAGAAAAAATGCATTCCTAACAAATTTCTCGATTTTCAATCAATTATCACCAAAAAACGTGACGTAATTAAGGAGGGGGGGGGGGTCAAGAAAGTTGTGACAGCTTGTGACAAGGGGGAGGGGGGAGTTAATTTTTTCCAAATTCTGCGTGACATCATTAATGGATCGTCCCTAGGTTTTCAAAAATGCGATTTGAAATAAATACTTTATTTAAACTCCAAGTTCAAGTTTACTTTCTTTCCTATTAACAATACGGATACAATTATATAATTCATCAAAAAAACCGTCGAATGACGGAGAAACCTGAAAGTTCATTACCCAAAACTCCTATACAAAATGCTGCTTTATAATTTATAGAGATACCCGCGCAAGAAGTTTTTGATTTAATAGTGGTACTTCATCAGTTAACCATAGTGTAGCTCTTTGCGCACCCACATGCTATACATTCGAAGACGCTCCTTTCCCGTAGTTGGCAAGCATAACCAGAAGGTAAACTAAAAACATTTTCTCTTTTTTTGCGATGAGCAATTGGTCGATTATTCATTCTCACATCTACTCGAGGTAAGAACGGAATTTTTAACAAAATTGCTCATGGTTCTCACCCGAAACAGAATATATAATATTGCAACGGTAGCCTTTATGAACCAAAACATAGAAATTATATTTTCAAAAGACAGATGGAATATCGCTCGATAATGTAAACTAGATTTGCAATATTTTCTACGCAGTTTATTTTTTGAAAATAATTTGCATCGTGTAATAACCGTAATAACACAACAGCCGGCTAATGGAAATAGCAGCAGTTTTAAAACAAATCACGAAGCTCGTTCTGTTTGTACCTGGGATATGAATCATCGTGTTTACTCTATCATCCAGCCACATGCACTCGCACTCGCACTCGCGAGTGCTAGCGCTCAAGAATCCGATATGCACAAGCGAGAACGAGTATAGATGTGCACACTCGCGCACGGCGCAAGCATCAGCCACTCGCGAAATATTTCTTTCCTTTGTGAACTGTTCGTAGCGGCCGGCAGAAGAGTGAGAGTAAGGGGACATACTTCTCATATTCACATGGGAATGAATAGGACACAGCTGCTTCTCACTCTCTTAGCAACACTGCTCTATTGAAGGTGAATGATTTCGCTACTTTAACAAAATTTCCTGGGCATTTCTCGACCACATTTCATTAATAACTTCACTATAAAATCTTTGTGGTTTAAATTGGATGTCGACGTCGAATAAAATTTTCTGTAATTTAAATATTGCAGATTAGCATTCTAGTATCTCCAAAAAACTCGTTAGATCTTATAAGAAACTCATAGAAAAATCTTCGAGCGGCCACTTGAACAGTACTGACATTGTACGGCGTTCTCACCCCTCCCAGTAACACGGCTTCCATACAGACAATTTATTGCACTGCCGTTGTTTTGTTGCCGTTGTCCTTTCTTCACCTTGTGTAACCTTACACCTATAAATATTACGTTACCGGCCGGGTATACGAAACCATCCCGCACGTATCCGAGCGTAGGGGGGGCGGCTCGGGTTCTATCGTTGCCGGTTTGCGATACATTTCATCACCTCCGCAGTACACACACCCCCGGGGGTTCTGGCGTTCTGACATGGCCGGCCTACAGACCGTGGCATACCTTGTTGTCACGAGATGTGTTGTTTGCTATAATAGGTGAAATGAAGAAGATATTTCGCTCTGTACACCGACCCGGACAGAGAGCGAGTCGTCGCCATTCTGTCTGGGCTCACCGCAGGGCAAGTCAAGCGACACGCAGCAAATTCCAGGGCCGACAATGTGCGTCTGGACCCTGACGAATCATCGCTTCACATGTCACACCAAAGGGCAAACGTAGAGCACTGGTTGTCTGCTGTCCTCATTCGTTCCAGCATTCCCTGCCACTGGCCTGGATTGGATAGTCGGCATTATAAACGATGGGGGATATATGTCTTATCATTTATTAGATATGTATTACGATAATCAGCGTAACAAGTGTCGTGTGCTAGAATTGATAAGGTGAACTAGAAACCCGGTGAGGATTATTCCCAATGCGGCACGTCTATGGGTCTATCGGCCACATAGGGATGGGAAGTGTGAGCGAGGTCTCATGGCAGTTGTCAATATGACACCCACTCAAACTCGTGTGTCGTTATGGTTGCTGGATATACTTTTTTCCGCTCAGCGATAATGATGTTAACAGTGTGACCCTTCCATCAAGCGCTATCATCATCGTTTCGGGCTGCGCGGAGGGTGTCGAAAAGCGAAGGAAATTTGCCGGCACCGCAAAAACGTATTGTGGAGTTTATAAGTGTGTACATGAGCATTCGGCCAGTGCTTTAGCACATTTCAGATTTGAGCCTTCGTTCGGTTTACAAAAGGTTGTCCATTTCTGGTTGGTTTGATTTGATGGAGTTGTTTTCATCTTTGCTGGCAGCGTTTGCATTATAACATTGTTTTTGTTTTATTTGTTACTGTATAGGATGTGTATCCGTTTGTTTGAACTGTCTAGGCTACCCACGTAAAACTCTCCATATGGTGATACACTTTAGCGTATCTTAAATTTTTAAGTCATTCTTGATATCTTGCTCAGGGTAGTGCTTGGAAAAACCTTACACCTTGAAACTTACGATTTTTAGCAATAGAAAATGTGCAAATCAATTCCGAGTTTTGATTCTTTGGTATTGATTGGGTGATGAGCATTTTAAAATTACAAGCCCCCTCTTCACTAATGCATTGGTTGAAGGTCTTGGTTAGCTTCAAATCATGAGGAACCCAAGTTACTTGTTTTCGAATCATTCCCAAAGCACGCAATCGCTTGGCGGATAACGTTCAATACCGAAGTTCCTGCGTGCGAGCAATTCTTTCAATTCAGCATTTTCGAAGGTTTTTTTGCCTTTCTCCATGCGGACAGCTGTCAATATAGAAATTACCGTCTTTAAAGTGACGGGAGTAATTATTATTTCACTTAAAGTAATATTTCCATAAACTTTTTTTCAACTCTCGATGCGTTTCAGCTACTGTTTTCTTTAAATGAAGTAGGGAAAGTAACACTCCTCAGTAACCAAATGATGATTACACAGTTCAACAACTTTTTAACCTTGGCTTCTATGTATGATTTTTGGATGAAGTTTGATGCGAAAATAAATTTACCCAAGTTTGAACATATTTCAACTTAAGGGGCAACAATGTCGCCATTTTGGATTTTTGAGAAATCGGAAATTTTTGATGTTTTTTCGACGCAATTTTGTTTTAAGACAAAATATCAAAATTCTATGACTTTGTCCACATATTAGCATCCTCTTACCCATCTTTAAAAAAACCCAAATTAATCCACCTAGCGGTAAGACCCAGCCTATCTCATTCAAACTTTTTATTTGCTAAAATAATTTCACACGAAGGGACCATTGAGAATGTCGCTGTAGAGAGATTTGTCACTATATGAATTGTCGTAATAGAGAGATTCGACTGTATGTATGAGCATTAATGGTGATGCGCTAATATCTGAAAGTGGTAGTCAAATTATATCTTGTATTGAGTAAAAAAGTCTCAGAAATCGTGTAGCGTAGATAGTTAATAGATAGTAAAATGTAATTAACATTTAGCACAGTGTAGAGTTGGTGACATGAACTTAACATGGTACACCCAACCGAACCATACCAACTTGCTCGAAAAAGAAAGTGATGTAAGAAATTCACGATCAAATCGAAGGCTATCGAAACGTCATCGTATTCTTCCGGGATAGGCACACAAGCGTGAAGCAGCAAACGACAAACGTGTCTCAAGTTTTGGAATCCAGGGAATTACGGGACCCACATCACGAACCCAAAGGCAAATCGCAGCAGGAAACGCCAGAAGCGCGTTATTAGAAGAGCTATTCGAAACAAGCTCGTTCAACTTATTGAGCTGACCCCATAATGGTGAGTTGAAATACTTAGAAGCAAATGGAAAATCGAGCTGAGGTTAATCCTGTTTTCGTAGGGCCCTTCTCCGGGATTTGTTCTGTACTCTGCAGTCCGTTTGCTTGCCCGCATTGGATTAAGTCACGCGATCCTCGAGAGGCGAATAATCCGAGGATCAGACGAATAGAAGGTTCTCCAGTGAAACGAAGAGACCGGTGGAGCACCGAGTCGGAAATCGCTTTGCAGAGAGACGAGTGACACGGCCTCCCGGACGCACTAGTGGATGCATCAAGACAGTCGTGAGTAGACAGAGTTGGAGAGATAAGAAGAAGTAGGGAAAACTAGATATGGCAAGATGTTGAAAGAGTAGCAGTTTGGCATGCCTAGAATAGAGTGGAAAAAGAGATAGGACGAAGGAGGAAAGTAGGAGAAACAGAGTGAAAAGAACGTGCCTGAGAATAAGCAGGTAATGAACAAGCCTGCGATGAGTGTGCAGGAATAAATATGTTAATGTCAAATTTTGGTTACGTTTTGCTTTGTTGAGCAGCCGAAAGCTTTTTAATATTACAATCGGTGTTTGATCTACGTAAAATGTCAGCAACATGTCGATTTTGCCCCGATTCCCCTACAACAGTAAATAGGTTTATCTAGTTGTTAAATTAACTTATTCGAAATCTGTTTAATGTAATATCAAAAGTGTAAGCGGTACCAAAGATGACTAGAACAAGATACCTGACACTTGCAGGATTCATCGGACATGATTGTCGCTGCGCGTGAGCAAAAATCGAACTTATTTATACACTGTTAATATGATGTATACTTAACGTCAGAATCAACTGACGACAAGGCCAAGACATGACCACTGAAAGGTTGAACATTTTTTTCAGTATCCATGTGGACGACTGTACGGTGCTGCCATCCGAAAAATGATAATAATGTGTACGAATGTTTAGTTCTCAAACATGAAGCTTTCCGAAAGAATCAAGAATTATCGGCGCATTATTTAAATTAGGCGTACCCTCAGAAATTACTGATAACCGCAATGAGCACGCTCTACAGCTAAGTTTTTCACTCTTGCCGAGGTTAATAAAGCAAAAATCGGGTGCCCCGGTGAACCGGGCTCCTGGTTTTGATAGAATGGGACCTGAAAATAAATATAACTCCTCAATATAAACCCCGACTCTGACAGTCAATTTCACACTTTTCTTTTCGTACTTTGAAGTGACAATATCATTAATCTGCATGTTATCTTAAGCGTCGAGCTGACTAAACTGTTCAACCTTTTCCATATACAATCTTAAACAACTCAACGATCGATGACGGACTATGCACGACATATCGGTTTTGCTCACAGTGACAATTTTTTGAGAATTTAAGTCATAAGATGGCAGCACTAACCGTCGGAAATCGGTCGTGTTCAAAATGTATGAAAAATATGGAAGTTACGTATCTTGTTCAGGTTATCTTTGGCAGTACTCAAAGATACAATAACAATTTGGCTTCACATGATCCTCTCCTTTTTGCGGGGAGAGGGTCGTATTTGACTTTATTGAAGACGCGATGATTCTGTCTCATAGCTGAAGCGAGATTTTTATGCTTTGACGGGTCCTGGCCAGGGTTGCCACATTTAAATCTGTGTTTTCCCTTAAAAAAATCTGAACATCTGTATCTGGAACAAAAATATCTGTAAATAAAATCTGTATTGTTTAAACACAAAGAGCTTTGTGTTTTTTAAGTTTTTATGATACATAAACCAAATGTTTAGCTTAAAACGTGTGAGGAGTTGAAAATATGTTCAATTTGCTCAATATTTAATGATATAAAATTTGGATTGTTTTTAAAAATTATTGTCAATTTCGAAAAATCTGTAAATCTGTACTATTCGACGAAAATCTGTATATCTGTATATGCAGATTCTGTACCGTTACTTCGGCCAAAAATCTGTAAAATACAGATTAATCTGTACATGTGGCATCCCTGGTGCTGGCCAAAAATGCAACCCCCTCCCCGCAATAAGGGGTGAATCATGTAAAGACAAATTGTTATTGTATCTTTGAGTATTATTAGGTATCTTTGATATTACATTAAACAGATTTTTAATAAGTTAATTTAATGTCGAGATAAACCTATTTTAGTATTGTAGGGGAATTGGGGAAAAATCGACATGTTGCTGACATTCCACGTAGATCAGACATTTACCAATCGATTTCTGAGGCTTTTTTACTCATCATAAGATATATTTTAACTACCATTTTTAGATATTAGCGCACCATTAATTCTTATACATACTCCATATTATTTTGCTCTGTGAAATATACTGAAACCATGCCAAAACCGGTTTCGTACAATCACCGTTTTGAGCCCAGTTTTTGCCCGATCTAAGATCTGTTTTTTTAAAGATGGGTAAGAAGAAGCTAATATGTGGTCAAACTCAAAGAATTTTAATATTTGGTCTTAAAACAAAATAGCGTCTAAAAACATCAAAAAATTTCGATTTCTCAAAAATTCAAAATGTCGCTGTTGTTACCCTTTAAGTAGAAATATGTTTAAACTCGGGGATATTTGGTTTTGCATCGAAATACACAACAAAATTATGTATAGAAACCAAGGCAGAAAAAAAAGTCAATTTTTGTTCCACGGCCTTATTTATAGTAGGATTTTTCTTCTGTTTCAAATATGACATTCTTTTCACAACTTTTGAACCACGTGTTAAATCATCATATTTCACCAGTTAACCCTCAACTAGTCCGTTCATTTGATACCAATATTGTTCAAATCGGTTGTGTAGTTTCTGAGATAATGAAGTTTCGTGATTATCACATTTTGATACATTACAGACAAAGTCACAGACCGATTACAGTGAAATTCAATAGGGTGTTATGGGGCAGCTAGGCCTTTCATTTGACTCTAATTTTGTGGAAATCGGCTCAGCCATCTCCGAGAAAAGTAAGTGAGTCTAAGTAGTCTTCGGAATATGTTTCTTTTCAAAGCTGGATTTCACATTTTAAAACATAACAGGTGAAGTAAAAATCCGATTGCAAAAAAATCAATAGGGTCTTATGGGTCTTATAAAATCGGTCCAGCCATCTCCGAGAAATATGAGTGAGATTAAACACTCTTCAGAACACGTTTCTGTCAATAGTTTTTGAACCACCACAAGTCTAATATTTATGAAATCGAAAAGTTAAAGGTTTTTTATTTAGCCCCTTTAAAGCAGAGCCTTGGTGCTACATTCTGTATCGGAACTCGACCTTCTGTTTATTATACACAGACTTCGCAGCCAACTGTGAAGTGTACAGGACAATTGCGGGGCTAGCACTACGATCCTACTGACACTAACAGTCTCTCCCGAGCCGAGACTCGAACCTACGACGACTGGCTTGTTAGGCCAGCATCGTACCTCGAGACTAGCTGGGAGAGTTTTTTGAATTTAGCCCCTTCATTTTGTTTAAATCGGTTGAGTACTTTCTGAGATAATGATGTTTCGTGATTTTTACATTTTTAAACATAACCTCTAAACTTAAAACCCGATTAAAATAAAATTCAGTAGGGTCTTATGGGAAAACGAGACCTTTCATTTGCAATTAATTTCATGAAAATCGGTCCAGCCATCTCTGAGAAAATCGAGTGAGATTGGGAGAGCGTTACACACACACACACACACACACACACATACACACACATAACACACACACACACACACACATACACACACACACATACAGAAAATGCTCACCTCGTCAAACTGAGTCGAGTGATAAACGACCTTTGGCGCTTTTGAGCACTTCTATACCTTTAGTTTTTGCAGTGATTGCTATACCTTTCTAGGGGAACGGCAAAACAGATCTTAAATCGGAAAAAACTGAGCTCAAAACGGTAATTCTACGAAACCGGTTTTGACATGGTTTTAGTATATTCTAGAGTAAAATAATATCGAGTATGTATGAGCATTAATGGTAATTAACTATTTCAAGAATGTACTGAATACCAAATTGTTTGATATTTTCAAATTTAGTACTGGTGTGCATTGAGCAAGATATTGTCACTACTTCAAAAGTGTAGCATCAGTTCTGCTGTTTTTACAGGTGCTTTAAAATTTTCATATCAATCATCATTCCGGGGTGACTTCGATCACTTCATTGTTTTGATGAATTTGAAGTTAAACTTTGCTGCTTTAACAAATTTGAACAATTCAAAATGACTTAAATGGGATAATAAATATGAAAAGCAATTCAGGGGCTATTCATATTCCACGTCAACAGTTTATTTTGGCGAATGTCCAAGGTTCATACATAATTTTAGAATATACATGAACGACTGTCCACGAAGACGAACGGGGGTCTGAAATCACCAAAAACTAGTCCACATGGAATATGGCTTACTTAATAGTCCAAAGTTGCATGTTACGTGATGTCTTGGGTTGTCGTTAAGAAGAAAAAACATGTAATACACTATTGAGATTATTGGGACTCAACATTTCCTTTGAGATAAAATTAGAAATACAATAACGTAAATTGTATTTTTATTTTTTTTTATCCTAAGAACTAATCTGGGCACAAAATAAATCAACTTTACGTATTGCAGCTTGTTGTTTTGTATCTACTTAAACCGATTATTTGTATGCAATAAAAATCGCTCAAAATCCACTTTATTTTTAAATTAATATTTTAGCACGAAAAACACTCTTTTAATAGCAGGAAATGCATGGATAGTAGCAATGTAGACATATCTAAACACAATCAGTGAAGACTACGACAAATATCAAGCTCTTCGAGCGCTTTTATCACAAATTCAAAAAAGGGGTAGAGTGATCAAAGTCACCCCGCTGATCAAAGTCACCCCAGTTTACGGGACCAAGATTTTTCAAAGTATTGTGTATGGTGCAATTACAAATGATGGAGAAGTTGGAAGTGCAGGACTGCAAGTTGGTCCCTTAAAAGTCACATTTTTCTTCAGCAGTCAATTTTTTTACCAAAAAGTCACTAAACTTACCTTTTTTGACCCGCTGACCAGCTGACTACTTTTATCAGTCCTGCTTTTCAAATGAAATAAATGTTGACACCAAATGTCTTAGAATAGCATAAAACGTCGAAATCTGGTGTTATCTAGAAATCTGTTTTTAGTGAGAGAATCAATCATAAATTCTCATATGTACAATAGAAACTGTTTCAATTTCCAAGAGCAATGCAAAATAAGTTTCACTGTACAATATTACTAACATTAATAGTTATTAGTAGTTATTTCAATAAACAAATATAAGTGGCACACAGTTCTGATTCCCCAGTTTTTCAAATAAATTTTTATTTCAGCTAGTCCTTTAGAAGAAATATTTGGCGAACTCTAGCGAAACTAGCTACCATTTCCGCTTAGAAACTCAATGCTGTTGAAAACTTGGGCTTGGGACGAACTTGCTATGCGGAGCAGTTAATTGAAAAAAACATTAAAAACTTGCCACAAAATAGAGCAAACATTATTTCGGAATTTTTTGAAAAATAAATTTTTGTACATATTTCAAATTCGTATTTTTTTCTGTAAATTATACAATTTGACTGTAAAAAAACTATTTTTGATGTAAATACAATCAGAAATGCTCTTAGAAAACAGCATAATCGTTTGCGAGGTTTTTCAAGAAAATATTTTATTTATTTAATTTGTTTCTGCATACGACTTTTTACATGCTTTTTGTTTTGTAACTGGTCTCGGGTTTGAAGGGTTTCTTTTTTGTTAACAGTGATGACGTAGAAGTCAAAAAACAATGTCCAAAAATCAATGTCCAAAATCAATGTTCGGTACATTTTTTTCAAGAATTTTTCACAAGTTATGACAGTTTACGGCTGAAAATGCCTACCTGCATCGTTGAACAATGCAAAGTACCGTTCAAAATGGCATTTGCTCGTTGACCGAGATCTACGTCACAACCCCAACACGTGCTTCTGTTTACCTTTTTTTCGTTACTAATACAAACAAATGTCTTCTTCTTCCTCACCTTTGGTCTCAGGGTACGATGCTGGCCTAACTAGTCAGTCGTCGTAGGTTCGTCTCTCGGCTCGAAAGAGACTGTTAGTGTCTGCAGCATCGTAGCGCTAGCCCTGCAATCGCCCTGGCTGCTAAATCTGTGGCCAATTAACAAAAATACTTTAAATATTTTAAAATCCAAAATAATTAGCTTGATTGGTGTGATGTTTCCAGCAAACTGTAGATGGTAGTTCTATTTAAAAAATTGATTGAATATCTCAAAAAGCTTATTTTTTCTAAGCTGCCAAATGTTACAACGTTGATTATTTGAACACGGAAGTAGTTGAAATTTCTGAAGATTTTTTTTTCGAAACCAGAACGATTTGTTTGATTGGTGCAATGTTTTCGGCAAAGTTGGGGTTGAGGCAGTAGTTGAATATTAAAAATATTCTAAATTAAACATTTCAAAGAGCTGATTTTTGAAAAATATTAATATATTTTTTAAAAACTGCATAATGTAAACTGAACATTGATGATGATCATGGAAAAATAAATACTAAAAATTCTTTAGAAAAATCCTAATAAAAAAGATTTGGGAAAATATCAGGAATTTTTTTTTAAAAAGTTTAAAAGAAATTAAAAATAAATTTGTTTCTTTTTCAACGGTTTCTGCAAGACATGGTCGTGCAGTAAAAGACTTTTGATTTGTAAAAATAGTAATTTAAGATCATTTTTTCTGATTTCCAGTTTTTTTTTAAAGTTTCAAAATCACCTATTTTGAAATGTTGGTCCCTAATATCATTTTTTTTATCAGTTTGACCATTTTGAGCGCTGGATGCAAACAAGTTGAAGATGTTGGCAGATGACCAGAGAGATGCAACTTTGATGGACTAGCAAATCAAAATGCTAAAAAAGTTGTGAATTCACTTCTGAAAAGTTTTTAGAATCTGTGTAATGCGTGATAAACGAAATACAGTTAAATCGCAGTATTTTTCCTGAACATTATAACATTATCTTTAATTTTAGAAAAAAAAACGCAAATCTATTATTTGTTTGTCGTTGTTATTATGCGTTGAATAAAAACGGTGCTGATGTCATATTTTAAGAAGACAGATAGACAAACATAATGAATGCACAAAAAAGCTAACACGATTATTGACTGCTTATTGGAAGATTTGCAAATTTGAGGAAATCGCAATAATTATATTTAACCTGTCTACCATGGGAAGGCAAAAGTATCATTTTATGTAACTAATCAACTGTTTGTGTAGAATTTCCCGAGCAACATAACCTAGTTACCGTTTTTGACAATCGGGAATTTCTTGCCATCATGCAGGAAAAAGTCGGGAAAAATGCGGGAACTCGAAAATGTAAAATGAGTGGCCACCCTGTAGAGTCGATTTCAGGTCTCTGGGCATTATCTCGATTCCGAACGTACTTATATGAAGTGGTATTTGGTCATTTTCGACTGTTTTACAGAAACCAGAAGTCACCGTCTTGAACATCAAAATGGCGTTTAGAGTTGATTTCCGGCTTCTGGGCTATGTTGGATGATATTTGGCCTTGTTTTCTACTCTGATTGATCGAAATTAGTGTTCAAAACAAGGCTTTTCTACACGTATGATACTCTTACTTAGAGAAAGCTTGTTGTATTTGCTATGGCAAACGCGTCGTCCATATATTTCTGTGCAAACTGGGAAAAGATGAATTACTGAAGCTAAATCGATATTAAGTTGCACCTTTTTCAGAACAAAAGGCAACATTTAAAACACACCTTGTATCTACTGGTCCTTTCTTTTCGCAATCAACTTGTACCAGCTTTTCAACACGTCAATTTAGCTCAGAAGACTCCCAGAGGAAAAGGAAGATCTATATACACGCCACCCAGCCCGGAACGGACCCCATTCGTCCTCGCCACCATAAAACCAGCCAACCTAATTACACACATTCATGCCACCCGGCTATCATGTTTCACTTTCAATTCACTTTGGCCACATTTTCATGGTAACATATTGATACGAATCCTTTTATCGGGCTATTCCTGTTGCGCCGCTCCAGCAGAGGGGGGCATCATCCTGAAATGCGTCGAGAGCCTTGGCCTTCCTACCCCCATCGCGTAAACGGAATGTAAACGATAGCCTGCTCATAGGTGTGTTCCGGAGAAGAAGAAAAAAACTTTTATTCTAACGCAATCCATATACGCTTCCAACGATATTGCTAGTAAGTTACTGGACAGGCTGGACAGACTAAAGAGAATGTCCTGTTGTGTTGAGGTACAGCAAAAAAAAAAACACCTTTTGTGTGGCCGGTACGTTTTTTCGTGTGACGAAGGAAAACAGATCATTGCCTGTAGCAACATATCCTTTTCATCAAACTTTAGCCAGTTTTGGACGAATAGTGGCGTAACTTAACCCACCCGCATCAGCAGCTTTCGGGGTGGTAGTCTTTCGGCAGAGGTGTTGTAATTGTGCCACGATGTGGGCAACATACAGTGTAGAGAGTAGGAGAAGGAGGGTTTCCATTATGTGTGGATCGATTCTTTTATGAGCCGTGTCATTGTCGTAGAACAGATACTATGGTAACTTGTTTGATTGAATATCTATTTCAGAGGTGCTGCTTCCCGAAAAAAATGTTTTGACATTGATCGGTCGCACGCTGTCAGTTACTAGGTTTTTTCAACCCTTAAGTTAGTGCAAAAATGTAATCTTGATTTCGCTTTATATCAATTTTATTATTTTCGTGTCTAATATCAACCAATAAGCTTAATCATTTACCCTAATGTGTGACTCGGACGGCAATTACAATAATCCCTCAATGTCTTTCTCTTTACAGTGGAATTGCTCCAGATGTTGGAATTCAACATTCCGGTCCGTTTCCCAGCGGCGCCACTGTTGACCGTCATACTGGCGCTAGTCGGTAAGTACTGCCGTAGTTGCATTTCGGGTACGCCGGGGCATATTTGCTTGTGATCCTAATTTTCGTCGCTCGCTACCACAAGGCTACAAAAAGAGCGGGCCCTTCTCCCCATCCAAAAAAAAGTGGGCCTACGCGTTTAGCGACTGAAACGAGCCATGAAAAAACGTGTGGCGGCTTTCAGGCAAGCATTTTATCACCTGAATTATGGGACTCGTTAATTCGCCGGACGATTTGTTAACTACATGCACATTATCCTGTGCCGTTTCGACTTTCTTTTTTCTGCTTTTTATTCGGACTGGTATGCTACAGGGAAAAACGTTTTTCCTTGTCCAGGTGAGTAATGATAATTAACTGGTTGGCGTCCCGCCCCACTTTGTATTGAACTTGGAGCGTGTAAAGTTTATGATTATTCGATAGAGGTAACACGCGATCAATAACATACAGTTAAAAAGAGGGGGGCATTAGTTCCTATTTTGGTCTGAAACCCTATATTCAGCGTACCACTATTGTATCACTAAAATGTTGAACTGTATTATTCTGACAATTTATACTGTGTCTAATAGGAACTGCGCTTTAGTCACGCTAGTTAATTAGTTCCCATTTAGCAGTAAAGCCGATTCCCGTCGTACTTAGTTGATACAAATAACACAAAACGATGTCTCTATATGTGGGCGTGTACGAGATGTTATAAAAATACCGTTTGCAGCTGGGCTTCTACTCAACCGAATGGCGTTTTTCGGCTCGCACGTGTGATTTATTGCCGTAGATTTGTGGGTTTGTATGCGTGAATATCAAAGGATAATGGAGGATATTAATTGCGACGTTTATTGAGTGACATTAATGTTGATTATATGTTTGTTGATTTATTTGCCCGGCCAGCTATCTCGTTAATTGACGGGGATCATTGAGGTCATATTTTACAGAAAAAAAGGCACTGAAAACGCGAGGTAACATCTTTATTATCTAATATATAGGTTCAAAAGTGGGTAGACGAAACTGGTGGAATTCTGCTCTAGTCCGAATTGGCTTCGAAGGGTGGGCCCGGAAATGCACTTCGTGAATATGGTTTCGTTCTGGTTGAAATTTCAATCTTCCGACCACAAACCAACGTTGAAACCACAAAACATTTCTCATTTGAAAGCTTGCTTTCCTGGTGAGCATCGCATTTACACCCAAATTTGCTTCTTTGGGTGATGGAAGCGCGTATTTTAGAAAACTGCTGATTGAGGATTGTTGACTCTGACAACTGAATCTTTCGAGTTTACTCGAATAATGCTGATTTTGTTATATACTAACTGAAATTCATTTTAAAATATCTGCAGTATTTCAACTGTAGTCTATCTTTCCAACCTGGAAAAGGCTAGAATTAGGCTTTCGAAATGCTGCTTTTATTGCTGAAGATGAAAAAAGTATTGGAAAAAATAGTAAGGTCACAGCGTTAATTCTTTCAATGCAGGTGATTGAATATTGTCATTTGTCATCCAGTTGGAATATTGCTATCTCGTTGCAGAAGTATTTTTATAGTTTCTATTTCATTTTATTTCAAATGTGCTAGCGAATGATGGTAACAATGGGATAGATTTGTTTTAATTGTTTCAAAGAAACTGAAACGCACCTGAATGTGCTATGAGATAAATAACCGAACTGAATCAACTGTTTCTTATATTCATATTATCATTGCAAAAATCAATTCACTTTACCTGAAAAAAAATGAGAGAGTCCTGATTAATAACACACTTTATATCACTAAAGAACGGTGCTCACACAGACAGTTATTCCGAAAAATGCACCAAAGGACTGAGTACACCATTCGATTCGTAAGGTCATACTGCATCTTTGGTCAGAGTTTCAAAATCGTCGTACGGTATATTTTTGAGTAAGGCTTTTTTGAATGGTGTAAAGCACAAAAAGTGATAACAAAATGACGCTAATCTCATTTGAAGTACATTTTTCAATCACTATTCCAAGAAACTACTTACAAGACGTTTTCTACTCATTCCAAGTAATATATTTCATGTTTTTCACAATTGGTGGAAAGATTTGTTTGCAAATCTCGCAGTGCACAGTGGTCAATTTTCCATATACCAGATTACTTTCTTCAGCAAAGTTGTGAGAAAATTCAAAAGAAAAGTTTTTCGTTGAACACTTCTCCCCAAAACTAGTTTTTTGTCTATAACTTTCTCCGTAATTCTAATATATTTTGCGAAGTTGCGAGTGGGGCTTAGCTGAATGGATATAATCTTAGAACATTTTTAATTGTTTTAACCTTCACAGAGAAAATTATAGACAAAAAACTAAATTTGAGGAGAGGTGAAAGTGAAAATTACAAATTTTCTCAAATACCTATTTCGTTATTCTTATTTTTGAGCTTGAGCTTGAACGACTGCATATTTCGTAGTTGCTCCTCCGTGAAGGATCTATACTAGTGAAATTGTACATAGAACCACATATAGACGGCTATTTGGAATTAATTTACCATCTTCAATGTGCAACAAATTAGTAGCATCCGCTTCGTAAAGATCGACTACGGCGCCGGAAAATGTAACAACAGTTGTTGCCAGAGACCGAGTTTACGTCTGCATCTCTATTACGGGAAAGGATGGTACTTTTTGTCACCGTGATCAGTGGCAGAGTTTTATACTTTTACCTTTCCCTCTACACGCCTATTTTTGAAGATTCTACTGCTATTCTTTCCGAACCTTGTTTTTGAGTTACCCTGCAAAGTATCGGCAAACATTACTGCCTGTAGAGGTTTCATTCAACTGTTTGACTTTCTTTATTTTTCGCCCTGTGGGCCCTGAGGGCGGTTTGTGGGCAGCCAACCACTGAGACACTAAATATTTGAAATCTTGTCATAATCGATCATTTTTATTTACTTATTCACGCTGAGCGAATTATTCTATTAATAGTTTTGCCTTTCTCCTAGAAAGGTATAGCAATCACTTGCAAAACCGAAAGTATAAAAGTGCTCCAAAGGGCCGAATGGCATATATCACTCGACTCAGCTCGACGAGCTGAGCATTTTCTGTATGTGTGTGTGTGTGTGTATGTGTGTGTGTGTGTATGTGCAGATTTTTATTCTCACTCAATTTTCTCAGAGATGGCTGGACCGATTTGCATGAAATTAATTGCAAATGAAAGGTCTTGTTGCCCCATAAGACCCTATTGAATTTTATTGTAATCGGATTTTTAGTTTAGAGGTTATGTTTAAAAATGTGTAAATCACGAAACAACAATATCTCAGAAACTACACAACCGATTTGAACAAAAGAACGGGCTACCTAAAAAACCCTTAACTTTTGAATTTTATGCAGATTGAACATGTGGTTCAAAAGTTATGAAAAGAAACGTGTTCTGACGACTGTTTAATCTCACTCATGTTTCTCAGAGATGGCTTTACCGATTTTCATAAAATCAGTGTCAAATAGAAGGTCTAGTTGCCCCATGAGACCCTATTGATTTGTTTGCAATCGGACTATTACTTTGCCTGTTATGTTTAGAAATGTGAAATCCAGCTATGCAAAGGAACATATTCCGAAGACTACTTGGACTCACTCACTTTTCTCAGAGATGGCCGACCCGATTTCCACGAAATTAGTGTCAAATGAATGGTCTAGCTGCCTCAGAAGACCCTATTGAATTTTACTGTAATCGAACTGTAACTTCATTTGTAATGTACCGACTTTTGAAAATCACGAAACTTCATTATCTCAGAAACTACACAACCGATTTGATTAATATTATTATAGGATGAGCGGGAGTTAAGGGTTTACTGATGAATTATGATTGAACACGTGGTTTCAAAGTTTGGCTGCCCTACACGTTCCCATTTCATTTGATTATAATCGAACTTAAGCAACCGTTAAGTATTAAATTGTTAATAAAATAACGAAAGTCTATTATCTCAAAGATTACATGACTTATTTGAACATAACTAGTGTCATACGAACGAGTCATCTATCAAACTTACAAATAACAAACTTCATAACAATTTGATATGAGGCTCAAAAGTTATGGAAAGAAGAGAAATTCAAAGACTATTTAAAACAATACCTGCTTTGATCGATATATGTGGCCTCAACATAATTTCAATGTGGTATCGTACTATTTGAACGTTCCAAATTCATTGATTCCTTGCAATGTGTTTAAAGTCTGCAAATGCACGACGAATCGGTCATAGGATATGATCGAAGTCAAATAACAAACCGTTTGAAATGATTGGTTTTATTGAAACGACAATATTCTCAACTTTTGGCTTCTGTACATCGCCTTAATTCTGAATATATTCATATTGGGTGGTATTCTGTCATTTTCAGCAGACTTTCTGGCATCAATCTGACACCGGAAATACCCAATTTGGGAGGTATTTTTGGTTATTTTCCAGAAACTAAAAGTGGTCGTCTTTAAATTCAAAATGGTGTCCAGGGTCAATGTTTGGTTTCTATGCATCATCACGTTTACGGAAATATCCATATTGAGTATTATTCGGTCATTTCCGACTGTTTCCTAGAAGTTGCAATCAAGCAATTTAAAATGGTGCCTGAGGTCAATTGTTAGCTACATGCATTATTCTGGTTCCAGAGATACTCATACTGGATAGTATTTGTTTATTTTAGGCTGTTTTTCACAAACCGGTAGTCGCCATCTTGGATTTCAAAATTGTATTTAGGATACTGGTTAAAGAAAAACGCATATTGGGTGATACTTTGTCACTTTGGACTGTTTTTCAGAAGCCGAAAGTCGTCATTTTGGACTTTAAAATTGCCTCTGAAATCAATTTCTGTCATCTGGGCGTAATTCTGGTTCCGAAAACATTCATATTGAATGGTATTTGGTCATTTCCGGCTGTTTGCCAGACACCGGAAGTCACCATCTTAAAATTCAAGATTGTGTCTGTGATCAATTTTTAGCTTCTGTGCATCTTTCTGGTTCCAGAAATACTAATATTTAATGGGAATCGTCCATTTCAGGCTGTTTTCCAGAAACCGGAAGTTGCCATCTTACAATTCAAAATGTTGTCTAAAGTCGATTTGTGGCTCCAGTGCATCATTACGGTTCCGGAAATACCCATATTGGGTAGTATTTGGTCATTTGCCGCTGTTTTTCCGACACCGGAAGTCGCCATTTTGGATTTCATAATGGCATTTGGAGACAATTTCTGGATTTTGAAAGGCATACTGTTTAAAGCAAAACTAATATTGGGTGGTATTTGATCATTTTCAGCTGTTTTCAGAAACCGGAAGTCGCCATCTTAGAATTTAAAATGCTATCTGTGGTCGATTTTAGCTCCTGTGTATTATTCTAGATCCTGATATTATTATATTGGGTGGAAATCGGCCATTTTTGGCTGTTTTCCAGAAACCGGAAGTTGCCATCTTACAATCCAAAATGTTGTCTGAGGTCTATTATGAAACATATCTGTTACCACTAAAAACATTCACCTGCCAATATGGTTCCATTTAGTTGATTAGTTCGCGAAATGTGCAGAAATTTGTGGAGAAACATGTACTTCCAGAAGAGGGAGGGGCGTAAACCATTATGGACATATTTGTTACCTCTAAAAACATTCACATACCAAATTTGGTTGTATTTTCTTGATTGGTTCTTGAGCTGTGCGAAATTTGTGTTTTATTTTCATGGGATCCCTCCCTTATAGAAGAGGGAGTCGGGTGTCAAACCATCATGTACATATTTGTTACCACTAAAAACATTTACCTGGCAAATTTTGTTCCATTTGGTTGATTAGTTCTCGAGATGTGCAGAAATTTGTGTTTCATCCAACTATTATGGACATATTAGTTACCCCTTAAAACATCCACATGCCAAATTCGGTTTCATTTGCTTGGTTTGTTCTTGAGTTGTGCAGAAATTTATGTTTCATTTGTATGGGACTCCTCCTTTCCAGAAGAGGGAGGGGTCTCAAACTATCATAGGAACCTTTATCGGCACCAAAAACCCCTACATACAAATTTTCACGTCGATCGGTTCGGTAGTTTTCGGGCCTATATGGATCAGACAGACAGACATACTTGATTGCATTTTTATATGTAAAGATTACAAAATCAATATTTTAGAACCTAAAGAGTGAATATATATTTATTGGATTGAAGCGGTCATGTAAATCTATGTTTACAAATAAAAAATTGAATGAGAAAGGCTGGGTCTGACCGCTAGGTGGATTAATTTAGGTTTTTGGTTAATTTGTTCACACTGATCATCTGACTTACTAAGAAAATCAGTACAATTTGATCGATGTGCACAATCGATGAACTCAATTAACACTATGATACAGCGATTTAGATCTCCTGGTGTGACCTAGTGTGGTTGTAAGTCTTGTTGAATGTTACACGCTCACACTAGAAATTTTCAAACATCCCTATAATTTGAAGTTATGATCAAAATACTGTAGATCTCAGCGCATACATTTTTAGATATTAGAAACAAAAAAATATATATTTTTTAATTTTGTAATTAATAAATGCAAGATGAAAAAGTTCGAGCTAATATATTTGATGATTATACTGGGCACAATCATAGCAGCGCGCGATACTGTCGGTAAACTGGAGATTTTTTCGCAAGTAAATTATTTTCGAGCAAATCTAAACTGTTTAAAACTTGACCTGAGTCACATTGAACCCGCTAATTTTTACGTGTGGACGCATATGTTTTTCCCGCTGTTTTTGACGTAGGACTACGTCTATCTGAAAGTTGGAGCCACAAGTTGAAAAGCTAACAATTCAACCGAGGAAAAAGTCAGAGTTTGAGCGTTCATATTTGAACTATTTCTTATCAGATTCGCGAGTTTTTGGCATCAATTAATCATAAATTCTTTTACGGTTTAACTCTGGTTACAAAAACCAATCGATTGATTGAGATACACTTTTAAAAAAATAGTGAATTGCATGGATTGTGTAAACCAAAACGATTACCAATTACTAAATTTCTTCCCCACCTCGGTCGACACTAAAATATGCGAACGATTATTGTTTTGCTCGCTTGAGTGCACAATGACGTGCACACCGGAAGTATTACTCTCAATAGTCACGAATAAAAGCAGGCATGCACATCTTTAGTCTTCATTTTTTATCCGATCACTGTTGCAAGAGGATTTTATACTAGAGATGCCCAGAAAGAGAGAGAGAGAGAGAGAGAGAGAGAGAGAGAGAGAGAGAGAGATAGGCGATGAAAAAACGCCAATCTGACAATTGGGTTTCACACGTCAGAGGTGCCAGATCTCTTCTCAAAGCGCAATGTTGGCTAACTTTTCATTCGACTCGAATAATCGGTGGTGACGATGAATGTCCTGGGGAATAATAAAGTGCATCGCAAAAACTGTGAAAGTGTTTAATTTTGAGTTTATGCTGAATTTTATACATTTTCACCACAATTGATCATTATTTCGTCAACCATACGAAAAATTTGTGACCCTCCGGTTAAGAATCACTGTGATAATGCAATTTTGGATTTTTTTGACTTCATTGTTTAGCAATAGAACAAGACGTATGAAAATTAACACGTCTTTTGTTGCACCTAATTACAGTACCTCTCAGTGTGTTACTTTTTTTGTTCGTTTGGCTTACAATATTTCTCTCCGCATATCTAGAAACTGGATCGACCAACAGCAAGCACTAATTACAGCGCAGCAGGTGGTGTTTTCGAATCTAAATATTTGTATGGAGCGATTCCATGCCAAACGACCTATGGACGAAAAAAAACTTTGAAAATAAAAAAAACACTTTGAAACTTAACTTTTGAATAAAATTTGTGTTACAAATTTCTCAACTTGAAATCAAAATAATTAGAGAATGGATGCTTTCACGAAGTTAATTATTATAAACTTTTCGGTTTAGAAAGATAATTTCATTCGTTTAAAATTATTGCATTATGAATATTTTGAAACATACTGAATAAATTTTTTGTAATTAAACTAATTTGTTTTTTATTTCTCCTTCATGATTTTTTTTTCACCAAATACAGGTCGGACTCGATTATCCGGAACATCAAAAATTTTTTCATTCCTGATAATCGAGTTTTCCGGATAATCGAATCACACAAAAAATGCTGAAATTTTGCGATTAACGAACATAAAATAAAAATTTCTTTTCTTTATTTTACTTGTATGATGCAGTGGCGTAAACAGAAGTTACTTCTGAAGCGAAAGGGGGTAAAATCTTAAGAAGCAAAAGAAATAAATTGGACATTGATTATTTTCACTCAATTCGAACTTGTCCCAAACATGCCGGAAGTTACTTAAATGGTAACAAATATGCCAGAAGGGATGGTAAAGGCAAAATTTCGGAATAAAAATTGAAAACGGACACCAAAACAATGTAATTCCGGATAATCGAGTCTAAAATTCCGGATAATCGAATTCCGGATAATCGAGTTTCCGGATAATCGAGTCCGACCTGTATTGCGATATTACTTCAAGTTTCTTAAAAAAAACTAATTCATTTTTTTCATTTTGTAAATTAAAATTTAGTGTTTATGAGAATTTTTTTTTCGTCAAAAAAAAATTTATTGTGCATATTTTTGTTTTGTAAAGCTCTCTTAGTTTCCTACAATTCATTCTTAGACAGTTTTTATGTACAACAATGGCTACAATGCTTTAAATTAAACCTAGGCCAAAATACATACGCCCTTAAAGGAAATTAGTTCATCATCGTCGCTGTTCACTAGTGACATGGTACTGTAGCTACAGGCTATCGCATCATCAAGTGCGAATAACAGTGCTCAATGAACTATTTAGATGTATTCTATTCTTTACTTTTTCTCCTGCTATGCGTATCTCACTAAGTTACCACATTCGGCCACCCGAGAAAAAGTTACTCACCAGCAATTCGACTCACAGCAGAACGAAGCGAATGAAGCGAACGAATTTAACGAAGCGAACGAAGCGTCGGACAAGACCAATGACGTTTATGAAAGACATTGGGGAAAGACACCGTTAGTTTTGGTGAGAATAGATGCGTACAAGACCCACACACACGTCACCGCATAGGGTGGACAAGCGAATTCTCTGTTAATCGGATAGGGTGTTCGATACATCTAAGAAGGGATGTGTTCTTGACAGATTAATTTTTGCGGAATATAATTTAAGGAGTTAGTTTGAATGTTTGCACGTATTGATTGACATGTTTGAAAAAAAAAATGGCGTTCTTTCAATGTATGTTTCTATATTTATGTTTCTTGAAGTCAAATGATTATAGGTTTCTGAAATTCAAAATGAATTATACAAAAACTGTATAGAATGCTTGAAAACATATATATTTTCTTCAAAACTAAAATATTTCACATTATTTATGCTTTTGATTAACTAAAAAAATAATCCGGATTGTAATTATTACGCTCATAGGTGCACTTATCAACATAGGCAAGGCACCGATATTTTACTGCCCCTGTGGCATCAGGTTTTCCCTCTACAACATTCTTCAACTTTTTTGACGTTGGACTAACGTGTACACCGAAGTTAGGCGCCCGAATTTGAAAATCTAGTAATTCAACCAGTTTTTAACGTGCCGCGGTTCATCATTGCTAGACTCTTTTTATTTTCAAAAACTACCACTACACAGCACTGTTGGATAAATGAAGCTAATCGCTTCGGCTCACCCAGAAAGCGAAGACTGACGCGAATGGTACGAATGGTACGAACGATGCGAATGATGCGAGTGATGTGAGTGACGAGATAACCACGAAAAGACCTCTGCCTCCCACTCTTATTGATCTGATTGGATCCGAAGCTAAGATGGTGCGAAGAGAAAAACGAAACGGACAATCAACACGTTCGTTTCATTTATGAGTGCATGCTCTGTTGCCCTTGCACACTGTACTGAGTACATCTGGTTGCAAACGACGTATTTGAGTGTAATGAAGCGATTATCAGCTACACTGGTCTTGAGACCGAAAAATTCCTTCATCTGTCAAAAATACTCAGTTTGCTTAGCCAAACACGTGTGCAAAGTTTCATTCAAATAAAAAATGGTCGATCAAATTTTAGCGAATTTCCAGATCATTTGCCATGGAAGCGCTTTATGGTCTTTGCTTGAACTCCCGCTCATCCGATCGCAGCCTTCCATAGCGAACGGGTCAACTGAGAAAACCGATGATGGACCGCACTGCACAGCAATGTGACCGTTTGGCCACTGCTAATAGTTGGTTGTGCGTGTGCTGGTAGCGTGTGTTTGCTTGTGATATTTGTTGTATGCTTGCTTGCAGAGTGTGTGAGAAATAACAAAATAACTAGAATCATCTAGGATCATAGACAAATAGTGATCCGGATTGACGATACATTTAACAATCTTGCTGATGTCACTATTGTGAAACATGGCACTTTCTAGCGCCCCAAAATAATGCAATTGAAGTAGCTAATATTTTTCTACCACTCGCCAAAGCGTTTGCTTTACTTTTTAGTGTTAAGTTTTCGACCGCGGTGGTAGATACAACTATCGAAAATATGATATTTTTCTTGACATTTCCTAACTCCTCCTTCACTCGAAGTTCCCGAAATTCTGATATAAGAGGTAGCATGCAGAAAATCTACCGTCACTGTCATTCTAACCATACGAACGCTTGTTTCTGAGGCACCCGTCTATATGGAGTACCAGTCTTGTCCACTTACTCATCTTTGTGCATTTATCAACACATAAATTGCATCACATCAATTTTTCAGTAGGCATTGTGATGAGCAAGAAAAAAAGCACAACCTTATTGAGCGATGCCTTTGCGCGTAGGGAGTGTGGAATATAACTACACACATGAGTAGGCGAGCCAAAGCTGCGTGCTGTTGAGTAAATTCACTATGTCTGGGCTAAATTTATCATAGACCTGCACCGTGATGGTGAAAAAACTCAGTGAGCATAGCACAGTGAGTATAGCGCAGAGCCCTACGTAAACGCTACAGAACAGGTAGTTAAAAAAACAGTCAGAAACGTTTCCCCAGCTAGAATTTTCATCATAGTGCACTTATCAATGAGCAATACATGTGTGCTATCTACATTTTATCAGTTGCAATCGGGAAAGTCTCTCTGCGGGAGCTTTATGCGCTTGCTCTTTACAAAACAAGCTTTCTGATGTTGCGTATTTTGCTTTCTTCACACAGTGTGCATTTGCTTTCAATGCGTGAAAAAAATAATCAACTCATCCGTTTTTTTCAACATGCTTTAGTGTTCTGTGCAAATTATATGAGCCTCTTTGTTACACACGATAAGTATGCCAAGACTGTGGAGTACTTGGTAGCTGCAACAGTGCTGGGTACGGTAGGAAACCCTTCCTTTTTTGCCGCTACAGCAATTGTTCACCGACAAAAAGACCTTCAACGTCCCTGACCTTCTAATCATAGGAAACCCAATTTCCATGTTTTTAATCATTTCCAAAATATGCAATCACTTGGAAGTAGCTTGGCGTGTTACTCATAATACCGAAGTAAATTACCGCCTTTAGAAGTATGTAACCAATCATGGCGCATTGTTTCATTTAGAGCAGCATTTCCGTAAACTGTTTTTTTTTTACTCTCGATGCGCTTCAGCTGGCCATAATGTTTGAATGCAATTAGAAAAATGACATTTCCCGCCAATGCCGATAATTTGACACAAAAACAGACATTTTCACAACAACTTTAAGTATATGACACCGCAATGAAATCACTAACGTGTCAAAGCTGTTTGTTTACTATATGTCTCAGCTTAGTTCATCACGTTTTAGATATGCCAAAATCGACCAGCACATGCTGCTGGTGCCATCTATTGACAAAAAGCGAGATTTTATTTCCGCACTAAATATAAAAACCTCAATTTGCTATTTGCTCACCCATTTTTTTTTCATATAAGAAAAAATCGTTTTTAATTTTGTTTTAAGTCTTTTTGAATTATCGATGGTATTCAAAAAGCTTTAAAGACAAACTTTGTGTGCATCGAATAGCAACCACCAGTACGACAGAAAGAGAGTGGGGCAATATGAGGCTCGCGAGTAGTTGGTGCAGGGTAGAACAGTGCTGTTAAAGTCATTTTCCCCAGCAAAATTCTTCGAAAATTACAGCCAATCATTTTCAATTTTCACTTCCAATGATCGCAGCACACTTTCAGATACACTAGATTTTCGTCCTAGTAAGATACTGTTATACTCATATGAAATAGATCGCGCGCATCGTTCACGGTTACGGAATAAAATTTGACGACAAATCCAACCAAATGATCTTCACTTCAAAGCGAAAAAGAAAAACAAACAGTCCACTCAACCAAAATGAACTTCACCGAAACACTTTTTCACTGACACTGACCGATGCCTTGACAATCTTCGTTAACTGATAAACTGATTTTGTTGTCTTGCTTTCATCGCATGAAATATAATGAGGTGTTTTGACAGTTGACTTCCATGCAAAAAGCGGGAAAGGAGAACTCTGAAAGGATTGTAAAAAAATAACTTTTATGGATGCTTTTTTTCACATTCACTCAAGAGTGTCAACAAATATCAACCCTGGGGTAGAATTACAGTTCCAGTGTTTGTCGGCACGTTCGACAGTCAGTCAAGCGTTGCATTGCTAAATATCTCCAGCATAGACGAAACGGTTTGGATATCGTACTGGCTTGTTTGTTTAGGGAAACCGCGAAAACCGAATTATGTTGCCCTCCGCTGGCTGCTGGCTGTTCGCGGAAGGGTTCACCGGAACGTGTGTCAACAAACCACAAGAAATGAAAGTGATATTTAATTTCTGGCAATTATGTGGCCCGTACGGCTGGTGCCGTTTGGCGCACGATCTTTAAGTCAAGACCTAGCGCGGTTGTGTTGCTTTTGTCCCTTCAGAATGCTTAATTTTTGTATATTATACTTTCTATTTCAATATACAATTTTATAAACAACTATCCCAAACAATGGATTACCAGAGTTTCTGCATTCCGGAACATTGACGGTTTTCATAGCTCTGAAACCGTGCCCCAATACCTGGAAACTATCTGTTGCTGTTATACCAAAATACGAATGGTAATTAAGCTACCATCCATTATTATTCGCTTTACCTCACTGACAGCAGGGTAGCCTCCCGTAGGTCGTAAACCGGAGCCGGCTGCTGGTGACTAAATTAACGCGGTCAACTGCCGCTGGTCACATCGGTATGTTCTACAATGATGCGAACGGCAACTACGGCAGCGACTACGACGATGGAACCGATATTGGACACCGGAACAGTGCCAAATGATTGACCAACTAACCGCCTCGGTGCTCCGGTCGGGATCGGTGTCGCTGGTCCCTGTCCACCCAGATGTAATTATCAGGGGAGCGAATTAAATTATAATTTAGCCCCTCTTGATTTCCAGGGAACCTGCGATTGGAATATTCGGCTGTCGCGCTCGCTTCGAACAACCGACAGACGTCTAGCTGGTTCTGTTTGCGCGGTGGAAGAAAACTTGTTTGTGCGAGTGAATATTGAATTATTAGAAAACAGATTGGATTTCCCATCAAAAGATTTATCAGCGGCGACGATGGTGACTGAGGGGGATGATGGGGGTGGCAAATGCTAATTAGTTTGTAGAAATTCGGAAATAGTTTCCACAATCTAATTAGATTTACAGCTCTAGCACCGTGAGTAGAGTCCTTTCGTATTGATACTTTGTTAAAATCAGTTTCAGCGGAAAAAACATTTCCTCCCGAGAGACAGGTCGTGATGGGAGCTTGAACTTCGGCTTTTGTATGGCGGTAGTAGTTTCGCAGAAATTCTCCTCGGTCGACCGCAGTAATCCTACATAGAGGTCGCGATATCTATGGGTACGAGTATGCTTGCCCGAAAAGTACTCTCGATTGAGCTGCCAGGCTGTTACTGTGCATCGATCTATATTTGGTCATTTTCATTTTTTGTTAGCATTGGGTTGATGCGGAATACTGTAGGATTGTGCCAATTTTATAATGCCACTAAAATAGATAAGTTTGCAACCTCCTCGAAAGCCACCTTGGGGTAATGCACATTTGCGACGTTTCAGTTCAGCAGTTCAGATTGGACAATGCAATTACTACTCTTATAATCGTTTATTGCACCGAAGATATTCATACCTTGGTTGCCTGTGCAAGGCTTCGTAATAACCCAAAACTGCTCTGGTCATTTGTGACTTCTAGGAAAAAAGAGGAAGGTTTACGAGTATGCATGTTCTTAAAACACGAGGCCAACACAACACGCGAAAAATGGGAACTTTTTGCTGCACATTTCGAAAATACGTTTAATTCACTCATCGCTTCAGACGCACAAATATACGCTGCTATCGAAGCACTCCGCATGATCTCCTTCAGTTGAATATCTTTCACGTGACCGATGATCTCGTTGAAAAAGCTATAAAAAACCTCAAATATTCGTATTCTGCTGGACCTGATGGGATTCCCTCTTGCGTTCTCAAATATTGCATGGCTGTGCTTATTCGACCTCCGGAAATAATCGTCCATGAAGCGTTGTTTGCTTGTAGCTCCCAATACATTTCTGTGGATGTGGTGATTTTCGAGAGGGACGCTCCACTACGGACCAAATGTTTACCCTGCGTCAGATCCTCGAAAAATTTTGAGAATTTAACCTGCAGACGCACCATCTGTGCATTGACTTCAAGGCAGCGTACGATACAGTAAAGAGAAATGAGTTATGGCGAATTATGGTCGAAC
The DNA here is from genome assembly GCF_029784165.1 of Wyeomyia smithii. Lineage (NCBI taxonomy): Eukaryota > Metazoa > Arthropoda > Insecta > Diptera > Culicidae > Wyeomyia > Wyeomyia smithii. The sequence continues at coordinate 59,654,528 of NC_073695.1, read as the reverse complement.
AACAAAACTAATTAGGCTGATACGTGCCACTCTCGAAGGATCTACATCATGTGTCATGATAGCCGGTGAGATACCGGACTCCTTCGTGACGTTAGATGGTTTGAAGCAGGGAGACGGGCTGTCAAACTTATTATTCAACATCGCATTGGAGGGTGCTATACGGAGGGCAGGTGTGAAAAGGGGCGGCACCATCATTACGAAGTCTCACATGCTTCTAGGTTTTGCGGACGATATCGACATCATTGGTATCAACCGTAGAGCTATGGAAGACGCCTTCCGACCTCTCAGGAGGGAAGCTGCGAGAGTAGGGCTCATCATTAACTCTACCAAAATGAAATACATGCTGGCTGGTAGAGAGCGTGGTACTCCGACGGATGCTGGTGCTGAGGTGGTGTTACATGGGGAAACTTTTGAAGTAGTCGACGAATTTATTTACCTGGGTACACTAGTGAAATGTGACAACGAGGTTAGCCGTTAGTTAAAAAGGCGGATAGCAACTGCAAACAGGGCCTTCTACGGGTAGCGTAACCAGCTGAGGTCCCGTAGTCTGCAAACCCGCACTAAACTTGCACTCTACAAAACACTAATTCTCCCCGTGGCCCTCAACGACCATACAGCATGGACGTGGAAAGAGGCCGATCGGCGAGCTGTTTGTGTTCTTGAGCGTATGGTTTTGTGTTCAATCCTTGGTGGCAAACTAGAAAATGGTGTTTGGCGCAGACGCTTGAACTATGAAGTGTACCAGGTGTACAAATCGGCGAATATAATTAAGCGGATAATACACGGCAGGTTGCAGTATTATTCGTAAAAAGCTATTAAAAATGGAAGGTTCATTTATTTTCACCAGAGCAAATTCATTTCAAATGACCTGGAAATACGCGAAAATTTAATCGACCATTTTTGATTTGAATGAAACTTTGCACACGTATTTGGCTAAGCAAACTGAGCATTTTTTACAGATAGAGAGATTTTTTACACCCATGAGTTACATTCTGAAAGGGCGTATGCCTTTTGGCATAGGTTTTGTTCAAAGCATTGTAGCCCAGACATCGTTGGTTGTATAGGAAAACTGTCTGAGAATGAGTTGCATCATAAAAAAAATATACACTGTACAAAAAAATTTTTTTGGCAAAAAAAAAATTAAAAATAAACATTAAATTTCAATTTAGAAAAAGAGTAGAATTTTTTAAATTTTTTTTAAAGAAACTTGACGTTGATACGCTACTTTCAAAAAAAGTCCAGGATGGAGGAATGAAAAATAATTTTTCCATGGTAGATTAATTTTTTTATGGAAATTCTAATTCAAACATTTTTCAAAATATTTGTATTCTGATGATTTTAAAAGATGCAGAGAGTCATTTTGAATCAAAAAGCTCTTGGTAGTTAACATTCTAAAGGCTTCGGTTTTCGAGTTATTTCTAATTTAAGCTCGAAAAATTATAATTATTTAGGAAAATACACGTTTTTCTTAATTTGTCCGTGGTTCTCCAGCAAAAACCATACGTTCATTGGAATGCTTAATTTCCAATGAACGTATGGTTTTACACCTGTTAGAAGGCGACACACAGAGTATAAAACACTACACAGATGTGTTTTGCTCTTCTTTTGAGAAATACATAGCGGTTGAAAAAAGAGAGAGCGAGAAAAAGATAGAGAAAGGGATTATGCTTAAACATTCTGATTTAAATATTCTAACATTCAAGCAACTGGTAAAAAAACTCGCTCGGTATGGTTTTTAATGAGCTTTGGAGCTTCCATTTGCACTTGTATATACCAAAATCGGATAATGCGTTCTGTAAGAAAGGTGGGATTTTTTCTTGTTTTTCTTTGTTCGATTTTGATATACCACACAGATCAACAACATATTTACACCTCATTTAGCTTAACTGAGTCGATTGGTATACAACACTTGGCCCTCAACAGATTTATTTGGCGTTTAAAGTTGAATATCCTATGTAAAAAAATACTCTTCGATCAATATCTCGAAATCTAAGCCACTAATCAAAAATCCACTCGGTAGCATTCTGGAGGAGCACAGTAGCTTTCGTTTGCGTATAAGATCATCAAAATCGGATATTGCGTTCTATAAGAAAGGTGCATTAGTATTTTGCGGCACATACATACAACACACATACACACGAACAGAAATTGCTCAGTTCGTCGAGCGAAGTCGAATGGTATATACGGTTCGGCCCTTCGGGCCTTGGATCTATTTTGCGTTTTTCGACCGATTTTATAACCTTTGTTTAGTACAACAAAGGTAATAGTATAACAAAGGTAAAACACATTTTCCATTCTTATTTTTTGCCTTTCTCCTAGAAAGGTATAGCAATCACTTGCAAAACCGAAAGTATAAAAGTGCTCCAAAGGGCCAAATGGCATATATTACTCGACTCAGCTCGACGAGCTGAGCATTTCCTGTATGTGTGCGTGTGTATGTGTGTGTGTATGTGCAGATTTTTATTCTCACTCAATTTCGTCAGAGATGGCTGGACCGATTTTCATGAAATTAATTACAAATGAAAGGTCTTGTTGTCCCATAAGACTCTATTAAATTTTATTGTAATCGGATTTTTAGTTCAGAGGTTATGTATCAAAATGTAAAAATCATGAAACATCACAATCTCAAGAACTACACAACCGATTTGAACAAAATTGGTTTCAAATGAACGGGCTACCTAAAATACCCTTAACTTTTGAGTTTTATGAAGATAGAACTTGTGGTTCAAAAGTTATGAGAAGAAACGTGTTCTGAAGACTGTTTAATCTCACTCATGTTTCTCAGAGATGGCTGGACCGATTTTCATAAAACCAGTGTCAAATGGAAGGTCTAGTTGCCCCATAAGACCCTCTTGATTTGTTTTGCAATCGGACTATTACTTTGCCTGTTATGTTTAAAAATGTTAAATCCAGCTTTGAAAAGAAACATATTCCGAAGACTACTTGGACTCACCCAATTTTCTCAGAGATGGCTGACCCGATTTCCACAAAATTAGTGTCAAATGAAAAGTCTAGCTGCCTCATAACACCCTATTGAATTTTACTGTAATCGAACTGTGTAATGTACCGAAATGTGAAAATCACGAAACTTTATTATCTCAGAAACTACACAACCGATTTGATCAATATTGTTATCAGATGAGCGGACTGGTTAAGCGTTGACTGATGAATTATGATTGAACATGTGGTTTCAAAATTTGGCTGCCTTATACGTTCCCATTTTATTTGATTATAATCGAACTTAAGCAACCGTTATGTATTAAATTGTTAATAAAACAACGAAAGTCTATTATCTCAAAGATTACATGACTTATTTGAACATAACTAGTGTCATACAAAGGAGTCATCTCTCAAACTTACAAATAACAAACTTCATAACAATTTGATATGTGTCTCAAATGTTATGGAAAGAAAAAAAATCAAAGACCGCTTGAAACTATACTCGGTTTGATTGATATATGTGGCCTCAACTTAATTTATATGTGGTGTTGTACTATTTGAACGTTCCAAATTCATTGATTCCTTGCGATGTGTTTAAAGTCTGCAAATGCACGACGAATCGGCCATAGGATATGATCAAAGTCAAATAACAAATGGTTTTATTGAAATGACAACATCCTCGGCTTTTGGCTTCTGTACATCGCCTTAACTCTGAATATATTCATATTGGGTGGTATTCGGTCATTTTCAGCAGATTTGGCATCAATATGACACCGGAAATACCCATTTTGGGAGGTATTTAGTTCGCGAGATGTGCAGAAATTTGTGCAGAAATTTGTACAGAAACATGTGCTTCCAGAAGAGAGCGGGGCGTCGAACCATTATGGACATATCTGTTACCTCTAAAAACATTCTCATACTAGATTTGGCTGTATTTTCTTGATTGGTTCTTGAGCTGTGTGAAAATTGTGTTTCATTTGCATGGGACCCCTCCCTAATAGAAAAGGGAGGGGTGTCAAACAATTATGCACATATTTGTTACCTCTAAAAATATTCACCTGCCAAATTTGGTTCCATTCAGTTGGTTAGTTCTCAGGATGTGCAGAAATCTGTGTTTCATTCGTATGGCACCCCTCCCTTCCAGAAAAGGAGGGGTGTCAAAACATCATGGACATATTTTTTACCACTAAAAACATTTACCTGCCAAATTTGGTTCCATTGAGTTGATTAGTTCTCGAGATGTGCAGAAATTTGTGTTTCATTTGTATGGGACCCCTCCCTTCCAGAAGAAGGAGGGGTCTCAAACTATCATAGGAACCTTTACCTACATATAAATTTTCACGTCGATCGGTTTGGTAGTTTTCGAGCCTATATGAATCAGACAGCCAGACAGACAGACAGACCGGACTGCATTTTTATATATATATAGATTACAACATCAATTTTTTAGAACCTTAAGTGTGAATATACATATATTGGATTGAAGCGTTCATGTAAATCTATGTTTACAAATAATAAGTTTGAATGAGAAAGGCTGGGTCTGACCGCTAGGTGGATTAATGTAGGTTTTTTATTTTAATTCTCACTTTAAAACTGTCTTTGAACGACTTTTAGGGCTTTTTAAGAGAACATAACATTGTGAATATCTTGATTCTACTCATAGTTATTTATATTTTTCATAAAAAAAAATGCCTTTTACTATTGGTTTGTTAGTCTTTTTGGGGCAAACATGAAAAATATTTATTGGTCTCAATTTGAAGGTCACATTTGACTCTATATATGAAGAAATTGCATGTAAAAGATTTATTTTTTTGCTATTTTATTTTCTTAAAAATAGCAATAATTACCATCCAAATCCAAAATTTGATCCAAAAAAATCGAAAATCGGTTCAAAAGTTATGAATTTTTGAAAACAAAATACATCGAATAAAGCCGTTTTTTATGGTCACCGTTTTTCGGAACTAGTCACTTCAATTGTGCTCAAAATTACAGGGATGGATCTTCGTCGAAAATACTGGTCAACACAGGTGCACTCCAAAAGCTCAAACCGGAAAAAAATTAAGGATCATAGCTTTTCAACCATTCCTGCGAATTTTGGTGTCCCTAGTCATTACCGTGTTTTAGAGACTTAAAAGAGTTTCCTCGTAAACACACGGTAAAGCGACGAACCCCGCGAGCACTATATATGTATGACACTCTTACGTAAGTTGACGCGTTTTGGTAATGGGTAGGGAAACCAAAATTCATAGGAATGGTTGAATAGCTATAATCTTTATTATTTTTCCGGTTTGAGCTTTTGGAATGCACTTTTTGTTCGTTTCGACGACCAACCCGTACTTTTTCGTTTGGTCGTTAGGGTGACCAGCTTCGTGATCTTATGCACGAAATGATTTTTCTTTTTCTTATGTTGTTGCATACACCCAACAGCAGCGTAAAAGGATGTTGCGTAACTGAGGCATCTTTTGTTATCTACTCCCATACGACACTAAGCGCATAATCAAGCCTTGAAAATTGTCAATTTTTTTTTGTAGTGGAACTAGACTATTGCGTCCATTACTTAGAACTATTATAAATAGTAACCCCCGTCAAGCCTTAACTAAGCAAACACTGTACAGTCAGGTTTTTTATGCAGATTTTTTTACGTGTTTTTTACGCGGATTTTTTAACTAACGCGGTTTTTTACGCGATACCGCACTAATTCAAAAAAAAAATTCGCAGATTTTCAAATTAATGTGGGCTGGGAACCAAAAACGTCTAAATGTTTATTGTGTAAATGACTTAGTTCCGCCGCCCTCCGCCCTCCGAAAGATCCGCAATGACCGACAAAGAGGACAATCTTGAATACTGGTCGTAGAGCGTCTCGGTTTTTTTCTAAAGCCTTTCTTGGTGGTTCACTTTACGCGGATTTTTGAATTGCCGCGGTTTTTTTCCGTGGATTTTTGAATTACCGTGTTTTTCTTACGCTAATTTCCGAATCAACGCGGTTTTACGAGATATGTAAGCCCCTCGCAAAAAAACCTGACTGTATTATTGAAAATGGTCAAGCTTTGTCAAACCGCTGAGATCTGTTGATCTGATTGGTCGATTAATGCTCGCTTTCCCTAACACGGTCGACAGAAGATCATACCCAGTTGACCGGGAATGTACTCTATATGAGAGCCTGCTTCTGTTCAAACAAATCAGTTTGGTCACTAGGATGGTTCTAGCTAAGTTACAGCGAGTAGCAGCAGTAGCGACAGTGGCAGCGGACATTTTAAGACATTTTCATACAAGAAAGCGGACAAAAATATTTTCATAATTTTTTCAACACTTTTGGTATTTTTTTCTACTTGTTATGATCAAAACAAGTTGCTCAAGATCATTTGTGACTGTAAAGCAAAGTAAAGCCTTGGTGCTATCTTCCGATTCGGAACTCGACCTTCTGTTTATTTATACACAGCCTTTGCAGCCAACTGTTTAGTGTACAGGACATTTGCGGGGCTAGCGCTACGATCCTACTGACACTAACAGTTTCTCCCGAACCGAGACTTGATCCTACCGCGACCGGCTTGTTAGACCAGCATCGTACCTCGAGACCACCTGGGAAACTGTGACTGTATTTTGGTAATTTTTTTATAGAGGCGTGTATATTCTTGTATGAAAAGCGGCAATTATAAATGGACTTGTTCGGTATTTGTCCCCTCCCCCCTTTTAGTGGCTGCCCTCCCATTTCTCATACGCTTTTGAGTACCTTTAATATGTAAGGAACATGTATGTCTAGCTTGGGTAATATCGGTCAAGGCGTTCCGAAGATATGGTAGAAATATTTTTTTTCTAGTGCTTCAATTTCGCTCAAAATTGCAGAGATTGGTCACCAGCCAAAAAAAATAGACTCGTGTTTTTTTTTATTTGTCTATTATGGTGTCCAGTCTTAAAATAGGGTGACAATCTGTATTTCACAGAGGGACAAAATTTTTTAATATTTTTAGCTCTACAGAACTTGTTAGTAGATACCCAAACCTTAAAAATAAACAAGGAGCCCGATAGCTCCTGGTAGTAAAAAGGATGCCGTCCAGGAAAGTTATTTTATTTTTTTATTATTTTTGACGTTGGACTAACACCTATGTCGAAGTAAGGCGCCTGAATCTTAAAATCTAGTTTTTTAACCAGCGAAAGGTGTTTGGTTTTGAGCGCTTATATATCATTCATTTCTCTCCAGAGTTAGGTGATAGGAGGTTATGGTATCAACCGACCACAAAATCTTTTATGCTTTAATTTTTTGTAACAAAAACAACCTATTGTTTGAGATACACTATCGAAAAATTGGTAAATAAGATCGATTGTCTAAATCATACCGAGCAACCAATCACTACCTCTCTTCCCAAGCACAGCCGACATTAACGGATACAATCGATCTGACTTTGTAAACGATTTGTTATTGTTTCACTTTCCATGCCATTCCCTATTCTTCTAAACTCCTCCCTCTTTCTAAATAACTGACGAAACCTTGATATAAAAGGTATCATTCGAACATTTAACACCATCATTTTCATTCCACAACTGTACCGGTATCATACTCACGCCATCGAATTGAATTTCATATTCGTTCGTTGGCCGGCAAAGCAGACGGTTCTTTCTGAAGCAGCAGGATGCTGGTGGTGGTAAACATTGGTCGGTTACGAAAGCGCATGCCATCCCTGCGTGGTTTTGTTTTAGTTAGCACACAGAAAAAAAAACAAACTTGTCTCTATCGTGAAAAATAAATGTCAAATCATAATTCCAGAAGTAATATATTTCCCTGTCACTCTCCAAAACTTTGATAACAACTACGCAAAAGCGTGTAATTGAGTTCTTGCTTTTTTAAGTTATTGAAATAAACGTAATTTCTTAAAATACATAAAGTTATATGCTGGACTGGAGCCAACGTAGCATGAGTCTGATCGGTTTACTGTTGAACAATTTCCAAACTTAGAACTTCCGCTTGAATGCTCCAATTTCCGATAGTCTCGTTGAGTTTGCTTCTTGCTAAGATAGGAAAATTTTACCCAATTAAATTAACCCATTTCCGGCGGGTGATGCCATATAAAATTGCAGACAATACTAGAGTTACAATTCCGTCTACTATTTGTTGTGATGGAATATATAAATACTGTAGTCCAACGCCACGCGGTCGTGTCTTGGATACCACCCTTCTACCTTTTTTTTGCTTTATCTTCTTATTTCCACCTATAAAGTCACTTAACCACACATTTTTTGGAATGCTTAATCAATAACGTTTATAAGAACAAAATACACTAACTAGTTATTCTGTTGTCAAGATCCAAGAAAAACTTGAAAAATGGAACAGGGACCCAGCCCGCAGCAAGCGGCGATTTCGAATATCTCGTTGCCTTCCATAGCAGACGGGCCAACAGAGTAAACAGTACTAGATTTTGGATCTCCCTTCTGTGTGGGAAGCACCGTTGCAATGTTTTGGCGAGTGGCAGAAAAATTTTGTATTCGCTGAATCAAATGATTTTGGGGCGCTAAGAGACTAATTTCTCTTCATTGCAGATTGACATTTACGTGACATGTGAGATTACTCTCGTTCTGTTGTTACTTTGGCAGTATTTTTACCGTTTTCAGAACTTTATCAGCTACTGAGTTGGTAATAAAAACTCGCAGATAGACAACAGAATATAACAATACGCGCAAAAAAGTGGCAAAAAATCTAAACTACTTCACAATTAGATGTTTTTTTTTGGTTTTGTAAGAATTTGTTTATTTCTGACTAGTTAAAAGCTTTAACAGATAATATTTACATTTCAACAATCTAATTCAAACTCTAGTGAAGTTAGGTCAATACCATTAGTACTACAATGCATAATGAAGCTTGAATATTTTGCAAACAATGTCAAAGTTTTAGTTTTTATTGTTTTTCGCAGGTTTCTCAACTGTGGTCTCAAGAGTTCTCCTATCTAAAGTCTGCGTCATCCATTCAGCAGCATGTTCCGTTGTAGTAAACTCCAGGCTGGTTCCACACGCCTGCATTCGCTCAGTTTGTTCTCCAATGTCTCAACTGCGTTATTGCAATATAAGCTATTTTCACCGTCGGCTCTGTTCTTCCGAAACATCAGCTTTCGGTGTTCAAGTTTTCTATTGATCAATAGAAACAAGACGCTCCTTTCGCTTGAATTAATGCCTCGTATGGATATATTTCTCCAAATCAACCGCCAATCTGCTGTGGGGTAGTCATTGGACACCGTGGGTGATTCAGTCTGTTCAACGTAGTAATTATGAAGCGTTTCTACGGATATATTTTGTTGGACATGTGGAGGGAAAGTTCGGAAATTTAAAATTATTTTTAAACAAGGACAATCTATGGGTGGGGTAGGATTTGCTTGGGAAAGAAAGGACATATAGAAAGGGAGGGAATTCATGTCATTTATATGCCGATTGATAAGAAGCGCTTTGCACTTGAGTGCCGGTAAATGTAGTTTCAAACCGCCTGCCTCCTTGCTTCGCGCCAGCTGTTGCATTGGTACACATGCCGTGATACCGCGCCACAGAAACATTCTCATAGTCGAAGTCAGTTTTGCCGTATGGGCGGCAGTTGGAGTGAGAATCGATGCGAGATACCAGATCTTTGACGTTATGAACGTGTTGAGGAGTATAACTTTCTGGTATAAGTTGAGTGTACGGAGTGAGTGTAGATAAATCTGCCTGGAGAAACTCAATACGATCGCATCCCAGTTCAGTTTATTCATCTGCCGAATGGAGTTAGCGAAGGTCACTCCCAACACACGGACGGTGTTTTCGTTTCGCAGCTATGGCACGGTGAGTGGCATGACATCGGTATACCCCACTGATAACGAGGTAGATTTCTCCAGGCTCAGTTTTGCTCCCGAGACGCGTTCAAAGCGTTGCAGTGTTTCTCGTATCTGGTCCATTCTTGTCAAGCAAGTGCATATCACATCGTCGGCATATGCGACAACGAGATCAGACTCACAAATCTCTTCAAACCCTTTGAGCAGTGGGTGTAAATAGATCATGAACAGGTGCATTGAGAGCTGATCCCCTTGGCGAACCGATCTCTGGATGGGGGAGGATGCTGAGTGATGTCCATTTATCAACAAGCGAGAAGACGAGAGCTCTTCGATCTTTTGGAGAAGGCGCACGAGATTCGGGTTAAACCCGAGCGAGCACATGTTACGAAAAAGGAAAGATCGGCTTACAACGTCGAAAGCATGACGAAGATCGAAAGATGCCAGCAAGCCACGTTGTTTACGTTTAATCAGTTGTGCGACACGATCCTTCATAGCGAGAGTGGCCTGAAAAATATTTCTGCCGGTGTTAGCGCATTTATGGCTCTCGGTAAGCACGTGGTGGGTGCTCATGACACTCTCCAGACGCTGTTTGAGAATGCGTGATAAAATCTTGTAGTCGAAGTTTAGTAGCGAGATCGGCCTGTAAGCGCTCGCTGTTTGAGCATTGCCCTTCTTTTTGACGAGCACGATCACACCATCGACGAAATCGGCCGGAAAGTTCCCCGACAAAGCCTCGTGTATGACGAGGGTGAGCTCTCTCCATATCACATCGAAAGTTTTGAGATAGAACTCTCGAGGCAGAGAATCTCCACCGGGCGATTTATTTGGGCTGCTAGATTTGATGGCTGTGTAATTTCACAATCTATATTTGTTGGGTTGATCACCGTGAGTATTTACTTATCCTTTTTTTTATTGGCTTTTTTCGGTGAGAAAATTAAAAAACAGCTATAATTTGCGTGACGCGTTTCGGTCTACTTTGCTTCAACCATCATCAGACGCTAATTGCTGTGTGCAACCTGTCGGTCAAGTCTGAAGTATAGTTTTTCAGACTTGACCGACAGGTTGCACACAGCAATTAGCGTCTGATGATGGTTGAAGCAAAGTAGACCGAAACGCGTCACGCAAATGATAGCTGTTTTTTAATTTTCTCACCGAAAGAAGCCAATAAAAAAAAAGGATAAGTAATTTCACAATGTTTACAACATTTTTTTTCATCTTCCTTTGACCCTGTTAACATAGAAGGTTTGTTCAAGTTTAAAATCTCCATAGCAACAATTGTTGTGAACCGTACGCCTCCATCGATTTTAAGAGAAAAGGAAGCGCTTGTATAGTTCCATCCTTCAAATTTCAGAATAAACCTCTTGTTCCTGAACATTAAAATATGCCAATGCTTCTCTGGTGATATCATAATTGTCGAAACGGATTGACTCACTGGAGTAGGCCGAATCAGATGATCGATATTTCTAGCTCCTTAATCCACTGTTGTTCAGTTTTGCGGTATCGCTGCCACCAAACAGTCAACAACCACCACCCTAACGCATCCTCACAGAACTGAACAGAAAAGCGCCTCCTGTTGCCGTTGACGATGATGAAGCTAATGGCTGCTGGCTAGTCAACACCGAGCCGAGCCAATTTGATGTCCTCGGCCGGGTGGCGGTTCAACGTTTGGTTGCTTGTCAGGATTCTTCTCGTACCCATCGTTTTACGCTAGCATGCAGTGACTGACGATGGATGCGGAACCATGTTTCGTGCCCGGTTCTGGTTACAGTATCCATATAAATGACAATGAAAATGTGTTTCCTCTTTTCAACCTGGCCTCGCGTGTTTGAAGCGGTGGAGGAAAAGAGACAGCGCCCGTCAAGCAGCAAGAGGCAGCTTTCTGTTAACCATGGATCGAAAAAATGATCCGACACACTGCTACACAGCGGGGTAAGTGAAACGGATAGTTTCACGGATCCGGTCGTGGTCATTTGGAAATCTGCAGCATCGATATGCGACGTGCAATCGACACGTTCTGATGTGACATATTGTGAATATGAACTCCATCCTGTGGTCATAACTGAATATTCGGTGTTGGGAATTCCCCGCTGTGGTGCTGCAGAGGTAGAACTCTGGCGGCACAAATAATAGTCATAGGTTCGAAATTCGCATTTTCTTTCGATCGCTACAAAAGGTTTTGAGTAAAATTTAATCCAAATAAAAAAAAATTGATTTCTTACGGACAGCGGATATTTCGAGGGGTTGGTTTATGCTTTGTGCTACAGAACAAACCCATTCCAGCGCCTCACAGTACACGGGACTGTTCGGAGCTTCGTGTATATCTGTGCACATTAATTACAACGCTCAATATTGATTGATAGATGAGTTTTATTCAAATTTATTATCCATCATCCATGTCGAATGAAATATATTTAATTTATATGCAGTCGATGTCTCGCTAGTTCGTTTTGGGTGGTGTGAGGATCGCTGGCGTTGTGTTCAACTCGATTAAGTATGTTATGTATCAGCGCCGTCTGACACTTGTTGATTACCGAAGGCTGTATTTCCAGTATCGCATAGTCTAGGGTACGACAACTTTGTCACTTGAATCGTGTATTACCCGCACGTATTTACCCTACTGATTGGATATACAATTCAAAGCACTTGTGGTAGCTCCAATTTTTGCTTGTTTCGTATCTCTGCTCGGAGACAGGTAAATAATTTTTCAAAATCATTGGCCAAACGAAACAAAACCCTGCACCGTTGAAACCCATAATAATAATCTGCATTGAGCCGAAAAGCCACATTTGCCGAAAACACTTGCAGGTTCATCTAGTTCATGAAGTGAAGGGATCCTACCGGAAGGCTACCCGCATTATCAGCCTCATGTTGCTACAGACCTCTGTCAATTATGCTCCCGGGTAGGTGAGTTTCCGTACAGAAATGTAGCGACCAGGCATCGCGGCTAGAGATGTGGAATTGAAATCGGGAGGCTTTTATTGTGTAGCATTTAGCATTTCCCCCCGAATGCTACAGTGCGGAAGTGATAGTCTCTGGTGGCTATAGTCGAATTGTTTCGGCCAACGCTTTTCATCCACTTTTACCAAGCCGAGGTAATTCTTCTCCATTTTCGGTCATAATGGGAGTAATCTTTAAATCGGATTCCGATGTCAGCGAAAGAGGAGCCCATACATGGTACTGCGCATCGTTCTTCATTCGAAAGACCAGCCGGCAGTGGCCGGATTGGCAATTACCGAATGATGGCATGCTTACTCGTATATAATTCATGTTCGGTTTATTTTATTAATGCCTTTAGTGGGAATGCTTTCATTTAATTGTAAATTTCATTGCTGACTTAGAAGTAAAAAAACATGCTGAAAGCATGTTACGATACGATGTGCATTCCAGTTGGCAGGCTTTTTATACTGGAGGATAAAGTTGCATAGCGGAGCGTCATGCGGTTACTAGTTAGGAGTTGTATAAACTAATTCCGTAACCAATACAACTTTCCATGTCTGTATGAAGTAAAAATGTCATCACTGTAACTTTTTGATTGCCATTTTTCCTTGATTGCATATTGACTTGTGGGGTGCTGCTGCATGTGTCGGGGTGTGCACGCGCTTGCAGGTAATGACAGCTGGGAGCACACAAAGAGTAAATTGCAGCAGGAGTGGTAAAGTTGTTATGGAAAATTAATTTTCTTTCTGATGCAGATGATCAATGCCAGTGAAGTTGATTGCATAGCACAATGTGATTCAAACGAGTTGAAAGGGAAAATAACCGTTTGGATGAAGGGTTACGGATTTTTGAAGTCAAATATCATTTAAAATAATTACGTTCAAGGGCGATCGGGTAAAACAAATTTTTATTATTCGGTATGCAAGGCTATTTTTTTTAAAGATTGCATATTCCAATTGTTCCAACAACGAACTCGGTGGCCGTGTACCGAGAGACTTTAGGTATCCTATGTTAAGTTGGTATGGATACTTTATTATTTGAATCTATTCTAAAAAGAAATGAAATAGGTTTTCCAAGATTGTTCATAATCTCTTTACCAAAAAACTCTGAACATGCGACTGTTCATTGGTTTATCATACAATGTTAATGTTTATGGTCGATCGTAGAAATCATAACTACAGACAGTGTTTCCAGCATCACATGAGCATGAAAGCGATTTTCCAATCTGTTCCTTTATAGTAGAATATTCAGATACAAGAAGATTGTAGTTTATTTGCCACAGTTGCTCGTGGCAGTGCATGTTGATTTTTTTTCATTTCTAAGCTTTTCACTATTCGTGAGGTTCGATTTTATCATCGATTGCTCCCTGGCGAGGTTGGGTCACCCAGGAAACAGCCCCGTATTTTCCGGTTTATGAAACACGGATATTCCATTCAATTTTGTCTCCTCCCCCTGCTTATTCTTCAACGCGGAAAAATATGCTGCTCGCCTAAGTTTGCTCTTTGAACTCTTCAGAGATTATTGTTAAATTTGTTTATGCTTGCAGTTTGCTCTAAAGTCCGTTGTATACTCACACTCACTGGCGTGTATGCAGCAGTTTGTTCCCACCCGTGGTATTCTAGAATTTCCGTTTCTAGAGGGTCAACATTCGCAATAGCAACTCGACCGTGTTCGGTAGTGAACAACAACGGTGGCGGCAAGCGCGTCTCTTCAATCACCTGGCAGCAGGATAATTTATTGGACGATGTTCCCTGCGATTAAAATTATGTTGTTGATTTTTGAGTTTTAATGTTTATTTTTAGTTGGTTGCCGAGCTCACACAATTCATCTGAAGAAGAGTTCGCTTCGCACTCACCATTTTCATCCTAAATCAATAGGAGGAGACTTCTCAAATTAAAATTCAAAAAAATTTTGAGTTCGGCAATTTCAGAAACCTATATTACTTTGAAATGATCAACTTTAGAACTCACTTACATTTTCTGATAGATACGAATACACAATTCGATAGTAACTGCAACAAAATATGACATGTTTTCCCTAAATGCAGTACATGGGTATTAAAAGAAATAAAAGGGTTGTGCGATTACCGGTTTATTAGGCGTCGTACACAAACTACGTAACGCTGAAAATCTAGATTTCAGACCCCCTCTCCCCCCTATGTAACGATAGGTAACGTTCGACATGACTCCCCCCATAAAATTATGTAACGCTAATCAGGCTGACCCCCTCATAATGGTCAGAAAACTGAAATTTCCGGCCAAAATCAATTTTTTTGTGCCAAATTGTTGGTTTTCCACTGTAGATTATTATGACACAAAAGAATAGTTTTGTACTGACAAGGGGCTGTCTATAAACCACGTAAACTGAGGCAAATGTCGTGTGTTTTTGAATAAACGTAAATAACTCGTTACTGGAACGATATGAACGATTACTGTTTTCAGCTAAGATGCACATAATAGTAAAACGCTTCTTATGGCTTTGAGAGTTAGTTCGCGATTTGTCTGCAGAGATGGCGCACGAATCTGACTTATGATAGGAACATCCAAGAGATATGGTTTCTTCAGCAAAGTTGTAAAGCTATTCAATTCAAACAAAACTACTGAAGACGAAACGATTTTGCAAATCTCGGTTGTAGAGTCACCAAATGTTGATAAAGTTTTCTATGGTCTTGTTTGTAAAAAACTGTTTTGAAACGGTGCTTGATCAATTCAATGCAATCATTTATAACATTTTCTTGTCTAGGTTGTATGAACAAACTCACTAAATCGATCTCATTAACTTAAGTATATTTTTGAACCTAATTGCTATGACATACGTCGATCTGTCTCCATAAGTCTCCAAAAAATTACTTAAAAAATTAAAAATTTTAAATTATCTTTTTCTACAAAAACGCAAATTTGACTCAAACTTTTAACATATGTTTTAAACAACGTATATTCTAATAAACCAATTATTCTATTGATTTGACGTTTTTTTAGTGTGTTTTGAACCAAATTGCTATAATATACGAAAAACTTTGTTGATAAATCACCCAAAAATTCAAAAATTGCAAAAATATGGAAAATTTTTAATCATCTTTTTTACCAAAACGCAAATTTTGCGCAAAGTTTTAACACACATTCTTGAAGGGCACAAGTAGGGCTCTCAGAAAAACTATCAGGTGCTGTGCTTACACGTGCTTACATTTAATGTTTTTGATGGTCAAAATGAGGAAAATTACGCATATTTTCAATGTGACCTGCGACTGACTCTGTAGGGTTGAAATCCATTACCCATCCTGTTTTAGGAAACTAATTTAATAAGCTTTCAATCATATGTGAACGTACCATGATAGCTTTAGTAGGTTTTTTTATATTTCAAAATATTCAGAAAAACTATTTTTCTTCGTTTCTGAAATAGGTAACTTTGAAGGCATTTTTCACATGAACCGTTTTTCGTATCAAGATTTTATTCAAAAGTTATCAAAATATAGATAAAATACTACAAAATCATGTGGTCAAAACATCCTGAACATGAAATTCGCATTTTGGTAATTTTGGCCACTCTTCTATATAGGGGCCGTCTTATGTGCCCCCTCCGGGATTTTCAATTTCGAGCAAACATCACAGTTACGTAACTGTCTCTACTACCCCCCTCCCCCCTACGTAACAATAGGTAACGCTGACTCAACCCCCCTTCCCCCCTTCATGCGTTACGTAATTTGTGTACGACGCCTCAGAAGGATGTGGGCCTAGGTGCATCTTATACATCTACAGAAATGACATCAATAGTATTTATTTGACTAGTAGAAGTAGTAGATCTGGAGCTAATGGCGTTAAAGGACAATGCCATTTTCGCGATCAAAAACTATTTTCTTTGAATCTTAAAAGTTTTTAACGGCTATAGAATAGTTTTCTATATTAAACAGAGCAGTAGAGAAGTAGAGTTTTCTATACTAGATTACACTTTGTGAAAATGAAAATGAAACTGGCAAATGTTGCGTCAGATTTCAAACGGTTATAGCAAGCGAACGACTTAATGCATCTTAGTCATTCATATGTCGGTGGATAGATAAAATGTGTAACAATTTTTTGATATTATGTTCAACATTGTTGCTTTACTGCTGAAAAGTTCCGAGGTCAAGCTTTCCCATACATTTCCCTTGTTCTTGGCTTGCTTCCCAAGCACAGATAACAATAACATGGACGCAATAAATTCCACTGCCTACATATGTTGACTCAACAAAGTGTTTTGGTTTGTTTGACTTTGTCTAAGCTGCGTGGCCACGCCTTAATGGTGAAAATCCACGCTGAACTCGATACAAAAGACTGCGTGTGGAAAGTTCAGCTTCAGTTTAGTTTGTTTCACAATAGCGAGTGCGGTGCAGCTGTTAAAGCTTCGCGACATTGAGAAACGAGAGCTGCATACGAGTCAACTTCCATGCACTGCGGAACATGTTACACCTTTATTCTGCATACGGCATCAACAGTTACCATCGTTCGCTGCAGGATATTTTGCTGGCATAGCTACTAGAGGTCACAGCGGAGAGCAAATTCTATGCGCGGCCAACAAAATATTAATGGTGCGATTATCAGCGTTCTGTAGCACGAATTTCTAACTGAATATTATGGAATCGGTTCTTTTCAGAACTATAGATGCTTGAAGATAAGAGTTATGAGAATTTTCGCAACTACTACTAGTGTAAAATTTTCATGTATTCATGCATCGTTAGTTTTAAAATAACGACTATCTAAAATAAACGGTAGTGTTACCTATGAACAGTTTTTTTTTCCTGTTGGGTACATTTTCCACTGCGACCAGAGATTTGATCTTTTGTGGCGGGCCCCTATTTGATGTAAGCCTTATCAGGGTGTCGTACCACTATTAGGTTGAATGGTTTCCACTTGCTGAATATAGGCATCGTCCCAATAAGGTATTATTGAACGAATAAAGTTCACTGCCTTATTGGGAGAAGTCATCCAGATATCTAATGGTTGTATTAAGTGTTTATCAAAGAATTGCTTCCTCTTTTGAGAGAGTGCTTCACAGTCACATAACAAATGTTCCGAGGTTTCTTTATCTAGGTTACAAAAGCGACAGGCATCATTTTGCAATTTACCTATCTGTTTAAAGTGATATTTACTTGGGCAGTGTCCCGTTACAAGGCCACTGTAGGTACATAAGTCTTTTTTGAGATACTGAGCAATCGCTGGGTTACTGTTTTTTTGGGGTGCAATTAATTTTTCGATTGTCGAGCTGAATTATTGTTTTTGCAAATGTTTTCTATCATTGATTGTTCCCACTTCTTAAGTTCCATTTTGAGGGCACATTCTGAGATCCCACAAAACGGTTCTGGCCCTATGAACAACTGCATTGATCCATTTCTCGCCAACAGATCAGCTTTTTCATTCCCTTCAATGCCGCAATGCCCAGGTACCCAGAATAAGTTTACTTTACTATTTCTACCCACCTGCTGTAGCAATTGAATACAATACCATACTGATTTCGAAGAACAGGAAACGGAATTCAGTGCTTTTAGTGCAGCTTGACTATCCGAAAAAATGCATATATTTGTATGTCTATAGTTACGTCGTAAGCAAATTGTAGCGCATTCAATTATTGCCTGTATTTCTGCTTGAAATACTGTTGGTCACTCTCCCATAGGTATTGATAGACTGACTCCAGGGCCTGCCACCCCAGCGCCAACCCTATTGTTTAACCTGGAGCCATCCGTGTAGAACACTATTGAGCCTGGTTGAATGCTAGGCCCACCTGATTCCCATTCAGTGCGACTTGGCTCAGTCACTTGGAATAGTCGTTCAAAGTTGTACTGCCAATCCATCCAGTCTTCCTGAGATAACATTGCACTGATTTTGAAATTTTCAAGTATACTGAGGTGTCCCCTAAGGTCTCCTTCAAGGAACTTTTTTGTTCTTTGTAGCCTTAGTGCGCTTTTTTCTGCTTCTAATTGTACAAATAGATGCAATGGAAGTAAGCTTAACATAGCATCTAGTGCCTTTGAAGGAGTACTTCGAATTGCTCCAGTGATGGAAATTGTGGCAAGTCTTTGCAACTTTTCCAGCTTCTTTTGAGCATACTTGACATTTGTTTTTGGCCACCATACTAAGGACGCATATGTTATTCTGGGTCTAACGATAGCTGTATAGATCCAATAGATCATCTTTGGCTTCAATCCCCATTTGTTACCAAAGGTTTTTTTTACTGATCCATAAGGCACTTGTAGCCTTATTTATTATTTTTTCCATATGTAAGCTCCAGTTTAATTTGCTGTCTAGAGTTACTCCTAAGTAGTTGACTTCTTGCGAAAGTTCTAATTTCGTTCCATTGAGACATAAGTCAGGAATTTTGATTTTTTTCCTGCGTGTAAATAGAATAACGTTAGTTTTCTTTGGATGTATCGTAAGTCCCTCTTTTTTGCACCACATTGTAGTTAAATTTAGAGCATCTTGGAGTCTATCTTTGATTACATGCTCATATTTTCCACGAACTATAACTACTATATCGTCCGCAAAACCAATTACTTCGTAACCCTGTGATTCTAGTTGTGTCAACAGTTCATCAACCACTAATGACCACAACAGGGGTGAGAGAACCCCTCCCTGTGGGCATATGAACAGTTTAGCGCAGCATATAATAATATTTAGTTTAGCATATATTATATATTTAGTCCTACGTCACCATTTCATACAACCCCTAGGGCTGTATACCTTGTAGTATTTGTTTTGACTTATTAAGACTTATAAGGTCTATTGATGAAAAAGTATTAATTAGTTTTTTCCCAATTTGATACCTTTTTATCAAAAAATTATGTAAATTATGTAAACAAACATAAGCTTTTGTTAAATAGTGTATATTCTAAAATTAAAGTTTTACTTTCAGAGATAGCAGTAAAGTAGATATTTCTGACTCTCTTTTACCTTTCACCGTTAGTTGTTTACAAAAATAGTCTAAGGGCGAGTTAAAGGTTCCTTAGCAAGAATGCTTAGGGAAAAGTGTATCCAAAAAGACACACTCCCTTTAAGAAAATTTCTCTTGATTAAAAACTACTCTGGGTCTCCTTGAAAGATTTAACCACACGGAACACGTAAGAGTCCATCGTGGTATTATTGTAAGCGGTAGCAACTTTAATAAAAAAAACTAAAGAAAATGATTCGAACATCTATCAGCCTGACGTGCTTTTTGATGTATTCCGAAGGAGAATTTGTTGATTGCTAAGACAACCGATCATATAGCTGTGTACGCAGAACGAAAACGGTGAATCTTATTTGTATACCTTGAGAAATGCCAAGTGTAAAGGCCGAAACGTCGAATACAAAACAGACTGTATTTACCTAAAAAACTGCAAAATACTTTCGGAAAAAGTATTCCGGTAATATAATGGCCATAATCAAAGCAGTAATTAGAACCGTGCTATGCCTCTAATTACTTCGGTGTTTCTATAAAGTGTCTTGGTCGCCATAGGCCACATGTGGACCTATTCCGGTTGTCTTTTGGACAACTGAACCTAAACCCATCAAGTGACACCTTCAATTTAACAGTAGGTTTCCTCGAAAAAAAAACCCTATGCAAAATTTCGGCTTAATCGTTATGTGCTTACTTACTTTACTTTACTTCCCCAAGTAACACACAAAACATGATAGAAATCAAGTAACAACAAAAGTAGTCATATAAGTGTACTACAAGCGCAATTGAAAACTTGTGTTATTATATTGTGTTTGAAGTTGTTTTTCATCAGTAATACAACCGCATTTCGAAAACAAGCTCGTTTCTTCTGGTTTTGGAGATGTTTTTAATAACATGAGTTCAAGAATGACAATCACTATCACTTGGTCTTTTCGTAAGACTTTACACCATCTAAAAACAACACTACGTACCTGTAAAATGCTTTTCCTAAGTACAATAGTCGTAGCATTCAACACCCAACTTAAAATTACTTGATCAAATTATTATTTAAATTATACGAACGATTTCTATATTTATTCGAAGCGGGTCAAAACGCGTCATCAAAAGATAAACAAAACGCTTGCAGTGTAACCAATATCACTTCAGATTTGTGTTATTGTATATCTAACAACGTTTTCTAGTTTTATATCCAGATAACGTTGAAACTATGCGAAAACAATTTCAATATTCAAGTGAAAGAAAGAACTCTTTTTCAAAGGTTGAATATTACTTTTTGTCATCATTTTTAATCAATTAAAACTGCCACTGATAAAAGAAACTGCCGATCTAGTTGCACTGCGCAGACACAACACATTTGCGCATGCGCTGGTTAACAGTTGTCATAGCAACAGATTTGCGCATTGCCGTATTAGTACTCGAGATGTATTTTGCCACTTAATTATATCAAGTTGGCTTGCTTTCATGCAGTTATCGGTACTTGCTTACTAGCCTTCATGTTTTGCGCTTTTCTGGTGATATTGATGTCATAGAATAGGTAACGTCAACTATTCTATACCAACGTGTGTTACTTGGGTCGTTGGCTAACGGACCGTTCACCGGTCTAGGGCCGAACGATATAGAGATGTCCAGCTTCTTCTGTCTTGGGCAGCCGTTTTCTAGTCTCCTCGTACACCAGCAGATCGTGCATCTTCTCCCACCGCGCACATCCACCGCGTGCGAGGCGCATCCCCCGCACGGAGTCGACGGCCTCTTCTTGGTTCTCTGCTGAAGATAGTTTTGGCGGCTCTCTCGTCAGGCATTCTGGTTACATGTCCAGCCCACTGAAGCCTGTTCTATTGAATTACCTTCACTATATCAGCATGCTTATTAGGGTGGGGAAAAGTGATCGATTTTCCAGAACCAAGTTTTTTTGGTTCCTTTTGGGATCCCAAGCAACCCTAAACTTACCTGAAGTCGATTGGTTTCGTCTCCGCTTGGCGCATTGCATTTCAAATTTGTATGAAATTTTATATGGGAAAACCTACTTTTTTGCATTTACCTTTCTAGAAAGCTCAATAATGCTCTACTAATGCACTACATTATGTAAAAGTATAGTATTTTAGATGCCTAACAACTTTGCAGAAGACACTGAAGAGCTAGAATGTCCATAAGAAGAACTATAGCTGTTCAAAGTTGAGTATGTCGATTTAAATGCAGAAAATCTTATTTTCTGCCAACATTACCAATGTACCGGCGTCAGTAGGATTCCCATCAGAAGTAACTTGTCGTAACGAGTTTATACACTCAGCTGGACCAAGCAAACAAATTTAGGTCAATATTCTAGGCGTAAATAGAATCTACAACGTGATTCAGAGGTTACTTCTGATGAAAATCTGACGGACGCCAGTACACTGGCAGTGTTAGCAGAAAAAATGATTTGCAACTTAAATTTCGACATACTCAACTTTGAACAGCTCTAGTATTTTTTTGGCACACCCTAGCTCTTTAGTGTCTTTAGTGTTGTTAGGCATCAAAAAACCTATCATTTGAAGTCATGAAACCTATGGTTTGAGCCATTTTGAGCTCTTTAGAATGGAAAATGCAAAAAAGTTGGTTTTTCCATACAAATCTCCATATAAATTTAAAATGCAATGCGCCAAGCGGAGACAAAACCAATCGACTTCCAATAAATTCAGGATTGTTTGGGGCCCCTAATAGAACAAAAGAAACTTGGTTCTGGCTTTCTGCTATCAAGTTTCGTTTTTTCCATATAACGATTTCCCACCCTAATGCTTATATACCTGGTACAACTCGTGATTAATGCGACTCCATCTTCCAATTTACGGCCAAGTATCGATCGCAAAATTTTACGCTCAAAAACTCCGAACACTCGTCGATCAGATCCCTTAGCGTCCATGCTTCATGTCCGTAAAGGGCCACCGGGAGTATCAGCGTCCTATACAGCCGTTATATGTTCGACAAAAAAAAACACCCTTACATGCCCGACGGGATACCTGGGTACCCACAAAATGAAACTCTTGTAACTTTGACAATTTTCATCCGATTTCAATACTTTTAGCACTAAAAGATCCATCAACTCATCTACTTTGAAGTCATTGTTAGTGGGGCCCGAGAAAAATTTCTCATTGCTGGAAATCCGATTTTTTTTCGGAGATATGTTCCGAAACTGAAGATTTTTATGAATAGGGGAACTGCTCCATTATTTATCTCAGCCCATATATCCATCTCATACAACATGAAAACAGGGAAAAACGCATATTTTCTTCTTAAACCAATCTACTAATCCATGGAATGGATTCTTCTTAGTTCACTTTAGATTCCTCATAAAGTATAATTCTCAAAAACTCACTTAAAAGCACTAAATTTGATATTATAGTCGGGAATCTGCACTCGAAAACTCATTAAATTCAATAACCTACCTCAGAAAATACAATCCGCGCATTTTTCTATACGGCTACAACGGGACTCGTTCAGCAGCCAACCAAAGTTTGTTCCATCACTAGCGGACCACTTTTTATTTTAATCACCAAACAAAATCACTCACTATACTAAGAATACATCAATCGTTAAAATGTTCACCTCAAATTTCCTAAAACAAGGAGAAACATTTTTTAGTTTATCGTACTGAAGTGCTAAAAACCGGACGGGTTGAGAGTCAGATGAAGTGGTTGCGTGTTTTCTAAATAATTTCGTGAAAAATGAAGGATTGAAGTTGGGAGGAGTGATAGTAACCTTGCGTTGGTAGGATTGGAGCAAACTTGCCGTATGCTGCTTTGGCGGTTCTGGGAGAAGGAGAGTGGATAGGATTGGCGAGTTGTGCTCCGGTTAATTCGTGATGCGTGAAGCAGGATCATCGCTCTGGATGTGCTGCTTCCCGATGACATTCTACTGGGCGACGTGAGTCTAGGGGCTATCTACAGATAAGTATACAGTTTTTTGTTTCTCTATAATTGTGCCAGCGATTTTTTTTTCACTATGGAGAACGCGATGGTGGTGGACGAGATTAGGGACACCTGACCCAATCTAACAACAAGCCGTTCCTCAATAAATATTCTTAGTCCTTATGAAAATATCTAAAAAAGTACAGAAAGGTTCAATGACAGTATCCATCCCGTTTAATTAGTTGATATTGTAGGTGTGTTAATCAATTAATGAGTCAATTAATCATATGCAAACTGTCATTTTTTGTGTTCTGAATATCTATTGTATTTGATTATTTCAACTGATTTTTTTTGAGGCATATGTTTTATGATTTATCTAGCTTAAAAATGAATAGTGTTATGTTCGCAGCTTTGCCTATAAAAGATGGATTTTTTGCCTATAAAAGATGGATTTTTTGCCTATAAAAGATGGATTTTTTTAAATGTTATTCATATTTTGGATTTTGAATGCAAGAAAGTTAGACAGATTCGACATTCAACAGGTAACCTAATATAATGAACCGTTACCTTTAAGATAACCAGCGAGATAAGGACATGTCCGATTGCTTGTCACGGTTAATCCTGATCGGACTGTTAGGTTTCGTATGCATGGGACTTAGCTAGTTTATATATTCAGTAGGCCTCAAATCATAATTATTGTAAGTATTGAAACAAACGGATCTTTAGATTCACATTCGGATTTTAAAACACTATCGCATATGCACACGTATATACTTTTAATATAATTACATGGAATATCTCCAAACAAGTGCACCGACTAAGAAAGTGTAATTGGATTTTGAAATACTTAAAAATTCCAAATGAAAAAAATGCGATGGTTTTATTTTGTTAGATATGTTCTCTTATTTGGATTTCTTTAGCTTTTGAACATTTTTTCTAGCTTCCACGCAAATTAAGGTAAAATTTTTTAAAGATGACACGGGTTCGAAACCATAAAACCAATAATGATATTATTGGCATTTTGCAAATTTATTAGGAATGTAGTATTGTTACCTATGCTTACGCGCTTTTTTATGTTTTTCGAGCTTTGGATGCATGAGTGTTGCCAAATTTAAAATTTAATAGAAATATTCTCTCGTGCGTCTACGAAAATGATAATCGCGTTGTTACTACTTTTTTGTCCTTAGGCCAGTTGCCGTAGTGTGAATGATAATATTCATTGTGATTAACAGTGAAACAGACTTGACAGACTAACCTTTTGCCTACACGAAAAACTGTCGGATTTTCCATCCATCAATCTACGCGAAAATAACGTTTCTTTGTTACCAGTGTGTACGGCGCGCATAGTAATTATGAGATTGATAGCTTCCATAACGGTACGTCGTGTAGAAATCGTATATAACTTGCTAGAGGCTAGCTATCCGGCAAACTTTGTCCCGTTCATTCATACTTTCTTCATCTAATTAACTCTGCCCATTAACGACAGTTTAACCTGTTTTTTTGCCAAATATTCGTGACTTCAGGTGTGTTTTTCGCGGTATCGTAGGGTTTTTTTTTATTTTAGGACAGACGAAGTCTATACCAGAGATGTTGCTACTCGCTCTGTAAGGTAGAAAACTGAATGTCTGGTTGACCAAACCCCTAAAGACTCCGCGCCGATACATTCCATGAGGTCTTATTATCTACAGATAAATCAACTACGCGCAATAGTTTTCGGTATGAAGAGGATCACCTTACGAGGAGATGTCCGATTAAGTCCAGTATCTTTGCGTATGCTTATTACTGTGGTGTTACTTCATCAAACTGAAAAAGTTCGGAACACATTATGAATTTCGTGGCGGATGTAATGAACTTGTAGGCGCGACATTTGGTCTAAAGAACCCGACACTCGAAATCAGTGAATCGTTTACCAAAACGGACCCCGCTGTATACCCTGCCCTTCCTCCAACATCCCAGTGATTTCTCGTGGAAGTGCAGAGGTGTTCTCGGCTTCCAATAAAGCGAGTATCACGTCAACATATTCCCATACAAACTCCATCTTTGACCTGCATTCGGATGCGGCCGGCGCTGGTATTGCCTTACATAAAGATTAAGATCTCCAGTTTTTACACATTGAGGATGCATGTTGGTCCTGAGCATCATCTGTTGGTTCTCTGTGTAATTACAGGTTATCTGGCAATAACGGAGTAGCAACCGCGGGCGGTCAATCATGCTCATGCTCATGCTCATGCTCACCTCAAATTTCCCAAAACAAGCTTGAATTAGCAGAAATATATAAGATGAATTTCTACAATTCCTAAATTTCAACTGTACGTATTTTCATCTGTTTTCACTCTATCACAACATTTTGTAGGGAAATATGCTAACTCAAAGCATCTGCTAAAAATTCTCACCAAGAAATTTAAAGAGTTATCTTTTTATAAGGGTTTAGAAAATCTTCCGGTGCTTTCATGTTTTTGGAGTTCTTGATAATAGATCGTATTACATATAAGTTTTTTTTTCAGTACGTCTCCAGAAAACCTCATTCGGAATAACTGCAATATAATTGAAAAAGCATTAGAAAAAAGTTTTATCTAAATCATAACGTTGTAATGGTTCAAATATTTTAAAATACGTATCATTTTTTTACATTGTGACATAATCTTTGATTCTGTATGATTCAATTAAGAAACTGTTCACCCGAATGCCATAACAGAAAACTTTTTTGTTAATCCTACTCTAGAGTAGTTATATGTATAAGCTTCTTAGGACTGCATTATTTTAATGCCAATAATACTCTCAACTATTCAACATCAAGGTCATTGTTGTCTTGCAAATTTGCACGTCACTATATGCTCTCTAGCTCCTCTAGAGATCACTTTTATAATGTTAAAAAATTGGAAGAAAATAATCCTCCTTCCGAAGATATGCTTTTTTCTCATCGTTTAGTAGACTTGATTGTACGAGACCAATTAGGGGCGATTAATAAAATAGAAGCATTTTGAAGAAATAGACTATCTAGAAATATGATGATGAAGCTTGCCCACACCTTCTCTCTAACAATACTCCTAAATCACAGCTCCCCAGAAATGTGCTCGTGCTGACTTCAACAGACGTTAAGCTGAACTGGCCCAATTGCAAGCTAATGGGAATTCAAAGAGTCGGAAAATTGGCAATATTACTACACACGTTGCTCGTAACGTGTATTCCTTCCTCCCCCGAGTAACAAGAGGCAAAAGTACAATGTTACACACCAAACTGCTTAAATGAGCATGAAAGTTGATGGCATCAGCCATCAAGTTTATAGGGTACGTCCTAAATACCGGCAGGATTAGTGATGTCACGCTTCGACGTAACCCCCGAGGAGCATACTCACAAATATGCATACACTTCGAGCAGATAGGTTCATCAGGATTCTGCAAATAGGGGAATCCAAAGTACTCTTGGTCCTGGTCCGCCTGCTACCATGAACGGAGAAATTTGCATCCTGTGTTCAGATGTGTTTCACTCGCTCTGGCTGCCGACAGTCGGTGACTAACTGCAACTACAAGTGGAGGTGTACTGAATATCGGC
The DNA here is from genome assembly GCF_029784165.1 of Wyeomyia smithii. Classification (NCBI taxonomy): domain Eukaryota; kingdom Metazoa; phylum Arthropoda; class Insecta; order Diptera; family Culicidae; genus Wyeomyia; species Wyeomyia smithii. Next base: position 59,627,530 of record NC_073695.1, on the reverse strand, counting down.
CGAGTGTACTATGCCTCAAAGGGAACGATTTAATCGAGGTCTTGTACCCTACGTTCATCCGATTGCTCTGGAACGTAGACCAGAGTTCGCTTCATTCTTCACGCCCTCAGTCAACTCTGTAGTGTGAGCGTTTTCAAACTCTCGATGCTCGGAGAAACGAATCGAAAATATAAAACCAATTAAAAGTTATAATAGTAATCCCTCTTATCGGGCAACTTTTACATGATGCACCTCTTTATACGTTCGACAAACATTGCGAAAGATAAAACATCCGGAAAATGAGGGCGTGGGATTGGCTCGGCTCTAGGTATCGTGCGATGCCAGCTCGCTTTGAGGGGGGAGTAGAGGTGTCTCTGTGCAACAGTTGCGACCAACATTCATGATCTTCCTCGCGAGGCAAACGTCGGCGGCGACGGTCGGTGGCGGTCTTACCGGAAACTGGTAGGTGTGTGTTACTGTTTGGTTACGTTGTGCGGTTTGTGTCGCAACAAGTAGCGCCGCCCGCCCGAATGTACGATTTCCGAGTAACTACACCGGAGCGACGGGGTTTGTGGTCATAAAGCTGCACTATGCTCACTATTACACTGCAACACCACTCTGTCTCTGTGTCTAGTGTGCCTAGTGGCGTATGTGCTACATTAACCTTTATTTGTAGAATTTATAATCCAATTAGTGTTGATTTCAAAAATATTCCAACCTTTCGGCAAACTCATAAGCCCTGCCGGGAGATTCGGATCCTGGCACTAGTGTGCACATTCCGGGAGAAGCAACCAGTTGAGGGTGAATAAACGACAAGTGTGTACCGGGAATGCTTTTTCCACAGCCACAGTTGGAGGAACAGTGAGCGCACGTGTTTTTAGGTGAAATCGCTTCATCTCGATGGAAGCGGTGTTCGTTTTAGGATAGTTTAAAAGAAAAAAAAACTTATTTTAAAATTGTGATATGGGGGCATATTTTTCATTGCCAGAGATGTTTAAGATTACTCGCGAGATTAAAAATTATTCAAATTTTCAAAATGATTCTAGCAACATCAAATCGAAACCCAAAGCATCAGTTTCCGCGCTTATATCTACACTGCAAAGCACGGATTTAACGGCACTAATGTATACCGATCAGCAACTGGCACGATTGAGGTAGTTGTTGCTCCTGTTATTGTTACACGAATTGTGGTTTTGTTCTAAACGCACAGTGCAGGCAGGATAGGCATCATCCTAAGACCTCCCTCTTGTTCGCAGGCGTTTTATGCACGTACGTACGCACGAACGCAAGAAACCGCACGGGCCGCTATTTCTGGTGCTCACACTGAGAGATTTAAGCTTTTGCAAATTTACAAGCTACTGCTGATGAACGGATGGCTAGCACTCAGTTCGCCTGTTAGCCGGGCCTTCATAAAGTATTTTATTCTCCAGGCAACAACCGGACACGCCACGTATTAAATAACTTTGTATGGATTTCGGATTTGTTCGACTAAACACCGAATATCATCAGTAATAGCAACAACTTGTTTTTAATTGGCAAGCATGGGTAGTCAGTATTAGTTTGTTAACATGGTTAACAGTTAGTTTGTTAGTTAAAATTGTGAAGATTTCAATGTATTTGAATGAACCTTAGGCCACACTGTATGGAAAAACCTAAATTAATCCACCTAGCGGTCAGACTCAGCCTTTCTCATTCAAACTTATTATTTGTAAAAATAGATTTACATGAATGCTTGAATCCAATAAACGTATATACACTCTTTGGGTTCTAAAATATTGATGTTGTAATTGAAGTATAAAATATGAAATTTGACGTAATGTTAGTGCTTAGGAAATAAAAGAAATGACTCTTAATTTCGAACAATTTAATCACGAGCGGTACCGGGAACGTTCAGATAGTACGATACCACATTTAAATCAAGTTGAGGCCATATATATTGATCAAAGCAGGTATAGTGTTGAATAGTCTTTGAATTTCTTTTCTTTCCAAAACTTTTGAACAGCATATCAAATTGTTATGAAGTTTGTTACTTGTAATTGTGAGAGATGACTCCTTTGTATGACACTAGTTATGTTCAAATAAGTCGTTTGATACTTGAGATAATAGACTTTCGTTGTTTTACAAATTTAAATATAACGGTTGCTTAAGTTTGATTACAATCAAATGAAAAGGGGGGGAAATGAAAACGTATAGGGCAGCTAAACTTTGAAACCACGTGTTCAATCATTATTTATCAGTTAACTCTTAACTAGCTCGTTCATCTGATATCAATATTGTTCAAATCGGTTGTGTAGTTTCTAAGATAATAAAGTTTTGTTATTTTCACATTTCGATACATTACAGACGAAGTTACAGTCCGATTACAGCAAAATTCAATAGGGTGTTATGAGGCAGCTAGACCTTTCATTTGATACTAATTCTGTGGAAATCGGATCAACCATCTCTGAGAAAAGTGAGTGAGTCCAAGTAGTCTTCGGAATATGTTTCTTTTCATAGCTGGATTTCACATTTTTACCAGGCAAAGTAATAATCCGTTTGCATAAAAAATCATTAGTGTCTTATGGGGCAACAAGACCTTCCATATGACATTGATTTTATGAAAATCGGTCCAGCCATCTCTGAGAAACATGAGTGAGATTAAACTCTCCAGTCTCCAGAACACGTTTCTTTCCATAACTTCTGAACCACATGTTCAATCTTCATTTTGTTCAAATTTTGTTCATTTTGTTCAAATCGGTTGTGTAGTTTCTGAGATATTGATGTTTCGTGATTTTTACATATCGATATATAACCTCTAAACTAGAAATCATATTACAATATAATTCTATAGGGTCTTATAGGGCAACTAGATCTTTCATTTGCAATTGATTTCATTGAAATCGGTTAAGCCATCTCTGAGAAAATCGAGTGAGATTGGGAGAGCGTTACACACACAGACATACACACACACACATATACAGAAAATGCTCAGCTCTTCGAACTGAGTCGAGTGATATACGACATTCGACCTATTTGAGCACTTTTATACCTTTAGTTTTTGCAGTGATTGCTATACCTTTTTAGGAGAAATAGTAGCTATAACTTTGAAGTTACGAACTCTTATGCCACTAGACCTTCCAGTGGGAACGTTTTAGATCATGTTGTCTGTTCGGAATCATTGAGAGGAAACGTGATTAACGAAACAGTTCACTGCGAAATGAGTGATCACTGTTACGTTCTGTCCACTGTAAATCTACGGAGACCAGTGTCGCGCAGAATATTAGAGGAGACTTTCATCAACAAGACTAGGTTCAACGAACGGTTCATGCAAACTGTAAGCAACTTACCTCAAGGATCAGCTCAGGCAAATCTACATTTTGTTGTTCAAACCTATAATACTCTCCGAACTCAACTGTCACAAACTGTTAAAGTAGAGGCGAAAGTTAAAGGTCAGTGCCCTTGGATGACTGTCGACCTGTGGAAACTAATGCGTATCAAGGAAAATATCCTCAAAAGCAGCAAAAAACGTCCGTCGGATACTCGCTTGAAAGATTTATTATCCTATATATCGAATAAAGTGCAAAAAACAAAGGAAAATGCCAAAAGACAATACTACGAGGACCTGTTCAAAAATGGGAACCAGAAGGAAATGTGGAACAATCTGAAAATAATATTAGGAAAGAACAGGAATACAGTATGTACAACAAAACTAGCTATAAACGAACGAGTAACTTTTGATAAACAAACCATTGATAATCACTTCAACAACTTCTTCGGGACAATCGGAACCCAGCTAGCCTCTTCCATTAGCAGCAGTATGAATGCAAATAAGTTCGGCACTCTGACGCATCTTCGTGAATCAATCTACCTTCGACCTACTACCGAAAATGAAGTTATACTGAGCATTAAAGATTTAGAAACAAAAAAAGTGCTGGACCTGAAGGTATACCTGCAGTCTTCATCAAGGACCATCTTCGGATCTTTGCTTCACTGTTACGTGATGGGTTCAATGAATGTATACACACGGGTCATTATCCTGACTTTCTGAAAGTCGCTCGAGTTACACCCATTCACAAGTCTGGAGATAAAACAAATGTGAACAACTACCGGCCGATCTCAATTCTGTCAATGCTTAACAAACTTCTGGAAAAATTGCTGGTCTCCAGGATGCTGGAATTTTTCAACAGTCATAATGTTCTTTATACACATCAATATGGGTTTCGAGCTGGTTCGAGCACATTAACGGCAGTACATTAGCTAGTCGATGAAGTTTATGGTGCTCACGACTCCCGGAAGATAGTCGGCGTTTTGTTTCTGGATCTTAAAAAGGCCTTCGACACGATAAACCATGACATTCTTCTCCAAAAACTAGAGTTCTATGGGATTCGGGGCAACGCTAACAATCTTATAAGAAGTTACCTAACCAACCGATCGCAATATGTAGTGATAAACGGTAGCAAAAGCAGTAACCAAACCATGACAGTTGAAGTTCCACAAGGAAGTAATCTAGGTCCGCTTCTCTTTTTGACCTATATCAATGATATATACAAACTAAAGCTGTTTGGAAAACCGCGATTGTTCGCAGATGATACCTCTTTATCATATGTGTCCTCAAATCCCGACCAAATACATCATATATCATCGTACATCATATGTCAAGTGATTCAAACACACTTCAGAAATTCTTTGCTGAAAACCTCCTGTCTCTGAATCTGAATAAAACCAAATACATGATATTTCACCAGCCCTATCAGAACGTTCCTTCACATGCAGAACTTGTTGTAAATTCAACACAAGTCGAAAGAGTAGAGTCTTTCAAATACCTGGGACTTATATTTGATTCCAACCTAAACTGGAACGATCACATCAAGAAACTTCAACAGGATATCAGTTCAACTTGTGGCTTACTTTGGAAATTGACCAAGATCATTCCCATTAAACAACTTCTCACTTTCTACCATGCCTTTATCCACTCAAAATTAAGCTACATGGTATCTGTCTGGGGTGCCGCAGGGAAGACCAAACTGAGAAGCTTACAATCCCTGCAGAACCGTTGCTTAAAAGCTGTTTATCGAAAACCACGCCTGTTTTCCACACTTGAGCTATTCCGTCAAGCAGAGCCAACAATTTTGCCAATAACGGCACTCAGAGAAATGCAAAGCCTGGTACAAATACGGAACCTGCGGTATAACTCTCTGACGCATCATAACCAATCGTTTCCTTCAATGCCGCACACATATTCTACCCGTAATCAATCTGCACTGCTTTTAAAACGACCAAGGACTGAATGTGGTAAAAAGGCATTTGAATATTATGCCAAAAAGCAGCACAACGATCTACCTGTTTCTATAAAAAACATCCGTAACATCGCAAAATTTAAAGATAAACTTATGCAACACATTAGAGCTAAGCTGAATAGCTATTTAAACTAATGTTAAATGAGTAACGTCGTGCCGTGAACATAGGAACCCCCTTCAAAGAAGACATCTTCACTGGGGGTAAATTCGTTCACTAAGTCCCATCCTCCAAGACCGCCACGATTGATAACTTGAAATCAATTGCTTCTGAATCACCACCTGACCCCTGGAGGCTGCACGGTTACACTGCCAATGAAACGCCTCGTGGACTACCGATAGGCGCAACGATATTTTTGCCCAGTTGCTCCACGATCGATTGCAGCGCCTCGATATTGGCTGTTGTTACCGTCCGTTTTTTCCCTTGTGGCCAACCTCTGAAATCTGCTTCCTGGATAATCGAACTTGCCCTGGCCTGGAGACTGCCCGTAATTGAAACAATTTCTGGACCTTAGCTGTAATTATCGGTCGGTGTATTGGAAGTCGTCACCTTCGGGACCTTTATTTAGACACAAGATCAATACGATAAACAAGACATGTAATTATGGTGATGGGAAAAATAAACGTATAACATTGTTGAAAAAAAAAAAAAAGTACAATATCAAATTTAAATGATGTTGAGGCCACATATTTTGATTGTAGCTGTAGTTTTAAACAGTCTGCGGGTTACGTTTCTTTCTATAACTTTCAAACCACATGTTTAAACAACATGTAATTCATTGTTTAAGGGTTTAAAAGCCCAATAATTTGAATTCAACTATGTTCATAGCTTCTGAGATATAAGAGCGATTTTCACATTCTGACGCAGCTCCAAAACTAAAAGTTTGATTACAATGAAATTCAATAGCAGCCTATACGGCAAATAGACCCTTCATTTGACACCAAGATAGAAAGAATCGGTCAGACCATCTCTGAGAAAAGTTAGTGCGAAAAAAAGGTGCACATACACACGTACACACCCATACACAAACATATACACCTATACATGCATAAATGCAGAAAATGCTCGATTCGTCGAACTGAGTCGAGTAGTATATGACATCCGGCCATTTGGATCACTTTTCTACCTTTTAATTAGCCAGTGATCGTTAGGAGAAAGTCAATATATTTACTTTAATTATGTGATTTCACATTTTTATGAACAACGGACAAAGTTACAATCCGATTGCAATGAAATTCAATAGCAACCTATGGGGCAACTAGACCTTTCATTTGACACTAATTTTGTGAAAATCTCTGAGAAAAATGAGTGAGTTTAAACAACCTCAGGATAACTTTTCTTCACGTAACTTTTGAACCATATGTTCAATCATAACGAAATTTAAAAGTTAAGGGTTCTGGAGACAGCCCAATCATTTGAAACCAGTTTTATTGAAATCGGTTATGTGGTTTCTGAGATATTGATGTTTCGTGATTTTCACATTTTGATACATAACCTCTGAACTAAAAATCCGATTACAATGAAATTCAATAGCAACCTATGGTGCAACTTGACCTTTCATTTGCAATTAATTTTATGAAAATCGGTCCAGCCATCTCTGAGAAAAGTGAGTGAGAAAAAAAAGTTGCACATACATACACACACACACACACACACATACACACATACATACAGAAAATGCTCAGTTCGTCGAAAGGGGTCGAGTGGTATATGACATTCGGCCATTGGGACCACTTTTATACCTTTGGTTTTTCCAGTGATTGCTATACCTTTCTAGGAGAAAGGCAAAAACTTACACTACTTTCATTTCTATGAGTTTTGCAAAAACTACGCAAAAACAGGTTATTTTTGATTCATACATTTCTTATCTCAATCCTATAATAGTGCTGCTGCGATACGAGTACCCTTAACACTTGCGTACCTGACCCCTCCGGAACCGAAAAAAATGAAAATTCTTTTACCTGCCATTCCGCAAGATCTGAACCGATTTTAATCGAACTTTTTCAAAAGATCACAAATTTATCATAGTTTTGGGGACAGTAGCGGACATCTCGAAATTTTACGTTGTTCCGGATTCATCGAGCGGAACCGTGGGGTGAGTACCGTTCCAGAGACATAGGCTAGATTAAAAACGGCAGCGAAACCTTGCTTGCGACATATTAAACTTCAAGTTTTAGCAAAAGAACACTATTAATGATCGAAATTTGACCACTTGGACGACTAATGGCCGTTCCTGTCCGAGTTTTTGATATGCCGCAAGCTAGGTCTCGGAACCATTTCCAGAACCGATTTCCGGAACTCGGCCAGTAGTGGCCAAAACACGCCCAAGTAGCCAAATACCGATCGCCAATAGTGTTGTTTTGCAAAAACTTGAAGTTTGATATGTCGCAAGCAAGGTTTCGCTACCATTTTTAATCTAGCCTGTGTCTCTGGAAGGATACTTACCCCACGGTTCCCCTCTATAAATCCGGAACAACGGAAAATTTCGAAATGTCCCCTGCTGTCCCAAAAACTATGATAATTTTGTGATCTTTTGAAAAAGGTTCGATCAAAATCGGTTCAGATCTTGCAGAATGGAAGGTAAAAGAATTTTCATTTTTTCGGCTCTGGAGGGGTCGGGTACGCAAGTGTTAATCAAGATCAAATTTCAGACTCAGTGGGAGCTTTAGTAACAGGAAAGGAATTTTCGCACGTGACTATTTTCATATTGAGCGGCGTACAACAGCGTCTGATTCATAGTAAGTCATAAAATACAATATCAGGGATGAGGATGGGGGGTGGTGGTAGGTTGACAATTTTGGTTGTCAGCGTTGCCTAATTTTAGAGAGGGGGTTATATTCAACCTTATTTATAGATACATGAGGGGAGATAGAGTAGTCTGAAATCTAGATATTTAGCGTTAAGCAATTTGTGTATTACACCTAAGAACCATTACCGGATTTTGGCATGGCCTCCGGGGCCCCATACTTTTGATTTCCTATGAAAGTTTACTTCATATGACTCGTGATTTAACTCAAAAAAAAAAAATGAAAAGACAAAAAAATCGTGACCCTGATGCAAATGCTTGACGAGCCGTTGGTTACCAATAAAATTTGATTGAAAAACTTCAATCACGTACTTTTCAATGTGAAGAAGAGGAACCTCCCCGCGAAAGGGGGGAGGATCATTTAAACACAAATTGTTTTTGTAACTTTGAGTATCGCTTAAACTCTTGATAATATATTAAAACAATATCGCACGCAAGCCTGGGGGGCTTATGCGGTCTCGATCAACTAGATTAGTTGAGAGAATTCGTTATCGATATTGTTTTCGGCACATTTTGCATGTTGTAGGATAAGTACAACGATACACCGTGCCCCAGTGCTGAGTCGAGAAAATTTCCAGCTCGAAAAGATCCTCGACCTGATCGGGAATCGAACCCGATATCACAACCGTGTGGGAGAGCTAGCCGACCGACATCGCTAACCACAGAACCACGGGGACCACATAATATAATATATTAAACAGATTACAAATAAGCTAATCTAACATCGAGATAAACGAGGGGCAATGGGGCAAAATTGACATGTTGCTGATATTTTACGTGGATCAGACACCTCCGAATCGATTCCTGAGACTTTTCTACTGAATAGGGTAACGGGGGTATTTTGGCCCACATGCATATTTTGGCCCACCCGGTAATATTTTACGCATTTTATCTGATAAATTCAATGAATATTAGAAAAATATGCATGCAACATTGAGTAACACACCTAAGAATCATGCTACACTATAATTTTCGGCGAAAAACTGGCTCTAGGTAGTGTTATTTTGGAATTAGTTCATACATATTCAAAGTCATGGCTGAGTCAACCCAAAGTCATGAGGAAATGGTAATATACAAGTCAACGTCTGGAAGCTATTGTAACCAAGATGTATGCTTTTGAAACGATTCATTGTTGTAGTAACATGATTAAAATGTCATAGAAACAGTTTGTATACTCTAACATGTTGGAAAAAGTTGAAAAAGTGGTGGCCATGCGGAAATATGTTTGCCTCTTTCTGAAGCAAACATATTTTGGCCATGCCAAGTTTTGACATCTCTTTGATTACCGTTCGGCCATTGCACGTGAACAAAGAAGCAGCTTGTGACAATTTACAGGTGATTAATTCTTAATTTATCACATTTAACGATATGAAATTAGATGAGAATGCCTGTCAAACCGCTATAAGCCAAATCATTTCATTTTTGGATGCCTAAAATTTACAAAAAATCACAGCAGAAGGATGTTCCTCAAACCCACTGTTTTTGCTCTAAAAATACCGATGATGATTTTAAATATGATTAGTCCGAACTATTTCCATATACGTCTGTAGATATAAAGGTGGGCCAAAGTAAAAATTTGGTAGACCAAAATATGTTTTTAGTACTTCGTAGAAATTTTGATATTTCTAGGACATTTTTCAATATATTGCATTGTTGAACGGTGTATATTAAAATAGACACTTAGCTTTTAACAATGGTATAATAGAGTAGGTATTTATGTTGAAAAATTGTGTTTGTTTTTAATGAACTGTGCGAACACTTCCCAAAGCTGGCCAAAATACCCCCGTTACCCTATAAGACATAATTTGACTACCACTATTAGATATTATCGCATTACCATTAATGCCGTACTCGATATTATTTTGCTTTGTGAAATATATGTACTAAAACCATGCCAAAACCGCTTTTGTAGAATCACTCAGCTCAGTTTTTGTCCGATTTAAGATCTGTTTTGGGTAAGAAGATGCTAATATGTTGACAAACTCTTAGAATTTTGATATTTAGCTTTAAAACAAAATGGCGTCGAAAAAACATCGAAAATTTCCAATTTCGCAAAAATTCAAAATGGCGCCATTATTGCCCCTTAAGTTGAAATATGGTCAAACTTGGGGAAATTAGGTTTTGCATCAAAATACGAAAAAAAAATTATATATAGAAACCATAGCAGAAAAAAAAGTCGACTTTGTTGCACTGTGTTATCTTCTCAAAGTTCCTTGAGCTGCTGAATTATGATCAACATCGACAATTTCAATTTCGCGTTACCCAAAAATCCGTGTGAAGTAAAAGTCTTTTACTCAATAAACGCTTAGATGTTTTTAGTTCCCAACCCGCGTCAATTTGAAAATCCGCGTAGATTTTTGAATTAACGCGGTAGGGGTCATCCAATTAGTATGTAACGTTCGAAAGGGGAATTGGAAAGCTTGACAACTCATAGAAACAATATTAAGGGTCCAAAAAAGAGAGTGACATAGTAGCGGGGTCGAAGAAGGTAATTATTTGCGTCACGTAATTAATAGACTTCTCTAATGTGCCGTGGGAAACTCACCCAGAACATATGCAAAATGCTTGAAAGGAATTACTTAAAACAATGAAATGGGCGTATGTGTATGTGAGTATATATGTGTATGTGTGTTTGCGTGTGTACGTGTGTATGTGTGTGTATGTGTGTGTATATGCGTATATGTGTGTATGTGCGTATATGTGTGTATATGTGTGCGCGTATATGTGTGTGTGCGTGTACGCGCGTGTGTGTATGTATGTGAGAGAGAGAGAGAGTATATGTGTGACACATTTATTTTTACCCACATACAAATGCTAAGGAGGCATTGAAAACAGCTCCTCTATCTTGTAACAGTACAATTTTTATATAAAAGTTTAAGTGAATTACTTTAAAAGAAATTGTGTGCGTACGATGTAAAATATTTTACGCGTTAGACACGTATACAACCTTCAAAAAGTTCGCTGTTTCGCAAAAGAGGTATTGTTGTTACTGTCTCCTGGTTTTCGGCAGATTTCCCAGTCTATATGGACGGCCCCTTATTAGTGAACCATGTCTAATATATATAACGCTTCATTACGCACAATTTAATGAAAAAAAACATATGAATTTAAAATATGTTTGAAAAAAGTGTGCGTAAAATCGAAGTACGTAAAATCGAGGGTACGTATAATCGAGGGTGTGTATAATCGAGGTATAACTGTATTGAAAAATGTCGAAACAAAATTTTTCAATAGTTCAATAGTTTACGTCATAACATTAAATTTTTGCCGCATATTGATGGACGCGTATCTAATGTTCTTACCGATTGTTGCCAAAACGAAGGATAGCCGTTGGAAACCAATATCAACAACACGCTTCAGGCTTCAAAATCTTGCAATTGAATTTACATGATCGGAATTAAAACAAAAAATCCACCTCCTCGTTCCTTGTCCTTGCTAATGGCACTACTAACGGCACTAATATCTTAGAAGCATGTCCTATACCCGAAAACTTCTAGATACAAATATTAAAATGAATTGTACAACGGTTCAACAACAATAAAGGTTTTTGTATTTCTCCCCTCCGTTTTTCTACGCCAATAATATACAAAAAATCATATCACGGTAATACACCTCGTATTTCAAAACCCATGTATACAAAAAAAAACTTGCACGCCACGTTGGCAAAATTGTTGAATGTGGCCAAATCATCCATCACCAACACCGGTGGGAAAAAAACACTTCTAGCGATTTTGAATACATATGAATCCAGTCTAAGATGCCCTGACATCGTCGTCAGTATGCAAACAAATATGCATCGAATGCCAGAATCCAAAACCGTTGTGTATTATCAAAATGGTTTGTGTGCAGTCAAATGCAGCTACAACTGCAGCTACCACTGTTGTTATCCGCTGCCATTGCTGCTGCGCAGCAAGGACTACGTAAGGACTGTCCTAGTCGGTAGCCAGAACTCATATGACTGGTTTAGGCAGAAGCAGACTCTTATATAGGCCAAATATTATCTTCCCGGTTTACTAGGTTCTGCCCACCGCGCTAGGGAAGAAAGCATCAAACGACCAATCAGAGCTCGAATTCTTTCCGTTTTTTGTTCGTTTTTAGATTTTCATTTTATCCCTATGTAGCCGACATCCTGAGAGACGTAGTTCTACGTCAAAAGGCGTTTCTATGTGACGTTTCAAGTAATGGTAAAAACGAAAGAGTTTCAAGATAGCATGAGGATTTGTTTTAGCAAATTTCTACATTGTAGATTTAAAGCAAAATAAAAATGTAAAACAAGACCAATCTAATTTTTTCGATAAACTGATAATCCCAAATTTTGTGCTCAGCTAATCTATAACAAAATCACTGTCATAGGTCCTTTGATCATTAATTGAAAAAATAAACAGATAATTCTCAAAATCCTCCCACCGAATCGCCCAACAAAGTTCCAAAGCGCAGAACACAATTTTCTTCCGGCAAAGTTAACATGCATTCCTAAAGATATACAATATTCTGTGCTCGATACACAAGCATTCGCAGTCCAACAGAACATCGCTTAAAACGATCAAAATGTCACCACAGCCATCCGCCTTTGCCCGACCGCAGCAAACCAGTGTGAACAAACCTGCCAACAAAGCTATGAATAATAAATTTCCCGAACAGTTGTGTTCACTTTTCATCATATGGCATGAATTTCCAATCCCCGGGATTATGCACATCATCATATTCATTGAAAATCAATTCTTTCAAGCTCTTCTGTGTCTGAGTTTATGCTCCCTCCGACGACGGCGCTCGCTCGCTTACGAGCAGTGATTGCTGTTCGAATCCGTTCCGGAATCGGAAGTTTCCCGAAAGGGTACCACCTTATTCATAAACTGCTTCGAAAAGATCTCCCTCGTGGTCCCTTTTCTTCGGGAAAATTTTCTTTCAAGCAGTTCAACGAGCTGCCGCTTCCACACATATGGCCACCATCGTACGATTCGGAAGAATGAAGGAGGTTAAGCATAGTATTCGTCCGCACCCGTCCCCGCCCTCATCGGAACCCGGAAGACATGGCACCAGAGCTGACGTCTACTCGATTTAACCGGGCGCGAACTGGTAGCAGGATGAGGAAGGGAAAAGCGAAAAGCCGCATATAAAGACAGGTTTGATTCAATTGTTTTACACATGCTGGCTGCGAAAATTGATCAAACGAATTAAATTTGCATAATCTTCGAACGAAATTCCTTGGCGCCAACTTTCGGAGCGTTTTACCGCCGGAAGGACTTGTTGGGCGCCGTTTTGGCAGCGTGCCAGCGTCGGAAGTATTGCAAGCGAGAGTTGCAAGTATCACTAGTGGTTTTTAGTTGCCACAAGATCTGGCACATCATGTCGGCTTCCGGAGGATGGGCAACAAACAAAGTGAAGAGTTGGGTTTGTGTTGTGGGACGATGAAGACGACGTACGGTTTCAACTCGGATTGGGTAAACCGAAGAGGCACAAAAGTTAGGAACAATCGACCTCAATGGTTTTTATTGTCGCTTTAATTAGAACGGAATGGTGAACCTGTTTGCCAGGCGTGATTTCGTCTAAGTTTTTGGGATATTATAAGCACAATGTGATACGTATAATTTGTAGTGTTGGTGATTGGAGGTACCGATTTATCAACGAAAATATAATGTCCAAAACTAAAACTTAAAACTATTGAAATTATATCCAGTTTCAAAACACAAGAAAGAAAGTTTAATAGTTTCATTGAGTTTTTTTCACAAGATAACTTGATGGTTCATACAAAAAGGTTGTTATATCTTATTCCCAAATATTTACATTCCGACACTCATAAAACTAAACTCTAATTGGTATAACGAAGAAATGAGAATGCTTACATTTTGCACCAAGAGCGTGGAATGCCACAGGAGTATGTCGTTAAAACAAGAACAATATGATGCAGTAATGTTTAATGTTTATTTTAGTTTGGATTGCTTCTGGCAACTGAAATGGCTTCTAAATACAAAGTTCTTATTATCAAAATACCAAAACATTCGTTCAGAGTGCTCGGCAACTGTAAGATGTGGTTCCCCTCCAACTAGGCCGAAGATATCAAGTCTCTAAGTAGTCTTTTTTAATTAAGAAATGCAGTTTCGAATTTATAAAAACTTTATCATAGAGTCTGAATGTATAAACTGTGCTTTGCCAAATACTGAAAACTGATTCAAAGCTTCTTAGTTTTATTACTTCATTCAAACACTTTCCTAGCGCAGATGTCGATAAAACATACAATATCATTGGATTGTAGCTGAACTGATAATTGTAAATCGGATGGATCCAATGACACACACTGTGACTTTCTCACTCTAGCGACAAACGCGAAACAAAATGTTCTCTTTTCCATTTTTCTATCGTCAACCAGTTGTTTTCATTTTACAGTTTTGACTCTTTAGTGGCATTTAATAGAAAGGTGATAAAACTATATGAAAGAAATATTACTATTGAAAAGGTTATTAAACTTTTGAAGATTGCTCCAAACAAATTTAAAGTAGTTTTATCGATTTTTTCTAACAGACTTTCAAGGCTATCTTGAAAGAGAGCCGTAAGAAATAAGGATTTTTTACGGTGAACAAAATTATAGAAATACGTAATAGAACCATGTTTAAAATTTTCCATTTTGTGAAGGCCTCAACGTTTAACACCGCTGAACAATTACACAAAAAATGTATTATTTTTTTTTAACTGTCATTTTTGATTTGGCAAAAAAGCCATTTTGTACTATTGGTTTAATTTTTTGGAACACGACATTTTTGAGAAGCTATTTAAAAACGCTATTTTGGGAAGGTATTGTTGATTCTTTCCGAAAAAAATTGCTATTAATTGCTCGTTTTTTGTGGAATTGCACCTCTTTAGTTTATAAAATTAAATAAAATAACGATAAAATCAAACTTATAAAAAACTGAATATTTTTTAGAAGAAATCTAGAGTATTTCATGATAAGGTCGTATGTCTGAACGTAAACAAAACGAGTAAGAGATGATTTAGGCTTATGAAGTACAAGGGATATAACTCTCACTCGTTTTGCTCACGTTCAGACATACGACCTTATCACAAAGTACTCCAGAAATCAATAATACAGTGATCACCCGATTATATCACACCCTGATGATTTTTGGTGTGATAAAATAGGGAGAGTGATAAAATCGGGAAATTTAAAATTTTATTTTTTTTATTGAAGATGTTAAATCAATAACTAAATACGTAAAATCAGTGGTTTTAATGTTTTTTGGAAAATTTATCTGTACAAACATATGAAAAAGCTGCAGTTGTTTTTTATAAATCGATATATCTGAGTAACGACAAAAGATAGAGTAAAGTTGCCAAGGGATGAATTTGAGAAAACTTTCTGCGCTTTTATAAAAAATATTTAAAAAATTCAATTTGAGATCCTGTACTGAAAAAAAAAATTCAAAAACAAAAAGTGACTATAAAAAATCGATCATCACTATTTTTTTAAAACATTTTTTAGATAGATAATTCAGTTGCCTAAAACTTTTCTGAACAAACCTAAAAAAATAAAAAACCTAAAAAAATCGATGTAAAGTTGCAAATAAATTACAATTAAGTTTTTTATTCGTTCATGTTTTTGTTTGAATTAATAAAATTAATTACTTGCTTTTTTGTAGCGCAGTACCATCAAAATATTAGATGTTCTCACAACACTAAACTTTGCCGAAGACAGCATGCTAATATCTCTCACGTATTGCAATCCTAAAATGTAAATAACGATTTTGAATGCCTTCTCATAGAAAACTTCATGTTGCTTGCAATATGTAAGAGGTAGAAACATGATGTCTTTTGTAAAGTTTCTTGTTTTGAGATTACCTAATACTTTGCTTAAGAAACCAAGCGTCTATCTTTATCTAATAAAAAAGTAAATATTCTATCTCACTTTTGGGAGGATTGATCACCCAGATTTCTACATCAAAAGATGCGTTTTCAAATATTTTGAAACTTCTCCGAACATATTATACGGTTATAATAAACATTTGTTTCACTATTCAATTATTCGCACGAAAACAGCAAAATGTAACATTGTGCATCGGTTGAATTTTTAATGTAAACTACATCCAGAATGGTGTTATTCTACACAGAATTATGAAAAAAATCTAAAATATTGAAGCGTAATAGAAAATCAGTTCACCCTGACATTTTTTTAATGAATTGTTTTATGATGATAAAATCGAGTGAAAAATGTGATAAAATCGGGGGCAGATAAAATCGGGGGCAGATAAAATCGGGGGCAGATAAAATCGGGGGCAGATAAAATCGGGTACTGATATAATCGGGTGATTACTGTATTCAAAATTTTATTCACTTCTATTTTCTTAAATTATGTTTCAAAAAACGTGGAATCATTTTTCTTTTGATTTTTATCTTATCTTAGTTTTTTGTTTCGTTTTTCACGCAATTCCTGCCTTTAATTTTTTTGTCATTGAATTTATCTTCCTTTATCTTAAACTTTTATAATTTGACTTGTTTTGTCTTCGTTGGATCTTATTTTTGTTCCGTTTTACTTTACTGTCTTTTTTAACTTAATTTCTTAATTTTTAGTTTCTCTTGTTTCCTGTTTATGTTATCTTTTTTATGTTTTAGTTTTCTTATCATTCGTTATATCTGTATCTCTTCTATTTCTTCGTTTTTTTCTTTCGTGTCTATTTTGCCTTTTGTTCACTACTATGCTTATATTTGTAGTTGTTTTCATATTCTGTGTTTTTTATTCTACCTATCTTTTTTATCTTCCCTTATTTTCCTACTATTTCTGCCATTCTCGTCGTATCTTGTTTTCAATTCATTTCTCGACTTTGCCTTCAAAATTATCGTCATTTTCATTTTCTTTTATTTCTCGTTAGTTTAATTCACTTATTTCTTTTAAATTTGATTATTTTAATTCACTTATTTGACGCGGTAAAATTATTATATTATAAAATTTAATGTTGCTGTTCACTCGCCATTATAATTTTCTTCCGAGAAGGCGAGGCATCCTTTCCTAACACATTTGTTTTTTTTTGTCAGTTTGTTATGTTTTTTTGTTGTGTCTAAACTTTCTTTGTCTCTTTTTTGTATTTCATGTTTTTCTTGTCGCTTGTCTTTTTTGCTTCTCTTGTCTCATTTAAATTTCTTGACTTGGTCATTTTGATTCTCTTACCCGTTTTTCTCTTGTCACTCCTGCCTTCTTTGTCTGTCTTGTCCTTCCAATGCACACTGGGAAAAAACAGACCCAAATTTATTTGTTTTTTTTTTTCATTTTTCTAACTTTGCCATTTTTGTATTCGCTCAAAAGCAGTTTCACAAAAATGTCCCAGTTTTATTATTTTTTTAATTGTCATTTTTGATTTGGCTGAAACTTTGCATAGACGTTAATATGAGCAAAAGAGGCCATTTTATGCTACTGCTGTAATAATTTGTTACACGAATCATTTTTGAGAAGCTATGTAGAAATGCCAAAGTTGTAGATAAGAATTTTATCTTTCTGAAAAAAATATACACTTTAAGAAGTTATTTTTGATTTGAAAAAAGGTTAAAAGAAAAATTAAAAATTAATTATCTAAAAAAGCTCATTCAAAAAAAATTATTTGTTTCTCATAACAATTACAAAAGATTTCCTGAACAATAAAGACTGTCCGATCATGGAGAAATCAAGAAAAAACAATTTGATTTTTTTTAATATTTTCTTAAAGGTTATATTTTTTGGAAAGACAAAATCATTATTTACAACTTCGCCAAAGACACTATGCCAATCAAACGAACCGTTTTGACTATTAAAATATTAATAATTACCTATGTATTATACATATTTTTACAGCCAAAACGGTTTGTTTGACTGGCAAAGTGTCTTTGGCAAAGTTGTAGATAATAATTTTGTCATTCCAAATGAAAAATATGCGCTGTAACAAAACACATTAAAATACATTTTCTTGCTGGATGTCACCACTATCGAACCGCCCTCGATGTTAAGGTAATCTTTTGTAGTTTTTATAAGAAAAATTAGATTTAAAAAAAATGAACTTTCTAGATTAAAAATTTTTCTTTTAACTTTTGTTAAAAAAAAAGGTTTTTTTTCTAGAGTGTATATTTTTTTTCAGAAAGACAAAATTATTATCTACAACTTTGCCAAAGACGTCGGACCAATCAAACAAACCGTTTTGGCTCTCAAATTATTTGTTATCAACACTACCCATTACCACCATAGATTATGATTGCAATTATCTCAGAACGTTTGTGTGCTGCCAACATATAGCAGTTTTTCACTGGAGGAAGTGCCGGCCAATGAGTTTGCTACTGATGCTGCCGCTGCCGCACAAACGCAGCTTTTTAGTTGAGAAAGTGCCGCTACTCCTACCGCCAAATCGCTGCTACTGGCACTGTCAATATGCTGCAGCTAGCGCTGTCATTATAGCTGCTGAAACCCGTTGCAGCAACTGCAGCAGTAGCTATCCGCTGCCACTGCTTAGGTAGGACCGTCCTAGTGGCCATCCACTAGTAATATGATTAACTAAAGCACAAGCAAGCCCAAACAGAACATTCCCGGTTTACTAGGTGTGTAGTTCTGTTGACCGTTGAAGGAAAAGCAAACATTAAACGACTAATTAGAAGTCGAAATCTGCGTTCAGAAAAGGCTTTACAGTTTTCAATAGTACAGGTAGTTTGAATAATCAATTTACAATTATCTGCATTTGGGCGGATGATGATTTTCCAGTCTATTACTGCAAGAATGAAGGAAATCCATTTTAAACTAACCGGCCTATTAGTATTTGAAATGGGACATATTTTTCCTTTTTCCCGTTTTTAGATTTTTATTTTGCATACCCATGTATGTGACGTAGTTCTACGTCAAAACCTTCGAGGCAAGTTTGCAAATCTTCGTCGTATAGGTCATGTGACTGACAATGTGTGAAGCACCAAACCCAAAACCCAACTAACAACCAAAATTCTTTGCCTTTTAAAACCGAGAAAACATTAATTATTAACCTGAAAAATCGGGAATTTAAATTAGAAATCTGCTGGCCACCCTAATATGCAATAGCATATGGGATTGTCCACATCGTAGAAAGCTATCCTGGGAATAGTATAATAATAATAATTTCAAAAACACGTCATCTCTTATTCAAGCTCTACTTAAGTTTCGTTAATGAATCGCAAAAAAACCAGGCTTCATCCGTTCTCCTGATTTTTTCTCACATTTCCTCCTCTACCTGTCAAACGCCTTGGAGAACTACATACGTAGATTTTATTGCCGAGAACTAATCAGCTGATAAATTCAGCGAAATTTTCCACAAGTTTCCGGCAGAATTTTCAAGAACTTCGACAAACAAAATGTCAATACATGCTGGTTTACGGTAGATCGATATATTTGCTGTATGTTAGTCTAAATATATTGCTGACATTCGTTAAAAATTTCGCCGAGCTCGATCAGCAGCTGTTGGAAAGTTTGCCGAGATAAATTAGGTGTGTACACTTTCTCTCATACAAAGTAAGTCACTAACCACATTTAGTTATAGAGTATTTCACTCGCAAAATTCATTTTCACTTTTAATCGTCGCCTTCAAGGGGTAAGCAATTGTTTTCTCTCTCAGCTTGAGAGGGAGCAATTTTCGTTAGCTGCTCCGTTACTAAAATAGAAGTTTCCCAAAGAACAACATATTGAAGTTCACTCTGAAGCCACATCCTAGCCGATTTTGAATTTAATATTATAGGAAGATTCAGAACTCACAATGGGTGCGTATTCTGCAGCACATTCGATTTTATACTGTTTTTGCCGCACCCCAGAGCGATAAGAACGGTAATGCAATTCTCAGTTGTTCGCTAAGCAATTTATTTCACCTATCTTGCGTGTGCGGATGAGCATTTTCCAGGAGTTTCACTGGGCTTCTGCTCTGTCAAATTGAGAGCGTTTATTCGCAAGAGAAACTATAACTCAGCGCTCTCTCTCTCTACAACAGATGGTGTTATGCACATTGAATGTAAGCTGTCCAGCTTTTTTTATTTATCTTTGGAAATTTGTCTACCTGTCAGTAGTTCACTATGTAATTTTACTAAATAATTTTACGCGAATCCACTAGTGAAACGAGAACTGAAGATTCAGCTTTAATGGTGTTACTGGTCAATATCTTACCCTTTACTATCGGGTTCCGTTCTTAGCACGCCACACCACACACACACTGCCTTATAGAAATTATTTTTGTAACTGTGAGAGAGAGTGTCTCCTCACACGCGGAGAATAGCATTTTACCAAATCTACGGCGTGTGGTTGTCGAGACGCTCATTTGTTGGCGTTCCTTCACCGAATGGAAAGCTCCGTTATGCTGAAAATAACTTTTCGAACTAAGTTTATTTTTTTGTTTTATGTCTAAATTTTAATGTTTTTTTAAGTCTACTAAACGAAACTTAAAGTAAAGTTGAAAATAACGACTTTCAAAATGTATCAATCAGAAATGTATAAATTTGTTGTTCAAAAACAGCAAAAATATTTCTTGCCTTGTCTTGTGGCAAATTTTGAACGTTTCTTATCCAAAAAAACGTATATCATCCTGGTTTCAAAATTATCCATATTGGATGTTGTTTGGCCATTCAAGGCTGTTTTTCTTTGTTGAAAAAAAGCCATGGTAAGTGAAGAGACGCAATGCAATTAAAAAGAGCATAAATTAAGGGTTGATAATTGTATCTATGAGACAGCAAATGGTGTTTTATTTGGTATTTCACTGAAGTATAGAAAACATCATCTACCTGGCCACGAGAGAGTTTATTTCCCAGGGGACCCACCATTATCCGCATCCGATATGATCCCTTGAATACACACATTTTTTTTCCAGGAAAATCCGACCGAAGTAGATTTCTTCGGCCAGGCAGCTTAGATCTGTAAGACTATGTACAGAAATATGTCGCCCGAAACGAAGGGAGAACGTGCAATCTTGCACCCACATCGTTGAAAATATGTTTTCCCAAACATAAGGTTTACGAAACAATTCCGTAATCGGTTTTGTCGATTTCACCTCTGCGTTCTTTATTATTCTTCACTTTCGCAGGATATCTCCTGAGTCTTTTTCATTGTGCTGAATTGGCCAGCATAAATATAGGGATTGTGGGGGATTACACTGAAGTGACTACTGACCGGATACCGTCGATTGTAGGTTAAAGCCAACAGTAGGGCTGAGTTGACTAGAACGAAACAACCGCCCAGAATTTCCATCGTTACGCTTTAAAAGTTTGACACATTTAATTACAATTTCTAATGAGGCTGAGCATCAAGAATCAATCTAAAAACGGGGACGACTAGAAGATTTTTTTTAATCACTTGAAACCGAGAATTATCACGACTCAGTGCCCTTCTTGAAAAATGGTTCAAAATGAGTCACGCCTAGAATTAACATTCTCTCGAATCGTGTCCACGCAAGTGATTGCGATCATCAAAGTTGCCGTGCACTGGACGGTATTCCCCCTGGCGGAAGAATCGGACGAAAAACTCTGCCACTAATGAGGTTCAATTTTCCGCCCCTTCGATTTTTATCTAAAAAGAAATGGTGCCGGAATTGACGTCGGTTGTGTCACCCCGTAACTCATGGTTGTGTGTGTGTATGACTTTGAGCAATACTATAATCATCATCAACAGCAATATCCAGACCAGGACCCGCCGAGGTTTGGCGAACATCAATATCGTTAACGCTAGCGGAGAAAACCACACCAAAATGATATCGGATCAAGATTTATTAATCGCAATCAGCTGGCTGAACAAACAACACCCTCCTCGCACGTCGTACCACCTCGAGTGCCCTTGGCGAGCATGCTTAGTTTGTGACGACTAGTATCGCTTGTGTTAGGGTGTTTGCAAATTTTGAATTGCGTGGAGGAAATTGTCCGAAAGTTAAGTACTGCGAGAATTGTTATGATTTGTTGTAACTGTAAAGAGTTATGATGTGATTTGACAATTAATTTTAGAAAAGAAACAAGATTACGAACGATTCATTACTAACAAACTACGCCAAAACACAGCACCGAAATCCCATGAGAGCGTCGATGGCTAGTGCCACTTTCACGCCCTGGTCCCAGTCAAATCATCCAACAAACAACTCGGTTACATTGCGTGAAAAACAACTTACTCATTCGGTTCTGTTGAAACAATATATGACACTTGTATGATGTCATTGAGGAACAATTTGATGTAATAAATTACATTTGGAGTTTGATTTCTCATCCATTCCACCGCATCACATCCGTGCTATCCGAACGAAATAGATGGCATGCTCTGTTCCCCTTTTGTTCTCCCTCTGTCCAGCCGGGCATCTCTTGTTACTGTGCACATCGCAGACACTCAAAACCGAGCCGAGCAGAGGAAGGAAGGCTGCCCTTTCCAGGGATTCGAATTTTCACGACGTGAACTCACTGTCGTCTCCCATATCATGACTAAACACGTGCAATTTATCTTGCGGTACATGATGTGCGGTTCCACGAGTTTTCGTTGCCGCGCTTGCTTTTCCGTAGAACCGTTCGAGCTTTTCACTTGGTGGTTGGTGGTATGTACAATAGAATAGACGACCATCCAACATGCCAACCGTATGTAAGTGTCCAGCTGAAGGAGATGGATCCGATTTCACGAACAGGGTTTGTCGATCAATACGCCGATTGTATTTCCGACGGCTTCATTTACACACTGGACCCGTGAAAGGTTTCTCGGAAAATAATTTTCCAGACCATTAGATTGTTCGAAGGAAGATTTACATCACACATTATGAAATGAGTCTGAAACAAAATTGATTTCAGAAAATCATCAGTCTGACACAAGTCTGGTAATCCTAACAATGGAATTTCTATTAATCGAGAAGGAAGTGTGGATGTCGAGTGCCAATATTTGAATGCGCGCACTGCGGTCACATAATGCACATGGAATAACCACTCCAGGAGCAAAACGGATTGATTGAAGCAATTCTTCCCCCTCAACCGGCCACGTACGTGCGTCCTATTCGTTGTCGTTCAATTGCACACCGCCGGTAAAACGAGTCCTTTTTCGTCGAGCTCTTACCGGGCTTACGCATAGATGATGATCGTAATTCTTTGTAAATTGTTACGACGAAAGTGAGCTCCACACGTGATGGATGAGATGTGCATACATCAAAATGGGTGACTTTTCAGGCTTTTCTGGATGACGCGGACTAATTTTTGCCGTCTCGTACAAATTTGACACTCGAGCATGGAGCCACCGTGCAAAGGAAGAGAATTCGCACAGTCATGTCATCGTCGCCCCGTTAGCATCTGACGGGACGTGTCACTTACTCAAGCTGGAGCGATTATTTGCCGGATTTGTTGGAGCTGGATTTTTTTTCAAAGGGATTTCAGCTGGTGGAAGCTGGATAGAAAATTCATTAGGCAGAAAAGCTGAGCATTTTTTCACATATTCTTTTCTCGGGATACTAGTGCAGTTATAGGAAAAAATAAACACATAAAAAAAAATCAGCTAAATTATGATAAGAACATTAAACGTAATTTTTGACAAAACAATGTCGCCGCCGACATATCTTATCAAGAAAAACTGATATCATGCCTCAAAATCAAACACAAAAGTACTCATGAGAGTTCTTCTTTATAATTTAATCGATTTTTAGAAATTTCCGCTACACAGATTTTTCGATTTTATCAACAGTTATTTATCACATTACTCGCCATGTTCACGCTCGAATGACTACTCCGCGCTTGAAATCACGGTTATCATTTTGATTCTGATACGTTTCTTCAAAATGTTGTGAGTTTAGCATCAAATAATCCTAAATGCAAACAAACTTACGATTATACATTATACACTGGTATATTTTTATCAGGGGCGGCTCGTAACTTTCAAACCTACCTGTTTAAAAATCAAATGAATATTTCGCGCAGCCATCGAATTATCGAACCACGATGAACATTTTCGCTGTCGCTGTGTTTTTTTTTCTTTGCAGTTTTGTGTCCATCGGTTCATTTAAAAAGAAATTGATGACTGTATAAATTAACGGAATGACTGCCGCAAAATATGAATCTTAGCTTTCCATTAGCGTGTCATTTGGAATTAGCATCGCATCATGACGATAGTTTTTGAACGCGTAAGCAGTATTAAATCATTATTAATATCAAATTATATTATGCGTGGAGTTGGAGGGCATGCACTTGCATGCCTCGATCCACTGCACGCTATATGGATGCCTCCTGTTTCCGTTAGCACTCAAAATCTTTTTCAATTGAAAATCGTCAGGCGATAGTGACGCCGTTATCCTTCACTTAGCATAGAAAATCATTTCTTTCCTTTTCGAGCCCTTCGAGTTGTCAAAATCAATGCAAGAACATTCGACCACTTTTCATGTGACTCACGATGAAAATGAGAAAAAAATGATTTTTCAATTGAAAGCGAAGGTTAACAACGTTAGGGCATCTTCAGCGGTGGTGCAAAACGTTGTTTTGTTCTATTTTTTTGGAACAAACTTAAATTCATTGCTGCACCGGTGGTGTAAATTTTGTTTTATACCAGATCTAAATTGAAAAAATTTGAAACTGGTATACGTTTTGGTTTATTTTTGTCACTTTTTGGAACAAGAAATAGATTGTTCTAAAACCCTTTGTACGCTGCCAATAGGTGGGTAAAATGTCATATTTCAATTGAATGCCTCATTTTTGGCTATTTCCATATAAGCGCTTTGCGAGTGTTGGGGATTAAAGAAAACAAAGATTTTTTATGACAACTCACAATTCATTTTTGTGGCTTTTCTGAAGCAGAATATGCACAGGTTTGTCGTTTTTGGCATCAAGGAAACCGACCAGCAAAAGGGGGAATTTTGAAAGACCATAACCGTCGCCTTAATTGTATTGGGACTAGAGGAGAACTTAAGAGGCAGAAAAATGTTCCTAGAAGACACTGAACTCAAAACGTTCAAAATGCTGGGGTGACATTGCGCATTTCGTTTCGAGCAACTCGAACAAAACTAAATGATCGCTGGGGGGCGTTATGTTATTATGGTTTGTTATGTTTCGTTTTTCGTATTTTTCGACTTTGCGGGTTAGATGAGCCGGTTAGATAAGCTTGAAGCATAACTGGCAGTATGTGACCTACTCGAAAATAGCGAAAATCGTTCAAATCGAGCTGCGCAATGCCACCCAATATCCTCAAAATCCAAACCAAGTTTGAAGAACTGCAAGAATTTAAAAGATTGATGAGACGAAAACGGAAGATGAACATCTACGCGATCAAATATTTTTCGCTATCCTTCGAAACCCTACTTGTAGCAGAAATTTTAGATCATACCAATCCATCCTGAGAAATGTCATTGACGCTCGGGTCAAACCGTCAAATCCATAAAGTCTTGTGGATATAAAGTGTATTGCCAAAGTAATCGTTTAATGTGCGTAAAAATTATCGAATTTCCGTTTGTTAAATATTGAGTGTTTTTTATTATAATAAGTCTCAATAACTGATAGCATGGGGTATTGAATTGTTGACAGTGTGACAGATGTCAGCGGTTTAAAACAACAAGATATACAACACCGGTGCGGAGAACGAAAAATTGGTCTATATTAGCTGGTTCTATTTAGGTTTCGCTGGTGTAAATCTAGTATAAAGTTGTTTCAAAAATAGACCACCGCTGAAGATGCCCTTATTAACGCCTGAATATTTTCAACTTAAAAACTTAAGTTACTATTTTTATTTGTAAGCAGGCTTGGGGAGCTTCGTAGCGGTAAGGTTACAGAGCCCGCATTGACAAGCGGGGTGTCATAGGCTCGAATCTTAGTAGAATCAAATCGATATCAAAAAAACTTAAGCATGGGTTTATTCTCAGGCTCCACATGAAAACCTGTCTACAGACTGGAAAGCTCTGGAATATCGGAAATCTCATCCACCCATAGCATGTTATTCGCTTTAGTAACATGCTTGATGCGATTATAAGGTCGATAAAAAAGATAACAGAATAGTATGAGTATGTCTGGGTGAATACAAGCACTGCCCTTCCAAGCATAGTTGTCCCAGCGTGCTTAAGGTTTGTGTAGAGCATGGGACTACTATGATTGGAACGGCAGTATACTATTACACGTAGCAGGTAACTTCCTAATAAATAAATAACTGCAAAAAAGGAAAAAAAAGAGTGCGTACAGCAAAACCCCTGTCGGCTAATATGACAAAAGATCAAAATAACTGGTCGCAGTGCAGTGGGGTTCATATAAAAAAGCATGCATGAGAATCTGGAAAACGGCCATGTTATGTGGTATTCGGCAATTTTGGGCTGTTGTCCGGTAATTCAGATCCGTTGAACTTCAAAATGGCGTCTGGAGTTGATAAAAAAAACCCATATTAGACAGTGTTAAGCCGTGTTTTCAACTCTGATCGGTCGAAATCTACGTTCAAAACTAGGCTGTAAATTTTTCATTTATACAACAGTTCATATAACGAAATCACAATTTTACACATTTTGGTGAATTTTCAATCGATTTTAAAGTAATCATGAAGGAAATTTTCGTGATGTTTGGATTTTGAATTCACACCCTTTGTTAGAGTGTTGCCATAAGACGTAATTCTACATCAAAAATGGCATTTTATTAATGCTCATCTGTAAACGTTTATACATGGTTCCATTCAACCCCACTGTGCAGTCAAATCAAAGCTAACACAGCTCAAACAAGTTCAGTTTTTCAATCATAATTTATGTTCTAGGGTAACGGACCCATAATTCGCCCACTTTATCGATGACTAACCAGTTAAACGTGATACATTTTGATGTGTCATGTGACGATGTGCAGTATTCACTGTATAGTGCACAATAAACATAGTGTTGCACATTCGGGTTGCATTACAGCCAAAATAACTTATCTAGCCGTGTTGAATAAAAATTTCCTGATGAGTGCCCAAGCCCCTTAATTCGACCCCGGAAATCCTAATTTCGCCCACCTAAGGATCCATTTTTCGCCCACCTCCAAAATATGACGAAAACAGCTGTTAAATGAAGCAAATCAACAAATGAAAAGAAAATCAACTTAATTATGCAATGCAACTGGTTGGTTAACAGTGAAATACATTCATTTTGTAAATCACTAGCTCAGTACCCAGCCTTACTCGGGATTCCATGTTAGCTCTTGTTGTAATGGTGGCTTAGAAGTTATTACGGTCTGATTTTCGAAGTAGAATACTTCTCTCAGGAAGTTCGGCTACATAGGGATGTGAAATGAAAATCTAAAACCGAAAAAAGTGAAATATATGTCCAATTTCAAATGCTAATAAATCGGATAGTATTCGATGGATTTCCTTCGTTCTTGCAGCAATAGATTGGAAAATCTTCTAAGATTCTTCCCAAATGCAGATAATTGTAATTTTATTTTTCAAACTATTGTACTATTGAAAATAGTCAACCCTTGTCAAAACGAAAACTTTAGCCTCTGATTGGTCGTTATATGATTACTTCCCTAGCACGGTCGACAGAATCATAGACCTTGCCATTTGAAATGTGCTATTTGGCCTATATAAGAGCCTGTTTCAATCGGAGGCGCTCATTATAATTCTAGAATGCAACAACAGTCCTCCCTTAGCAGCAGCAGTAGCAGTGCGGTGGATATAGCAGCAGTTGCAGTGCAGCGGATAACGACCACAGCTGTGGTATGGCAACGGATAGCGGAGCGCGTCTCAGCAACGATAGCAGGACCAGATGATGCAGGGCAGCGGATACCAATGGCAACGGAAGCGTCCACTACTGTGGCAACGGGGATAGTGCAGCGGTTGACGTTGGTCTCAGCATCTATATAAGCAGGGCCAGCTGATGCAGTGTGGCATTTTAGTGAAATGCTGTCTCTGAGCGATAGCAGGCACACTAGCAAATGCATCCAATGAAGAGAACGTTCTGGAAAGCTTTTCAGTGTTTATTTTCCCCCAAGGAATATTTTATTTGCACTGCCAGTGATAACGCAAAGATGTGATCGGCATCTTATCAGGCATTGAATTGAACAACAAATTGTCCTTTTCAGGATGAAATAAAAACCTAATTGAAAAGTTAATATTTTCTCTTAAATCAATTTACACTTCAAGAAATTTGGAACAGATATATATTTGGTTTCATCTCCGTGTCTCAGAACGTACTGAATTATCTTTTCCTTCAGTCATGAGCACAACATCCGAAAAGCTCTCATTATCAGCATAAAAAATAATTTTTCGCATAATTAAAATTCAAAAATTATCAAGTCCAAATCATGACAAGCAACTACTACTATCGATAGGTTTTTCATCCCTATATAAGAGCCTGTTTCAGCCGAAGCCGCTCATAATAGTTCTAGACAGCGACAACAGCAGTCGTCCTTCCTTAGCAGCAGCAATTCATAGCGCACTAGTTGCAGCGGATCCCAGCAACGATAGCAGCTGGGCCAGCTGATGCAGGGGCTGTGGATACCAATGGCAGCGTATAGCGGCCACAACTGTGGCATGGCTATAGATAGCGCCCTAGTTGGAGCAGATCTTAGCATCGATAGCGGCTGATGCAGTGAGGCACTTTAGTGAAATGCAGTCTCTGTGCGATAGCGGGCATTAGTAAATGCATTCAATGAAAAATTGACTCATTTTGACAACACATGAGCCGTCTAGTTTTGAGTGTTAAATCAGCTTTTCACTGTTTATTTTATCACAAGGAATAATTTATTCGCACTGTCAGTGATAACGCCAAGATGTGATCGGTATCCTATCCGATATTGAATTGAGCAACAAATTAAAAAATGACTGACACGCAAGCAGCCGGGTTTTCTTGTAAAAATATTCTACTTCATCCTTGCGGTCGTGGCTTTGCACACAACCCTCCTGTGATTTTTTGATATTCTATGCTACTATTAATCCTATAATTTCAAACTAGATTGTAACAAGGTCTTGTTGTCAATCATGAGTCGATCTTTGGTTTATTCTTTTATAACAATCAATCTTGAATCAAAAAAAAACCTGTGTCAAGTTTGGTCAAGCTGTTCCGGAGTGAACATGAATGTTGTATTCAAATATACCGTCATTTTTATACAATATAAAAAGATTTTAGAAGCTCTTATCTGTTTCAATCGATGTTCTTGATAAATCTTCAATTTAATAACACATCAGCTTCAGCAAATTTCCTAACGAATTTTGGACTCTCCGCTATCAAATCATTATTATTGTTGCTACATCAAGAAGCGGGAGGTGAAAACAATCGATCAAGGCGAATTTTTGAAGTGCTTCTCTTGAATTGTTTTCATGAAAGTCCAAAAATCGCTGGAAATGCAACATCAGCCAATTCAGATATTGCTAAAACATCCCAATAGTAATCGACAACGGTAGTTAATGTTGTATGCAGAATACCAGAAAACGTCGATTTACTTTTCGTATACTAGAAATCGCCCTGTCGGGGTGGCATCGGACACCAATTCAAAGTTTCTGAGCATAATCTCCTTTCTAGATGGTTATCACTTTCTTTCCTTTTAATTCTATGACCATCAGCTCTGTAAAAAGTACACGTTTACAGTAACACCTATATATAAAGTAATCTCGATATAACGTAACTTTTTTAAATATCTTAAAATTAAAGTACAGCAATTATTTTTGGGGTGTATTATGTTCCGAATAAATGTTCTTAGTAAGTTTTAAAATGAATAAGTTCCGTAAAATGGGGTGAATTGACATTTTTTTTAATGTTTTGTGACTGGTTTATGTTTGTATACGAAATTTGTCTTAAATGGGCTTAATACAGGTTTATATATACTTCTAGGTAAAGGGAAATAAATCTTTGCGCACCTTTGAGTAACCATAAAGAATTTTGCATCAATTGAACATTTTTTTCGTGCTTCGATATTACATAACTCGATATAACACGAAAAAAAGTTGCTTTATATCGAGATATGACTGTATTAAGTTTGATGGAAATCAATACAAGCATTCAAAGGTTATGTTGTATTGTAGATGCATATAAATCTTGATTTTTATATAAAAACATCATATCAAGTCTGTATTGGAAACGATGTTATTATTTTCCACTTAATTGTTGTTGACAGATAGGGCAAAAATTGGGCACACCACATATTCCCAAAACAGTGTACAGAGATTCGCCCAGGGCGAAATATGGAACCGAGACAAGAAATGTGACCCATTTTTCGCCTCGTAATAATTATGAAAAATATTCAGAAAAATCGATATTTTCGTTATAACCAACATGAAATCATTAAAATCACATTCAGGAAATTTCGAATACCTAAAAATTATACAATATGCTCGTAGTCTGTAGTACATTTCCGGTTAGAAATATTGAGCACTCGTTTCTAAAAACCAAAAGAAAATCAGCCCAACTAGCAGACGCTCTATTGATAGCTCGTAAGATAGTAAAATATTATAACCATGAATCACGTACCGGCGTTAAACATATCATGAGATTTCAAGCTTTAGAGTAGCGAATATAAATTCTTTGCTTTTGAACATTCAAAAGCATTAATATCGTGAGGATCCACAGGAGGGCGAAATATGGTGCCCGGGCGGTTCCTCTACCCTACTATAGTAGCGCACGGTGCCCCACGCACCATTATTGTAAAGTAGGAGGTTGTATCCAAGACACGACCGCATAACTGACGTAGAATACGCCCACTTTCCGACAAACAATTTTGTTGATTTTTCAGTTGCTATTAAACGAATTTCGACTGAATCACAGCTTAACAGCTGTTATTCAACCCAATTGTTCGTTGGGTTGGTATTAACAAATGCTTTGTTGAGAGTGTTTCATTAATGAGTCATAAAGTCTCAGTGTGCTCCCACAGACCAATATTAAAACAAGGCACCAAAGAATCTGGGTACACCATTCGATTCGTTATGACGTCCTGAATCTATGGTCAAAATTTCAAAATCATAGTACGGTACATTTTTAAGCAATGCCCTTTCAAAGGGCGTAAAGTACAAAAATGTGATATAAAAACGAAGAAATATATAAAGCTCGTTTTTCAACCACCATTTTATAAAATAACTTCCAAAATAGTTTCTACACATTCTTATTATATTTCAAGTGATGACCAGTTGGTGAAAAGATTTTTTTTGAAAATCCCACAGTGCACAGTGGTCCTAATTCGAAAAATCGGTATCATTTTAGATTTGACTGTGAAAAATTGATTTTATGTACTCAATGTCTTCAGCAAAATTGTTTACTAGAACAAAGCCTAATTCTTGGCGTTTTCGGTTTTTCGATCAATCCACCCAACAGTTAGGTAACAACAATTTTGACGTAGAATACGTCTGACGGCAACAATTACAGGGACCCAATTTCAATACAGGGATCCAATTTCAAAACCGAAAACATCGAGAGCGTCACAAAAATTGTCCAATTTTGAAAGCTTTAAACCCAGTCAGTTTCCAACCGATTTCTGTCATTTTTGCAGCAATCTATTGGAAAATCATTTAAGCACCCGTCCAAATGCAGAAAATTGTAATCTGATTGTTCAAACTATTGTAATATTGAAAATTGTTGAACATTGTCGAAACGCAAATGTCGACTTTTGATTGGTCGCTTGCTGCCTTTCCCTAGAAAGGACGACAGAATGGAGTACCTAGTAAGCCGGGAATGTACTCTTCGGGCTATATAAGAGACTGTTTCTCCTCAAGCAAATCAAGGGACGAATGACCGTTTGGGGTTAAAGTCCCTTCAAAAGAAATCAATCAATCAAGCAAATCAGTTTACTAGCAGCAGGCAGCAGCAGCGGACATCAACACCGATGGCAGTAGGCGAAGTGGATTAGCATCGGGCAACAGCGGCGGTGGTGGTGGTTAGCTGCAGTTCCTACCTCTTTCAGTTCGGCTGCCCTTCGATCTGAGTTGGACCTCACCAGCGGTAATCCGATTCAGATATCTTTGGGTGAATACAACCCGAAACTGAAAGAGACTCGCACCGCCAGGTGGTTTGAGAAGCCACCACCATCCAGCGTATGTATATATAGGGTGTGGGCACATAACGTGTGTGAATATTCGTAGCGTGTGTCCCTAATATATAAGGTGTGTGGCTTGCTATATAGCGTGTGTGTATGCTTATGGCGTGTATGCATGTCTGTAGCGCGTGTGTGCATATTTATAGCGCGTGTGGCACCGCCACCACCAAAGCCACTACCATGAAACGGACCGGCTGTGCTGGTAAGACGGCCCTATGAAAGACTATAGCAAATTTCTTTTCTCTACGGGACGACGCGCTGCGCAAAAAAGCACGTGTTTAAAGCTTACCGTCCGCTGCGCAGATGGAATCATTCACATCATTTACATGCAGCATATTTACAGGCTTTAACAACGTTTCTAATGATGATTTTTATTTCAAATGGGAGTTAATGACTTTAAGTCTCATCTCACGTGCTAAGAATGCTGAAGGAAATAATATTAAATGGTGCTATCGTCGTTTTCTCAGACTGTCCATTTTGCGAACACAACGACTGACCGTCTTGCCCAAGAGGCAAACAATTTTTTGGACCGATGTGATTTCCAAAAAAATCATATTTTCACTAAACTATCTTCACCCACATGTTTCAAATATGCTTAATTATTCCATTGTCATTGAAAACTATATTTTTCTGAAGTTTTACCGCAGCAGAAGCTTAAATTCGGCACAGCAAAAACTACATCACATTACTTTGCTGTTGATGGTGAGCTTATTTTTATTATTTCTCAAATAACTAACTATTGTTTCAATCTACATAATATCTCGAAACTCCCGAAATGCTGCTGGTATGTAACTGGCATAAATGATTTGTGTTTATTTCAATGGTTTATATAGAAAAAACCCGTCCTTAAAATCAGTTTTTTGTCTACAATTTATCAGACACCGCAAGCGGGGCCATGTGAAAGCTTTACACCCGACTTGCCAAGCGCAAGGCCGCGCGCAACTCCCAGCAACAAGCTGCCACCAACTGTCTGCTCTGCTATGCATAACCGGCATTCCACATCAGCCATCCACCAGCCAGCCGCGAGAACATGCAAAAATTTACGTGAATATTTTCCACTGTCATTTTCAAGTAGATTCTACGTGATTGTCTTTTGAGTTCATCATGACCTGGTGAGATGAATTATCCTTTGAGTCTTATTCAGTAGACATATGCATTTCATGTGACTTTTACGTAGAATTCATATACTGTTGAAGTGAAAAGCATTTGAGTATCTGATAGCTATCATGTTCTATGCAACGTATATTTTTTATTTATATCTATAATTTTTAGATCGGAATTGGTTTTCAGAAATTATCGAAATATGTTGCGTAATAAATCGCTCGGGTATGCAAATTCGTCAATTCGTATATAAATAAAACGATAAAAAAAACTGATGAATATTACAACATTCGCTGGCGATAGTTACTATTCGCTGCAGCTGTTTGTGTTCAGGTAACCTCCACCTCTGAACTGAAGCTCTGTGAAACCTGTAAGCTAGAAAATGGATATTATTTAGATTTTCCGAAAACTCACTTATTTGCACGCCATCGAGAAATTCTTTTTTATGTTCTGACACTGAATCAGACAATCAGACAACAGCTTCGCCTTTTTGGTTTTGGATATATTCGCACAGAGAATTGACGCGATACATCCTGTTCTACGTTGTCAAGTTCACGTAGATGGTACGTGATAAACCATGGTATGTATGTGATTTTCACGTAGATGTTATGTTTGTCACATAAATTATTCAAAATGACAGAAAATGAACAAGTATAGGAACTTTCACGTAACAATAACGTGAAAAATATTTTGAGTGTAAAAACCCGCATAATTTACGGGTACTGGCCGTGGTGTTGGCGTTAGTACATCTTCTTCTACGTTTACCACCCACGTGGAAGGAATGTAATCATGAGAAACACGAAAAATAGATGTGAACTGGAACCGATTTTAAAATACACACCTGAATCGCGCGATAGCCAGTAGACGATGTGATGAAATAATCCTGTGCGATTGTCCTAAATACTTGCGGAGAAGTGAAAAATAATAACGCAACAAGTAGGCGGGGCCACGCACACGGTATTGTGGAAGAAAGTAAGTGCGCGTTGTTTTTTAGGTATAAAGACGACTATTGCACGGCAAGTGCATTAGTTTTCCGTCAACTGTTCAACCGTCAACAATCTCGTCATTAAAATGTCATCAAGAACATAAGCAAGCCACGGAGAAGAGGCACAGCAGCCAAGTTTAGCTTCCCGTACTATTGCTGTTACCAGGAGAGCTAGCCGAGAACGCTGGGTTCGAAGCTAAAGCTATTACGAAATACACTAGCTCGAAGTGAATTGTTTCGTTCCTTCTGTCAAGTTAAAATAACAATTGGCTTTTCTCAAGGCCACAAACACGTTCTTAAGTAATACTGAATTTTCTTACCTTGCAAATTGTGAAATATTTAAGATCTACATTTATTTCAAATGTTTGAAAAGTGACGCTAAAATTATTTTTCTCTAAATGCGATCATATTTCAATTATAAACTCTAATTTGAATTATGTTTGGAAATTGTTTGTTATTGTTATTGAGTCGTTTAGTATGTGTAATAAAAATTTAACAGTTAGATTAATGCAACTATACAACTCGTAAAATTCGTTTGATAAATAAGCTAAAAAATACCATTGGTTTGTCACTATATAAAGACAATATAAACACAGTATAAAGATAAATACAAGGAAATGGTGGATAAATTAAAACATTTTCGATCGTTGCTTTTGCCGTCTGCGGTTGAAAAATGAACACTAAGAAGAAAAGGAAGATTTCGAAGTATTTATCAATGTTAGCAACGTTCTGGCGAGTGACAGAATAAGAACTACAGACCTCGTTCGATTTTGGCACGTTTCGTTTTTGGCACGGTTTAATTTTGGCAACATAAAAACTTTGGACGTGTTGCCACCAGCAACCATCCAAGCGTTGAATTGAATTTTCGCTTCAGTCCGGTAGGCATCGAAAGCACTGTTCGGATTGGCTATAGAATTGGCTATTGAACTTTTTATTTAGTCCGGTAGGCATCATAAAAAATTTAGATTTGGACGTGTTGCCAAAATCGAACGGCCTGTACTTCAATTCACCATCCGCTACGGAATGCTGCAATCAAACGAGCGTATGTTACAGCAAAAACCATACAAACATAAAATTGTCGACTGCTGCGCTGCAGCAAGTCTGCTTGCTACTGCAGTGTGTATTTTCTCAGAAAGATGACATTATTATCTACAACTTTGCAGAAATTCCAATCAAACAAATCGCTCTGGTTCTGAAAATATTTGTAATCATCAATACTTTTTCACATAAACCCTTTTCAATAATTAGTCTGGTCATGATTAAAGAAATTCTAATGGCACAAAACGACATTTTTAGCCATGGCTCTCATCTGTGCAAAGCTTCAACCAGATCAAAAATGCCTAATCAAAATGGTTGCCCGTTTGCTGTGGAATTGCACTCCTCCTGCCAAGTGTCAATTACAATCGATCTTTTTCAGAGCTACTAACACATTCTTGAAGTAAAGCTGATTTTTTTACCTTGCAAGTAATGAAATGTTTAGTTCTGCATTTAGTTTAAGCGACTAAATGGCGCTAAAAATCCCAAAAAAATTTCACTAAATGTGATCGTTTATTAATGTGTTTTAATGTGTGTTGATGCACCCACACAATTCGGGAAAATCGTTTGATTACACTGGTCGACAAAAGCAAAAAAAAAATCTGCCCTAAAGCTCGAAATAGCTCCTCTAGAAAGATTATAGCTAACCATTCTTGTGAATTTTGGTGCCACTAGTCATTACCGAAACGCGTTAACCTACGTGATTGCACCCCGGTTCGTCACTTTAACGTTTTGTTTACGAGAAAACTCATGTAGGTAAGTCTCTGAAAAAATGTTGGTGGTTAGGGGCACCGAAATTCACAGGAATGGTTAAAAACCTACAATCTTTCATTTTTTTCATAATTTCAGTTTTAAGGCTACACCTGTGTTGACCAGCGTTTCTAGCTTAAATGAAATGTTCTGCTAGATATAACAAGAAAACAAGTATCATTTCGCGTCATATGCAAATGGCAATTCGTAATTACCAGAAAATTAACGGACTCGCCAGGTGTCACTATTGTGGTAACACCAATGGCGCTTCTTAACACCTCGAAATCATTTATTTGAAGTGGCTAATGTTACCACTTGCCAAAATATTGTCATGCTAACCCGGAAAATCAATAATCATAAAACGTGCCTAACAACCAGTTTGGGGTATTGTCACGACTTATACCATATGGACTATCGTCCGTTTATGGTTATTGATTATGCGGGAGCATACCAAAGTAAGACGTAATTCTACGTCAAAAAATATATTTAGTGTTTGTATGTAAGAGGCCTTTGCCTTCAACGGCGAGTCGGCACTGGCGTTGAATTTCGAATGCGTCAGCGGCTTTGAGACGCGTCAGCCATTTCAGCATTTGCTCTGTAAAAATATTAAAAACTTGTTGTACATATACAAGTTACAAATATAACAGACAAAACCCTTTGCTAGCGACTGTCATTTTGCAAACCGTACCGTCCTTTTTCGAAGTGCATTCTTTCTGTGTCATTGCATTTGAAGAATTTTCAATTTGGTCGTCACTGTCAACGCCGGTTCGGTCAACAATTATGGGCAGTAGAATTTTCCCTTGCTATATTTTTTGCGATTAAGTCACTATCATCGCACCCAAGCCGTACAACGAACAGATGGGATCCTTACTGCTCGGGCCACTTGTTAATACACTTCCCCGGCGAGGAAGCAGACGTCGTATTACACATTTTCAGTCATATTTTGAATATCGTGCATTCCTTGTGTGGCGAAGTCCTTTCAAAGCGAGAAGGGTTACCCGATACGTACGGTTGGTACGTACGGAGGACGACGACGCCGACGAAGACCGTTCGGTTCGATGCTGATGGCGCTGGTGACGGAGCTGTTGAATATAGAGAAGAAGGTTACTGCAGTGTGGGGGATGGGATAGGCCATGTGAGACCACTTCTTCGCTGTTGATTCTCCGGACTTGGTAGCGCAAGCCAACCGGCAGGCGGCACTCACCGAAACGAGCATCGGGCATAGCTAGTGCCCGAGTCGCTTTTGGCCATGTCTGAAAGGATATTGATATAACGAAACATTCATCTTCTATCCTATTTCACATATTATAACGTCCGACGACTCGTTTTACATATAAATTATGACGGGGAAACTTGCCGACGCGACGCGATGGTACGGTACGGCAGCGGATGGCTGAAAAGTCAACGATAAAAATTTAGACATCCGTCGTCGTTTGCTTACACAAGGGTGTGAATATATTCTGCTTTTCGGTTTTCGAAGATGTGAAGCATACCTGCAGTTCCGACTTGATTCTAGCTGCATGCTGCAAGATTCTTTCAAGTCAACTATTGCCGTTTCCTAGTCTTGTGCTACAGACGTGATGCAAAGTGCTATTTTCACTGTGAAAAGAAGTAGAGTCATAAACTTGCATATTTTTATTAGGAAGTTTTTAAAGTAATGAAGTTTGGTCAACCTGTGGTATAAAACAGTACCGAAATGGAATGAGATACTATGCACTGAAAATGGATGAGTTTTCACTTGTCAATTTTTAGGGCAATCAATTTAGGGTATTCATAATCGAAATATTTCCTCATGCACTATCGAGATAAAAAAATAAATTCAAATGATTTATTGCGAATTGTAACTTATGCAAAAAAAAAATCTACAAAAAAATTGAAACAAAAAACAATTTTAAAAAATATAATGGACTAATGCACGAAACATCTACCGAAAAATGGTAGAAATAACTGCAACATCGAGTCAATTTTTCTAAAATCATCTGTGCATCAAATTTTTTATTCAAAATTGTGTAAAAATGTGCCAACAAGAAAAAACCTAACTTTTTAATTCGACCTTTCGTCGCTAAAAAATCTCTCGGCCGTAGAATCCTTGAATTGAATAATACAAACAGCAGTCCGTGCTTCAAATGATCAGTGGTCAACACTTCAATCGTATCACGCGCTCAGGTAGCACCCTGCTGAGCGTGTTAATATGATTATCATTTTCCCACCGACTGATTGATGACTCGGGACCGGACCGGTAGAAGGCCATGAAGGCGGCAGGGAAGGCACTGAGCACTTTTTATTTCACCACCAGCGGAAACGAACCGTGTATGCACGGATATTGAATTTAATTAAACAAATTAATCATATACACATATTGTTGACGATTTTTTTGCTGTGCAATATTGTTTATCACCCAGCACTTTTTTGCTGGCGTTTTGATTCCACCATCACTTCTATCACGCACACGCACCAGAGAGCTGGAAATGGACATCCGGCTTGAAGCTATTCTCCCGATGGATGGATGGATACCGCGGAAAAATTTAATTTCTATATTGATGCTGATGACCATCGCCGTGATACCCGCGCGTCTGACTGTGGCTGGATCGGACGATGTTTCTGGCGATAAAAAAATGCGATGCGATAAATACACTGTTACACATTTGTTATCCATGGTTCCCCAACGGAGGCGGATCACATTCTATAGCGTCTATGCAGATTTTAGGACTCTGACAGACGGATCATGGCATCAAGCTATCAATGAAACAATTCAATTATTCGCTCGATGCG
Organism: Wyeomyia smithii; assembly: GCF_029784165.1. Lineage (NCBI taxonomy): Eukaryota > Metazoa > Arthropoda > Insecta > Diptera > Culicidae > Wyeomyia > Wyeomyia smithii. The sequence goes on along the minus strand of NC_073695.1, from coordinate 59,588,918 downwards.
TGATGCGTGCTGTTGTTAATTTTGATTTTCGCAGCTGATGTAAAAAACGGTACTCCATTTAGTCACTTCATTTTTCCTATCATTTTATTCAATTCTTATTGAATCTATGATTTCGAGATAATTACGGGCCCCTAATCGAGCTATTATCGTGCAGTTGATTAAGCTAATGCTCGACAAATGTTTCGGCTTCTACCGAACATTCGAGGACATTTTTTTCGGCCCACGTAGTATGAGTAGGTTCAATAGAAAAAAACATCATTCTAACAATATTCAAATTTCTAACCCTCCCCCGGCGAAACTCGCTTCAGAGGCACCCAACAAGCTTCTAAAAATGTAAATGAATTCGATCCCACTCGCTTCGGGGAAAATACGGCTGTAACCCGATCGGAAAAACTGTTCGAAGTAAAATGGAAATAAATTAATTCATTTAATAATCAAGCGAAGCAGAATAAACAAGAAATTAACCCCATACTGGGTCCGCATCGAAATGAGTAAACATATTCGGACGGCAGCCGACGAGGACGACGGCGTCGGTGGCGGACAGCTAACTTGGGGTGTCGGTTTTTCTACAGCGAATCGCCGGGCCCCGGTATTTGCGCAGCGCGATTGTCCTGGGGATGATGCGGCTCTACCGGGTGGCTTCGCTAGATTAGGTTCCTATGCTGGCGTGGTAGAAGATGACTAACGACGGCAGAAGTGCTGGTATTGTACCGAAAGGCCACTCGGTCCAAGAGGGGATCCAACCACGCCAAGGCGCGGCGGCACAATGAATTGTCATCCCGGCTACGGAGATAATCGTCAGCGCTCTTGTGTTGTTCGATCCGAGACAGTTCGAGTTTTGGATTACAGAAACAGCTGGACGCTGAGCGGCTCTGTTGTTTGGGGGATAAATGACATATGCGAATAGTTTAATTAAAATAAATGGAGAATTTGAACGGTGTCAGTAATCTTCAGTAATTTGATGAGGTAATCTTAGAAGCACATCGGGTTAGTATCATTATTCGTTGTGTTATCATCACATCATGTGTTTATTTACAAAACAAACATAAATCGGCCCTGGGATTTGGACAATGTTTCCCACAGAAATAATACTGTGAAATAGGTTATGGTCGAGCATAACTAGTAGCTTTAAAATGAACTTGAGCATTACTCGGGTAACTTATTCATCTTATAATTGAGTTTCGCCAAGGCGCCAGAAAGGGACTTAAGTGGCTCAAAGCTGGAGTGTAAATTTTAAAGTATAGATTTTTTTGTTGATAATTTTGAATTAATCTTCCAGCAACTGACAAATGAAATTTGGTGCATCAATTAGGACGAATCGAGGAATTTGAAACAAAGACAAAGTTTTAGTTCGTAACTCAAGACCCTAAAAACTAAAGCATTTAGAAGGCAACAGTTTTCAGAACATATTTGTACATCATCCAAATACACAACAAGATAGCTACTACACACACCGAGTTATTGCCAAAATATGCAAAAATGTCTTCGGTAAAGTTCTATGAGGCAACATTATCTAAAACTTTGCTGAGGACACCGTTTCTCTAAAGTGCATTACTGAAAAGTTAAATTTAACATTCTTTGAGGCTTTTTGTATACAAAATTTCTTCTGAAGATAGTATATCAATAAAACCAGTATTTGGAGAATAAATGAAAGGAGCTGACGATTTTGAGCTATCGTACCACTCTGGAACGGTGTAATAGCTGGAGAACATGGCAGGTGAGACTGGACTCCCCATTTGAGCGTTTTTTTATAAGTTTTAACGACTTTGGCAACATGAGGCCGAGCGTCGTCATGTTGTAGAACCACTTTTTTGTTCGTATTGTGGCCGTTTCTCGCACCTGTGATTGACATAATTGCATTATTTGAAGTCGATACCGTTCCCCAGTGATGGTTTCGTTCAATTTTCAACAGTTTACAATAAAAAACACTGACTTGGTGCTTCCGATTCCACAGCATAACCGTGTATACTCAGCGGAGCCGACGACGTGATAAGTGACTCAGCGGAGCCGACAACGTGATAAATGACAAGGAAATCCCCTCGACTTTGTGTTCTTTGGGTTGCTGTAATTAATCTATTTTTCATAAACTGTCACGATGCGATAAGGAAAACCCTTTCTTTATTGCCTCTGGAGCAGTTGTTTGGTCAACGTTCCTTGCCTTCAAAAAGAATCCAAGTTCCTTGTTTTTGAATCATTGCCGAATCATGCAATCGCCTAAAAATGGTTTGGAGGGTAACTCCTAATACCCAAGTAAGCTTCCTGCGTTTGGCGCGGATCCTGATCGAGCAACTCTTCTTCCGCAATTCCGTTCGATTTCCACATTTTTTCTGTATACTTTTCTATTTTTGTAGGGTTATTTTTGAATGTTTTGTATGGTTCAGTTGCATTCAGATATTTGACTCACACAGCCCATTACACGTCGCAAAAATATGAATTTTTCATTATTCAAAACACATATGAAAATTTCATTCGCTTCTCTGATATCATCGAGAAAACAATAACGCTCGATCGAATGAACATTAACGCTTTGTGTGCAGGTGCTACGCGAATCGTTTGTGTTTTTTGGTACCGATTTGACTGAACATTATCCGTTTAGCAGCCGGAGCAAATTCTTCGCGCTGCGGACGCTGGTTACCCTATAGCGGGATAGTAGATTGTGCATTGTGCATTGTGTGCAGACAGTACGTGTGCTGCTTGTGTCCTCAATACCGATGCTGTAACCACAAAAGCCATCAGACAGCCGGAGAAATTCCCCCGCCGCCAGCCGCCGCACAGTAGTTCAATAAGGCAAAAAGTGGAACATAATTCCATAGCGCCTTCATCCTAGCTTAAACGTGTCTTCGGAACAATTGTTTGTATGAATGACCCGCATAATCGCAAATTGTCAAAAAATATGAAAAATTTACTATACTAAAAATAAATAAAAAAATAGAATAAAGATTAGGTGGATTGGGACTGATGAAACTTATAACAGTTCTGAGCACTCGAGCCAAACTTCGAGAAAAAAAATTTACATCATGATTCCCTTGTCCCTTTTGTCCCTTTTTACTTTATACGTTCTTAAAGTTATCGAAAAAATAAGCTAAAACATGCTATTACTTTGTAAGTAAAAGTCTTGGAGATGTGTGGCCTTCAACAAAAACGTGTGTTTCGTATCTCCAAATGCTTCTCTAGAATAACGTTTTTTTGTAAAATGTAACTAACAAAAGTTAATTGCAAAAAATTTACTTTCAAGTAACTTTTGCAGAAAACACTCTGTAACTCTGTACCGAAGAAAGATAGGATTTTCATTTGTTCAGCAATGTTTTATATTTTTTCACGTTCTAAAACTTTGCCGGATAAATTATTCCTCTTTCTCTTAACACAAAAAAGTTAGTATTTTTGATATATGAAAACCTACTGTAACATATGCTCGCCGTACTCTAATATGGGTGAATTGGGATCAATGGAATCTAAAGGAGTTTATAGTACTTCAGCTTAACTTCAAGGAAAAGTATTGACATCATGATTCCACTTGCCTCTTTTTGACCTATGCGTTGTTGAAGTTATCGAAAAAATAAGCTAAAATATGATATAACTTTGTAAGAAAAGTCCTGGAGATTTATGGTCTTTGGCAAAAATGTGTGTTTTGTGTGTCCCAACAATTCCTCCGAACAACACTTTCGCAACTAAAAATGCAACTAACAAAAGTGAAGTACAAAAAACTAACTTTTGAGTAAGTTCCATGTAATATACTTTATAACTTTATACCGAAAAAAGATAGGATTTCCATTTGTTTAACAAAGTTTCATATTTTTGAGTTTTGTACGATTTTGCTGAGTAAACTATTCTTCTATCTCTGAACAAAAAAAGCTATTTTTATTTTATTTTTAGTATAGTAAAAATTTCATATTTTTTGACAATTTGCCATTATGCGGGTCATTCATGCAACTGTTCCGAAGACACTTCCAAGCTAGGACGAAGGTGAAAAGCGCTATGGAATTAAGTTTCACTTTTTGCCTTATTGGAACTTTGTGCGCCGGTTTAATCCAACTATCAGCCACGAGGTCGTGTAGGCATCGGTGAAGTATTCACCTTATTAATATGTATATATTTTTACAATACTATTTGACCAAACTTATTTTGCCACTTTTTCCCCCACTACATTCACATTTTTTTTCGTTTACGTGCGATACAGCAAAACGGTCCGTAGCAAAAGAGTTTTCGGCCCTAACTTAAATTACGAAAATGAAACCGAGAAAAACGTGAGTTGCCGTAAATAGCTTGAAACATGCAAACGCGATTGCTAGCTACGAACTCTTTACGAGGGAATATTGCGTGTACATCCTTGCCAAGGATGTGGAAATCGACGGTGTGGTTAGCGAATAAAAATCTCGCAGTCCATAACATTTGGCGATATGGAGTTGCCTGTTTCAAGAACATCCTGATACAAAATGTAAAGATACTGGATTGCAAGCAATTGTATTCAATATTCGGCATGACCTTTCGGTATGCTCCCCATACAAACAGCGCGAGGAGAAAATAAAGCGTTTTTTAATGAAACGATCAAATCGTTTTTTCACGGAAGTGAACACCGATGACTCGAAATAATCTTTTTGGCGCTTGGTTCGGCTTGGCTGCATGCCGACCATTCAAACTAAAAGGAATCAAACGGAATTGGTTGACTTGCCTCGAATATTGGTTACGATGTCCAGCGTGCATTTTTCGTAAATAGCAAATAATGTAATATCAGGCCTGGAAATTGTCAAAAGATGCTATTTCGTGCTATTGGTTTAATTTTTTGGAACACGATTCATTTTTGAGAAGCTATTGAAAAATGCTATTTTGGTATTGATGATTATAAATATTTTCAAAACCAAAACGGTTTGTGTGATCGATGTGACGTCTTCGGCAAAGTTCTAGATAATCGTTTTGTCTTTCCGCAAAAATATACACCCTAAAAAAATTTGTTTTTTGAAAAAAAAATGAAGAAAGAATAATTAAAGATCAATTATCTTAAAAAGCTCATTTAAAAAAATGGTTCTTTTTTATAAAAACTACACAGGATTGCCTAAACACTGGAGGCCATTTTTTTGAAGGGCATAATGTTTTTTGGAAAGCCAGTCAAACCAAGCCTTTTTGGCTGTAAAAATGTTTTTGATCTACAATAGAGCCTTCGATGGAGAATTAAAAATACTTTTACAGTCAAAACAGTTTGTTTGATTGGCATAGTGTCTTTGGTAAAGTTGTAGATAATAATTTTTTCATTGCAAAAAAAATACTCTGCGAAAAAAATAGTTAAAACAAACCGTTTTGGCTCTGAAAATATTTGCTATCATCAATACCTTTCCAAAATTGCATTTTCAAATAGCTTCTCAAGAATAAATCGTGTTCCCAAAAACTTAACCAATAGCACAAAATGCCATTTTTTTCTATGCAAAGTTTCAATCAAGTGAAAAGTGACAATTTAAAAAAAAATATTACAACTGGAACATTTTTTGTGGAATTGTTCTTATATGGAGGCACTATCCATTCGGGAGAATTTCTTTACCTCTTGTTCTCACATAAAAAATGAGATAGTGCATTCAAAAACAAATGCCTTAGACTAAGCGCAGTATGCATTTCAAAAAGGAATTCATTTTCCTATCTCAATCCCATGTAAAGGCATTGAGTCAGGCAATGAAATTTCTTCTGGTAGCTAGTACGCAGCTAAAAAGAAATCATAAACCGAAAGGGAAAACAAAGTTCACTTGCTGTGAACACTGCTGTGAAGCAAAATGTCACTTGTTCTCGCACGGAATAATGAGCACTTACATTATTCAGGTACTGAAAGTTCCAGGCAGTTGGTTGGTTGTCTCACACCCAGCGATGCCAGATTGGAAGACATTGGCTTACATTCAAAATATTTTTCACGTTATAGTTACCGGAAAAGTTACGTGAATATTTTCCACTATCATTTTCTAGTAGATTCTACGTGATTGTTATTTGAGTTCATCATGACCTGGTGAGATGAATTATCCTTTGAAACTTATTCAGTAGATGCATGCATTTCATGTGAGTTTCACGTAGAATTCATCTACTGGTAAACGACGAATTTGCATACCTGAGTGATTTATTACGCAACATATTTGGATAATTTCTAAAACCCGTTTCCTAGCTCATAAAAATTAGAGAAATAAATGAAAATTGTGCATTTCGTAAAACGTGATTGCTATCAGATATCACTCAGGTATGCAAATTTGTCAATTCGTAAATGAATAAAACAACATAAAAACTGATAAATATTACGACATTCTCGGGGATTGTTATTGTCCGCTGCAGCTGTTTTCGTTCAGGTAACTCTTCCACCTTTGAACAGAAGCTGTGTGAAACCTGTAAGCTCAAGTCTTTCGAAAATTCATTTATTTGCAAGCCATCCAGAAATTCTGTTTTATGTTCAGAATCAGATAACAGCTTCGCCATTTTGATTTCTGGTTATTTTCTCACAGAGAATTCACGCGATACATCCTGTTTGACGTTGTCAAGTTCACGTAGATGGTACGTGACACGGTGTCAAAATTTCGATTAATATCGAATTTTCATGTACCTCTGATTTTTTTTCGCAAAACTGTTGCCGACTGGATAAGAATCAAGGATCGGGAAGTTAAAAAATATTTCATCGGCGATTTTTTGAAAAATTTGGATTTTAATTTTTTCAGCGCAAATCTACAAAAAAAAATCCCTCTAACTTCATTATTGTCAGTCATATTAACATAGTCAGCAACCAGTGCATTTGAGGGTAGTGCAGTGTCATTTAATTTCCAAAAATTAACAATTAAGTCAGTCATTTTACCACAGACAAACAGACGTACCACTCCATACAAAATTCTAAAAAAATGTGGTTCCGATTATTTTGTGCGACACGTACTGGACATATTCCGCAAATGATAAACTTTCAGCCTTTCTGCTGTTTCTGGCAGCACGGCACGCGACTGTCTACTGAGTTCAAAGGTAAAAGGGCTGATGTGCACCACCGCTGCGGCGGAAATATTCCGCGTAATTGAATCTCATTTGAATTGACCGTTATTTTGATCCATGAATATAAATTCAAGGTACCTCTGTTTGTCTGTGATTTAACCATAGGAAACCACAGCAACCAATGCTTTTGAGTATAGTGCAATGTCACTTCATTTCGAAAATTTTACGAATAAACCATGAAGCTAGACCACGAGAAGTGTAGAAATTTGGTTTGCGCCTTGTGCTTCAAAAAAACTAAATTTACAAAGAGAATAGACGAGCAGTGGAAGAAAATGCTCTTTGCTCACTTTCGGCCTATGTATTACGAAAATGATAAAAAGTAACCTAGAGTTTTGTGCAGAAGTTGTTATCTGGGGGTGTACTGAAAGTCCAAAGTTAAGTCGAATGTGATCTAATTATTGTCAAATTACTTATTGCTGACGCACCTTTTCGAACAAGGTCTGAAGCATCGAGATATGAACGTCCACGACTCCAATAAAGATACTTAAATAAAAATAACTTTGAATTTTTCAAAGGAAAAGTGTTTTTGAATGAATTTATTTACCCAATCCGACAAAGATTGAACATGAAGGAAATTTTCTCTACGAAAACATAAAGACAAACTGGTTTGCTGGATTCCCGTACGTTTTTCCTGCATCCCACAAAAATGGTTACATCTTAACTTTTGCGCTGGACGTCTTTTAAATAAATAAATTCAATTCAAATGAGTTTCAATTACGCGGAATATTCCCGCCGCAGCGGTGGTGCACATCAGCCCTTTTACCTTTGAACTCAGTAGACAGTCGTGTGCCGTGCTTCCAGAAACAGCAGGAAGGCTGAAAGTTTATCATTTGCGGAATATGTCCAGTACGTGTCGCACAAAATAATCGGAACCACATTTTTTTAGAATTTTGTATGGAATGATACGTCTGTTTGTCTGTGGTAAAATGACTGACTTAATTGTTAATTTTTGGAAATTAAATGACACTGCACTACCCTCAAATGCACTGGTTGCTGACTATGTTAATATGACAGACATTAGTGAAGTTAGAGGGATTTTTGCCTTTCTCCTAGAAAGGTATAGCAATCACTGGGAAAACCAAAGGTATAAAAGTGGTCCCAATGGCCGAATGTCATATACAACTCGACCTCTTTCGACGAACTGAGCATTTTCTGTATGTATGTATGTATGTGTGTATGTGTGTATGTGTGTATGTGTGTGTGTATGTGCAACTTTTTTTTCTCACTCACTTTTCTCAGAGATGGCTGGACCGATTTTCATAAAATTAATTGCAAATGAAAGGTCTAGTTGCGCCATAGGTTGCTATTGAATTTCATTGTAATCGGATTTTTAGTTCAGAGGTTATGTATCAAAATGTAAAAATCACGAAACATCAATATCTCAGAAACCACACAACCGATTTCCATGAAACTGGTTTCAAATGATCGGGCTGTCTCCAGAACCCTTAACATTTAAATTTCGGTATGATTGAACATATGGTTCAAAAGTTATGTAAAGAAAAGTTATCCTGAGGTTATTTAAACTCACTCATTTTTCTCAGAGATGGCTGAACCGATTTTCACAAAATTAGTGTCAAATGAAAGGTCTAGTTACCCCATAGGTTACTATTGAATTTCATTGTAATCGGATTGTAACTTTGTCCGTTGTTCATAAAAATGTGAAATCATTTAATGAAAGTAAACATATCGACTTTCGCCTAGCGATCACTGGCTAATTAAAAGGTAGAAAAGTGATCCAAATGGCCGAATGTCACATACTACTTGACTCAGTTCGACGAATCGAGCATTTTCTGCATGTATTAATGTATAGGTGTTTCTCAGAAATGGTCTGACCGATTCTTTCTACCTTGGTGTCAAATGAAGGGTCCGTTCAGGTTGCTATTGAATTTCACTGTAATTAAACTTTTAGTTTTGGCGCTGCGTCAGAATGTAAAAATCGCTCTTATATCTCAGAAGCTATGAACATAGTGGAATTCAAATTAATGGGCTTTTAAACCCTTAAACAATGAATTACATAATGTTTAAACTAGTGGTTTGAAAGTTATAACTAGAAACGTAACCCGCAGACTGTTTAAAACTATAGCTAAGATCAAAATATGTGGCCTCTACATCATTTCAATTTGATATTGTACTATTTCAATGTTTGCGGCCTTGCTCGGGATTGAAGTTGAAATCAAAAGTCATTTCTATCATTTATTTTTTTGCCTTTCTCCTAGAAAGGTATAGCAATCACTGCAAAAAATAAAGGTATAAAAGTGCTCAAAAGGGCCGAATGTCGTTTATCACTCGACTCAGTTCGACGAGCTGAGTATTTTCTGCATATGTGTGTAACGCTCTCCCAATCTCACTCGATTTTCTCAGAGATGGCTGGACCGATTTCAATGAAATTAATTGCAAATGAAAGGTCTAGTTGCCCTATAAAAACCTATTGAATTTAATTGTATTCTGATTTCTAGTTTAAAGGTTATGTATCAAAATGTAAAAATCACGAAACATCAATATCTCAGAAACTACACAACCGATTTGAACGAAATTGGTTTCAAATGAACGGGCTACCTAAAAACCCTTAACTTTTGAATTTTATGAAAATTTAACATGTGGTTCAGAAGTTATGTAAAGAAACGTGTTCTGGAGACTTTTGAATCTCACTCATGTTTCTCAGAGATGGCTGGACCGATTTTCAGAAATTCAGTGTCATATGGAAGGTCTTGTTGCCCCATAAGACCCTAATGATTTTTTTTTGCAAACGGATTATTACTTTTCCTGTTGTGTTTAAAAATGAGAAACCCGGCTATGAAAATAAACATATTCCGAAGACTACTTGGACTCATTCACTTTTCTCAGAGATGGTTGATCCGATTTCCATAGAATTAGTATCAAATGTAAGGTCTAGCTGCCTCATCACACCCTATTGAATTTTACTGTAATCGGACTGTAACTTCGTCTGTAATGTATCGAAATGTGAAAATCACGAAACTTTATTATCTTAGAAACTACACAAGCGATTTGAACAATATTGATATCAGATGAACGGGCTAGTTAAGGGTTAACTGATGAATTATGATTGAACACGTGGTTTCAAAGCTTGGCTGCCCTATACGTTCCCTTTTCATTTGATTGTTACCGAACTTAAGCAACCGTTATGTTTTAATTTGTAAAACAACGAAAGTCTATTATCTCAAGTATTACACGACTTTTTTGAACATAATTAGTGTCCTACAAACGAGTCATCTCTCAAACTTACAAATAACAAACTTCATAACAATTCGATATGCTGTTCAAAAGTTTTGGAAAGAAAAGAAATTCAAAGACTATTCAACACTATACCTGCTTTGATCAATATAAATGGCCTCAACATGATTTAAATGTGGTATCGTACTATCTGAACGTTCCCGGTATCGCTCGTGATTAAATTGTTCGAAATTAAGAGTCATTTCTTTTATTTCGCTATTTCTTAAGCACTAACATTACGTCAAATTTCATATTTTATATTTTAATTACAACATCAATATTTTAGAACCCAAAGAGTGAATATACCCCTTGACTGGATTTAAGCATTCATGTGAATCTATTATTACAAATAATAAGTTTTAATGAGAAAGGCTGAGTCTGACCGCTAGGTGGATTAATTTGGGTTTTTTTGTAGATTTGCGCTAAAAAAATTCAAATCCAAATTTTTCAAAAAATCGTTGATGAAATATTTTTTAACTTCCCGATCCTTGATTCTTATCCAGTTGGCAACATTTTTGCGAAAAAAAATCAGAGGTACATGAAAATTCGATAATAATCAAAATTTTGACACCGTGCGTGATTAACCATAGTATGCATGGGATTTTCACGTAGATGTTATGTTTGTAACATAAATCATGCAAAATGGCAGAAAATGAACAAGGAACTTTCACGTAACAATAACTTGAAAAATATATTGAGTGATGATGAAGACATCCATTTTTGTGACGACAGCGGCATATATCAAGATGGCTTGACAACGTAATTTGTTTTAATTCTTTTATCACCAATATTTAGTGGTTAATTTGTGAGTTCGAAATCCAATTTGTGGTAATTTGTGGTTAAGTGGTTTCCGAGAAATTTTCAAAAAACTGAGCCACGCCATCTTGAAACATGTTTTTTCTTTAAATGAATCGGACAACGATGATAGATAGATCAATCGAAACCTTTTAATTTGTGGTTCACGAAAATGTTAATTTTAAAGTCATAATTATCAGTGTTTGTACAGAAATTTATGTTTTATTGTTCACGTAGTTCTACGTTTTATTTATTTGTTGATGACGCTGCTGGCCGCTAATGGCGTTGGCTGTTTGCGGTGTTTGTCACTGCTATACTGAGCGTGCGTGTGGGGATTATGGTAAATATCGAGATTCGGGGAACTTAGCCAACACACTTGCTCTACTACAGGTAGCCCAACAGGCGCAGAATTGTATCAAAGAGTTATTGAACAGATGAAGAAATACGCTCGTATAATTTGTGTTCGCAAAACGGGCAGCGAAACAAATCGAAGAATTTGCAAGAAAAATGATGTAGCAAAATATCTTCAATTTGAATTTTCAATTTGTTGCTCACAGATTATATAATGCCTCGTGGAACTTACGTAGGTTGGAAAAAGGCTTTTGGACGTAGTGTTATTTACCTGGATTATTGATTCTGTGCATCAAGTTAATATTAAGTTAACTTAAATTAGTTGAAGTTCATTCACTTAACTAATCTCATTTAATCTTTGTTGAACTGAAACTCTGTTTTTAGCATGAGGCAGGTATTCGTCAAAATATGTCATGAACAATATTTTTCAAACGGGTCGCAAATGTCAATCCGGACGTTACCGGATGAGATATTTGCGACGATGTGATGTTATGAACTTCCATTCCCCCGATGATTATATGATCGGATTCCGCGAGATTTGATAACTCTTTCAATATTGAAAACGCTCGAAAATACGTAAAAATCACTTATTTCGAAAACTTCTTAAGAGTAGCTATAATTTTTTATATCGGAATTTTTATCAACCGGTTTATTAGCATTGAACATAAAGAATTCATTTGGTGCATAATATTGATCAATTGTAATTTTTTTTTTGACGCCCGGCACAACTTGGTTGGATTCCCAAAAAATGCTTGAAAATTTGTCAATGTTTACAGCGCTCTCAACATATGATAATACCGTTTAACGTTAATCGAGTGATGGTATGTTGTGAAGCATTTATTTAAGCTGCATTTTTTTTTTCTTATTTTGGCCAGATTTTTGTTCTAGGTACTCCTCTGTGCGACCGTGCTACTAGTAGCTTAACAGACACGCGGACAGCAGAAATCTTCTTTATTACTTTGCTCATAAGCTAGCACATATGCACGAAAAAATAACAGAAGAGCAACATTAAGTTGGATCCCGACAGCTTATTTGAACATTTGTTTGAATAGGTGATGAAAAAGTGATAATTATTGTTTGCCATTCCTACTGGTTCTGAAAAATAATCCGTCGAATTTGGATTGCTTTCCTTCGAAAGTACATTTTCGTTACCGGTATCCTTTTTGACAACAAATTTACACATATCCATTCTGCGCCTGTTAAGCTACCTGTAATGCAAGTGTGTTGGCTAAGTTCCTAAGAATCACGATATTTAGCATATTCCCCAAACGCACGCTCAGTATAGCAGTGACAAACACCGCAAACAGCCAACGCCACTAGCGGACAGCAGCGTCATCAACAAATAAACAAAACGTAGAACTACGTGAACAATAAAACACAAATTTCTGTACAAACACTGATAATTATGACGTTAAAAATTACATTTTCGTGAACCACAAATTAAGAGCTTTCGATTGATGTATATATCATCGTTGTCCGATTCATTTAAAGAAAAATTATGTTTCAAGATGGCTTGACTCAGTTTTTTGAAAATTTCTCGGAAACCACTTAACCACAAATTACCACAAATTGGATTTCGAACTCACAAATTAACCACTAAATATTGGTGATAAAAGAATTAAAAAAATACTTTGTCAAGCCATCTTGATATATGCACAACAGCGTGAAGACATTGGAGAAAACATGTGAAGACATTGGAAAATATGTGAACGACCCGAATTTTGCATTAGTGCATTAGTGGTGCCCTTTTTTTCTGCTCGACAGTTTTCGATTTGCCGGAAAGTTTTTTCAGCCTTCGGGCTTCGGGTAGGAAGACATTTTTTCGCGGACCATGAAGACTTTTGAAAAAAATACCTGGCATCCCTGCTCTCACACCAGATCGCAAAAATCATGCGCTCACTGACGTCAGATATCGTTACTGTGAAGCATTCTCAGCTGTCAAAATTCCGTTTGGTAAAAACGGCAAAATTTCGTGAACCTCTTTTTTTTTAAACTGCGTACCACGCTCTACCAAGAAATGATAGCTTTTTCATCTCAAGGTTCTACAGCAAAACGTAAAGCAAAAAAAATATACAAAAATAGGAGGTTGTTTCCAAGACACGACAGCATAACTGACGCACACTACGCACACTTAGTACTAACAAATGCATTGTTGAGAGTGATTTATAAATGAGTCATAAAGTCTACTATTACATGCTCAAATCAAGCAACCTTTTATTAAATAGCAGGAGGGTAGTATCCAAGACACGACCGCATGACGTTCGTCGATATTCTTATATTCCATCAAAACAAATGAGCCGTTGAGAGCAAAAGTGGTACATGTGCCATATTTACACTTTTTGGGTTTTTTGCATAAATTGATGTACTAGAATATCCAAGAAAAATCGAGATCTGATAACCTAAACAAAAGTTATAGCCAGAAAAATTTTTGGTAATTAACATAATCACCATTTCGTTGAGAGCAAAAGTGGTACATATCCAATCTGTGCTTATTAGATGGATTGTAAGTCGATGATCTTAGGATATAGAACAATCATGTCTTCAGCAAAGTTGGTCAAGTGATTGAGTACTTTCAGATGAAGATCTGTCTGTTTTGGAATTTTCTCACTACGTGGCGCTAGTGTACCCGTGACTATTTTGTAACATAAAGAGTTTTATCTATTTCAGTATCAACTCGTATGCTGTGGCCAATTTAGAAGATAACTCTCTGAGGTCTTTGATATAGATATATATTTACACACTGGACCCAGGTTTGGCTTTAGGCAGGCCACCGATAGCCTTCCGGAACATCCAGAAATACCGTAATTGAGGTCAATTTTTTAAACTGATTCTAGAGCTTCCCAATTTTTTCGAAACTGCTTCTGCGGGATTGACTAGAGACGAAACGATTTCACCGAAAGATTCGGAACTAGCGTAAAATGTCAATTTTCAAAAGTATTCCTAAAGCTTCATGTTTTTTTTCGAGACCAATTCTAGAAGGAAAATGATCTTTTAATGAAATATGCTCCAAGATGGGCACCACGTGAACCACCGGTACTACCATAAAAGAGATTAATTTTTAAGAACAGTTCCACTTTTTTTCTAAACCACTCCCAGACGAAAATAAATGATCTCATGACAGAATGTTACTCAAATTTATCATCAGATAGCCCTCCGAACGACCCGGAGTTACCGTAAACGAGATTAATTTTGAAAGACAGGTCCTAGTCCCATCTGGATACGGTGCATAATTTTCCAAGGCTGTATCATATTTTCAGTTCACTCATTTGTCGCTCCTATAACTACATACACTGTCTGCTTTAATGAACAGGTCCTAGTATTTTCCGTGTTTTTTTTTCGAAACTATCACATGCAAAAATATACCATAATATCAAAGAAAATCCGAGATCTGATAACTTATACCAGAGTTATAGCCAAAATAATTTTCAGTTTTCCTTTTCTACTGTATTTCTGGATCCGGAGGGCAACCGGTAGTCTACCGAAAGTTTAATTTGGGTCCATCGTGTAGTTATTATCGACCAAGTAGCAATTCTAAAGATACCAGGGTATTTTCCTTTGAATTGGCCCCAGTCGATCTAGATTATTTAAAATGTCTTCTGTTACATATACCCTAGCGCCACAAAGTGACAGAATTCCTTAACAAACAGATCATCATTCTATAGTACTCAATCACTTGAACAACTCTGCTGAAGACATGAATGTTCTATGTTTTAAGATTAGCGAGCTATAATGCATCCTTCATGCTTGCTTCATCCTTCATGTGTAAGTTTCTCAACCAGAACTCGTTATGCTTTCATGTAACGTCTTTTGAAACCTTTCCAGAATGATTTAGTGCAGTTATGTTGGAAAAAATTGTTGAAAATAATTTAGTATTTGAGTGTTTTCGTTTATCGCGTCTCCTGAAAAATTTACTTAATGGCACATGTACCACTTTTGCTCTCAACGGCTCAAATAGTAGACGGAATTGGAATGCTTGTATTTTCTGCAATTTTATCTAACAGTGCATTTCTGAACGTTGAGATATTAAGGCGACCTAAACAATTTTGTGTACTTAATGAAAGAATATTTAGTTTAGCGAATTCGTGGTCATTTTCCTTTCTTAGCACACAGCAAACTAAACGAAAGTATTTGAAATTGGAGACCAAAGCGATTCAAGCGAAAATTCTCAGATTGGAAATTGTTTGACATTAAATGGATAAAACTTATGCTAGGCTAGTTCCAAGCCGGGTTATAATTTCATCAATCTCATCAATTTATTGGTGTGAAGCTGTAAAATTAATTTATAATTTTGTTTCCAGTGTTCTGGTAACCGTCAGGAGAAGCGTTGATTTTGTATTGTTATTTACCGATGACACGGGATGATTCTACTTCTCTTGTTATTCTTCGCTTCGCACACTACAAGAAAACAAACAAGATATTACGATAATGACACACGCTACCAACACACTCACAGCTATTAACAGTAGCCAAAAAGGCTGTAAGTACACGCGACGCGACAACTCCGAACAAAATTACTAACATATCCGAATATGTTCAGCAATGCTGTGCAGTGCTGCGGTCCGCCGGTTGGTACGTCTGTTGTGGAATGCTGCGATTGAATGAGTCGCCTGATCAGCCTTGCTGAGCTAGAATCTGCTGCTGCTCTAACGCCTACGGACCGAGCCAGTTTCCAGTAAGATTAAACCGTCCTCTTGCTGCAGTAATCGGTTTTACAAAATAGACTAAATTTCTATATGCTAACTTTTATACGTGACCACTTAGAATTAATCTTCCGGTAAGCAAGCCTTTGCGGACTAGAGCGAGTAAAACAACAACAACAACAAATCGGTTCAGATCGGTTGTATATTTCAGTGTCGGCTGTGCTGAGGAAGAAAGGAAGTAATTGGTTGCTCGGCATGACTTAGACAACCAATCGTAAAAGATAGTTTGATGCCAAAACCTCGATAATCTGTTAACGTTTGCGGTAAAAAAGTTGACTTTTTTCAGATGGTGATGAAAAAAAAAAATAAGACAGATAATTGAGTTGGATAAATTTTTCATTAATGGTAATTATATTATCTTATTTGCAGGTACGATGACCATCTGGGAGATTGAAACCAGACCAGCCTAACTAACCAGTCGTCGTAGGTTCGAGTCTCGGCTCGGTTGAGACTGTTAGTGTCAGTAGGATCGTAGCGCTAGCCCCGCAATCGTCCTGTAACTAAACAGTCGGCTGCGAAGTCTGTGTTGAAAAAAACAGAAGGTCAAGTGCCGAATCGGAATGCAGCACCAAGGCTTTGCTTTGCTTTTTTTTTATTAACTCTTAGAAATTCTCGATGGGACGCAGCTGGGGGACATTGGGCGGATTCGCCGACTTCGGTACCACATCGATATTCAGCCGCTCCAGCTTCTCCAATGATCGCTTCGAGTCCCTTCGGCCGACGCCAAATCTGGCCAGAACACCGTGTCATCGCCCTTATGATGAAAGGCGCACCTTCTGGCAGGCACTTCGTACTATAAATTTCTCCGTTCACGGCCAGCCCGGAGCGAAAGAAGAGCAACTTTGAGATATCTTTCTCGCTGATTGTCAGCCACAGCCGCACCTTTTTGGAGAACTTGGTCTGTGAAATAAACTTCACCTCGGTGCTCACTTCCTTCGTGGGGGAGGTGAAATACGAAGTTGCCATCCAGGGTGAGATAGGTCTCGTCGTCCATCACCACTGCCACGTCGCGATTCGCCGGGAAAATCGACTTGACCATCTTATTCAACCGCTGTCGCTGCATCATTAACTGCAGCTACGAGACCAGTGGACGGGACTGCCGCTTCCTGATATGTATTTTCATGTTCTCCAGATACTTCTTCACTGTTTTACCGCATGCTCCAACCTCCCGGCCAAGTGCACGCAGCGATTTAGCCACTTTTCCCTCGGTCTTCCTCTTCAGCATCCTTTGAAGCTTATTGTCGCTCAGGGTCTTTGGCCGTCCGGAAATGGGCTTTTTTTCGATGCTCTGATCGTTGTCCAATAGTGTCAAGATGTTGTAGATGCCGGAAGGGCGTCCACGAAGTGCCGCACGATGTCCGTTTTTGACGCGGCGGGGTACCGTTCTTTGTACGCGCACACTTCTGAACAGAGTAGCTTCACTTTTTTCGCCATCACATTTAGAGTTTGACTGATAGAGTTGCCAATTCTTTTTTTGCTAACTCATGGGTTACTATGATTGATGATGCATGAGTAGTTTCTTCAGATTAAAGGTAAATCCATGAAAAATCGGCAATTTTCGTCCATTTTTTTACCGCAAACGTTAAGAAATGACTGATAAGCACTAAAATCTTGACCCTTTTTTCCATGGTTGAATTTCAAATTCAGATTAGATTTTAAAATTTAGGCAGCGTCAAAAATCTCAACTGCTCAAATTACTATAAAATTTGGGGGCGTTAAGAAGTGCCATTGGTGTTTCGCAATAGTGATTCCTGCAAGTTTGTTTAATCTATCGTCATTGTGGATTTGCATTTGCTGACACGGGATGATTACAGTATTCTTGTTGTTTCTTCACACAAACAAACAATCAAATCATATGGGCTATGAATTTTAACCACCTTACTACGTTGAAGAAACGTTTCAAAAAATTATTCATAGTCTAGAGTAACTTGTTCTCTATCCAACGATGACCAAAATACGTATAGTTATAACAAATTTATAAGCATTTGAAATATTACATTCTACCGTTTCACTCTATTCTTGATTATTTGGGAAGCCACCCTTCTAAAGTTAGACGTAATTCGATGTCAAAAAAAATTGCGTTTTTCAACATTACCGCTTGTTCATCATTGCAACAAAAAATTTGATTTCAGCCTATAATTTGGTAATAATCATCTGCAAGTGCAGTGATTCACACCGCAATGTACGTGTTGCACATTTAATTTGTGGTTTGAAAAAAGTCCTATTAAACCTGTAGCAAAATATACGAACTACAATAAATAGGTTCATAGAATGCATCGGTAATACCGCCTCATCAATAAACTAGTTTTATATCAACCACAAATTAAACATCGGTCATGCAAACATTTCGCGCGTTGAACAATCGTCACTATTGCGATCTGGCACTGGCCGTGCCGCGCCACCAATGGGCAAACCAAAGACAGCCAGCGGAGAGCTGATGTAAATAAATAGACGTTCAATTTAAGGATACAGTCGGCTCACGCTCGCCCCCTGACGGTACAGTGGCAGCCAGCGGGGTGGCGATAGCGAGGACCAGCGATACCAAGGACATAGATCCCCATCGCACAGTGATGATGGTCGAACTCGAACACAATCGATCCGATTGTGCGGTAAACGCGGTGGAAGGGAAGGGAAGAAAAAGCAGAGACACAATCCTCTCGGAAACGAAACGGACACGTTCACGCAGCACCGAGAGAGCACAGTGGGTAACAATTTTAAGCCGTAACTAAAACAGTGTGTCCTTTTCGTTTTCCCGCAAATTCATCCAACCTCCGCTGACAGGAGGAAATTGGCCCCTTCTAGCTTCCAAGCGGCAGTGCGCCATGTCCGATGCGAGAAAAATCCCATCGGAAAAAGGGTCTGGATTTGAAGGAACGGAATTTCGCTTCCTTGCGACAGCTCCGGCCGAAAGTATCATGTACCTTGGATCGAGATAGCGCAAGACTCCCCGGCACGCAGATGGGCACTGCACTGTATTTATGTACGCAGTCAAGCGTTGGCGTTTCCATCGGCAACGGGCGGATCCTGGAGGGGGAGAACCTTCGTGGAAGAGCAAATATGTATGTCGGATATCCACTTTGACGAAAACATAAATTATTTCCCGCTGGGTGGCTGACATCGTCTCAAATTAGTCTGATGAATAAAAATGGACTGTTCGTGTACGTTGTAGATTATTTTTTTTTACGGTTTGGCACAGGATGTCTACAGTAAAAGTTTATCTAGGTTGCCTCCATATGGTACGTGCGGAAAGAACTGATTTGCCTTCCTAAAGATATTCTCACATTGCTCATGATTGTCTGCGTAAAAAATGTTCATTGTTCGCTCTGGGTTTTCGACTGTTTAACGTGTTTTATTCGTTCAATCATAAAGGACAAAAGTCTGAATATTTTGTGTTTTTTCTTTTCGTTTTCGTTTCAGGTATGGAAGCTATTATGTCGGAGTTCTTCAACGATACCACAACCGCCTTCTACATCATTCTGGTGGTTTGGTTCGCCGATCAATATGACGCCGTGTGCTGCCACACGTCTGTCACGAAACGTCACTGGTTAAGGTAGGTGGAAACGCTGTTTTTCTTCGGTCGCTCGTTTTTCTGTTGTTGTGTTGAACCGAGGAGAGGCACCTAATTCGTTTTAAAAGAGCTTCATTTTTCCCGCTCCCTTATCTACCGGCCCCATTTAACCGGGTCTATTTTTCATTTGAGCTTCCGAGAATTCAAGATCCGTGCCTGTTATGATTGAGGATGTAGTTGGGGGACGCGGGGGAAAATGTTTTTTTTTTTCTCCGCAGATGACCGACCTGCACAGGTGCTGTTTGGCTGCCTATTTTTCGCCTGTCCGCCTTTTCCGTGGTGCCACCGTGCTACGCAAGTAGCGTTCAATTCATATCTGTCATAATATTTTTCCGTTGCGTTTTATCTTATCAAAACAGCAGTGCTATTTGTTTCGCTTTTAAGTGCCGCGAAGAAAACAAAATCAAATCATCAAGAAAGTTTTTAACCATTGCTGCCTTCCGTTCTGGAGTGGTTTCAAAAGTTGCACTATTGACTGGTTTTTATCTGATTTGGAACTCGAGTATGGACTCAATGAGGTTTCAACTCAATTTTTGTATCGTTTTAAGACTGTTTTCTGTTTTAGGTTTACCTCAACTATGCTTTGATTTTTGAATTTGGTCTTTTGACTACAGAATGGTAAGACAACCCCTCCCCCCCCCATCCACGGAATAATATTAACTAAAAATGTTGGTGACGGAATCAAAAATAAACGTCAGTAATACGGGATAAAATCATGAAAAAAGAAACTGACCTTTTTTATATTTTCTTTCATACAACAGTAAACTACTTCACTTCAACTCAATCAAATTTTTAAAAGTACTATTAAAACATCATCATCGTAATTTTAGCAAACATTTACTTACTGGCGAGGCATTTCTTTTCCCCTTTTGGGTCGTATCGTTTCTGCAAATATTGAATCATGCCGATCCACTTACAGACTTCGCCAGCCGATACATTTTTTTCAAACCCCTCGGTACGCTGTAACCTTTTTTCCCGCACCTCAGGGACTATGCAGTAATTACGTAAATATATTGCCAATTTCTTTTTGTCATCACATTCCACTTCCGACTTTTCTAAGATGTATTTTTTTATTTGAGAAACTAAAAAAATGCATACGCTTCTCCGCCGTCTTTTGCCGTCGCAATTTGTGCATGTTCCCTCAGGCCCATCTCACATTTCCTCTCCACACCGGACCACACCAATGACTGGATCAAGTCGAGTAGAGTATGGAAAAGGAATTTTTCTAACTTACTTAGTTGGCAATAACGGCGAGGGCTCATAATTTATAAGGCCATCTTATTTCTTTTTTTTTTCTCGTCCGGATCCCGTTCACAGTGACACACCCGGAACAGGAACGACCGAGCCCAATATTTGCTCAGATCGATTCGTCGTCTCTCGAACGTAAGTTTCGGTGCTCGAGTGGGGGTGACGGTAACGCACATTCCGTCATCGCCAGCCCGGTTCGAGTGTGAGGTTGCTTTCACATTACCCATTTAGAACCTCATCATGTGGGTGGAACAAGGCGTGTCGGAATATGGGGCGATAGGTTTTTTCCGTTGAAAATTGGGTTCATTGCGTTGGTAAACAATGACGGGAACAGTGTAGAACAGGCGCTAGCTGCGAATAGCCTTTGGATTGATTCGAAAAATATTGCAAACTTAAAAGCGACCGTTATTAAATGTAAGTTTTTTTATTTAGATTATACATAGCCGTGTACCTTGCCTGTTATTTTTACACTTGTTCAGTCATAATGAATTCTTTTCATGTAAAACCATGGCTGAGAAGTGTCGTAGCGCTGAATCTGGCGGGGATTGGAATCGATTACAACATTTTCCGGAAGAAGTTCCGAAGTAGGAACAAGCTGCAAAAGTTGAACCGTGACAGGCCGTTGGAGCCGCTCCGGCTCGTGGCGAACTATTGCGTTAAATCCGTTACGATCATCGGCGGTATAATCTACGATACGTTCCGTTCCGTCGGACTCCACCACTCGATACTGACCCTGGACGCGGTCCCCCTGGCGACTCTCGTGTTGACTTTTTCGATCTCCAGTTGTTGCGTAGTTGCGCTCTGATTGTTGACTTCGATCCTGATCTGTTGTAATGGATACTCCGCTGGCCATTGCAAACACGGTAATTAAAAACATCAGCTCGTTTCTCGAACTCGTTTCTATTAGGGAAAACTGCAACTTGACCGATTTCGAACAAATCTTACCTTAATCGCCATGTTAGTGAGTGTTTTGGCGAACTTCCGCAGCTAACTGATGCGCATTACATGTGAGACGTTACTTATTTATACCATATCACCGTAACAATCCGCATTCATTAGAACTGTCTTTGCGAATAATAATTTTCATTTTGGTTGCTTAGCGAACTGTAACAACGTCAGCATCGAATTTCTTTTTCACACCTGATGCAGGACAGCAACTGGGCGGAATCGTCACTGAGCATTGAGCATTATCCGATGGTGAAATATTTTCCACGTTAAACTCACGCACGAGAGCAGGAAGTGAATGTGTTAATGGCGGAACTTTGTAACTTGAAACTCCCACTGCTCGAGAACTTGTTCTCGCGAACAACTACGAGGCAAGAGCTCGGTGTTCGAGATTAAGTTTCATAGTTTATTCTCAACACCGGCTCAGTTCTGATACTGCACATTCCGAAACCATGTTCCGCGATAGTTAGGAATTTTCAAGTAGAACGTTGAAGCTCGCATAAACGATTTCTTCCCTCATAGCAGATATGTTGGCGAAAGATATATTCCGCTTGTCAAAATCGCAATTGCTGATGGAAGAAGGCATACGAAACTCCTAAATCCCATCTATCACTCATTGAAATTTGATTGCTTCTTCAAACAATCGATTTCTTGCACTCCCGCGGCATCTCCGTGACATTTTGGAAAGCTATACGGCACCGTGGAAAACAACGGTTTCGTTCGTTCTATCTGTATCGGATTTACCCTCGGCGTTATGCTTTTTTCTTTTTTTCCGCTGTTTCCCTGCTTGCGCTCTATAGCTATCAACAAAACGTACAAACAAACAGATTAAATCTTTGAAACAACGCTGCTCCTTATGAAATCGATTGTTCTTCAGCTGAAGAGTGCAATATATTGTAGGTAGCAGAGATTGAATATCGCCCCGAGAGCAGCAACCATGGGAAGCGAACTGTTTCGTAATATATCGAATGATTGAAATCGACAGTGAACCTTCATTACTAGCGAGATAAGACGGTGTATCTAATACGGTGTTTCTCAAAATCTCAACACTTACACTTAATTTCTGGCAATTATAGTTAAT
Organism: Wyeomyia smithii; assembly: GCF_029784165.1. Taxonomy (NCBI): domain Eukaryota; kingdom Metazoa; phylum Arthropoda; class Insecta; order Diptera; family Culicidae; genus Wyeomyia; species Wyeomyia smithii. The sequence continues at coordinate 59,566,003 of NC_073695.1, read as the reverse complement.
TAACGAGATTCAATTTGAATTGAAGGAATAATCATCGAGTTATTTTACTTATTAGGTCTGGAAATTTGAGCACAATTAAGTCTCAAAAATATCGATTTTCTGTATTGCTTAGATGTAACGTTCACGGAGAATATACGGATTAAACAATAAATTTTTTCTGCCCTTCTCACCATAGGCGTAGTCGGAATCAACCAGGATTCGAAATAAAGAGAGAGTGAGGTTATGTTTTTAAAGTTATTCAGACTTAATTCAAGTTGAATTAAAAAATAGAAATAGAATTTATTTATTCGTTTTAGAACAAAACCCAAAAAAGCTACGCTTAGCTTAGGTAATGTATTATGATTGGAACAGTCTGAAAATGTACCATGATCGGAACATTTTTTATATTCGAAATTACTCCATTAAATAATGGAAAAAAATATTTCAAACATTCAGCAAAATCATCAAGCAACTTCTCCTGAAGGTGTTCAAAGAGATTGTTAAAGTAATACTATTTTTTACTAGTTTTAAAAAATGATCCATTTTCAAACAAAATTTTCCCTTACAATTGCTATTATGCCTTAGGCGTCGTACACAAATTACGTAATGCTAAAAATCTAGATTTCGGACCCCTTCCCCGCCCTATGTAACGACAGGTAACGTTCGACATGACTCCCCCCTAAAATTACGTAACACTGATCAGCCTGACCCCTCCTCCGAAATTTTCAATTTCGAGCAAACATCATAGTTACGTAACTGTCTCTACTACACCCCTCACCCTCTCCCATACGTAACAATAAACGCAGACTCAACCCCCTCCCCCCTCTTCATGCGTTACGTAATGTGTACGACGCCTTATTTGCAAGCACTGATAATGGAATCAAATATCCGAAGATTGCAGTAAATTTTTCCGTGAAATGCTTTCAGAACATTTCAATTTCATGTAGAAACACTTTTTGTGCAAAATATTTGCGTTTAAGTTGGAATTATTGATGAAGTGCGAAGGCCTGGGGTGACATTGCGCATTTCGTTCCGAGTAACTCGATCAAAACTAAATGTTCGCTGTTGGGCGTTATGTTTCGTTTTTCGTATTTTTTCGACTTTGCGGGCTAGATGAGTCGACGAACAAATGACAATGACCGCTACTTTTGAGCTTAAAGCAAAACTGGCAGTATGTGACGTGCTCGAAAATAGCGAAAATCGTTCGAATCGAGCTGCACATATCATGATCAGAACAGTTTTCAATCATAATCGAAACAGCTTACTTCTGAGGCTTTACCGTTTCACTTTGCCTGTTTTTGATATAATGATGGATTTCACGTAGGTACAGTTCATGAAAAAGTTTTTGTTAGAAAAACTTTTTTTTTCCTTGAGAACAATTTTACGTGGCTCCTTCTCGAACATTTGTGAATAAAAAAAAAATCTACTATTAGCACAAAATGACATCATTAACTCATAGCAACATTTGTGCAAAGTTTCTGCCAAATTAAAAATGACATTTAAAAAAATCACAATTGGTACCAGGGATGTTACGGATGTGATTTTTCAGACGTCTGCAGATGCGGATGCGGATGCGGATGTGTGATTACGGATGCAGATGTTGATGCGGATGTAAATTTTCATGCGGATGCGGATGCGGATATTCCGCATTTGCGGATGCGGATGCGGATGCGGATATCCGTAACATCCCTTGTGTTATATTTTGCTTTTTTCACATAACCATGCCCCTCCCCAGTGCAAAAGTTATTTGGGCGAGCAGTAAATACACCAAGGAAAATTTTTCTGCAATATTTTATGAAGCGATATTTTTTTTCAATATCCGCATGGTATGATGCTGATGCGGATATGTGATTCCGGATGCAGATGTTGATGCGGATGTCAATTTTCATGCGGATGTTCCGCATTTGCGGATGCGGTTGCGGATATCCGTTACATCCCTAATTGGTACATATACAATGGAATGGCTCTATTACAAACCTTCTATCCTTACTGACGCCATATCGATGGGACATCAGACTAATACCATATACACGGATCTTTCTACCGCCTTCAATACAATTAATCATGCCCTCACTATAACTAAGTTGCATAGACTGGGCATTGGTGCTAATGTTTTCATCTGGTTTCATCTGGCCTTAGCAATCGTCGGTTAGCAGTCAATATATCCGCTTTTATTTCCGAGAAGTTCTCTCGATTGATTGATCTTAATTTTAACCTCTAGAGTACCCCAAGGAAGTCATCTTGGACTCATGAATTTCTTACGGTACTTCAACTTTTTCCTTAAATGCACATTTGCCATTTTGTGCTATTGGTTTATTTTTTTTAACTAATTTTTGAGAAGCTATTGTAAAATGCTATGTTGGGATGGTTTTTTCTGTTCTTGATGTAATGATGGATTTAATGTAGGTACAATTCATGGAAATGTTTTTGTTAGAAAAACTTTTTTTCCTTGAGAGCGCCCATTTTGGAATGTTAAGAAAAGTTTTAGCCAATTACCTTATCTACCTAAAAATACTTGAATTCAAATAAATCTAAGATAAAAAGGCTGTTCCGATTATGATACATATTTGTTTCCGATCTTGATTCACCCTGTTCCGATCAATGTACAAATTCTATGATTAGATAAAATGAATTCGTCAGGGATTGACTATAAATTAATGTTACTGTAATTAAGACAGATAAATTGTTTCGATAAATGCAATTTGTTCATGATTCAATGCGATATTAATGGTGAAAATGTGACATGAAAATGTATGTACTTCGAAAATATTCTTAATTTTTCCGATCATGATATATTCAGGGTGTTCGGGAAAAACCTGGAAAGTCAGGGAATGTCAGGGAATTCATTTTTCGATCAGTGAAATCAGGGAATATCTGAACTGAAAAATAATCAGGGAAAAATTTTTAATTTAGACGCGATTTTTTTTAAATCGTTCTTTAGCGCGTGAAAGTCTGATGCGGTGCCTTAAATGTTCGGTTTCAGATCAGATCGAACACTTTTTTCACTGGGATTTCAGAGTTGCGTATATCTACGTTGCACTTTTTTGTGCTGAGTGATGAAAAATATCAGGGAAATTAATGTTATGTATTAGGGAATATCAGGGAATTTAATTATGAATATTCATTCACCACCCTGTACATTACCTTACTAACATTACACTGTCGAAAAATTACAGCCCCAATCAACCAATGTGTCCTCTAAAAGCGCACAATAGTTGCTCTGACTCCGCACAAAAAAGGTGTAAAATGCATAACGCAACAGTTGACAACATCCTCGACTTTTGGCTTTTGTACATCACCTCTGTTCCGGAAATATATTGAATGCATTTCAGTTATTTTCGTTGTTTTTTAGAAACTGAAAGTGGTCATCTTCGAATTCAAAATGGTGTCCAAGGTCAATGTTTGGCTTCTATACATCATTTCGATTACGGAAATATCCATATGTAGTAGTATTCTGTTATTTTCGGCTGTTTCCCAGAGGTTGCCATTTTATAATTCAAACTGGTGTCTGAGGTCAATTTTTAGCTCCTTGCATCATTCTGGATCCGGTGATACACATATTGGGTGGTATTTGGTCACTTCAGGCTATTTTTCAGAAACCGTACGTCGCCATCTTGCATTTTAAAATGGCATTTGAGCATGAGCGCATGAGCGTCAATCTGGTTGAAGAAACATTCATATTGTGTGGTGTTTTGTCATTTTTGGCTGTTTTCCAGACACCAGAAGTCGCCATCTTATAATTCAAAATGTTGTCTGCATCATGACAATCCCAGAAATACCCATATTTGCCGCTGTTTTCCAGAAACCGGAAGACGCTATCTTGAATTTCAAAATGAAATGGCATTAGGAGACAATTTTTGGCCTCTGAGCGTCAAACTGGTTGAAGAAACACTCATATTGGGTGGTATTTGGTCATTTGCCGCTGTTTTTTGCAAACCGGAAGTCGCCATCTTGGATTTCGAAATGGCATTTGGGAACAATTTCTGGCCTCCGTGCGTCAATCTGGTTAAAGAAACGCTCATATTGGGTGGTGTTTGGTCATTTTAGGGTGTTTTCCAGACACCGGAAGTAGCCATCTTACAATTCAAAATGTTGTCTGAGGTCGATTTGTGGCTTCAGTGCGTCACAACATTCCGGAAATAGTCATATTGGGTGGTATTTGGTCATTTGCCGTTGTTTTTCAGGAACTGGAAGTCGCCATTTTGGATTTCAAAATGGCATTTGAGCATGAGCGCATGAGCGTCATTCTGGTTGAAAAAACATTCATATTGTGTGGTGTTTTGTCATTTTTGGCTGTTTTCCAGACACCGGAAGTCGCCATCTTATAATTCAAAATGTTGTCTGAGGTCGATTTGTGGCTTCAGTGCGTCATAACAATTCCGGAAAAACTCATATTAGTGGACAGTTTTGGCCCCTGAGCGTCATTCTAGCTAAAGAAACACTCATTTTGGGTGGTGTTTGGTCATTTTCGGCAGTTTTCCAGACACCGGAAGTCGCCATCTTACAATTTAAAATGTTGTCTGAGGTCGATTTGTGGCTTCAGTGCGTCATAACAATTTCGGAAATACTCATATTGGGTGGTATTTGGTCATTTGCCGCTGTTTTTCAGAAACCGGCAGCAGCCATCTTAGATTTCGAAATGGTATTTGGAGATATGCCAGAAGAAGGGTGTCGAAACATTATGGACATGTTTGTTACACCTAAAAACATTCACTTGCCAAATTTGGTTATATTTGCTTGATTGGTTCTCGAGCTGTGCGAAATTTGAATATATTTGTTACCCCTAAAAACATTCACTTGCCAGATTTGGTTCCATTTAGTTGGTTAGTTCTCGAAATAAACAGAAATTTGTGTTTCATTTGTATGGAACCGCTCCCTCACAGAAGAACCATTATGGACACATTTGTTACCTCTAAAAACATCCACATACCAAATTTGGTTGGTTGATTCTCGAGCTGTGCGAAATTCGTGTTTCATTTGTATGGGCCCCCTCCCTTGTAGAAGAGGGAGGGGTGTCAAACCATTATGGATATATTTGTTACCCCTAAAAACATTCACCTACCAAATTTTGTTCTATTTTCTTGGTTAGTTCTCGAGATGTGGAGGAATTTGTGTTTCATTTGTATGGATCCCTTCCAGAAAAGGAAGGGGTGTCGAACCAATATGGACATATTTGTTACTCCTAAAAACATCCACATGCCAAATTTGGTTCCATTTGCTTGGTTAGTTTTTGAGATGTGCAGAAATTCGTATTTCGTTTGTATGGGACCCCTCCCTTCCAAAAGAGGGAGGGGTCTCAAACCATCATAGGAACCTTTCTCGGCTCCTAAATCCCCTACATACAAATTTTCACGTCGATCGGTTCGGTAGTTTCCGAGCCTATATGGATCAGACAGACAGACAGACAGACAGACCGGACTGCATTTTTATAGGTATAGATTTGTGTGTTTTTCCAAAGAAATCTTTTTGTTTCAAGTTGTATATTTTTTTGGAAGGATTAAAATACTGTCTACAATCAAACCAATCGTACTGGTTTTATTTCATTTTCTTCATTTTTCTGGAAAACTTCTGTCTTTTTTCATTTCTCCATGATCGGCCAACCATCAATGTTTAGCTAATCTTGGGCAGTTTTTTTCGATTTTTTGAGAATTTTCTCTTAAAAATTTTTTCTTTCAGCGAGTATATTTTTTCCAGTAAGACAAAATTATTATCTATTACCAAAGACGTCATACCGGTAAAACTATCGTAGCTTCTCAAAAAAGAGTCGTGATTCGAAAATACTACAAGGTATACAGCCCTAGGGTTGCATGAAATGAATGGTGACGTGGGACTAAACACTGTAATTAGGGGATTTTTGTTACAAAATATACAGAGCCTGCAGACAGAATCAAGGTGTTTGCTCAGCGACTGTACGTGTTTTTATTTTCAGCCTCCCCTGGAAATCAATTTTTTGAAATATATTCAACAACACTCGAAAGAAAATCGTATATATTTGGCGATATTAGTATTAGCCTGTAGTATTTTTTTGTGCAAACAACATGTATTTAACAAGGCACATGGATATGATCTTTTTGAAAAAGCATCAAGAATTTCTTGTGATGCGTCAAAGTCAGAATTAACTTTAAAATTAAATTAAGTCGCAACGGTTTGCTCGTTATACCAATTAACGACTTAAGCAAAGTTGTGGACAGTAATTTTGCCTTTAGAGGAAAAAGTAACTTCGCAGGACAAAAAAAAAACAAGAGTGTACTTTTTCAAGAAATCCAATTTTCAAACATTTGATTTTTTTTCTACGGAAACTCCACAATGTTAGCTTAATATGGATAGTCTGTACTTAGAAAATTAGAAAAACTTAAAATTTTCAAAAACCATTATATTTTATGCAGTTTCTACCTATTATGGATAGACAAAACCATTATTTACAATTTCAAAGACACCATATCGATCAAACAAACCGTTTTGGCTCTAACAATATATTACCATTATTCGAAACTCGGCTCAGGGAAAGTTATTCCTAAAGTTAAATATCCGTTAGCGCTTTGTGCTGACCAGGGTTGATATTTGTTGACACTCTTGAGTGAAAGTGAAAAAAAGCATCCATAAACCTTTTTTTTCTACAATCCCTTCAGAGTTCTCCCTTCCCGTTTTTGCATGGAAGTGAACTGTCAAAACACCTCATTATATTTCATGCGATGGAAGCAAGACAACAAAATCACTTTATCAGTTAACGAAGATTGTCAAGGCATCGGTCAGTGTCAGTGAAAAAGTGTTTCGGTGAGGTTCATTTTGGTTGAGTGGACTGTTTGTTTTTCTTTTTCGCTTTGAAGTGAAGATCATTTGGTTGGATTTGTCGTCAAATTTTATTCCGTAACCGTGAACGATGCGCGTGATCTATTTCATCTGAGTATAACAGCACGTTTCTAGGACGAAAATCTAGTGTATCTAAAAGAATGCTGCGTTAATTGGAAGTGAAAATTGAAAATGATTGGCTGTAATTTTCGAAGAATTTTGCTGGGGAAAAAAACAATTTTTACGTGACTCCTTCCCGAACATTTGTGAATAAAAATATCTACTATTAGCACAAAATAACATCTCTAACTCATAGCAACATTTGTGCAAAGTTTCTGCCAATTAAAAAATGATATTTAAAAAAATCACAATTGGTACATATTTAATGGAATGGCTCTATTACAAACCTTATATCCTTACTGACGCCATGTTGATGGGACATCAGACTAATACTATATACACGGATCCTTCTACCGCCTTCAATACAATTAACCATGCCCTCACTATAACTAAGTTGCATAGAATGGGCATTGGTGCTGATGTTTTCATCTGGTTTCAATCATGCCTCAGCAATCGCCGGTTGGCAGTCAATATATCCGCTTTTATTTCCAAGAAGTTCTCTCGATTGATTGTCAGGTTGAAATCAAGGTTTAACCTCTAGTGTACCGCAAGGAAGTCATCTTGGACTTATGAATTTCTTACGGTACTTCAACTTTTTCTTTAAATGCACATTTTGTGCTATTGATTTATTTTTTTAAACTAATTTTTGAGAAGCTATTGGAAAATTATGGGATAGTATCGATGATTACAAATATTTTTAGAGCCATAACGGTTTTTTCGAACTAATTTCTACTTTTAACAACGGCTTTTACCGTTTACATTCAAGTTCATTAAGGCAGTCAATGTGTGCAGCAGAGGAAGCGAAAAATGAGCGAACTGGAAATATGATACAGATTTGGAAAAACATACCGCATCCAGACGGTACTTGAACTTGCAATCTCCCTGTCTCCGGCATGGTGTTTGGACCAATTAAACTACGGGGACTGTGGTACATTCCACTGCCAACTTATTCTATTGCTCTCTCCTAACTACACACACTGCTAACGGTTTGTTTGATCGGTATGACGTTTTCGGCAAAGTTGTGTATAGTAAATTTTATCTCTCCGAAAAAAATATACATTCTTAAAAATATTTTTTTTTTTAAATCTTGGGGAAAATTGTCTTTTTAGGAATATGTGCAGTTTAAACATAAAACTTTTCCGACATGTTCCAGAAAACGAACGAACTTAACTACTCTCAGAGAAATGTACTTTGTTTAAGCCTTTTAAGAAAACCCATATGAGTGGAACACTTTCATTTCATTTTTGTGGAAGAAGATTTAAAAAAAAATATTGTTACTAAAGTATCAGATTTCTTACAAAATAAGATGGTATATAGAACAGTATAAAAAAATAACAAAAAAAACAGGGTACAAATAACAGGTTTTGATTTGGTCATATGGAAAAATACAAAATCGTATCAAAATATGTTATTTATATTTTGTGTTGATAGGATTTTGTGATTTTTTAGTTATGCTCTTCTGATCGGGTAACCTTTTGACGTCAAAAAAAAAAAAAAAAATTTGAATTTTGAATTTTCCATTAATAACACCGTTAAAACAATAATCCAACAAACAATTTGAACTTGAGAGATGTTGTTGTCGAAATTTGGTTCACTAGAACAAAAAAATTGCAGTGTTTAAAAAGCGCGCATAATATGTGAAGATTTTAGGAAGCAGTATTCATTCCCAACAACAAGCGATAGAAACCAGCCAAACAATTTTGTAGACACTTCTTCCGATAATTGTACATTGAATTTTTCTCTCTCAAAAATTGATTGAACAGCTAAGGGAAATAATTAACATCTTTCTAAGAAATAATATCTCTCCTCAACAAACTTATTATGGAAGCGGCTAAGAAAGGTAGGAGTTTGTATTAAGGTGAAACCTCATTGAATCCACAAATGGCCGACTTCGAGTCACCACTTCGAATTTTCGAAAGCACAAGACTCGGAAATAGTTATTGCGTTCCCTGTGAAAATGCTATTTAATGTGTGCTGTAGTGAAGCAAACATAAAATAGAATTTTCCTAGGGAACGCAATGAGTATTTCTGAGTCTTGTGCTTTCGAAAATTCGAAGTGGTGACTCGAAGTCGGCCATTTTTGGATTCAATGAGGTTTCACCTTGTACTGTTGAAGAAAACCCACCGAAACAAACCGCTGCCGAAGTAGGCCGGTACCCATCGTGCACAGCAAAATATTCCAATATTAATTGATTATATTTCAATCAAAGCGGATCACATACCTAAGGAATCACGGAAAATATGTTCATAATGAAAATTTCACTTTTTGCCGATCGAATGCGATTGTGTGAACACGAAGATACACCGAATGGCGGGGTTATTTTTCGCCGCTAACAAAGCAACAAAAGCTTCCGATCGGCTGCCGTATTGCAATTCATCCTTTCACAGAGGGGAATCACGGGATGTCCGACTTATTCGCGCGTGAGTGGAAAAATATGTCAGGCATAAAAAAATTCCTTTCAATGTTTTGAAGCGTAAAGTGACATTATAATCGAAACGGAATAATATGCAATAATTACAACAATAATAAACTGCCGTGTATTGCCTTCTATAAGAAGCTTTTTACTGGCTCATAAAAGTCCGCTAGGGTATGGGTACTTATTGTAATTCTCAACCATAAATCCCGTGCTGTTTCGTGATTGCAGCTTGTCCTAGTCGACAAATGGTGCCTCTTGCAGTTAGAGAAACTTGGCGACAAAAATCAAAGACCCACGCAACTAGCAAAGAGTCACCATTAACAACAAAACCCAGCACCCCACTCAGAGGCAACAAGTGTCACGGTGACTCGCTGCCAGAAAGCGAACGGTTTCATAATACGTGCTTGTTAGGAAAAGTATGACGGTTGGCCCATTGCGACTATTGTTCGGTGAAAACTCGCGTAGCTATTTCCTCATCCCTGGCCAACTCTTGTCGATTTCTACTCGGAAAGCGTCAAGGGAATTTTACCAATATAGCTATTCGACCATAATGACTTTATTGAAAACGATTACTTATTCATCAAAATTGTTACCATTGCTCAATCAGAACAGGGAAACGGAACATGTCGATTGGCTTCCGTCGCACCTCGCCACCACTCTTTCCCTTTCTTCGCCTTTCTCGCCATCGCCCGTGTTATTTGAGCAAGACATATTCTCAAGGGGTTTCCCTAGGCAACGGGTCCGAAATTTCCGCTTTCAAGCCCGAAGAAAACCGTTAGAAGCAATCATGCTTTTCGGTCGACCACCAAGTCGCCACTGCTGCCATTGCTATGTCATCAAACGTTGATTGAAAAAGGTGATTCTGATATAATTTTACGACGGTAAGCAATCAATTAAGGGACGCCCAGAGGTATTCATTCTCGGAATTGAAATTTCAACGCCATCCCACATCTTGCATGCTGCTGGCGGGGTACGGACAGGCATGGGTTACATGATTGCGAACGAACATAATCGGCCTAGGTGTAATCCCTTAATCCATACTCATTAAACACAGGATACCACATTGATTGCATACCAATTTGTTGACTGTGGCATGTACCCCGGCGCAACAACCTAACCTAGCGAGCAGATTTTGCTACAGTCGTCATGAAAGGACGGACAGAACAATCTCTCGATGGCACATCTCATTAAGTAATGCAAACCGTAGGCAATAAAAGTGAATATCTTTCCATTTGGTTCAGTCTTGGACGATTTAGCTTGCTAAATTGAGTTGCTCAAGAAGGAATGTTATTATTTAATATATCGTAAAATAAATCAATTGGAATGTAGAACACTGTTCTCGAAAAGAGAAGCGAAAGGTAGAGATCGAACTTATTTGTTAATATGATTGTTTCTAAAGAAATCAACTATTCATTACTTCACATCTTCGATCACAATAGATCTAATCTCTGGTCGCAGTGATGAGTCCACACAGGATTCATTACTTCAAATAAATATGGAAATTTCTACTTATAACGTTAAGACTAAGACTGGTTGCAATTAAAAAAGGGTTTTGATATGCATTTTTTTCTGAGAAACAGCGTACTTCTGATCTCTAGAACATTTTTGGTGATAACCTGAACGCTGATAAATCCTCCAGAACAACAATTAAAAAATTATGTTATTTTCCGAGAATCGGAAGTCGCCATCTTGGATTTTGGAATAGCTTCTGGGGTTCGTTGTGGGTCTTTTTGCGTCAGAAATTTTAGGGAATTTATTTTTCGATTTTTAGAATTTCCTTCAAATGAAAACGGAAAAACAATTAAGGAAAAAAAATAACCTAGACATGATAATTTTTAAACGGTTGATTAGCGCTAAAACAGAGGCTTATACGGAACATCTACTGTTTGGTTTCATATCCGATCGAACACTTTTTTCACTAGGATTTCAGGATTGCGTTCATCTATAATGCGTTTCTCGTGCTGAATGCTAAATAGTACAAGGTAAACTATTTCGACAAACCGTTTAGATGCAAGATTTATTTTACGTCGGTGCAAGCACGCCTAGCACGAATGCCACAAGTAGACACCAACCGCCTGCTGTGATAAATTCTCTATATCAATATCAGAAAATTTTTTGAATCTCCCCGTCCTAAGAGGTCAACTAATGTTTGCTGCCATGAATCCAGACTATTTTGATGTCTCGAATGTAAAGCTTTTCTGAAAAGTCCGTAACAACTTACTTCATCAGACAATTTAATGATCTGCTGTGAGAATGTTTTTGTTCAATTTGATGTCTTGAAGGAAAACATGCTGGTAAATACAGGCAACAGCAAACTTGATAAAGCACGTACAACACTAACAGCGGTACGTGATTTACCAAGCCGAGCCTAAGACGAGAGTCAAACAATCGGTGATTGGTGCTCGTCTTCGGTACAGCACGCAACGAATAAAGAACAGCATCGCACAGCGAATATCTCTTTTATTAAAACTTTGTATCTAACATTGCAATTCATACTGTTTAGTCCTACGTCACAATTTCATACAACTTCTAGTGCTATACAGGGTGTTAGGGAGCCTACTTAAAATCCTTCAAGGGGTGATAGAGGACCCTATTTGATGAAAAATATCCTTCTACGCATATGGTCAAAATTTAACTACTGCAGAGTTATTCACTTTTTTCAGTTTTCAATTATATTTGTCTTTAATAAGGTCTAGCACAAGAAGTATGATGGCTAGCTCAATACTATTGGTATCGTTGGAAAGCTGAAAATCTCGTACTGAATAGTGTCCTTAAAGTGTCGAATTAGAGAGTATAATAAGCACTTAGAAAGAAACAAATGTGAAATCAAATGTTTTTTGAGAACAAAACTGCAATTCTATCTCTGAAATGTGTGATAAACATGGATATTGTTGTTAACCAAATCGAATATTAAAGTCTATCCTACAAGTTGTTTTTTGACACTAGGTATCTAAGTCTTCTAGTTAAGTTGCTATTCCACTTTAAAAGCAATAAGCTGCGCCCTTATTTAGTGTTGTAAGATTAACAATTTTCCAACAGAATTGATAAGGCTATCATTATTCTTGTGCTAGTCCTTGTTAAAGGCAAATATAACTGACAACTGGAAAAAGTGAATAACTCTGCAGTTGTTAAATTTTGGCTCATTGTAGGATTTTAAATGAGCTCCCTAGCACCCTGTATAGCCCTAGAAGTTGTATGAAATTGTGACGTAGGACTAAACAGTATAATTTATAGTGTTTGATACAAAGTTTTTGTGTAATCGTACGAACGGCAACATGAAAAAGATATTCGCTGTGTGAGGCTGTTCTTCATTCGTTGCGTGCTGTACCGGAAACGAGCATCAATCACCGATTGTTTGACGCTCGTCTTAGGCTCGGCTTGGTGATCACGTACCACTGTTAGTGTTGTGCGTGCTTTATCAAGTTTGCTGTTGCCTGTATTTACCAGCATGTTTTAACAATAACATTCTCACAGCAGATCATTGAATTGTCTGATGAAGTAGTTTATTACGGACTTTTCAGAAAAGCTTTACATTTGAGACATCAAAAAGTCTGGGTTCATGGTAGCAAACATTAGTTGACCTGTTAGAAGGGGGAGACTCTGCCAAATTTTTTTCTTATCAGAGTAAAATTTTTCTAATCAGAGTCGTAAATAATCATTTCGTGATCTTAAGAAATACACTGTAGGAAAACTAAAAAAAGTGTTTTGACAATTTTGTTTTGTTCTTATTTGTTCAAATTCAATTAACTATTATTAGTTAGCTTACAGTGTGTAGTTTTTGTAGAAAGAAAATTAGATTAAAAGATCTAAACATATAAAAATGCAGTCCAGTCTGTCTGTCTGTCTGATCCATATAGGCTCTGAAATTACAGCACCGATCGGAGTGAAATTTTGTATATAGGGGTGTCGATGCAGCCAAACAGATTGCAGGAAACTGATTTTGACAGCTTTTATTTTAACTGAACGTTGTGCTTCAAATCTATAATTATTATAATTGGTATTACACATTTAGTTATTCTTTTTAGCTTACATTCAGTGTTCCTAATTCGTCTCCTGGCTGCTGGGCACGTTTTAAAGTTTTTAAATATTAAAGTTTTTAAAGTTTTAAAATAAATTTATAATTTATTTTAGATAAATTCACTTTATTAGATAAACACGTCTTGCTGCTGTCGCCTCTGGACTTAGAAACCAAGAGGACCAAGAGAGACCGATCACCTGACAGCTCAAACGCTTCCGACGCAGATCGTTAACATTTGAAGCGCCGCTTCGACGGTTGTTAAGCGCCCTTCGGGATCATTATTAACCGGGGTGGCTAGTTCGACGGATCCCCGCTAACAAGGGGTTTTCGGGACCGGGAAAGGTTACTAAGATAGTTCGAAACCCCTCCCTCTTCTGGAAAGGAGGGGTCCCATACAAATGAAACACAAATTTCTGCACATCTCGAAAACTAACGTTCTCGAGAACTAATCAAGCAAATACAACCAAATTTGGCATGTGAATGTTTTTAGGCGTTACAAATATGTCCATAATGGTTCGACATCTTAGTAACAATATTGGTTTTATCAAAGTTTCATAGCGCTTAATACAGCCAAAAGAGCGCTATAAAACTTTGATAAAACCAGTTTTGTTACTTGGGATACCCCTTCCTTTTCTGGAAGGGAAAGGTTCCATACGAACGAAACACAAATTTCTGCACATCTCGAGGACTAACCAACTAAATAAAATCAAATTTGGTTGGCGTGCGAGCAGACCGATCCAAGCGCCAAAAACTTTATTTCGAGTTATCGGCGATCGAAGTTTAACCACCCCGTATATTTCCTGCAAACTGCTGCAAAGAAATTTGGTTATAATACCGTTATAAACTGTTCAAATGATTTCATTTTATCATGAAAGATAGATTATCAAATTTAACATCCACTGGTGTTAAAAACTCAATTTTTAAAAAAATGGCGCTTGGTTCGGTCTGGTCGCACGCCGACCATTTGGCAGGTGAATGTTTTCAGGGATAACAAATATGTCCATAATGTTTTGGCACCCCCTTTCCCCTTTCTTCTGGAAGGGAGGGGTTCTATACAAATGAAACCAAAATTTCTGCACATGTCGAGAACTAACCAAGTAAATGAAACCAAATTTGGCAGGTGAATGTTTTTAGGGGTAACAAATATGTTCATAATAGTTTGAGACCCCTCCTTCTTCTGTAAGGGTGGGGTCCGTACAAATGACAAACAAATTTCGCACAGCAAGAGAACCAATTAAGCAAATACAACCAAATTTGGCAGGTGAATGTTTTTAGGCGTAAAAATATGTCCATAATGGTTCTACACCCCTCCCTCTTCTGGAAGTGAGCTGTTCCATAGCAATGAAACTCCAATTTCTGCACATCTCGAGAACTAACCAACTAAATGAAATCAAATCTGGCAGGTGAATGTCTTTAAGGGTTACAAATATGTCCATAATGTTTTGACACCCCTGCTTCTTCTGGAAGGGAAGGGTTCCATACAAAAAACACAAATATCTGCACATCTCGAGAACTAACCAAGTAATAAATATGTCCATAATGGTTTGAGACCTCTTTTTTTATAAAGAAGGGGTTACATGCAAATGAAACATAAATTTCTGCACATCTCGAGAGATAATCAAATAAATGGAATCAAATTTGATATGTTGAGGTTTTTGAGAGCAAAAAAAATTTTCATGGTGGTTTGACACCCTTCCCTATTCTGGAATAGAAGGCTCATACAAATGAAACTCAGATTTCTTCACAACTCAAGAACTAATCAAGTTGATGGAACCAAATTTGGCATGTAGAGGTTTTTGGAAGCAAAATATATTTTCATGATGGTTCAACACCCCTCCCACTCCTGGGTTGGAGGGCTCTTCTCAAATCAAACATGAATTGCTATGGTGGTTTGACACCCCTCCGTACTCTGGAAGGTTTCTAATATGGGTGTTCTCGGGACCAGAATAACGCCCAGAGGCCAGAAAATGTCTCCAAATGGCATTTTGAAATCCAAGATGGCGACTTCCGGTTTCTGAGAAACAGCGGAAAGTGACTAAATACCACCCTATATGGGTATTTCCGGAATCGTAATGATGCATTGAAGCCACAAATCGAACTCAGACATAGATGTGCAACTTCCGGTTTCTGGAAAACAGCTAAAAATGGCCGATTTCCATCCAATATGAGTATCTCCGGAAACAGAATGATGCACAGAAGCTTAAAATCAATCACAGATACCATTTTGAATTCTAAGACTTCCGGTTTCTGGAAAACATCCTAAAGTGACCAAATACCACCCAATATGAGTATCTCCAGAACCAAAATGATGCAAGGAGCTAAAAATTGACCTCAGACAACATTATGAATTGTAAAATGGTAACTTCCGGTTTCTAGAAAAAAAAAGCCAAAAATGGCCGATTCCCATCCAATATGAGTATCTCCGGAGCCAGAATGATACACAGGAGCCTCAATCGACCACAGACACCATTTTGAATTCTAAAATGACGACTTCTGGTTTCTGTAAAAACAGCCGAAAATGACCAAATATCACCAAATGTAGGTGTTTTTTAAATTAGAATGACGCTCAGGGACCAGAAATTGTCTCCAAATGTCATTTTGAAATCCAAGATGGCGACTTCCATTTTCTGAAAAACAGCCCAAGATAATTAAATACCATTCAATATGAGTATCTCTGGAAAACAATCAAAATAACTGAATACTACCCAATATGATTTTTACCGGAATCAGATTGATGCCAGAAAAACAGCTGAAAATGACCGAAAACCAATCAATGTGAATATTTTCAGAATAAAGATGATGTACAGAAGCCAACAGTCGAGGATGTTGTCATCCCGATAAAACCAATCATTTTAAACGGTTTTTCTTTTGACCTTGCTTATATACTATGGTCGATTTACGTGCATTTGCAGACTATAAACAAACCACAGGGAATCAATGAATTTGGAATGTTTAAAATTATTCAATTAAACCGGGTTAGTTAGTATTATATATAATTTCAGACCCGATTATATAGAGCAGTGATTTTTTTTTTTTAATTTCAAAAATGACTTATCTGTGGCTCATATGCCTTAAAGGAACATCCATAAAATACGTAGGGAGGGGGCAGTGTGGCACAGCGGTTCAACTCAACCGGAAAATTTTGAAGATCTATACAAAAGTAGAGAAGGTCGAAAATACATATTTTTGTGCTACGTAATTATTGGACGTTTCCTAATTGATTCATGAATTAAAAAAAAACTAAAAAAATTAAAAGTTAATTTAAAAAAATTTTCAGCTTTTGTTTATACATGACACTAAAGCTCTTGAGTTAGGCCTTTACCATGCTGAACACCATTCGAGCAAGGGCCTTGCCGCAGGTTAATAAACAGCTCTACTTACGGCTCTCGCTTGATCGCTGGCGTTGGCGTTCAGCCTGGCAAAGGCCTTGCTCTACAAAACGTCATATTCAGATTTTTTCCTAGCGATGTTGAGAAGAGTAGGAAGACCCTTAAAACTGACAATTTTTATAAAAAGCATGCGTTATTTTCGTCATGTTACCTCGTTGCCCCGTACAATGCACTTTGAAGTACTTTTATTGTAGAATAATTGTTAGTTTACACACTTTGTTATTGGACTTTTTGTGATTTGGACGTTATAGGACATATCATCTTTAGGGCTGCTACCTAACCATAATGAAAAAAAAAATAAAATTATTCAAAACTTCCTACCTTGAATAGACAAACAAACGCTGAAAATTTCAGCCCAATCGGAGAACATCAAAGCAACTCGAAGTGCCCTCGAAATGTCAATATTTGCATCCGTTAGGGCGTGATGTCAGCTGTTTAGTAGTACGTGACATATGATTGACAGACGAACACCTGGTATTTTTAACTGAGTAGAGTACCGTCTGCCGGGGTGAGATTAGGTCAGGAGGGTGAGATTGAGCCATAACGGGAAATGTTCGTATGTGAAATTACTTAAGATTTCTAGAACATAATGCCTCTAACTCAATACTATATGAAACATGACATATTTATTCACAATTTAAAATGGAATATAGATAACATTAGTGGACTGCTTTACATGAATAATGCTTCGAAGTACAGGTTGAAAAACACGCGCAAATAACGTTACCAAAACAAGAGCTTTTAAATTGTCTTCTGCTATGAATAATTATCGGTGAATAACGTGGTGAATATGAAAAGACATAATAATGTTTAAAAGGAAAATAATAAAAACCCTCTATCAGATTCGAAGCACATAATGTTCTTTGCAAACAATATTAAAAACAAATATTTCAATTCTTAGAACGAAAAGAGAATGGTTTGCTCCTTTCTACCAGTCGTAGGGTTTTGATCCCACCAGGGTGACGTGAGGAATCTTCTCCACCTAAGCGGATCCTACTTTAAATTTTTACGAACGAGAAAGTTTCCCTACCCTTCCTGTATTGCATTTTCCATGCCATTACATGCATTATACGAGTATCCTGTTGCATTCTTCTGCATAGCAAGAGCGTTAGCAGCGAAAAGTCACACTATTGAATTATCATCATAAAAAAATCTCGCAAATGTATAATAAATTTTTCATATCAAAGCTCACGAAACGGTCAAAGAACAGCGCAAATAGCTCTCCATAAAATTTAGCGTCGCCTGTCGCCCACAGGAAACGTTCCGTTTCCCACGTCCAGTGCTGCTCCCGCTCTCACTAAATGCACCAACATCTCGTTCTAACAAGAGCTGAATGTTGCCGTTGTCATCGGATTTCGCTTCGGGTGATTTGACTCTTTGCTGCCTGCCTGAAGCCATGTCAGCACCCGCGTCAGACAACACCTAGAGTCAACTGGTTGTCGCATAGCCCTGCAGGAACAGTTGGAAATAAGGTGCCCTGTGCCAGGACTGGAAGTTAGCTTGCTCAACTGCACTGATCCCCAAGGTTGAAGCAGTATCGTGTTCGCTACAACAATGACAGTACAGTTTGCTACTAGAGTAACAAGCAACAAGTTGCCGAGAGCAGTCCTGCTTTTGGACACGAACGGTGCACTGACGAAATCTCATTCTACACATTTCCATTCAGATTTCATCTTTCAAAATATGGCATACCAGAGCTGAATGGTAAACAGCTAGAGTGAGTGCCGGCACGACTGAATGAAATGTCCGTTGCTCCGAACTCATACCTGCTGGTTGCAGGCGCAGCATCTGCCGTCGTGCGGATGGACGACACTTTCGGGAAACTCCTTCATTTGTCCCACAACTTACCAGTACGAGCCAGAAAGGTACCCCGAAACGGGTGATGCCAAATAGCTCCACATTCATACATTTATAAACCTGTTGCATGTAAGCCCTTTGGCGGGGAAGCTCAACTGGTTTTCGGAGTCCGTTTCCGGCCCGAAATCATGGTATTGCACTGCAGCACCACCAATCGGCGAAAAAGTGTACTTATGTGTCACTGTGACAGTTCAGTATCAGTTTATGCAGTTAGTGAGTTTAGAATTTTTCTCGCTTCCTCCGAGTGTGGGAAAGATTCTTTGAAATCTTTTACAACGGAACATCTTTGCTAGCACACCGCCGGTTACTTTTAGACGACTGCTTTGCGTCATTCTTTGTCGGATTGGGGAATCGGACGGGGTAGGATAGAGAACACCGAGAGCATCTTTTTTCGTCAGGAGACGAGAAGCTCCACTACAACCGATCCAAACAGGACCAACCGTCCGTCTCGGACGGTGGTGTATCAGATTATGCAGCGTTGAAAATCTAAAATCTCTTCCGGAATACGTAATCAGGGCTAGAAGCTCTTGTGCTGCGAATATCTGCTCCGATGCACCGTGAACTGCCAGACAAATGCTGGATGGTTTCGAGGATTTGAATTTATTTACATATGAGGATTTTCTTCTTTGTCGGGAAATGTATCGGTCATAAAATGTTTAACCGGGAAGAGTAAATATGTTGCATTCTATCTAGAGCCATCTTGATTGCTTCGGTTGGAATTTCATAAAAAATACACTTGATTTCGACTATATGAAACATTAGTTTCTGAAGTATGTCACGGTGAGTACTGAGCTAGATGATTTAAAACTAAAGGTCTATCTAGTTTAAAGCTCTATCTAAGATAAAAAATTAACACTTCAACGCTCTCGCGTGAGATTTGACAATGAAAACGATGATGGGCGACTCGAAGCGAATCATAAAACTGTCAGGAGTAAATCGAATAATTGTTTGACCTCATAAAAGGAGTCTTGTAAAAGGCTGCTGTCGCAAAGCCAGCCCTATTTATTTGCACTTATCGCCCGGGGATGGAGATCGGCAACAAATTACGGACACTTTATCCTATATTTTCGGATGATCCAACCTTTTATCGGTTGAAATATATATATATATATATATATATATATATATATATATATATATATATATATATATATATATATATATATATATATATATATATATATATATATATATATATATATATATATATATATATATATATATATATATATATATATATATATATATATATATATATATATATATATATATATATATATATATATATATCTACTATATAAAAATGGAATTCCGTAACGCTTGATCTTATTGATATTATTCCCTTTGTCTCTGAGGTGTACAGTAACTACGTAAAACATGCACAATTATGACTTTTTGTGCTGAATTTGCTTCTAAATCAAAATTTAAAGCGATGAGATATGATTCTTTTTCAATTAAAATGTTTGTCAATGTTCAAAAAAGACATTTGAGGAAAAATTATTAGTATCTGATCACTAAAACTTGAGATATTATTCACAAAACTACGTAAAACATGCAAAGTTATGACTATTTGCGCTAAATTTGCCTCTAAATCAAAATTTAAAGCGATGACGTATGATTATTTTTTTATTAAAATGTTTGTCAATTTTGATAAAAGACATTTGAAGAAAAATTATTAGTATCTGATCACTAAAACTTGAGATATTATTTACAAAACTACGTAAAACATGCACAATTATGACTTTTTGTACCGAATTTGCCTCTAAATCAAAATATAAAGCGATGACATATGATTCTTGTTTCATTAAAATGTTTGTCATTGTTCAGAAAAGACATTTGAAGAAAAATGATTAGTATCTGATCACTAAAACTTGAGATATTATTCACAAAACTACGAAAAACATGCAAAATTATGACTTTTTGTGCCGAATTTGCCTCTAAATCAAAATTTAAAGCGATGACGTATGATTCTTTTTTGTTAAAATGTTTGTCAATGTTCAAAAAAAAAAAATTCGAAGAAAAATTATTAGTATCTGATCACTAAAACTTGAGATATTATTCACAAAACTACGTAAAATATGCAAAATTATGACTTTTTATGCTCAATTCGTCTCTAAATCAATTCGCGGTGATATGTGATTCTTTTTTCATTGAAATGTTAGTTGATGTCTAGGAAAGACATTTCAGGAAAAATATTAGGTATCTGATTACTCCAATTTGAGATATTATTCGAAAAACTACGTAAAACATGCAAAATTATGACTTTTTATACTCAAATCGTCTCTAAATCAAAATTCAAAGCGATGACATATGATTCTTTATTCATCAAAGTTTTCGTTGATGTTCAGGAAAGACATTTGAGGAAAAATAATAGGTATATGATTACTAAAACTTGAGTTATTATTCACAAAATTACGTGAAACATGCAAACTCATGACTTGCCTCTAAATCAAAATTTAAAGCTATGATCTGTGATTTTTTTACAATGTAATGTTTGTTAAGGTTAGGGAAGTTATTTGAGGAAATCACGTGAAAAATGGAAAACCATGATTTTTAAAATTTGTTTATGTCAGAATTCAAAGCGATATCATGTGATTTTTTTTAAATAAAATGTTCGCTGTTTCTACAACTTTTGCAAATATTTTTCTGCAAAAAAAAAACTCATTTTTTGATTCAGTGCGAGTCGAGCATAATAATTTAATATGTCTGATATTTTCGTAGTTTTTTGGATAGTAACCCAATACCGGATTCGATTAACTTTTTCACTTTCATTTTACTTTTATTCAAACTATATCGTGGGAGATTGATTGGAAGAAAGACTACATTTCATTAGTTTAAACATCGATTAAGGGGCGACTTTAGCATTAAAACTCACGCTTTTTTATTTTCTACGTAGTTTTGTGAATTAAAGCACAATTGTGAGTTATCAGAAAACCTTCACTTCTTCTCAGACGTGTTCCTTGGACACTAACAAACCTTTTTCATTTTGAAAAAAAAAAAACCCATGTCATCTCTTTAGATTTCATTGTAGAGGAAACCTAAGCATGGCTGGTCATGCTCATGTGCAATTCTTCTCACGTTAATTTCTTTCTTTCAAAAGAGACACGAAAAGAGGTTTTACTGTAAACGATTGTGGAGTTGCCCGAATTTCACCCAATATAGGTATAATCGGAACTAGGATGGACCCACTTATTTTCCAAAATGGCGACTTTCGGTTCCAGGAAAATAGTCTAAAGTGGTATTTGACCAACAATTTCAATACTTCCGAAAGTGGAACTCCATACGTCATTTCGAGATTCTAAATGATGACTTAAAGTTTACGTTCTGTGCGTTCTTAGAATATTGGCAGTCCCTCTACAATTATGGGTCAATACACATGTTGCCTAAATGTTGAAAAATGAATATAAAATCGGAAAAATTATCAACTATGAATGTTTTATTTTCCCTTTCTGTATTCTGATGTATACTTTCGATCGACAATTAGTTTCACTGCAGCTGATGCGTGTAAATCGGTTAATAAGAAAAATAGTACTTGCATAGCAAAAGACACAACTATGGGTCACTTTTGCCCTTCAAGATCATTGAGGTTATAAAACCACCAAATCCATCACAAAAGTTATTTTATTGTTGTAAAAGCTGGATAATAAGTTATTTTATTAGATCGTGAGGTATTTTCATGCAAAAGTGATTAAAATAGCCAAAATATGGACTGACCCACAATTGTGCACCGCAAATCGTAACATTACTACAATTACGGGTGATTCACTTATTGCAACCGAACAGAATTATTGTTTTTAGTAACATTTTCAACATTAAATCATTTTAATCGTATGAATGGGGTTACAATTGAGTTATAAAAAATACCACTGCCAATGAAAATTGTTCAGTTTTATGAGAATAGACGTATTTGTGTAAAAGTGACCCATAATTGTAGCTGACCCATAATTGTGGAGGCACTGTATACGATGCGAAATATTTTTGAAGTATGTTGTACTAATGCATCAATGAAATATAAAAAATGATTCTCAATTTTTAAACCTTTGATCCCGAGCATCGCCGGGAACGTTAAACTAGTATATATATATATATATATATATATATATATATATATATATATATATATATATATATATATGTATATATATATATATATATATATATATATATATATATATATATATATATATATATATATATATATATATATATATATATATATATATATATATATATATATATATATATATATATATATATATATATATATATATATATATATATATATATATATATATATATATATATATATATATATATATATATCTCGCCGGAGCGGGAGGGGTTTCGCGACTCGCATGCATCGCTTCGGTTTGACCATTAGGGTGAGTTTATTGACAGGTTAAGGACGATGTAGGTTAAATTGGTTTTTCCTTCTTTGCGTCAGGTTTTTCCGACTGTCTCGAGCCGCTCGTATAGAAGTTATCTTATCAAAAATAGATGAAACCTTTCTGCTCGGCGGGGGTTGTTATGAAAAAAAAAAGAACTTTTCTGTGTGAACACTGAAGTGTGAATAATGCGTCTCTAGGAACTGACTGTTTTCTTTGCATTCCTACAGCCAACATCGAGTCACTGGTCAGTGATATATGCTGGTATGACCTTTTTCTCCATAGAGAGCGAAATATTTACAATTATATTTAAGCAATGCAAACAGGAACGACAGCGTTCTGTTGTGGACTTGAAATTATTAATTCATTGGTTTTTTGTCACACGCTTTTTTTCTCTTTTTTCGCATCAATTAATTCGCCGAAAAGCTGAAGATTGGGCGAAAAAAAACATCTAAAATATGTGCTACGTTATTAAAACAACGTACAGTGTGAAACGAGCAGTATCGTTCCGCTTTTTCGAATATCGAGCAAATATTGCTGTCGATTGTTCACCACTCCCCTCCAACTGGTAGGCTGGGCGACGACGAAATCCAAGGATCATACCAAGCGATGTATACTATAATTAACTTCTAATCTCTTCGGCAAATATTTTGAAATTTAATATCTCATCTCAACCTCGAGACGAGCTGCTGTGCAGTGGGGCGAGGTGTGAAGAACGAAGCTCAGCGAAAACAAAAATTCCATAAACAACTTCAAACGAACGATTGCTACGTAAGTATCTCGGAAGGCACCTATCGTGAGGCGTTGAGCGACGAATCTCAAAGGTGATGATGATGATGACGATGACGACAGGCAGACAATGCTAAGCGTTGGGAAACATTAGGGTACCTTAAATTACGAACTTTCTCGTATACATTTTATCATGTTTCACGAAGGCTGTTAATTTTTGTGTGATGTGTTAGGCGCCGCAAGGTGGAAAACAGAGCAGACGGTTTTATCTTTTGTTTTCTGTGCCACTGGAACGTAACATAAAACGAGTGCGTTTTTTTTTTGGAGAAACAACTTTTGGCGGTACTGTAACAAAATGATACGTTAAAGGAAAGATGTTAATCGCTCATTTTTCTATTTAAAGTTTCAGAGTTGTTATCACTGTGGAACAGTTATAAAGTTACACCTAGCACAAGATGAGTCGGAGCTCGAGTTCCTTTTTTTTTACACATAACCGCAGCCAATTACGGGGCTTTTACTAGAATTTTATTATTTCTAACAGTGTTGCTTAGGAAAAATAGAATTATATGGTGATTTACTTGTTTGATAGTTTTAAACATTTTATATCTAAATTTTTTTTATTACAAGATTGATATTCAAAACCAAAAAGGAAAATTAATTATAGCAATTATAGCATAACATTTCTACGTTTCAAGCGTTTATAACTCATGTGACATTTAAAAAATGGTTTTTATTTCTCTAAAAGTCATCAGTATACTGATTTAGTAAGCAATTTATATTTGACTCCATCTTTACCCGGGATGCTCGTCCGATAGATAGCGAAAAAAAGGTTGGTCGCGATTGAGCTTTATCCTAATTAATACCATACAGAATTGCATTTGTTTATTGATTACTAGCTGACCCGGCAAACTTCGTCCCACCTATTTTAGTACATAATTTAATAATTTCAAACATTTCAAATTCGTTGATTCCTTGCGATTTGTCTATATCGTTTGAAATGATTGGTTTTATCGGAATGACAACATCCTCGAATTTTGACTTTTGTACATCACCTCTATGCTGCTGCCACGCCATCAGCTTTCAACCGCTGAATGTTGAAACGCGTCGTCCTCTTTGTGCGAGATTTCAGCACGTTCGACAATCGTGCGCGGATCTTACAAACGACGAGATAATGGTCAGAGTCAATGTTTGGTCCCCGAAAAGACCTAACATCAGTAACATCCGAAAAGTGCCGACCGTCAATCAGTACGTGATCGATCTGGGAGCAGGCTTCTCCATTTGGATGCCTCCAGGTGTGTTTCCGAATTTTCAAACGTGGAAAATAGGAGCTACATATGGCCATTCCTCTGGCCGCGGCAAAGTTTATCAGCCTCAGGCCGTTTTAATTGGTTGACGAGTGGAGGCCATGCCTTCCAATGACCGGACGGAAGAATTCCTCCCTCCCAACCTGTGCGTTTGCGTCTCCGATGACGACTTTTACGTCGTGTTTTGGGCACTCGTCATAGATTCGCTCAAGCTTGTCATAGAACTCATCTTTGACTTCATCGGATTTGTCGTTTGTCGGTGCGTAGGTGTTGATTAAACTGTAGTTGAAAAACTTGCCCTTAATCCTCAACACGCATATACGGTCATCTACGGGCCTCCACCGGATGACTCTTGTTTTCTGATTTCCCAGCACTACAAAACCGACGCCCCGCTCCGCTGCTTTGCCGCCACTGTAGTAGATGTGGTACTTGAAAGAAGTGCGTGCAATAGGGTCTACTGCACGGAATTCCCTTTCTCCGGAATTTGGCCACCGAATCTCCTGAATCGCTGCGATTTCGACTCCCTGCCGCTGTAGTTCTCGAGCAAGCAAGCCAGCCCGCGCCGGTTCATTGAGAGATCGGACGTTCCAAGTACCCAATTTCCAATCGTTTACCTTAATCTTTTTCCGTGTTCGTAGCCTAGGTCTTTGCCGATTGATCCGTTCCGTATTTCTAAATTCGTTGTTCGTGGTTGATGAAAGGTTTCGGTATGCTACCTTACCAGGGTCGCGATACCTACATCCTGCTGATGGGGCTGCCATCTTAGGTGTAGCTGGCGGGATACAGCATTCCATAATTCAGCCGCCCGCTCCGGGTCAGACGCTGTTGTACGCCGCCCCTATGGGGATACAGCCGCGTACGCATGAATCACGAGTTGTACCAGGTATACAAACATGCTGATATAGTGAAGGTAATACAGCGGGGCAGGCTTCAGTGGGCTGGACACGTAGCCAGGATGCCTGACGAGAGAGCCGCCAAAACTATCTTCAGTAGAGAACCAGGAAGAGGCCATCGACTCCGTGGTAGGCCTCGCACGCGGTGGATGTGCGCGGTGGAAGGAGATGTACGATCTGCTGGTGTACGGGGAGACTGGAGAACGGCTGCCCAAGACAGAAGAAGCTGGACATCTCTAATTCGTTCGGCCCTAGACCGGTGAACGGTCCGTTAGCCAAAATAGTAAAGTAAAGTAAGTACATCACCTCTATTCTGGAAATATATTGGGTGCATTTCAGCTATTTTCGTTGTTTTCCAGAAACTGAAAGCGGTTATCTTCAATTCCAAATGGTGTCCAGGGTCAATACTTGGCTTCTTTACATCATTTCGATTCAGGACATATCCATATGTAGTAGTATTCGGTTATTTTCGGCTGGTTCCCAGAAGTTGCCAATTTACAATTCAAAATGGTTTCTTAGGTCAATTTTTAGCTCCTTGCATCATTCTGGTTCCGGTGATACTCATATTGGGTGGTATTTGATCACTATTTTTCAGAAACCGGAAGTCACCATCCTGGATTTCAAAATGGCATTTGGAGACAATTTCTGGCCTCTGAGCGTCATTCTGGTTTGAGAAACATCCATATTGGGTGTTATTTGGTCATTTTCGGCTGTTTTCCAGAAACTGGATGTCACCATCTTAGAATTCAAAATGGTATCTGTGGTCGATTCTAGCTCCTGTGTATCATTCTGGTTCCGAAGATACTCATATTGTATGGAAATCGGCCATTTTTGGCCGTGTTTCAGAAACCGGAAGTTACCATTTTACAATTCATAATGGTGTCTGAGGTCTATTTTCAGCTCCTTGCATCATTCTGGTTCCGGAGATACTCATATTGGGTGGTATTTGTTCACTTTAGGCTGTTTTTCGAAAACTGAAAGTCGTCATCTTGGCCTTTAAAATGGCATGTGAAATTAATTTCTGACCTACGGGTGTCATTCTGGCTCCGAAAACATTCATATTGAAGGGTATTTGGTCATTTTCGGCTGTTTTCCATCCACCGGAAGTCGCCATCTTTGAATTCAAAATGGTGTCTGTGATCGATTTTTAGCTTCTGTGCATCATTCTGGTTACGGAGATACTCATATTGGATGGAAATCGGCCATTTTTGGCTGTTTTCCAGACACCGGGAGTTGCCATCTTACAATTCAAAATGTTGTCTGAGATCAATTTGTGGCTTCAGTGCATCATAACAGTTCCAGAAATACCCATATTGAGTAGTATTTGGTCAGAAACCGGAAGTCGCCATCTTGGATTTCAAAATGGCATTTGGAGACAATTTCTGGCCTTTGAGCGTCATTCTGGTTAAAGAAACACTCATATTGGATGGTATTTGGTAATTTTCGGTTGTTTTTCAGACACCTGAAGTCGCCATCTTGCAATTCAAAATGTTGTCTGAGGTCGATTTGTGACTTCAGTGCATCATAACGATTCCGGAAATACCCATGTTGGGTGGTATTTGGTCATTTGCTGCTGTTTTTCAGAAGCCGGAAGTCGCCATCTTGGATTTCAAAATGGCATTTGGAGACATGCCAGAAGAATGAAGGGTGTCGAAACATTATGGACATGTTTGTTACACCTAAAAACATTCACCTGCCAAATGTTGTTGTATTTGCTTGATTGGTTCTCGAACTGTGCGAAACTTGTGTTTCATTTGTATAAGACTCCTCCCTTATAGAAGAGGTAGGGGTGTCAAACCATTATGGGTATATCTGTTACCCCTAAAAACATTCACCTGCCAAATTTGGTTCCATTTTGTTGGTTAGTTCTTAAGATAAGCAGAAATTTGTGCTTCATTTGTTTGGAACCCCTCCCTCACAGAAAAGGGAGGGGTGTCGAAACATTATGGACAAATTTGTTAACTCTAAAAACATTCACATACCTAATTTGGTAATTATTTCCTTGAAAAGAGCGTGTCGAGCTAGTATTTTTTTTTATTTAACAAATTAGGTTGATACAACAAAGTTTTAGATAATGTAATGTTCTTTACAGAAAAAAAGTCCGCTCATAGAAAAGAAGTCCTAAAGCTTAAATAGAAAAAATGAAAGACTATAGCTATTTAACCATTCCTGGGAATGAAAGATTATAGCTATAGATTGAACGCGTCAAAAGGTTTCACCCACCCCAATGCGAACGACAACCGTGCGCCTCCTTTCACTGTTGAAGCGGTGGAGACGCTAGGTTAATGTTGCTGTTACGTTAATTTTAAGCAACGTTGTAAAAAAAGTTTTTTCTATCTTTAAAAACAATTAGCTCCTCCAAATCGGTTATTTTAAAAGATATAAACAAAATTCCTACGAACTTGTGCAAAATTGATGAGGCTACTATATTGTAGAACATCGTTCAACTCTGTCTGTAACAATAAAAAAGTTAGATGCTGGATTGAGATGCTGGACGTCGCTGCGCCTAAGCAGTCTAGTTTTCCATGCGTACTTCCATGGTCATCAGCAAGGATGTAACTAGAATTATACACTCCACAAGCATGATACACTATCGTATCCGTACCGCAATGTCACTTCTATGCAAAATGGCGCTAACGTTACTTTGTATTTTTGATATTTCTCAGTTTTTCATCAACATTTTTCAAAACGGCAACAAACATATTGAAGGTGGCAACCAATTCCATAGTAATACATCACAAAAAGGAAATTTTGGCGACGAGAGACTTGCGGCGCTCTTTTCAACATATAGGGGGACAACGGGCAAAAGGGTTACCCTAAGGAAACCATTCATTATTCTGCTCAAATAAACACAATATTTCAATCAACGATATTTATTGAATTAAACGTTGACTGCTGCCTTTCATAGAATGATGCAAACCTTTCCTTTTTATAGTGATTTTATATTAGTTTGCACTACAATAAAATCAGTCTCGAAAACTTCTATTTCACAACGTGCATATGAAACGGCTGTGCTGGCAAGACGGACCTAGGAAAGACTCTAGCAAATTGCTTTTCTACACGGAACGACGCACTGCGAAAAAAAGTACGTGTTCAAATCTTACCGTTCGCTGTACAGATGGAATTATTCATATGATTTACATCTAGTATTTTTAATGGTTTTATCAGCATTTCTAATGATGATTTCGGACTCGATTATCCGAAGACTCGATTTTATTTTTTTGGAGCTCGTTTTTAATTTTTATTCCGAAATTTTGCCTATACTATCCCTTCAGACATATTTGTTACCATATGTCACTTCCGACATGTTCGAATTTAGTGAAAATAATCAATGTCGAATTTAGTTTTTTTTTTGATTCTCGAGGTTTTACCCCTTTTCGCTTCAGAAATAATTTCTGGTTACGCCACTGCATCGAGTCCGACCTGTATCTCGAAATTCACAAAATTCTGTTGGTATGCGACTGGCATGAATAATTTGGAAATGTTTTCTTTAAAAAACATGAGTTTTTATTACGCTCTAACAGCAGGCTCAGAAATTTTTCAAGAGAAACGGGTTGTTTCAATTTTTTCGAAAAATTTTTACCTTCGAGACATCAAATTACAATACAGTATTTTTTCACACGGTTTTTTTACGATGCTTTTACAAATAACGTGGTTTTTTACGTCGGTTTTTTGCATGATTTTTTTGTCCTCGCGTAAAGTTACAGTGAGTAACAGACTATAGTAGGGTTTTTCGAAATAACGCGGTTTTTTACATAGTTTTTTTGCACGGTACGTAGAATCGTGTAAAAAATACTTCACTGTAGTATAAGTTCATGGAAGCAAACATAAATTGACCTTTTGGAAGGGGAAACTGTAATTTTTCTTTGCTATTGATACAAAGAATATCACAGGGTATGGTTGGTGTCCATTCACGTCGTCTGTGCTAGGAATGCTCGCATGTGATTGGTTCATTGTTCGCGTAAATTTGTTATTGAAACTTTTTGTCAATTTTTACCACACAGCAAAGTAATAATAATGATAAATAGCGCTTCATAAAATTGTCCATGTTTTATCTATCCAGCAACATGTTTGTTATTGTTATCCATCATTTGGTTATGCTGATGATAACGTTTGAAATCTGACGTAACATTTGCCAGTTTCTACACAGCTAATAAGATTAAACGTTTGTGAGTTTGAGCAAAATGTAGTTTTATTTTAAAATAAAAATTTTAACATCATCAAAAGGTCCCACCCATCCCAATGCGAACGACAACCTTGCGCCTTTATTCGCTTATGAAACGGTGGAGACGCTGGGGTAATTTTGCTGTTACATTATTTTAAACAACGTTATAAAAAACATTTTTTCTATCTTTTAAAAACAATTAGCTCCAAATCGGTTATTTCAAAAGATATAATCAAAGTTTTCCTATAAAGTTACGCAAAATTGATGAGGCTACAATATTGTAGAACATTGTTCAACCGTGTCTGTAAAGATAAAAAAGTTAGATGCTGGATTGCGTCGAAAATTTGAGTCACTATAATTTCTGTTCACAGAAAAATGTGTACTCCATTATATAGCACAATATTGTAGTAGAAAATTGGTCGCTAGAATATTACTTTCGAGCTCTAGTTCCAAATTTCCACATAAACTCGTTCACTAGAACGTTATCGGCTGGTTAACCTAGCGTCTCCACCGTGTAATAGGGCACGCGGTTGTTGTAAGCATTGGAGTGGATGGGTGAATTTAATTTTTTGCCTAATGACGTTGGGATTGAAAATGAATAATGATAAGAAACGATTATACATTGGGGTCTTTTTTTTACGCGGTTGGTTGTACCGCGTTGAAAAAATCCGCGTATAAAAAACCGCGTTATTTTGAAAAATCGCGTAAAAAAAACTCCATTCAATAATAAGATCCGATTAAAAATAATGGCAGGTAAGTAAATATAAACTTGAAAAATAATATAAAATGGTAACGAAACACACAAAATGAGTTTATAGTGCTTCTGAAATGAAAATTCATTGATGAACATGACAACAACTTTTTTATAATAATTTTGCCATAGTTTAAGCTTTCGTTCCTTTATCGGAAGCTAATCGCAACGACCCTGACTCGTAACAATTATTAATGTAGTTTTGTTCCTTTTTCCCGAATCAACGGAAATTGCCTATCTTTTGATAATAACAGCAAATATATTAAAAATATACATTATTTAGATTAATAAAACAGAATATCTTATTGTCATGAACCATAAGATTTAGGAAACCGCATAAAAATAACCCGCGTAGAAAAAGACCCCAGTGTTAATAAAAAAATACCAGAAAATACACAATTCCCTAAATCAAAATTGTTTAAACATTAATGAGTTTTAGCAAAATGTAATTTTGGTTTAAAATAAAAATTTTAACATCAAATTACATTTTGCTTTTTGCTCCGAATGTAATTTTAGAGTGAGGTTGTCATTGAAAATAACACTGGTCCACATAGGTTTTGCCCTAGAGCTCAGACTGAAGAAATATTAAAGACTATAGCTTTTCAACCATTCCTGTGAATTTTGGTGCCTTTAGCATGCTCGAAAATGCGTCTAAAGGTCGCAGAGTAATTGTTCACCGGATTCGTCGCTTCTACGGGAAAACTTCATTGAAGTTTCTGCAGACTTCACGCACTTCCGACTTGGCTGTTTTGTTCTAGTTTGAGATCTGGGGTAATTTTTTTCTAACTTTTGTCGATCAGTATAATCATAAAAAAGTTTAGTACCAACTTGACTGAGGGGTTGACAGCACATTCTCCACAACCAATGGAACATTGTGGGTGTGTAGGCCTTACTAAACTGAGCAACTTTGTATACTTCATTTTCAAAAGTTTATCTAGACTAACAATTGAAAAGGGCTGAATTTTTTCCTGAAAAACGGTGTAGGATATTCGTTCCATTATTCATCTCATTAAGCCGATATTCAAGAAGAATGCACGGATTAAACACCAAATTTTCACGAAATCATTGAACAAATAAACAAAATACGCTTACGTTCTCTAATAGAATCGCCCAGCATTGTATATTTAGTAAACTGAGCTAGATTTATACTGAATTTTGTAAAACAAACCATTTTTCGCAACACTCCCATATCCATCTCAAAACTAAAATCACTGCTCAATTATTCATCTCACGTCGCCCCCATATTCATCACACTGTTAATCTTGAATGAATCACATTATCATGAATGAACGTAGCCGCAGACCATCGTAGTAGGATTTCTAGGTACTCGCTGTAGTTGTTTACGTGCAAAATTGGTAACAGGTAACCGCTGTAGTGCTGTCGATTTATGTCAATTATGTCGGAATAATTCAAAATTTTCAGTATGATTTTTTCGTATTAACAGAAACTGATTTGGCAACTTTTTATTTTCTTCAACGCAGTGAAAACAGATGAAAATACTTACAGTTGAAATTCAGGAATTGCAGAAATTCATCTCATATATTTCTGCTAATTCAAGCTTGTTTTTTGAAAATTGAGGTGAACATTTGATCCGCTAATAATGAAAAAAACTTTGGTTGGCTGCTGAACGAGTCCCGTTGTAGTCGTATAGAGCAAAGCGCGGATTTTGTTTTCTTAGGAAGGTGATTGAAATAAATGAGTTTTTGAGTGCAGATGCCCGACTATAATATCAAATTGAGAGCTTTTAAGTGAGTTTTCGAGAATTCTACTTTATGAGAAATCTAAACTAAGAAGAATCCATTTCATGGATTAGTAGATTGGATTAGTTAGAAAATATGCGTTTTCCTGTTTTCAATTGTGTTTTCATGTTGTATAGAATGAATATATGAGCTGAGATGAATAATGGAACAGTTTCCCTATCGAATAATAATAAGAAAAATTGAGCACCTATTCAAAAATCAATTTTTCTGAAAAAAGCAATATGGCGACCACCCACTTTGATATTTGCGAAAGGAGGCCCTATCTTTTCCCTTTCTTTTGGGTAACTTCATAGAGAAGTTCAAGAGTTAGAGCAATTTTGTTGAGCCGAGTTTTAATGAAAAACGAAAAATTTGAAAAAGGTATTGATTCCCAGTTGACGGAGGTTTCGTCAATTTGATCAACCAAATGCAGTTTCTTCACTTGTTCAACGTGGGCTTCCAAAAACATAATTTGAATCGTTTTCGATACCATCATGTGAATAGTAGGCCGGTCTCAGTGGGAATTGCTCTTTTCTAAAAAATCTGGTTTGAAAAATAAAATCTGTGGTGATTCAAAACTGTTTTTGAAAAAATAATCTTTGGTTTGTAGGGTAATCGCTCCTATATTCATCATAGTGCCAATATTCATCTCATAACGCCTTTTTTATCAATTTATCGTCAAATTTTACCATATTTTCAACGTAAAACTTTCAACCACTTGACAAAATCGAGAAGCAAATAGATTTATTTACAAGAATTTGTAGAAATTTGACGGTCAAACTGGTCAAATGAGAGAAATAAGATAAATATAGGTGCACCTAGCTGTTGAGATGAATAATGGAGCGATTACCCTAGTCATTTTTAGTAGCGGATTCACAAATTCAAGTTATTTAATATTTTTTAAAATTAAGACTTAGTAAATTTTTCAAAACTTATCTCTTGACAACTTTTCTCTATTTCTTTTCTCTATTTCTTTTTTTTATTATTTAATTTAGTAAGGTAATTTCATTGGATTTTGAAACAACGACTGGGAGTGGTAATCCCTTCTCACTGTGCATCATTCACTGACCCGATTTTCTATAGACAATAACGACGCCAGCCAACTCCTTACTGTCAGGTGGGGCTATCGTCGATTTCGTGCAACACCGACACATCTCACAATTTTTCCATTCCAAATTCACAAAACAAACCTGAGTTATAAGCTGATATATCTTTGGAATTCAAATCAATAACATGCACCTAAGATGGCAAAAAAGAGATTTTAACTTGCTCATAGTTTTCGAGGCTGTGATAAAGATAATTTTAAACGCTAATTTTTCAGCCCCTTTTTTCTTGGAACAATGAATTTCGTGTTGTGCCAGTGCCGCACTGTAGTCTTTGCTTTGTTAGAGACCGAGTATACCTTTGCATCCCTACAAAGACCACGGAAAAGAGTTTTTGTTAGTGGGGTGGGTTTTTGATCAAGACTCATTTTGATAAGAAGACATGATTTAATTTAATTAATGTAACAATATAGGTATAGTCTGGTACATTTCAACGTAGAAAACGCTAATAAATAAAAACGGATTCGAAAAACATATGAAAAGTGTCCGTTATATTGTGTTTCCAAAACAAGTGATGAACTTTTTTTGAGACTAATTCATGACATATCAATAGCTGTTGTTGTGCTCCTTTCTGCGGCTGGAAACATGGATTGAAATAAGTTATCACAAAACCATTGTAGCGTTTGCACAGACGTGTCGCTCTTTTCTACAACCATTCACCGCATAATGTCATCCACACTTTCACGTCAAAAGTGGAAAATTGGAGCACTGAGAAGCGATGATTCACGGATTGAACGAAACAGAAATTACCCTACACGGCTTTAAATCATTTTATGAAACGATCTCGTAATCCAAACGTAATCTTTCCTCGACAACAAGACTTGTTGGTTTAAGAACTTTCTTTTAATCAAACAATCCCATCTGCACGAGTAAATTAAGCTTGTATTCATTAGAAAACGTGAACTTGTGGCCTGTTTACCCATGGCAAATGAGCCCCTCCACATGTTTGGCGTGAAATGTCACTTATTTTTATAAGCAAACGCATAATGAGCACAGGAACAACAGCAGGAAAAAACCCAATATACTAAAGTCGCTTTTTACGCGGGGGATACGTGCCGCGTAAAAAAAACGCGTAAATTCCGGAATCCGCGTAAAAAAAACCGCGTAAATTCCGGAATCCGCGTAAAAAAAACCGCGTAAATTCCGGAATCCGCGTAAAAAAACCTGCGTTAATTTTGCAATCTGAGTGAAGATAAACCGAAATCCGAGCAAAAAAAATACCGCGTAAATTCCGGAATCCGCGTAAAAAAAACGCGCAAGTTCCGGAATCCGCGTAAAAAAACGCGTAAATTCCGGAATCCGCGTAAAAAAAACTGCGTAAATTCCGGAATCCGCGTAAAAAAAACGCGTAAAAAGCGACCTTAGTGTATTGCTATCCACATACGCAAAATTTTCTTGCACTTTCAGTGCGGCGTAAAATAGGGCGCCGATTTTTTTCTACTGGTTATGAGCGCGAATATCAACACATAACAAAATCAAAACAAAAATTTGTTCTTATTTTACTGAATCCATTGAAATTGTTGCATATTCGAGCACCTTTACAGCCTGCAGCAACCACTTACACCAAACACATTAGTTTCAAAATGAAACTGATGGAACAACACTTAAAATGTAAACTTTTACTGAGCAGAGAATTAACACGTGCTGACGATAGCCGTACTGTCAGAGCCCCTCTCCTGTTTTCGATTTTAAATTTTATTCGTGAACTGTTTGGAAATTTTTTTTTTTTTTTTTTTTTTTTTATTTATTTCGTCAATCATAGTAGACTACATCTTAAAAACTATTGCTAACATCACAAATATAGTTATGTAATTCTAGTGTTCAATATTTTTCTAAGAGCATTTCGTGACATCGTTAAATCAATAACTTCACAATATTTATTGTAAAGACTCATCATACTATTAACTGGCCCGGCCATGGCATATTCTGTTCTATAAGAATTTAATACGAAAATTTTTCGCGTTCTTAATGAGCGTGTAGGAGCATAAAAGTTGAGTTTTCCAAGCAAATTTTCCGAACTTATGCGTTGTGAAACTAAATCGTTGACAAGAGTTACCGAAGCAATTTCTCTTCTTTTTTCAAGCGTTTCTATATTAATAAGCATGCAACGCGATTCATAACAAGGGAGAGGAAATGAATTCCAACCTAGTTTTCTTAGTGCATATAACAAAAACTGTTTTTGTACGGATTCGATTCTATTGGAATGGACGTCTTGATAAGGCGACCAAACAACACTACAGTATTCTAAAATAGATCTAACATATGTAACAAAGAGAGTTTTTATAGTGTACGGGTCTACGAAATGATAACTGAACCTTTTTATAAAACTTAGCATACTGTTGGCTCTATTGATGATCGTATTGTAGTGATCAATGAATGTTAACTTAGAATCCATAATTACTCCTAAATCTCTAATTTGATAACACCTTTCTACAACTTGATGTGCAAGAGTGCAACTGGCATGTTCAGGATTTCTTTTTCTTGTGTAGGATATAATATTACATTTTTTTACGTTGAGATCAAGAAGACTTTTTTTACACCAAATGTAGAAAATGTCAACCTCTTGTTGGAATTGTTGGATGTCTGATTTGTGTTTTATTTCCATGTACAGTTTCATGTCATCGGCATATATCAATACTTTGAGACGATTCAACACAAGGGTAACGTCATTAACAAATAAAATGAAGAGCAAAGGGCCTAAATGGGAGCCTTGTGGAACTCCAGATGTCACTTTTACTGGTACAGAAAGGTGTCCCTTAAACCTAACCGTTTGTGTCCTGTTCGTCAAATAAGATTCAATCCATTTAAGTAGGCCTGACTCAAATCCCAGTTTTTTTAATTTGAACATAAGCATGGAAATATCTACTCTGTCAAAAGCTTTACTAAAATCCGTGTATAGAGTTTCCACGAAGTTGCCTCTGTCCATAGACGCAAGAGAGAAATTAACAAATTCAAGTAAGTTGGTAGCCGTAGACCTCCCTTTGTAAAAACCATGTTGGTTACACGTTATGCGATTCTTTACCTGATTAAATATTTTTTGGTTTACGATAGTTTCAAAAAGTTTAGGAATACATGATATTATTGCAATGCCACGATAATTTTTGATGTCAGATCTCTTACCTGACTTGAAAATCGGTATAAGAAAAGATTTTTTACAGACTGATGGAAACTGTCCGGACGTAAGGGATAAGTTGAAAAGCCAAAACAAGGGTTTTACGAAGGCAGGAGCAAGATTTTTCATGAGTGTGGGTGGAATTCCATCTGGACCTGGTCCTTTTGAAGCGTCCAGTTCTTTTAGTGTTGCGAGGATTTCTTGAACAGTTATTTGCTTAATAGATACGTTATTTATTTGTTCATGCAAGTGCGAGAAATACTCAAAGTCCCTGACTTCGTCGCTATTTTTATAAACGGTTTGAAAAAAACTCGCAAACTTGTTGCAGATTTGCTTTGAGTCAGTACTGGCAAAGTCTTCATATTGCATGCGAGATGGGAAGTTATTAGACTTCATTTTATAGTTTGCAAATTTAAAAAACTGTTTTGGGTCTGATTTAATGTTATTTTCCACCCTTGTATTATAGTTCTCATACGCAATAGATATTTTAGTATTCAGTTCATCACAAATGTTCAAATATTTGTCCAAATTTCTTTGGTCTTTAAGTTTTTTGTGAGTTTTATGAGCTTTTTGTTTCCTATTCTTTAAATTTTTGATTTCTCTGGTCAACCAAATGGGATCTTTTGAGCTAACCGTTTTCTTTTTTGATTTTGGTACAGTTGAGTCTAGAACACTATACAGTGATGATAAAAAATTATCAACCGCTTTGTTCATATCTATTTCATTTTTTAGAAGTGATTGCCAGTCGATGTCAGTTAATTTACGATTGATTAGTTCAAAGTTTGCTTTAGTGAAGTCATATTTATATTCAGGCTCATGATCAGAGGGTCGTGATCTCTCGGTATCAATCATTAGCGAGTACTCAATTGCAGTATGAAATTTTTCATTTTTCCATAGGGGATATTCTGCTTTGTCAACACTAAAATCTTCCGTGCAATTGGTGAATAAAAAGTCTAAAAAACAGTTTTGCTCATTCCGGATTGAGTTTACCTGATTTAATCCAAGTTGACTAAAACCGTCAAAAATAAATTGCAGAGTTTCGTTTTCTCCTACTACAGGAAGTAAAAGCGATTCATTATCATCGTTTACAATAAAATCAGCATCATTTTGATTGAAATCTCCATATATATGAATTTTTGAGTTAGTGTGGGACTCATCATTCACTAATTCTACCGTCCTTAAAAATTTTTCATATGATTGCTTTTTGGCAAAGTGGGGTGGAAAGTAAACAGATACGAAAATATGGATTTCACCCTTCAACAGAACTTTAACCCAGACATCTTCAAATTCGGCATGTTTCTGTGTTATGATTTGCTCAGAATCATGCTGAACCCCAACAGCCACAAGCACTCCTCCACCTGATTTCTTATCAGATAGTGATAAATCACGATCGCTCCTGAACACATTAAAGGAACTGTTGAAAACTTCTTCACTTTTAATATCTTCGTTCCAGTTCGTTTCCGTTGCTAAGATGATTGAGTATGAACATCCACTTATTCTGTTATTAATGTGATTAATTTTGAGTGCACTGCGCATCCTGTTGAAATTCTGAGCATAAATCAAAACTTCATTGACTACTGGCGTTGTTTTTTCTTTCTCTGAGCGTCACTGATTTTGAGAACACGAATGCTTACAATAACATCCATCACACGGGAAACTTGCTGATCTGAAATTATTGTTATTGTTATAGTTGTGGCTGCCAGCCAAATGGTAAGGACACGATACAGCTGAAGAGGTCGCGGGAGTCGTTAAGTTGAGCGGGCTCGTTGAAACGGTAGGCATGAAAGATGATTGTGACTCATTATTCGCTGGGTACGGATTAAGTATTTCGCCTCGTTGAAAAGAGATATGCTGGAGATTAGGTGGGGGTCGAGAAAATTTATCCTTCGCTGCAGCAAGAAGCACACGGTCTGGTGGTAGTTGGTTGTAGTAGCTGTTGTTAAGATTCCTGTTAAGATTGAGGTAACGATTCGGGATTTGATTGTTGTTATTATTGATGCTGTTATTGTTGTTGTTGGAGTTGTTAATGTTGCGGTTGTTGTAGATGTTATTGCGATTGAAGTTATTATTGTTGCGGTTCTGGTGGTTGTTGTTGCTGCGGTTGTTGTAGATGTTATTGTTGTGATTGTAGTTGTTATTGTTGCGGTTCTGGTGGTTGTTATTGCTGCGGTGGTTGTAGATGTTATTGTTGCGATTGTAATTGTCATTGTTGTTCAGGTGGTTGTTATTGTTGCGGTTGTTGTAATTGTTACCATTGCGGTTGTTGTTGTTAGTATTGTTGTTGTAAGCCTGTTGTCGTCGATTCCTCCTTCTTCTGGCTGCATCTGCATTCTTCAACTGTACCAAACGACGCCTTTTACGTTCATCATAATCTGTCCAATCCGCTTTCCAAACTTTTTTTGAACCTAGAAACCGCCAACCTGAATTACTGGCATTATCCAAATTAAGTTCTGTTGCCAAACTTGGAAGTGAAACAGGTGAAGCTATTGGGGGAGTGGCAACACTCGCTGACTTAGATCTTAGTTCTTCGATGCAGGATGACAGAGTTTTAAGCTCATCTACAATGTTTATCTCTAACGGATTGGTTTGTATTGTACAGCTGGTTGCTGTTTCTACAAACAGCTGTCCTAACTGAGAAAGTTCGTTATTTATGCTGGTCAGCGATTCCGTTAATTCGTTCCGAAGTTCGTTCTTGAATTCCGAAAAAGCAATGTTAACGAGCTGCGTCAGGTGATTTTTAAGTGTAGGCATAACACCAGCCACACTGTTGGCTTTGATGTTTGACGTTAGCGCTTGGTTTATTTGTATAAGTGACTTGTCGATACCCTCTAGAGTTTCTGGAATTGTGCTTGGTTGTTCGAGTTGGGTCACAAGTCGATGAATCACCTCTGTATTATCATCAATCAATTTCGTCAGCTTATTCTGCTGTTTGGTCAACGTGTTCAATTCAAACGATGCCGTTACTAAAAGTTGGCAGGAATCGCAGCACGGTAGCAGAAATGCAGTTGGATCTACGGCTGGTTTATCTTGTTTGTCTTGTTTGTCTTTTTTAACGATACGCAGAGAACTTCTGCTTTTAGCAACTACTTCGGGGGGGCACGATACTCCCACACAGGAGGCATGGAATTTTCGATTACACCCTCCAACACACGACCAGAACACTTCGGCACCGGAGTCTTTCGCGCAGACTTCGCAAATTTGATTCATTTTTACCGACACAAAAACACAACAAGCAAAATGAAAACTAAGCGAAAAACAATAATTTGATTTAAATTCGCGCGTGGATAGGAGCTAACAACAAACACGTCCAACTTGGTTGACGACTGACGAACTGACTTTGAACTGTTTAAACAGAGTGACAATCGAAACAAACATGTTTTTATTTCTAAGTAATAATTTCGAAACTGTGAAAGTTGATTGTAGTTTCCTGTACTAAATATTTTATGCTTCAATTTTCTCAAACACAGACATCACAAAAAATATTCCGATTGATATTTTTAGAACTATGCACTAACTGATCGTTGTTTTCGGTCTGAAATGTAGAAATAGGAACATGAAAATGTAGGAACAATTTCAATGTCAAAGATTACATCCTTCATTAATAATTTTTTTTTGTTTAAGGGTTCCTCTCCAAATAGATTTCCTCTGAATCAAAATTATAGCCTCAATACTACATCTGACCGAAATGATGTCCTTGGTAAAATCTTAGGTAATTGTACGTTATTTTAAGACTCTTAGTTGTTTTGTGTTGAACAATATAACGGAAACTTATTCCAACATCATCTCTTTTTATTGACTTTGATTTGGCACTTTAAATTACCTTGTTTTTTTCATAAACATTTCCTTAAAATCTTTATTTGTTTTAAAAAATTACTAGCATGTTTAAAATGGTCCATTTAAAATTTTTATATCACTTAGGTCTTCACTATAGTTATTCACATAACACTGTAGCACACACATAGCTCTGATGAGGGAAAGCATTTCTTTTAGTCACTATAGAAAAGTTTTTAGCCTTCCAAATCTTATTCAGCGCTATGTACAGATTAGATATACTTATATAGAATATGTTTCTACAATTGTTACTAAAGTCCTAAAGGCAATAAGTCCCAACAGAAATTAGCCAACATTTCAAAAAAAGCAACAGTACATCACTTGTTTGGAGGGATTATCTACGGGCTGGTCAATCATGATACAGCGCAAATCTCTTTTCGACTGTCAATATCGATAATTGTTCGCATCCTCGATGTAAATTTCGTCTTGCTTTATTTTACCTTCGATTTTTACCAACGAGGTGTTTCGAGGTTCTGATCCAAAGCGGCTGATGTTCTAACCCTCGTACTTTCGATAGATCTATGGCATCGTAAAAAAGAAAAGAGCTCATTCATAAGCTTCTCCTATCGCTAGTTACGAATGGACACGAAAAGCAGCAAACGGTAAGAATAATTCCTAGGTTTGCAGCTTCCAGCAAATACGTGAAGGGGGCGCAAAGCGGAATACGCAGTTGGAAAAGCCTTCGAAAGGATAGTTAGAAATATGTGTATACATTACCATCATTCGTATGAAAGCTTGCGAAACTTTCGGACATAAATGGTAAACAATGGAAGTTCACGTACGCCCTAGTTCGACGGTCAACTTAGGGAAGACGAAGGTGAATTTCCAATTTGATCCTTTCCATTGGGGATACTCATCTCTCTATGACTAGGTATATCTTTTTTTTATTTCCCTTCGGAGGAAATATAGCGCTAGGAAGATTCATAAGTGTTTTACACTATCACACGTAAACGAATGTCTGGCAATTATTGGGCACCCGTTGACTTTTTGAATACCACGAAAGATTTGAGAGCATGTTTTATTTTCGAAGTGACTGGCAAAAACATTGAAGCGTCTCCACCAAATGTAAATTAATGGAGGCGTATGGTTATCTACGCACAATCAGTGTCGAATAAATAGCATATTCACATCCTATTTCTTATCAGAAAGATAACTTTTTAGAGTTTCTTTTTTTGAGATGTTATAAATATTTAAGAAACATACTCACAGTTGCAATGAATCACCCTACCATCAGTGCAACAGTTGAAAACCATCGGAGCAACACCGCGGTGGAAGGGGGAATGTATCAACGCAATTCTGCAGGATACTCTCCGAAATCGACTCACCCCGGCTTGGTGCTGTTGCTGTACGAATAGT
The DNA here is from genome assembly GCF_029784165.1 of Wyeomyia smithii. Taxonomy (NCBI): domain Eukaryota; kingdom Metazoa; phylum Arthropoda; class Insecta; order Diptera; family Culicidae; genus Wyeomyia; species Wyeomyia smithii. Next base: position 59,524,066 of record NC_073695.1, on the reverse strand, counting down.
AACATTGTTCCAATTCCAGAGCGTTCGGTCGGATTCCCCATTGTTAGCAAACATACATCTGTACGGTGAACCGAAAGGATGAAAACAAACGAATTTTTATTGTTAGGGTTGGCAAGCATGCAACATGCTCTAGCGCGAACCGGAGGCGACCCAATCAACTCTCCGGACGGTGTTAATGGAGTGGGTCACTTTGGCTGTACATTTCTACGGCTGGTGATGATTTTTGTGCGATGCGATATGTGTGGATCCTTTTTTTTTCGTTGTTATCGAGATGGCATTCCTACCACGGTCAAAAACTAACCGGATCGTGCTGATGGACTCTCAAAAGGCACGAAATGGAGTGTACACGCTTTTTGCACAAGTTTGCTGAGAGTGCATTGGATAATTGGAATCTGGTTCTGTATACAATCGACCGTTTTTTTTTGTATGATTAAGATTATGAATTGAATGAATGAATGATTTTTGTTTATATCGTACATTTCTTCCCAATATGTTTTCTCGCACGTCTTGTTTTGATGAAAACATTTCCAACCAAAAAAAAAAAAAAAACAATAATGTCGCCGCGCACACATGTTTCGTCGGTAATATTTTATCGAACATAACAGGGGAAACCCTTCAAGATACACTCTTCGCTCGGTTGCGTCGCTAATAACCTCGCACTTGATTGGGTGCGAAATTTGATTTGTCCATCATTTTACTGTTTATTCGTGGAAACAATTTCCCAAACCAATAATGCCGGGGTAAAATGGAGAGAGGCCGAACGCTGTGTGCTGCTATTTAGCTAAAAGCACAATCTCGGTTCAGTCATCTTCATGTCACGGCCACCCACTCGTATCGGTGAATGCGAATGTGAGTGTGTATGTGCAGTATGTGTCCCTCCGGAAAATGGCAAGCTTTAGTGTAAACAGTCTTCAACCACGTCAGCCAGGCACTGCTTTCTTTTCATGGTTGACGTGGCAAAAGGCAAGGAAACCTGGACTTTCAGCACAATTTTCGATGGTTTCTCTTCTCGCATTGGCAAATCTTTACGGAATCTTTTGCGTAATTGAAGCTATTTTTTCGGCTTTCAAATAATCATAAAACGTAATGAGTAAACAGAGAAAAGATTGAATATGCCTATTATTTCATTTTTTCCAAAACTCGATCTCGAACTTGTGGTTCATTTTTAATATTTACTTTTTATTTTCCATTCATTTCACATTTTTTTTTTTCTTCACATAACATTTATTTGACACGGCACAAATACAATTTAATGTTTAACGGCGCCAATTATATCTGATGACTTAAAAACTAAAGCAAATTTTTTATCCTCGCTGCCGACTACGAGCTGAAATTAAGTCTAACTTAAAACTAGCATGGGATTTCCAATCAGTGTTTTGTTGTTCAATGGTCGTCTGATAATCGTCGAATGGCATGTATGGATTCGTTCTGCTGAGCCACGATGTCGTGAGTTGGGACAGAGGCTCGTAGTCCTTGGGTCCTGGATCTGTTGTGCGGGGTCTGGTTGCTGGTTTTGTGCTTAAGGTTCAAACGTGTTCTTGTCGTTTTGTTGGGTGTAGACGGAGGGGAACGGGACTAGACTGGGGCGTGGATGGATTTCAGGAAAACGTATATAAGGGACATGTAGGATAGGTCACGGCTCGCCAAGACATCACGAACAGGAACAGCCGGCTGTCTACCCTCGGCCTGCAGGGAAGCTATTAATTTAGACCTGGCGTCACGGTGTACAGGGCATGACCAAACCACATGCTCTATGTCGTGATAACCTTCACCACAGGCACAGATACCACTTTCCCCGAGCCCAACACGACGGAGGAGCGCGTCAAATCTATAGTGATTGGACATAAGCCGGGACATCACGCAAATGAAATCCCGACCTACATCCAACCCCTTGAACCACGGGTTCGTCGATACTTTGGGGATTATGGAATGTAACCACCTTCCCAATTCCCCTCTGGTCCAAGCATTTTGCCAACTGATGATCGTATTCTGACGTACAAGTGCGAAAAATTCATTAAAGGCAATTGGTCTTTCATAAATATCACCGTTTGTTGCGCCCACCTTAGCCAAAGAGTCCGCTTTCTCATTACCCGGTATCGAGCAGTGAGAAGGGACCCACGCTAAGGTAATCTGAGTAGATTTTTCGGATAAAGCACTCAGATGTTCCCGTATTTTCCCCAGGAAATACGGAGAGTGCTTAACATCTTTCATCGATCGGAGAGCCTCAATGGAACTGAGACTGTCCGTAAAGATGAAATAATGGTCCGTGGGCATTTTTTCGATAATCCCTAGGGTGTACTGAATTGCAGCTAATTCTGCGACGTAAACAGAAGCAGGATTATCGAGCTTATGGGAGACGGTTAAATTGTTATTGAAGATACCGAAGCCAGTGGACCCATCAAGAAGTGATCCGTCAGTGTAGTACATATTGTCGCAGTTGATGTTTCGATATTTATTGGAAAAAATTTTAGGGATCTGCTGCACGCGTAAATGATCCGGGATTCCACGAGTTTCTTCTATCATGGATGTATCGAAAAACACAGTAGAATCAGAAGTATTTGATAAGTCGACACGATTTGGAATATTCGAAGAAGGGTTAATATTTTGGGACATGTGATTGAAATACAATGTCATAAAACGGGTTTGAGAATTAAGTTCGATTAACCTTTCAAAATTTTCAATCACGGGACGGTTCAAGACCTCACATTTGATTAGAATACGAGAAGACAGGCTCCAGAAGCGGTTTTTCAATGGTAGTACTCCAGCTAAAACCTCCAAACTCATCGTATGGGTCGACTGCATGCAACCTAAGGCGATACGCAAACAACGATATTGTATTCGCTCCAGTTTGATCAGATGTGTGTTTGCTGCGGAGCGGAAGCAGAAACACCCGTATTCAATAACAGACAATATCGTTGTTTGGTAAAGCCTTATAAGGTCTCCTGGATGGGCTCCCCACCATTGTCCGGTTATTGTACGAAGAAAATTCACTCTTTGTTGACATTTTTTCATCAGATACCTCACGTGACAACCCCAGGTGCCTTTAGAGTCGAACCAGACACCAAGATATTTGTGTACCAAAACCTGAGAAATCGTTTTACCCATTAATTGTGTTTGAAGCTGAGCAGGTTCATGCTTCCTAGAAAAAACTACTATCTCAGTCTTCTCCGGAGAGAATTCGATACCTAGCTGTAAAGCCCAAGCAGACAAATTGTCCAAGGTATCTTGCAATGGTCCTTGCAAATCGGCAGCTTTGGCTCCTGTAACAGAGATTACACTGTCGTCTGCAAGTTGTCTTATCGTGCATGAATTTGCCAGACATTCGTCGATGTCATTTACATAAAAGTTGTAAAGAAGGGGGCTTAAACATGAGCCCTGGGGAAGACCCATGTAGCTAATGCGAAAAGTTGCCAAATGGCCATGCGTAAAATGCATGTGCTTTTCGGACAACAAGTTGTGCAAAAAATTGTTCAAAATTGGAGAAAATCCTTGTCGGTGAAGTTTACCCGAAAGAATGTCAATAGAAACGGAATCAAAAGCCCCCTTAATGTCCAAGAACGCAGACGCCATTTGTTCTTTACGAGCATACGCCAGCTGAATATCTGTTGAAAGCAACGCAAGACAATCATTCGTCCCTTTGGCACGGCGGAAGCCAAATTGAGTTTCTGATAGTAGACCATTTGATTCGACCCAGTGGTCTAAACGACGGAGTATCATTTTTTCCATCAATTTCCGGATACAGGATAGCATTGCAATCGGCCTATAAGAGTTGTGATTAGAAGCTGGTTTCCCTGGTTTTTGGATGGCGATCACCTTCACTTGCCTCCAATCCTGCGGTACAATGTTTTGCTCCAGGAACTTATTGAACAAGTTCAACAAGCGCCTCTTGGCATTGCCGGGTAGATTCTCCAACAAGTTGAATTTGATTCTATCTAATCCAGGCGCGTTATTGTTACAGGACAGGAGGGCAACTGAAAGTTCTGCCATCGTAAAAGGTGATTCTATCGCGTCGTGGCCCGGAGACGCATCGCGAACAATATTTTGCTCAGGAACAGAGTCCGGACATACTTTCCTGGCCGTTCATTTCACATTTGTAAGGTACAATTGGCTCAACTATCAACTTTTTTTACTTTTTACCTAACCTACCTATTATATTTTTACCATCAGGCTCGGTAAATAAGAGTAGTAGAGTTGAGCGTAGAGGGAAGGGTAGCAGTAACCAAATCTGTCACTTACCACGGTTGCAAAGTATCCGTACAAAGCGAAAGCTACGGAATTGTTGCACATTGAAGATGGCAAATTAATATCAAACTAGCCATCTTACGGTGGTTCTTTGTGTAGCTTCAGTAGCTCAGAATCGTGACAGGGTAGCAACTACGAAATGTGCGGTCGTTCAAGCTCAAGCTCAACTTTATCTTTTACATATTTACTTCTTAATTTTTTTATCTCTTTTATTTATTTACCTTCTTATATTACTACCTTTTTGCTTTTGTCGCTTCACCTGTACTGACATTTATTTTTTTTTTTGTTTTTTTTTGCCGTTTCTGGGCTTTTATCCAAATTGTCAGGAGTCGAGTGTCTATCAAACATATTTTAGCGTCTAAAAGGTTTGCTTGATTGATATAGTGTCTTCGGCAAAATTGTAGATAGTAATTTTGTCCTTCCAAAAAAATCTAAAAAGCATTTTTGTAAATCATAACTTTCTAGTTTTTATTCTACCCTATTCCAAAAAGCATCAATGTTTAGACAATGAAGTGTAGTTCTTGTGAAGAAAACTTCAGATCTTTAGAAAATAGACTTTTGTAAGGTTTCAATTTATAATGATTCTTTGAACTTTTTCTTAAGAAGATTTTTTTCTTACGGTACAGTCATACCTCGATATAAGGATTTTTTTTTTGTTTTTTTTTCGTTATGTTATATCGAGTTACGTTATATCGGAGCACGATTTTTTTTTTATTTAAAAAAGTTACACTATATACAGGTAAAAGTTACGTTATATTGAGTTATGTTATATCGAGGTATGACTGTATATTTTTTTTTTCTAAAACGACAAAAATGCTACCTACAACTTTGCTTAAGACGTATCATTAAACAAGCAGACCATTTTGACTAAAATAAAACAAATATTTTTTCAAATTCTTTACTTTTTTGTTTTTCATTTTACCATCATCAAATTTTCACAGATTATAGGAAACTTTGTTGTACTTTTTGAGATATATAATATTTTGTGACAATTCGAAACATTTGGCCTACAAAACACCGTTTCTATCAAACAAGCCGTTTTTCTGATATGGCGCCGTACACAAATTACGTAACGCATGCGTTACTTATTGTCACGTAGGGGAGAGGGGGGGTAGTAGAGGCAGTTCCGTAACTGTGATGTTTGCTCGAAATTAAAAATTTCGGAGGGGGATCAGGCTGTTCGGCGTTACGTAATTTTAGGAGGGGGAGCGACATATCAAACGTGACCTATCGTTACATAAGGGGGGAGGGGGTTTGAAATCTAGATTTTTAGCATTACGTAATTTGTGTACGACGCCTATAACATATTTTATCCATCAGTAACATTTACGGGTACGTAGGCCGTTTTGAAACTACAGTCGCAAGTTTATATGCAGAATTGATGTTATAGAATAACCTCTTCATCAAAAAAGGAATAACTGTAAAAAGATTCAGCGAAATCGGAAATGCTAAATTTTTTTTCATTTATTTTCCATGGAATTGCTCTGTTTCATTTCTTAGCCTGATGTATAGCTGTTCATTCTCTATTTTTCATCTTGTACCTCTTTACGTTCTCACCTTTACATCTTTTTTGGTTTATCCCTCTCTTTTACTTTGTATGCTTCTATTTTCCACCTCTTTATAATTTTACTATTTTATCTTTTCATTTCTCTACCTTCCAATCGCTCTATCTTTTATTTTTTTACCTCCTTCATTTTTGTTTATTTACTCACTTTGTACTTCTTTACCCTTTTGACTTTTACTCCTTTACTTTGTTACCTTTTCAGCTTTCAATATTACAACCTTATTAGTTTTCCACATATTTACCTTTTTGCCTTCTTACTTATTTTCCGCCTTGTATTTTTATCATTTTTCTTTTTCTTTCTCCTTATCATTTACTTAACTTAGCTTTATACTTGTTTATTTTTTCCTTGTTTATATTTTTACCATTTATATTTGTGCCAATTCAGTTATTACCTTTTTATGTTTTCACGCTTCTAATTTTTACCTTTGGGATCTTTTCTCTTTTATCTCTTATACTTTTTACTCATGCCTCTTATTTTTTGTCTCTGGTTTTCAACGGTTTTACTTCTTTAGCTACTTTTCATCTTATCACTTTTACCTTCGTGCTTCTTTTGTGTGTTTCTTCTCTGTTACTTTTTATCCCTTTTTATCTCATTTTTACATTTTAAGCCTACTTTACTATTTATCTTTTCACTTTTTTAATTCGTGATCTTTTCATATTTTGCTGTCATCTCTTCATTCATCTCTCTTTGCCTTTCTCTTTCATTTTTTTCTCAACATTTTCATCATTTCAACAATTTACCTTTTTGTACTTTCAATTTTTTATAATTTCTTTTTCGTAGTTTTTTTGTCACTTTCATACTTTTTCTCGAATTAATCTTCTTTCCATTTTACCTTTTTATTTCACACCTTTTCTTTTTTTCACTTCTTCATCTATTAACCATTTTTATCTGTTCACCTTTTTTTTGTTTTTATCATTTTACTACCTTACCTTTTGACTTAATTATTGTCATTCTTTTATTCCCTTATCACGATTTTGCCTAGACATCGTTTTATAATTTCCCTTCCCTCTCTTCTTCTCTCTTTATTTTTTTCTTTTCTACTCTATCTCTTTAGCTTTTTACCTTTTTCCTCTTTCCTCTTCTTACCTTTTCCTTGTGTTTCTGCCCTGTTACTTTATAATCTCCTTTTACTTTTCACCATATCACATTTTGTGTTTCCAACCTTGTTTTTTTTTATTTCTCATTTTTGTCTGTTTATTTTCTGACTTTTAAACCTCTTTTTTAATTTTTCATAATTTTTGATTTTTTTTTAATTTTCTCACCTCTTACCTGTCTACTCCTTTATGCTTTCATTTTATTGTTTCACTTTTTTATTCTTTTACCGTTTCAACATTATATATTTTATACTTTCATCGTATTACTTTTTTCACGCGTTATGTTTCACTTCTTCTTCATTTTCTGACAACTTTACTTCTGTTTCAATTTACCTTTTTGTTGCTTACCTCTTCATGTTTTTACTTTTTCATCTTCTGTTTCTTACTTTACTTCTGTACTTATTTATTTATTGTATTGTTACCACTTTACTTTTTTACCTCAACATTGTTTCACTATTTTGCCATGTCACTTCTCACTTTTTCATTTTTATCGCTTTGCCTTTTTATCTCTTTATCTTATCTTTCTTTCTTGTTCATATATTCATATATTCATATTCATCATTATCTTTCTTTATTCTCCCGTCGGGATGCGGTATATTTTACCAAATCTGTATCATATTTCCAGTTCGCTTATTTTTCGCTATCTTTATTTTACATACTGTCTGCTTAATGAACTTACGTGTTAACGGGAAAAAGCCGTTGTAAAAAATAGAAATTTAGTTCGAAAAATTTCATTCTTATCTTGTTATATTTAACCCACTTTATGTTTCTATTCTGTTATCTCGCTATCTCTTTTTACCTTTCACCTCATTTAATTTTTGCATTTTTATCCTTACCTTACTTTTTTTCTCTCTTAATTTTTTTATCTTGTTTAAAAAAAGTAAAAAAGTGAGATGATACTTTGTTACTTTTTTTAAATTTCTTAATCATACTTTCATTTTATTTTTAACTTTTTACGTTGCACGTATTCAGGCTTCTTTTCATTATTTATCACTCTACCGTTCCAACATTTCACTTTTTTATACTCTCAACTTCTTATCCTCTTTTTTGTTGCACATTACCTTTTCACTTTTTTTAACTTTTTACGACGTTATCTTCTTTTCGTTTTACATTTTTGTTTTTTGACTTCTCATCACTGTGTTTTCTTTTTAGCTTCTTATCTTTTTCTTATATTTACCTTTCTATCTCATTTTTTCTTACTTTTCACCTTGTTATATTTTATACATTTTGTGCTTTTTTTACCACTTATCGTATCACATTTTTGCTTATAACCCTACCTTACTTTTTTATCTCTTCATTTTATCACCTTTTTACCTTGTTTAATATTTCTTTGTCATGTTTCCATTTTCAACTTTCACGTTTCATCTCTCCTCTATTTATTTTACTGTTTTACTTTTTTATCATTTTACGTTTCAGCATTTTACATTTTTATACTTTCAATTTTTTACTATTCTCATTTTCGCACGTTACCTATTTACAACTTTACTTCGTTTTATTTTACTTTTTTGTTTTTATTTATTACCTTTTCATCATCTTACTTTTTATTGTTTCACCTTCTTTTTCTTCTTACCATTTCAAACTTTGCCTTTTTACTCTGTAACTTATTGTTTTACTACCATTTTTAGCCTAACATTGTGTTAATATTTCACTGTTTCTCTTCTTCTTACTTTTTGACGTGGGACTACGTCTTTCTTTACTATACTGGGATGCATTTTGTAAAATTAGAAATGAAACTGGCAAATGTTGCGTCAGATTTCAAACGTTAATAACAGCACAACCAATAACCAATATGTTTTTGGATAGATGAAATGTATAATAATTTTGTAATATGCTAGTTATCACTTTAATTTCATTGCTAAGTGGTAAAATTGATAAAAACTTTCAATAACAAATTCACGCGAATAATGAACCAATTACATGCGAGCATTCCTAGCTCAGACGACGTGAATGGACACCATCCGTTTCCTGTGATATTCTCTGTATCAATATCGAAATAAAAATTGACAGAGTCTCCCCGTCCCAATAGGTCAATTTATTTTTGCTTCCATGAGCTTAGACTAATGTGATGTCTCGAAGGTAAAAGTTTTCCTAAAAGTTTGAAACAATACCCATCCTTGAACAATTTCTAAACCTGCGTTGTTGGTTCTGAAGAACCTAATAAAAACTGATGTCTTGAATGAAAACATGCCGGTAAAAGCAACAGTACCAGTGGAGTAAAGAACCGCAGGTCTCTCGTCGTCTATGATTGCAGTGGTACTCTTCTATTCGTACATTTCAGCGGTACACTTCTATTCGTACTGCAGCGGTACTATTCGTATTGTAGTGGTACACTTTTGTTCGTACATTTCTATTCGTGTGCAGTTGAGGAAAAACTGCAATGCTGCTGTTGATGGTGATTGAAAGTTTATCTAATAAATATGATTACCATAATTTACTCAACAAGAATTGTAAATTTTTTCATCGGATATTTTTTAAATTTTATCTTCAATATTAACTAAATAATCGTGATTGGATAGTATCGAAAGAGTAAATTCCTAAATATATTCATTTATAGAAGAGTAAGAGCCTGCGAATGCTTGTGATTTTATTGTTTGTTTACTAATATTCATACAGAATCTCTTTTAACATTTTAAAATTGTTAGATGATATATTATTATTCTAAGCTTTACCATAATAAACGTATATAAGCTGTCTTCGTAATACATGCGAATGTAGTTGTAGGCAAATGAAAAAAATTGTCAAGCAAAAAATAAAAATGTAATTGTGGATTGCTACGATTTTTTGCTGGAACTTGTTAATGATTTTGTTTAAAATATCTTCTTATGTTTGCCAATTAATGAACCTTTGTTAGGGCTTGCATATTGTTTAGAAAGTAAGATCCATATTATAGATTTGATTTAATTAGAGTTAAATAAGACAAAACCATTCATTATGATAACGTAAGTATTATTGGATTTGGTTTTTGAGGTTATAGAGTTAATTCTGACTTTGACGCATTACGAGAAATTCTTCGTGCTTCTTCAACAAGCACGATATGCTTGTGCCTTGTCAAATACATGTTGTTTAAAAAATACTACATGCATAATATCGTCAGATATAAACGATATTCTTCCGAGTGTTGTTGTATATATATATATATATATATATATATATATATATATATATATATATATATATATATATATATATATATATATATATATATATATATATATATAATTGATATCCAGGGGAGGCTGAAAATAAAAATACGTACAGTCGCTGAGCAAACACATTGATTCTGTCTGCAGACTCTGTATATTTTGAAACAAAAAATCCCCTAATTACAGTGTTTAGTCCCACGTCACCATTTCATGCAACCATAGGGCTGCATACCTTGTAGTATTTTGTTTCACCTCTTTACCTTCTTATTTCCTTACCTTCTTAATTTTTCTTGCCTTTTCACCTTGTCATATTTCATCTATTTTGTGTTTCTGCACTGCTACCTTCTTATCTCCTTGTACCTTTCACCTTATAAGATTTTTGCAATTTAAACCTTACCTTACCTTCTATCTCTTCACTTTCTTATTATTTAACTCTCTTCTGTCATTTCTTTATCATGTTTTCATTTTCTTTTTTATCTCTTAATGTTTCTCTATCTACCCTTGTTTACACATTTTTAACATTTTACCGTTTCAACATTTTACTTTTCTATATTTTCAACTATTTCCTATTTTCTTTTTCTTACGTTAACGTTTTCACTTTTTACATTTTTACAACTTTATTTCCCTTTTTTTTTCTTTTTATTTTTGACCTTTTTATCATCTTATTTTTTTCGATTCACCTCACCTCGATCCCCCTTTTTTCTTTTACCATTTTACTGCTTCACCTTTTCATTTATTTACGTACTGTTTTTTGCCATTTTACCTTTTTACTTGAACGTCGTTTCATAAGTTTATCATTTCCCCTCTTCTCATCTCTTTTTTTTTCTTTTTACTTTCTTTCCATTTCCATTTCACGTTTTTGCTTTGACATCATTTTATAACACTACCATTTGCCTTCTTCTCATCTTTTTTTATTTTATCTTTTTATATCTTCGTCTTAGTTTTACTCTCTTATCCCTTTTTTCTTACTTTTTCACCTTGTTATTTTAACTGCGTTGTGATTATGCCCTGGTAATTTTTTTTCTTTTTCTCTCTTTAATCTTATCATAATTTTGTTATTTAATTTCTGCATCACATTTTTATTTTCTCTTTTAACTTTTTACGTTTAACGTATCTTTTCTTTGTTCTATACTTTTTATTCCGTTGCATTCCGTTGCAACATTTTACCTTGTTATATTGATTTGAATTTTACCCCCTTGTCATTTTACCTATTTGTTTTTCACCGTTTCATTTTTTACCATTTTTCTGCTTTCCCTTTTTACCCGTTTTCTTTCTCTTTTTCACCATTTTACCTTTTTTTCAAATTCATATTATTTTCATTCGTCACATTGTATCTTTGTTTCAGTTTTTTTTACCTTTTTCACTTTTTTAGCTAGCGTTTTACCTGCTTACTTTTATCTATCTTTACCATTTTGCTTTGTAACTTTTTACCTATTTTGGAGCCTCAACCTTCCTATCTTTTTAACCTTGTATCTCTGTTACCGTTCTACCTTTAACATTTCCATCATTTTATCTCTCATCCCTTTATTTTTTTCCTTTAGCTCTATTTTTTACCAGATGATCTTCTACCTCTACACCGTGTATCCTTGTACCTTATAATTTTTTTATCTTTTTGCTTTCTTACTTCCCATCTTTTTATCTTTTATCTTTTTAACTTTTTATATGTTCCTGTTCTTCCGTTCCTGTTATCTTTTTACCTGTAAACCTTTTATCTTTTTATATAATCATCTCTACTTTTTTGTACTCTCAACTCTGTGCTATTCTGCTTTTCGCTTTTGATATTTTTTTATCTTGTTATCTAGTACCATTCCAGCTTCTTATAGTTTTTTAATCTCTTTCCCGTTTTACTTTTGTATCGTTTCGCTTTCTCTTTCTTTTTATAAATTTTCACTTATTTACTCCTTCGCATTACTTTTTATCGTTTGATTCTTTGACTTTAATAACTTTTTACTATTTTATCATTTTCCCATTTCTATGCTATGCGCCTTTCAAAATTGAATCTGTTTACTTATTGCACTTTTGTTCCTGAATTTAAGTATTTCAATTTTAACTATTTCGGTTTCAGACGTTTAATTCTTTATTCGTTCATCAACTTATGACTGGTAATTTGCATCAACTTTTTAAACCTAACTATTGCTCTTCGACTTGTTAGGTAGTTGTATTTTTTATTTCGATTTTTTACTTTCCAAAATTTAAATTTGTCTTCTAACTGTTGGCTTATAGTTCGTAACCTGTGCAACTCTAATTGCACACAACGTATCTATAATTACAAAACTAGCACCCACAACCGATAGAATAAACGAAAAATTAGAGAATTCCCCCTTACATTGCACACAAGGTTTGCCATACCATCGTCAGTTACCAAGCTATGGTCGATGGAAATTAGTACATTAATAATTAGAATGTTACCGCTAATAGTGACCCACAGTTGCTCGCAGCACACACCCCGCCAGCGTTTATGGTCGAAAGCGCGTATTGGCAGACCCACTCCCAATTCTTCCTACACCGCCAAGATCCTTCGGCTAAAGTGGAGAGTCATTTCGAAGGTTGGAAAACAAACAGAGCACTATTAATTCGCCTACACTGGGTGTGTCCCATGAAATAGCAACTTCGTTGGTCCGTTACTTGAAACGAACGGTTGCCACACAAACTGCAGCAGGATATAAAGAAATTAAAATTGATCATATTTTACGCGAGCTGTTGAATTCATATGCCACCCGCTCGCTGTGCTGTGTGGTGCTTCTGTCGAGGGGAGAAACGTGGCAGATAACACACAACATTGTGTCTGTAAATAGCACCTGGAGGACGCCCACCAACGGTGCCACAGTGCCTCGGTCAAAGAAAGGAGCGACCTGGTTCCTTTTGTTTCGCTTTTCGCCTAACGTCGTCCTCCGCCGCACGGATGTGTGCTGCAAGCTATCCACTTAAAAGCCAAAACTATAGCCGGCGGATTAGAAGAACCAAAACGGGTTCCACTCAGACTACCTGTTGAACGGGGCTCAACGAAATGCCGCTATATTTTGCAGCTTCTGAAAGAGGAGGCGCATTAAAACCTCACCCACAAACGAGCAATAAATGTGTACACCGTGTTGGCACACAAACGTTCACCGTACGAGGAATGTTCGCAAACTTAAATTGAGAATGTTTGCGGAATAAGCGATTTACTAGAATAACAATACTTTCGATTTAGCTGGTCTGTTTTAAATACGACGCTGCCCGTAACTATTATTACTCTTTTTATGGGTAGAAATGAAACGGGTTTTCGCGTCGAGTCGTTTGAGAGGATTTTTTGTTGGAAGTATGTTAAAGACCATAACAACTCCATCAGTATTGCGGTACAAGCATGCAAAGCACGACTACCAAATTTTTATAAATGGAGTTGCATGGTTATTGATAGTCAGCATAGTATAATTTTTTTTTTAAACTAGGGCTTCAACTTATGAAAAGTTAGAAATTTTGAGTTCTTTCGTATTTTATTTTTTCAATGCCATAGGTTTTTAGATCAATTCTTGAAACGTGTTATTTGTATTCATTTTTCAAACAGTGCCGTCTTTACCACTACAGGCTCTTAAGTTATTTCTATTTGCCTACCATAAAGGTAGAGCTATAAGCAGAAATAGCAGGGACTCTATCGTACAATTCAATTAAAATTTAAATGCGAAACGATAAAGGGCGGTACAATTATATGCAATTCATATCGATTTTACGGACGAGTACAAAACTTAATTGCGGTGGTTTTTGTTAGTTGTATCTTTGTCGGGGTCCTTCTCTATAGCTTCGGGAGAAAGGGAAAATCGACTACCAATCCGCATTACAGGATTCGCGCCAAATCTGATTTCAGCAGAGAGCAAACAGGCAGTTAGAAAATAAATCGCCTAAATAGGTTTTCCCTTCTCAGTGTGGTTTTATATCAATTAGTAAATCAACAGTGGGTAGGAAACAGGTAGTGATTTTATTCTTTTCGCCGATGTTCAGGTGGCATCTTTATTATTTTGAATTCTGTCTGAAGAAATCTCAAACAACATAAACTGTTTGCTTCCTCATGATACGTAAATGTGATTCCACTAAGTATCTTACAATCATCCGTCTTCGCTAGCTTCATGCCATTACCCACATTAACAATCCAAACAATTCCAAGCATTTCTCTGTTATTCGCGTTAGTCCACTCTGTTCCTGTAATTACGGGATCGAGATTTTTTTTCTTCTTCGTGTTCTTGCTTTCTCTCTTTCCCTCTGAGGCCCGAAGAATTACAAACAAAAAGTTTTGCTGAAAAGTTTTACCCACAATATAGCAGGAAGTTAATGATAAAGGAAACATTCGAGCGGCAAACAAAAATAACTTTAAATCATTAAATACAGCTTACTTTTTTGAACAACTAAGTGAAAAGTAAACGTGAAGAGAGTGCAGGCTCAGCATCATCGAATCAGGAGTTTTTTATCCTGCTATTCTCCCGACGGCTACCAAAGTCGTTTTCTGCGGGAAGTTTCTGAGAAGTGAAGGTCCATCCGGACAAACAATACAATACCAACGTTATCTAAATCATTCTAGCAGCAACATCTAAAGCCCATTCACACTTACACAATGTGCATCGCAACTGATCGAGCAATAAATTCAAATTTGTCTTATTTATTGGTGGCGAACGACGAAGATATTGAATGACCATCCGTCCGCACCAGTGTGGTTTACCGGTGTTTTCCTCGGTTTCTATACCCGAACGCACAAATCCTGTCGATTTAAATCGATCCATTTCTACTGGTCGCCGGGTGCTGCCACCGCTACCGGGAAGCGATAAATTCCAACGCGGGGGTGATAAAGTGATATTGTGTTTTGTCCACTGCGAAGTAATTGGTGCAATTTGTAGTCTTCGCCTGAGTTATGTGTTGTACCCTGCTAGGGAAAATATTTTCCCGCTTCTTAATTAAAATGATTAACAGTGGTTATTCTGAACGGTTTTTTTCTCTCTTGTTTTTCTCTATTTGCAGATTCTTTTACCTGTATCACTTCTCGTTTTACGCCTATCACTATCGATTCAACGGACAGTACAGCAGTCTATCGCTGTTTACATCGTGGCTATTCATTCAGGTAGGTGCTGCATATCCTTATTTTTTATACAAATATTTTCTATTATGAGCGCTTTTCTATATACATGACATTTGATATTAATGACTTTGAATTGACAACACTAACATGATTACTAGTTGTATTGGAGATTTTTGTATTTCAACATAACCAAACTAGCCGAGTTTTTCTGTTAGGTTTCGAAAACCTAAAGAGGAAATATTAGTATTAGCGTCTAAATTCTTACGAGGTGTTATTTATTTAGAATACAAAATTCACCAGGAAAATCCAAATGGTGGTTTTCGATTAGACTAAACAATAACGAAAAACTGTAAAAATACTGAATGCAGTATAAGAATATTTATACAGACAAATTTACATATTACTCATCATTTCAAAGACTTTTAGTGACATTAACCAGAACCAAGTATTTTTTTTGTTCTATTTGGGGCCCCAAACAATCCTGAATTTATTGGAAGTCGATAGGTTGTGTCTCCGCTTGGCGCATTGCATTTTAAATTCATATGGAGATTTGTATGGAAAAACCAACTTTTTTGCATTTTCCATTCTAAAGGGCTCTCAATGGCTCAAACATATGGTAGGTTTTTTGATGCCTAACAACTTGGCCGAAGACACTAAAGAGCTAGGGTGTGCCAAAAAAATACTAGAGCTGTTCAAAGTTGAGTATGTCGAAATTTATGTTGCAAATCATTTTTTCTGCCAACACTGCCAGTGTACCGGCGTCAGTCAGATTTCCATCAGAAGTTACCTCTGAAACACGTTGTAGATTCTATTTACGCCTAGAATATTGACCCAAATTTGTTTGCTTGGTCCAGCTGAGTGTATAAACTCGTTACGACAGGTTACTTCTGATGGGAATCCAACTGACGCCGGTACATTGGTAATGTTGGCAGAAAACAAGATTTTTTGCATTTAAATCGACATACTCAACTTTGAACAGCTATGGCTCTTCTTAGGGACATTTTAGCTCTTCAGTGTCTTTTGCAAAGTTGTTAGGCATCTAAATTACTATACTTGAGCATAATGTAGTGCATTATTAGAGTATTATTGAGCTCTCTAGAAAGGTAAATGCAAAAAAGTAGGTTTTCCCATATGAATTTTCATACAAATTTGAAATGCAATGCGCCAAGCGGAGACAAAACCAATCGACTTCAAGTAAGTTTGGGGTTGTATGGGACCCCGGAAGAAACCAAAAAAACTTGGTTCTGGAAAATCTATCATTTTTCCCCACCCTATTAATTATAGACAAAGTTTTTCAGCAGTTAACACTTTTTTAAACATCATATGGGTCATTCCATACGAAGTGACCACGAAAAAGCACAAACTTGGACACGACCACCACAGATTTTACTCGAAGTTGGGTGAATTATTCATCTACTGTCTCTTTGGAAATATCCCGATTTTAGTGTCGATTGGAACACCCCCCGCTCTGTAGGACCCTTTATTGCAAAGTCACGCAATTTTTGTTAAAAATCTATTTTTTCTTTTTCTTACAATTTGTAGACGTAAGTTGTCCGAAAAATACTGATAAATGATTTTTGAAGAAAATAAACCAAGAAATACGGAAAAAATATAACTTTTGACCGGAAGTGTTGCCAGATAAATCATTTTTGTATTTGAAAACTAAATTTACATTTTTCGGCAAATGCAGCCATTTTCATTTTAAATTTGATAATTTCACGTAAGAAACAACTATCATCCCGAGGTAATATGAGCCAATCTCGAGATATAATATTTTTACGAAGATAGTTGTAAATTTCGTAGTTATTTTTTTTACAATTTATAGACGTAAGGCACTCAAAAAATAGTAATAGGTGAGTTTTGAAGCAAATAAACTAAGGAATTCAAAAAAAAAATATTATTTTTGATCGGAAGTGTTGCCAAATGGATTTTTGTTGTATTTTAAAACTAAATTTGCATTTTTCGGCAAATGCAGCTAATTTTATTTTAAATTTGATGATTTCATCGTATTTCTCGGAAATTTTTATGTAAGAAACACTTATCACTCCGTGGTAATATGAGCCAATCTAGAGATATAGCATTTTTAGTTTTGAATTTCGTAATTAATTTTTGGGTAGTGTTTCACGACAAACATATTATTTTATACAACATTCGGCAAAGGGGAACGTGTAGGTAGACTAAGGTACAGCGCCTGAGTTATTTATGCAATCGTTTTGTTGTCAAAAAATGAATTGTATATTTTTGATCAAGCATTCCAATGAACGTATGGTTTTTGATGGAGAACCACGAACAAATTAGGAAAACGTGTATTTTCCTAAATATTAATAATTTTTCGAGCTTAAATTCAAATTTTTTTAAAAGTTGCGTATTAACGTCAAGTTTCTTTAAAAAAAGAAATTAAAAAAAATCAACTCTTTTTTTAAATTGAAATTTAACGTTTATTTTTAATTTTTTTTTTGTCAGAAATTTTACAGTGTATGTTTTTTTATGATGCATTTTTAATTCCCTACAACTCATTCTCAGACAGTTTTTCTATACAACCAACGATTTCTGGGCTACAATGCTTCGGATAAAACCTATGTCAAAAGGCATACGCCCTTTCAGAATGTAACTCATGGGTGTAAAAAATCTCTCCATCTGTGAAAAATGCTCAGTTTGCTAAGCCAAATACGTGTGCAAAGTTTCATTCAAATCAAAAACGGTCGATTAAATTTTCGCGTATTTCCAGATCATTTGGCGCGATTCTGCTCACCTAATAAATGTGCGATGTGCAATGCACATTTCGTCCCCTTGATGCTAGAACAAGATAACTCGAAATTTTTTGGTTTTGAGTTAAGTATGGCATCATATTTATCGCGTCGAGCTCTATAACATATTCAAAACTCGTTGAAGTACGATTACAAGAAAAAGTGTTATTCATCAATTATAAAAATAGATATCTTAACTTAAAACAAGTGTGTTTTGTGCTAAAACTAAATAACTCGGCTCTTTGTTGATTTTTTCGTTGCTTTAACAGACCTGAAATGATATAGATGCGTTTCAGAAAATCTGAGTCATTCAAAATGGTGTTTGAATCGTCATAACCAAAATAGGTCAAATTTTCAAACTCTTTTTTCTCGTAACGTAAATTTTCGAGTTATCTAGTATAAGCATTGAGAGGACGATTTTTGCTGTACAATTAGTAGGAATTGATCCACAAAATATCATACATAACCAAATTACTTATTATTTCTTCTTTTATTCGTTTGTTTGCTAACATATCTCAATCCCATGATATCTAGTGACAAATTCATCTACAATATATACAACATAAGGAAAAATGCTTTCCATAAAGTTCTAGCAAAACTACACATTATAAAGTTATTTTCTGAAGATTTTCGTTCGTTTCACATCCGAACAATTGAAAAAAAAAAACGAATACAAATCAAATATTACCGCCCAAAACCTTATGGTCCTTAAGGGGTTCACTTCATTCTTTTAATCTCGTAAGTATATTGTATGGCGTTCCACAAGGTAGCAATCTAGGACCACTGTTATTCTTTGTGTTCATTATCGATTTGTCGCACTTGAAACTACACGGACGGATTCAGTTATTTGCGGATGATACAATAGTTTTATTAAACTTTTCTGATGCCCATCTGATTCCCCAATACATCCAGCAAGACTGAATTCTGTCGATCAAACCTCCTACCACTGAACTTCCAGAAAATACTTCCATGAAATTTTATTCATTAGGACGGCCTGGTCCGGCGCTTCCGGTCATTAAAATCCATACAATAGACATTCATAGAGTAGGCAACAAGTATCTAGGTCTCAATTAGGACTGTATCTTGAAATAGGAGCATCACATTCTGTATCTCGAAGCTAAACTTGCAGTCCCGTGTGGAGTATTCCGAAAAATATCGCCGTTTGTACCGATGAAAGAGGTGAAAATTGATTACTATTCTATGGTTCAATAGAAGCTGCAGTATCTAGTCTGTGATTGGAGAAACGCTTGCATATGTAGGCTACAGGACTGCCCATAATTCAAAAATTGGCTAATAGGCCATAGGCATCAATTCGAGAAAAACGCATTTTAAAGTTCTTTGTCGGTGCAACACGTTTTGACTGTCCATGTCAACATTTTTATTGAGTATATCACCCTTCGTATATGCTGGAACCTTGCCGTTGAGTTGAAACAGGGAAATCTGCAGGAAAATTCCACCCGCCAAGTATTTTTCACGCAGTAGCCGTTTTTTCAATTATTAACGAAAAGTCAGTAGACAAACCGGCGTGCAATTTGGCTAATATCCATACGATGTGAGTTATATCGTGCTCGTTGGAAATAAAAATGGCTTTAAATTCAATAAAACAATAAGGAAGCACAAGTGAGGACGAGAAGCACGACGAGACAATTGTTTCGTCCAACAATATAACAATATAACAAAAATATTATTAATTCATGATAATCACACAACCCACTTTTCTATTTTTTCTCATCAAATCCGAAAAGAAATCTGAATCTTCTCTTTGTTATAACCTCTAATCAAAGAGCAAAATAGCAATTCTAAGAATATAAATATTTATGACAGAAGGAAACAGTCACGCTTCCAACGGTCGAGGGTTTTGCGGCAAAACGAATAAATTCTTGTTGCATTAAATATTCTTCGTAAAAAAAATAAAACTTGATGCAAGGGCCTTAAGATCCCTTACCTGAGGCCAGTGACCACCAGGCTACAACACACTTTCGAAAGTGAGACGAAACAAAGTACATTAATAACGCACTGGTTTGTGTACAAGCCACAGGTTGAAACATATTGGATATTAGCCAACTTCTCAATTATTTTGGATATTAGCCAAAATTGTTTCACATTTGCTGCCTTCCCAAATGCATTTTCGACAATCGGTTTTCATAGGGACCTTGTTTAGGGTGTGTACCATCCCGAGAAACTGTTTTCTCGATTTTGATAAAAATGGCATATTAGCCAATTTTTGAATTATGGGCAGAGGAGTTACTGGTTCTACAGAACCGCTGCTTGAAAACCATTCTGAAAAGAACGTATCTTTGTCCAACGGGGAACATTTGTACAATGACTTGCAGGACTCGTTCTTACCTATTCGAAGGTTACATTTGGTGCGGACATCAACACACATGCACAATACTGTAACAAATACAGCCAGCCATCATACCATGAGAATTACAAGGAATTTTTCTTAAGAATAACAAAAGCTTTTGAAACTGTTCGATTGTCCAGACCGAAGGCAGAGTTCGGGAAAAACACTATAAAGGTTTAAACTGTACAATGAACTGCCAGGAGCCACCAAACAACAGGAATAGACCGTTCTGTTCAGGGGGGTTTGAAGCGATACCTCAAAATCAATATCTTGCAGTATCTACGCTGGTACTCTCTCAGCCACAAGCACTTTTTCACGAAAACTCCTCAGATGACATATATTAATTACCATAGTTATTTGGTTTGATGGTCAATTGGTACTGTCCTACATCTCACTGCTTCGTTGTTATCAACTAGTCAATTGGTCAACTTGATAGATTTTCCCCTCTTGTACACCGTGGTCAACCGTTTCGTGGTAAAGTCATCTGTTAGTGACCTATGAATTGAATTACGTAAGCGAGTACGCTTTTCTCAAAGAGATCCTTTTCTACTGGAAGCGTACAGCTTGTAGTAAATAATTAACTTCCTATGGTTTTTCACTACTCCAAATGAATAAATCAAATTAACTTGCCAAGTATTAAACGCAACACCTCACGGTTTAAAATACCGAGCATTCATCGATCAGCTTTCTTTGGCGTCCATGAATAGTAACCGTTAAGGACAACCGTGAGGATCAGCCTCCTATAGAGCCTCATCATTTTCGCCGAAAAAACGTGTTTTAGCATTGTATGCCTCAGCTTATTTTGCTTGACTGAATCGTACGCCGCCTTGAAATCCACAAAGAGATGATGACTCTGCAGGTTGTATTCCTGAAAGTTATCTAGGATCTGTCACAGGGTGAGAATTCTATCCAAACTCAATAACATTATACAGGAGAGCACTTTGTATGAAAAATTTAGGAATGATATTCCTCTATAATTTCTGCATTTGAGTCGTTTGGTATTTGTTCATTTGTTTCGATTTTTGAAATTATCCGGTGGATCACATTGTGCAGCTGCTTTCAGGTGGTCGACCAGCGTTTTCAGTTCTCATAACAGCAAGTGTTTTCCCCACCATCGGTTTATCAGTAAGCAGGTTGCCGTCCTTGTCAGTACACCTGGGAGGTATGGGAATATTTTTGACAATGCTAAAAAAGTTCCACAAGTCGCCTTTCGCATAACTGGCGAGCATTTGCCTATCGTACTCACGTTTCCTCCGACTTACTCGAAGTGGTGACTCGAAGTCGGCCATTTTTGGATTCCATGAGGTTTCACCTTAAATGTTCAACAAAATAGCTTTCGCTTTGTATAGATAGATAACGGCGCCGGCTACGTTCTTACGATCGGTTAGGGATGGAAACAAGGAAATGTTACAATCGTTGTTGCCAAAGAACGAGTTCACCTCTGCATCTCTGACAGTAACTATAACTATCTGAAGTGGTATTTGTCCTACTGTGTGACTTTTTTCTGAAATTTAGCGTGAGAAAAGGGTCAAATAGGGAGCTGGGAGAGAGCCTGGGAATGTGTAAAAGTTCATACATTTAACAAAGTATAACGAATCATGGCACTTGTTCAATCATCAGCTTGTATTAGGAGAATTCCATTTCGTCTATGTTTTTGAAGTCAGCGTGAGGGGACTCCATTTCGTCTATGTTTTTGAAGTCTGCGTTAGGAATATAGGTCAATTCGTCCTTGAAACTCTTCCGTATTTTTCACCACTTAATGAAATTAAAAATTAAAATAATAATAAATAAATTACATATTTTACAATTTTCGTATATTTTAGCGATCCGACAGTTCACTAAACTATAAAAATCGGCACAGTTGTCTGAGAGCTATTTTCATTCAAAAACTTCTATTCTGCCAACCAAAAACGTCACATGTTTATTTCAGTTTTCACATAATGTGCCCCAGTATTGTGAAGAGGGACGTCATCCCATGTCAAAAGTATTGACCATAGTGAAGTCCACAAAAACTAAATGGGTTCATTCTCAAGGTTATCTCCACATGCACTTTTCTTACACTGAATTCTACAATACCTCCATGACTCCTTTCTGATAAAATGAGACAGGCCGGAATAACTCATATTTGAAACCTCTCCAGGCAATGATTGGCAGGAGGAACGAGGCTCGGTATAGTAGAGCAGTATATAGTAGAGAGTATATACACAAGCACAGATAAATAACAAGCGTGTCATTTACGCTTATTTCAGAAGTGTGAAATTTTGCAAGAATTCCGATTTTGGTATCGATTGATATACCCCCGCTCTGTAAGACCCCCTCCCTCCCTTGTTACAAATTAATACATTTTTTGTTCGAAACCTCGTTTTTCCTTTTTATTAGAGTTTATAGACGTAAGCATCCGACGAAAAAACTGATAGGTGATTTTCGAAGAAATTAAACCATGGACTAGATGTTTTGCCAGATAAATTAAGTTAATATTATTCAATATAAATATTTTAAAACTTAATTTGTATTTTTTATCGTTGTGAAAAATTCATATAAGAAACATTTGTTATCGCGAGGTAATATGAGTCAATCGTGAGATATAACACTTTAAGTTTTTCAACAATCAAATTTATTTGAAAATGTCTGTTACCTTTCTAACCCAAAAAATGATTTTAAGAGATTTTTTGGTTATTAAGGAATCAGAACAAATCTTTATTTTTCAGCAGAGTCGCGAGTTTTTCTCCGTTTGATCCGGCATTAGATGTTTCAATCAATGATTTGTTAAGTTTACCGAAAATATTGAAACATTTGGCGGCACTACCACAAGGGGGAAGGGCGAACATGGTTGACCGAAATACTTCTTGTAGCAAAAGGGAGCAGTTCAACAAAATATGTCCCAGTTTTAATATTCTTTTTAAATTGTCGTTTTTGATTTGGCTGAAACTTTGCATACTCGTTTCTATAGGCAAAAGATGCCGTTTTGTGCTATTGGTTGTATTTTTTGGAACACTACTCATTTTTGTTCATCGAAGTCCCCCTCGTTGTTTATTTACGTTTGAAATGACATCCCAGTTAGCTGGATGGCCGATTGCGATAACTGGGAAGTGCTCTTCGCCCAGTTAGCGAACAGTTACTATATTAATAAACGAATACGCCCCTTCGTGGAGTAACTGGAGCCTCCGATGGTTGTGGAGCGGCATGGAGAACAAGAGCGCTGTACGAGTGAAAATAAACATTTTAGTATGTACTATGAAGGATAAGAGGAACACAAAAATAGATGACCTACGATTTTTCATGTTTTGAGCGGTGTTTTGCAGAAAACTGTTCCTGCTATGGCTACGGAGTGCAGCGAGGAAAAAAATATTTAAAAGTCGTTTCAAAAAAGCTGCTCTCATCACTAGAATCGTATAAATGCATACCTATTGCTATATCTTTTACTAACGATTCCGTCCCTGTGAGTTGTTAAAAGGTGTAAGAGGCGTTTGCAAACTTGACCACTGGATAGATCTAGTGGGCGCAGCATATCTGTTGCTAGCGTGATACATGAAACAAACACAAAATCATACTTCTAAAACAGGTATTAGACGAAGCAAATATTTGCTATTTTTGGTACGATTTTTATTTGCAAAAAATTAAATCTGTATTGAAAAATAGCAAATATTTGCTTCGTCTAATACCTGCTTAAAACTTGCCGTCATGGAACAGCAACTTTTACGCGCGCGTTCGTCTTATATTTGTTTTAAAGATGAGGTTATATACTGCGTTGTATCTTTTCGTTGAGGTTCATACTAATGTGCGTGTTTTTACGTCGCAAAGCAATCAATCCACATACGAAAATGTTGCTGTGATGATAAAACTATAATTTTTACAGCGCTTTCTGCAAATTTTGTTATATAAAACGTTATAAAACATTAGATATGTGAGAGTTAATAATATTGGTTATGTAACTGTCAAATGACTCTTTTATTTTACTGCGTTGTAACTTCTGATCGTGTCCCATTCCATCCCTATCAACTACAGTCGCAAAAATAACGCCTGCATCGCAGTGTGTATAGTTGATAGGGGTGAGCAATAGCATAGCTAGCAGTGGATTGTATTACGAATATAGATTCTTGAACAGTACCACCGTCCCAGTAGCTTAATTGGTCAAAACATCATGCCGGTGGCAAGGATATTGTGGATTCAAGCCTCGTCTAGATGAGGTATATTCCTCCAAGTCTGTATCATATTTTCAGTTCGATTATTTTTCACTTTCCCAGTTGCACACACTATCTGCCTTTAATAAACTTGAATGTTGACGGGTAAAAAGTCGTTATAAAAATCAGTTCAACAGAAAGTGGCTATGGGTTCAAACTTTTTCAAAATTGCCGAGAATGCAACTGTAACAAATTTGCGAAAAGTAAACGCCGTAAATAGTAGAAACATGAAAATTCGGTGTAAATTTATAACTGGAGTCGAATCCTCATCGATTTTCGGGAAATAATTAAAGGTCAATCAGTATTCAGACAATCTTTTATTTAACAAAATTTCATGCAATTAGCATTAGCATGCAAGTTGCTGTTACGATGCATCTACGTTGCTAAATTCGATCATGCTTCGTTTACCATGTTGTTATAAATGTCATTTTGTATGTTCTTAAACATTGCTGTTTCATTCTTGACACTTGTGTTGAAACAATGAAAATGTTGCATTTGGCTCTACCTTCTACGTTTTTTTGTCAGTGTATTAACAGAAAACAGAAATGTATCTAGTAGTTAGTTTTGCTTAATAATTTGTTGCTGTGATGCACATGATTTTGATGCTTGGGCAACGGGCTTCACGTTCAAACTAATACCATCAAGCAAAATTAATATGATATGTTATGATTATGATTGTTTATTATTTTCTTTTCCTGTTTGCTCACATTTCATCATTATCAAACAATAAAAATAATATTGTTTTCAATTTAGTATTACCGTAGGATAAAACAATATGAAACAAGAAAAGCGGCGAAGGGAGAGAAAATCTCAACGTTAAATTGAAAATTTAATTTTTTTAAATATTTAATTGAGTATTGATTGAACGAGAAATACTGGCAACACTACTGCAAAAAAAGAATGATTTTTTGGGTCCCTAATATCTAGAAAAATCCAAAAAATCATTTCTTGAGTTGTTCTTTGGGTTAGCAGGTGCAGAGCTGCGGAAAGTCAATATCATACTACTGACATTACGCCAAAATGATGCAACACCAGAATCAGCCAACTACGATGCATGGTTCATTACAAAAGAGTTTGCGATGTTACAATGATTCTCTTAGCGTCAACTCTCACTCTCTTTTTTTTTCTTGCTATCTTTCTCGATCATTCGGGTATGGCTGTACTAAGTTTGAACCAGCAGAAATATCAAGTTCATTTTGACAGCATGATGTTATGAGGATAGCAAACATAAAATCAATGATTTTTCTTCATTTGATATGTATGATATTGATATATGGTCGGCATGCGATCAGACCGAACTAAGCGCCGTTTTCTCAGATTGAGTTATTGACACCCAGTGGATATGAGAAGTAATTATCTATCTATTATGAAGTAACGAAATCGTTTGAGCATTTGATAACGATATTATAACAAAAATTCTCTGTTGTTACACAGCAATTGCGGCGGTAAATGTTTTTCGACGCTTGGTTCGGTTTGGCTGCACGCCGATTTAAAGCATTGTCAATAAACAACTATTACTTCGTTTTGTAACTGAGCGTATTTTAGTTTGGTACATTTTGAATCTGTATGATCATTCATTCTTATTCTCAGTAGAGAATATGCTTCTTCATAACACCAATTGTAATAAAAAGAATTCTTTTAATATTTTTCAAATGATCTCATATCTGAAAAATAATATTGCATTTTTATTTGTTTTTTGACAGCATGAGTTTATTAATTTGATTCTTGAATATTGTGCTTGTTGTAGGTTAAACTAAAGACAGTGTTGTTCGCGGCAAAAAATGAATCGCGGGTGGCAAAACAGAAAACTTTTAAATATGTATGGGTATGTATATTTATATACAGATCCTGTTAAATGTTGGCACGGTTCAACTTTGAAACTGTTCAATTTTGGTTCGGAACGGTTTTGCTTTTCTCCTAGTTTTTATTCATATTTTCTTTTAACGAAGAGGATGGCCGGAGTTAATCGACTGGTTTCGGATATATGACCGGAATATGTTTCAGTAACATGGTAACGATGACCAAAGCAGTGCTTAGAAGTGCTTAAAATCCTACCATGTCTCTCATTGAAAAATGTAAAAATGCGGACCTGTTCCGGTTGTGTTCCGAATACTCGGAGTTGTTGTGCCAGCCCATCAAGCGACACCTATAACCACTGGTTTGAAATTATAAACCGAGTTCATTGGGTGCCATATCTTGAGTTGGGATCGTCACAGACCGCAAAGCAGATCAATTTTAAAAAATCCTGATAGCAACAAACTTCAAGCTAGCACTGACATAATCACGCTACTGAAACGATTTTTGATATTCCAAAAATCACCTTGATTTGCATTGCACTGATATTTCCGAGTGAAAATGGCAACAAAAGAGACAAGATATTGAATCACTTGTCGGAACCTCACGCTTACTGTGATGGTTGCTGGCTATTTATGAGAGAAAGAAACGAGTGCGATGATATTTTCTCTCTCGTCATAGTCAGCATGTTGCTTGGATTAATCGCAGCTCTGAGCAGGTTAACAGACATCTTCACATTAACATGATTGTTTGATGAAAATTGAGTAACTTAAAACTGTTTTTGTAAAAATGTTATATGTACATCGAGATTGACTCATATCATCTCACGTGTTTCCTACGTCAATTTTCTGAGGAATAATATGAAGCTATCAAATTTAAAATAAAATTGGCTGCACTTACTGAAAAATGGAAACTTATTTCAAAAACACAAAAATAATCTATCTGGCAACACTTCCGATCAAAAATAAGATTTTTTGGCTAATTTTTTTGAAAAAATCACACAAAATTTAAATTGTAAGAGAACGTGTTCTTTCAAATATGGAAGAGGGTGTTCTAAACTAAGAATTTGTTCAAACAATTAGGGGAAAGTTATCGTTTAACAACTTTTTTCAATCGACGATTAGATCTAAAATGACTTAATTCTTTTGTCGCTTTTTCATGCTCATAATATATGAGCTTTGAAACCATCGTTAAACGCCCCTACCACGCACGTTTTTTTTTGCCCTCTGTGTTAATTATTTAAAAGCCCTTTCGAAGTCGTGCAGCTACCGAAAACAATTCACCGAATCGCTTAAACCCATTAAACCTCTCTGTCCAGGGAGAATCTACACGGCCGTTGCCACCAGTAACGCGGCATGTTGGGGCCACCGAATGACGGTCCCTAATTAGGTCGAGTGATTCTCTGCCTGCGAGCGTGTCAGACCGAACTCTGTCCGAACCAAAAGCGATCAAAGTGCAATCAAATATTAAACTTGAAAAAGTTTCTACGCCTGCCGGATGGTGGGCGGCGGCGGTGGTGTTGATTGGCTAGTAATGTGCTAGGCCTCCCCCCTTTTACGCTTCTCTACGCATTGAATTGATCTTGAGCTCGTCCTTAGTAGCGGCGTTTCACACATTTTATCCGGTAACCGTGTAATAATTAACGTTGATGTTTAATTTAGTTTTATGGTTAATTTAACTTCAGTTATAATAAATCGCAATTGTGCTGATGGTTCTTAAATAATCGATTCACATTACCCACTAAAAGTTCAGTTTTACTTCATTCGATACTTCAGTCGCGTGGTCTTACCCGTCTGCCACTTGGGCAGCTGTTTTAAACCCCGAAGTAACTGACAAAGTAGGCTCCCAGAGTCTTAAGTAACTCGCTTATGATGTCCATCAGTTGACAAGTGAAAATTTTTCTCCCTAATCCAATTAGCCTTCGGGAGAAAAAAGTGTAGCTCAGAAAGGATGAAAAACAATATCTTCTTTCGAGCAATCTTCGAAGAAGAACCTGCCGGGGCTTCACCGTCCAGGTAAGAGTTCGGCCGAGGAGGCACGGGACGCCAACGAGTTGAATGGATGAGTAAAGTTTCATCATTAATCAAACAATAAACGAATAAAACGGGAAGTGGAAGTTCGTCAATATTCTTTCTGCGCGGTCGCCCCGCAGCGGAATATTTCCAGTAGAAGTGAGGGAAAAAGGCGGAATTGCAGACCTTCTATCTGCAGGAGTATCTTAAAAAAAAAAAGAACGGTGAGTTGGTGGGTGTGTAGCCGGTGTGGATAATACTATTTATAAATTATGTAGCAGCGCTTCCCAATTATAAAACAATACATCATCAGGTGCTAATAAGCTAAAAGTATGTGTCTGCTACTGTGAGGAAAATAAGCTCGCGCATTGACGGGTTGTTTTCTGTTTACGGCGTTGCAGAAAAATTTATCAAGATGATCTTGAAGCTGTGCAAATCCACTACGCCACCGATAGATGAATTTGGAGAGTGCTTATATTTTCCTGCGAGACTAAATATCTGTCCCAATGTGCAAGGAAGCTCTTCGGATGGGCAAACTATAAGTAAGCAAGACGGAAGATCTAGTAAACAAAATTTTTGTGTCATAACGACTAAAGAATTTGGAAAATGTTTTAAATCTAGAAATCTACAAAACTACTTGTTTTTGTTAACAGAATGTAACAGAATTAACCGAATGTAGAAACGATAAACTAAAAATCTCCTTTTTGATCAAGATTTGCGGAAAATTCCATTAGCACTAATGTGTAAATGAACACGGTAGTGTTAGCGACTAAACTATGCTATCGTACGAGAAAGTAAGTTCTCGATTGTTACTATTGTCTGTTTTCGGATGGTATTTCCGATAAATCAAAAAAAAGCAATGGTCGATCGTAAAGAATCCAGTCGAGTTTGTGTTAAAAAATATTACTTTCAACGAAGATTTATTTGGTCACGTAGTATCCTTCAAAATATTATGCAAGAGTGTTGAACCTTGAACTGATCCAACTAGAACTCTTCCCCCTTAAAGATTCATTTCATGATTTTTGAATTATTCAATTATGCAAAAAAAAAACCGCCGAAGAAGGTGTAAATTACGAATCCAACAGAGCACGAACCTCGTTCCAGTCACCATTAGGTATGCACGTCAGAGCACAGATTCATTATTTTTCCATTACAAATTACCGCATATTTTCTCATCAGTCTCTTCACGTTGCATCGCACGAAATCACATCTCATTCGAGCGGCCGGGAGCTGTGTGCTTCAAGCCCAAAAGCATATTAAAAAGAAAGACAGCATGTCGATGCCATAAGAAAGCCCCGTCCGAAGAGAACAAACTCCCATGCAAATGACAGCTCTTTGATGGGAAATACTTCACGTAACCAAAAAACAAAAAAAAAAAAATAAGATCACTCCCCGGTGGGCATCGGTTCCACTCGCCATAACCATAACTCCCACCCTTGCTGCGGAAGGTACAGTTTTTCCTGCCCATCCAGCGCAGCACAGTCATTCGTCTGTGCGGAACTTCTGTATGGGATTTCTGTTCACGTAATCGTCACCCCCAGCCGTCATTCTGTTCCGTGGCAAAGTTGTTGCGGTGCGCAATCCATACCCGCGTTCCAATAATGAGAAAACGAAACGGCTCCTTGAAACTATATACACATAATAATCAATGGCGCAAATCGGTGGCTTCCGGTGCGAAGGCCACGGAGGCAGCTTCCCAAGAGGTTGTGGCTGTCCCGTACACAACACCTTCCCGCGGTGGCAATTGTCGCTCCATCAGGGTATAGTACGTCACGTTGCAGGAACTCGCACCCATCGCAATGCACGGTGCTTTTCATTGTATGCTGTTTTTGTTGTTGCTGTTACAAACACACAACTTGCACTGTGTAACATCGACGATGTTCACCGAGCTATTTGAGACTAATTTTAAATTATATGCCATTGCCATTTTGGGCCCTCATTCGAAGGATTAGTTTGCGTAATGCAAGTTTTCTGTGTGATCAGCATAGGAATAAAATTCAGAATAGTAACACAATCGCATGAATCGGGTTGCATCTGAGGGTGATACTATTGGTATAGTGACTTTCGAGCCCCTTCTTGTAGTGCAGAATCATTCTTTCTGAAACTTTTCCCTTGAGGCACCTCTTGAAGTTAAAATAAACAACGCTCAATCGTAATTGCGTCACCAATATGGAATAGGAATATCTTTGTCTCCATATAGTGCCGTTGGTGCATTAGGTAGGAGAGCTCGTAACCTCAGGGTTAGAAGGGCTATATTTACTCGTAACGATTCTGAAGGGTGTTACGGTCAAGCATTGGTCAACTTCAATCTGACGTAGGCGTGGAAGTAGGAGAAGCAACGAATCAAAATTTTTCCGAACTATTTGCCCGCCAAGTTGACAAAATTGTTGAATATGGCCAAATCAACCGTCACATTCAACGGTTGATTTGGCCACATTCAACAATTTTGTCAACTTGGCGGGCAAATAGTTCGGAAAAATTTGCCCGCCAAGTTGACAAAATTGTTGAATGTGGCCAAATCAACCGTCTACCACAAAAGATCAAAACAATGGTCGCAGTGGTCCAAATCTTACAAAAAAAAAAAAAAAAATTAAAATCAACCGTCACCAATGTAATAACAGTGTTTGGAGAACGTTTGTCGACTGCCAGGAAGACAGGATCGGGAAAACGACGGAAAGAGTCGCACGCTGTTTCAAGCGGAATTCTAACCATTCCTTGTTGCAAGTAAGCTGGGAATGTCATCTACAACTGTGAATCGAGCTTAAAAACGAACCGGACTGTCGACTTACAAAAGGGTGGTGACTCCAAATCGTGACGCTAGCCAAAACAAGTTCACCAGACAACGATAGCGAAAGCTATACGTAAAGATGTTGACGAAGTTTGATTGCGTAATACAGAATAATGAAACTTACGTCAAGGCAAGCTTTGAACAGCTCCCTGAATATGAATATTATATGACAACTGAAAAATAAGAGGTGGCAGAGATTTTCAAACATATTAAGCTGTCGAAGTTTGCAGATGAATATCTCGTGTTGCAGACCATCTGTTCGTGTGGTTTAAAGAGCAAAATTTTCCGGTTCCGTCAATCAGGAAATTTATGTGCAAGAGTGCCTGAAGAGACGTCTGTTGCTTTTCCTCAAGCAACACAGTTGTTCCGTTCTTGCCATTACGGAAAATGGTCATGGAGTCAAGTGGAGCCTCAAAAAAACGCGAAAGACAGTTGTCAACGAGATGCAGTTAAAGGCTAACTGGCGTTCAGTAAGGAACAAAGTGACCAAGAAGGCTATACAAAACTTTATGAAAGGAGTCGAAAGAAAGGTCTGGCAACTCGCATTCGTTAAAAAGAAAGTCAATATGGGTCATTCCATACGAAGTGTACATACCACTTGGACACGACCATCACAGATTTTGCTCAAAGTTGGGGGGATTATTCATCTACTGTCTCTTTGAAAAAATCACAATTTTGGTATCGATTGGAATACCCCCCGCTCTGTGGGAAACCTCTGTTTATTGCAAAGTCACGCATTTTTTGTTCAAAATCTTTTTTTTCTTCTTACACTTCATAGACGTAAAATTTCCGAAAAATACTGATAGATGATTTTTGAAGAAAATAAACCAAGAAATCCAGAAAAAATATAAGTTTCAACCGGAAGAGTTGCCAGATAATTTTTTTTTGTATTTGAAAACTAAATTTACATTTTTCGGCAAATGCAGCCATTTTGATTTTAAATTTGATAAGTTCATCGTGTTCCGTGGAAAATTTCACATAAGAAACAACTATCGTCCCGAGGTAATATGAGCCAATCTCGAGATATAACATTTTTACGAAAAAAGTTGTAAACTTCGTAATTATTTTATTTTATAATTTATAGACGTAAGACACCCGAAAAATAGTGATAAAAAATAGTGAAAAAAGTTGTAAACTTCGTAATTATGTTTCTTCACAATTTATAGACGTAAGACACCCGAAAAATAGTGATAGATGAATTTTGAAAGAAATAAACCAAGGAATCCAGAAAAAATATTGTTTTCGACCGGATGTGTTGCCAGATAGATTACTTTCGTATTTTAAAACTAAATTTACATTTTTCGGCATTTTTTTTTACATTTACCTCGGGATGATAGTTGTTTCTTATGTAAAATTTTCCAAGGAACACGATGAAATTATCAAATTTAAAATAAAAATGGCTGCAATTGCCGAAAAATGCAAATTTAGTTTTCAAATACAAAAATAATTTATCTGGCAACACTTCTGGTCAAAGCTAATATTTTTTCTGGATTCCTTTGTTTATTTTCTTCAAAAATTATCTATCAGTTTTTTTCGGACATCTTAAGTCTATGAATTGTAAGAAAAAGAAAAAAGAGATTTTAAACAAAAAAGGCGTGACTTTGCAATAAACAGGGGTGGGATTTTTTCAAAGTGACAGTAGATGAATATTTCTCCCAACTTTGAGCAAAATCTGTGATGGTCGAGTTCAAGTTTGTGCTTCTTCGTGGTCACTTCGTTTGGAATGACCCATATTGTCCTTCATTCTGTATGAATTAAACTTGACAAAGAAACTTCATTTAGTTTTTTTTGTCTATTTTTTTGAGGCTTTCAGCCGGCAGCTGGTTCACCTCATATCATTTAGTTTTTGCAAATGACCGATTAACACACATTTTTGTTTGAACAATTTTCGACCGTAACACCCTTTATGTACGTGCAAGACCAGAAACCAAGGCACTCCAGAAATTTTCTTTAACATTTGCAGCTGCAAAAATCATCAAATATTTTTGAAGGGAGTGGATCTTGAATAAAAAAAGAAATTGAATTTCCATGCAATACATTTCCATAGAAGTTAATACAACCAACTTTCCACATTCTAGAGTAAAGCAAATCCTTGGTACTACATTCCGATACGGAACTCGACCTTCTGTTTATTATACACAGACTTCGCAGCCAACTATTGAGTGTACAGGACAATTGCGGGGCTAGCGCTACGATCCTACTGACACTAACAGTCTCTCCCGAGCCGGATCTCGAACATACGACAACTGGCTTGTTAGGTCAGCATCGTACCCCAAGACCAGCTGGGATCCACATTCTACAACTTGATATAAATACTGGTTACTTCGACCACTCTCTCCATTAAACACGTAAGAAATTACCTTCACAATTCGATATACTGCCGGTAACCGCAAGTCAGTCTCATCTGTAAAAATATGAAATCGAGAAAACAGCTTCGAAAGATGTTTTATTCACGCTCAGTTATCACTCATTCAACACGAAATCATTTGACAATATTCACGCTAAAATATAGTTTGCATACTAGCCTGCACTTATTACGTTGCAAAAACCACTGAAATCATTGATTTAATGATAAAAACCTCGAGTGTGACTGACTTGCCGTTACATTCTTCATCGAAGAGAAAAGTAACCGCAAGTCGTTCACATTGCCATGTTGATGCTATAGTGCTTGTCGACGTGTTGTTATTCGTTGTCGTAGAAATCCGTCAATCCTTCGCAGTTCGGAAGTGTATGTTGATGTGAACAGTTCCAAAAATGTCGATGTTGGAAAATCTCATGATGTACGGAACCGATAAAAGCTCATACGGTGAGGATTCGGATGAGCTTTCATCGGTTAGCAGTTAATTCATCCGACAAATTCAAGATGATCAAAATCCGTTTGAGGTTCGAGCATCACCTGTGGCGATATCTTGGAACAATTTTCTAGATTCTAAGGGATGCTTTTTCGATACTGAAAATTTTCCGGGAAGATCCATTAAGAAGCGAACCAAGAAAAAAAAAATGTACTTGAACTCATATTAGCAGGAAATTGCTGCACATAAATTCATCACCATTTCAAACTAAAAACTAATCCCAACGATTATTTTTTAACGGTCATATCGAACTTCTCTCCTCCACTTCCCAATCCCCACCCATTTTATTTTGTTTAATTGGGACTGATATTCGATTAGTTTTCCTCTGGGACTGACTTGCGGTTACTTTTCATGATGAGACAATTCGACTTGGTATTGATTTTCACTTTTGTTGAACAAATCACTATTTTTTATCGGTACATCTGAAAATACACTCAATGATAGGCCAAAATCCGATGCTAACTCAAAATTGACAAAATCACAGATGGGACTCACTTGCGGTTTCCGGCAGTATACTTCTCATCCCAATGGTCCGTTCTATATCGAGTCAAAGAGAATTGAATGTTTATCGATTTGTGTAAGGATGTTATGACCTTTTGCTTGCAAAGCATAGATAACGGTGCTCAAATGGACGCAGTATTGAGTGGGTGAGCAAGTGCACCAGTTATATCGCTTAAGCGCAATGGTACCAATTATGGCAATATTCCATTAAAACTTCATAGGCTCCATAATTGGTTCATGCCATAACTGGTACATTTTTGGGGTATTGCCATAGCTTGTACTCCTCCCCTACACTGATCTAGGAGCTGAAAGCTGTAAGATCTGAAAGCGTTCAAACGAGTAGACCACAGAATACTTCGAGGCAAACTCGAGAAACTCGGAGTTTCATCTGCTCTCTTGCAATGATTTGTATCCTGTTTGATAAATCGAAAACTGTTTGAAGATAGGAATTCAGTTCTCTGCACAATTCACAAATGTCTCTCGAGTCCTGCAAGGCAGCAATCTTGAACTATCAAATTCGAGATCTGGTAGTTATTTTGGATAGTGCACTCCCTTTAAAACTGCACTACGCCGAAATTATCTCTAAAGCTTATCGTTAGTGCCATTTTTTCGAAAATAGGTTTTTCATGCCAATTTGTTCATTATTCGAAGACCTAGCTTTCGGTATCTTCCTTTTCGTTTTTACTTATTCGTGCACTGCATTAAATAGAAAAAAAAACAAAGTGAAGTAGGCACCATTTCAATACAAAAGTAACAATAAATGCATTCGCACTGAAAAACTTGGATCTACGTCACAATGTCATCTCACGGCTGTGTAGATGGGTTCCACGATCCAGTTCATAGTAGGTAGAATTTTTTTATATGTACCGTAAAACGGGACGAATAGAAATAATGGGGCAACAACAACAAGTCTTTAACAACATTCAAAAATCATGTAGAAATTTTTTCTCGGATAGTTCAATAGTAAACAGGTCCTCCAAATCCATTCAAGGATTAAAAGCACTGCTGTCAGTTCCTTTAAGGGGTTATATACCTTTTTGGTCGAGAAAAATGAGGGAAGTTTGAATTTATTTTTAAGTGCATAGCACCATTTTCATTGCATCGAAGTGGTATTTTTCTGAAAGTACAGTTTATCAACAACAAGAAAATACGTTTGATTTTGAGATATACCAATTATTACTGGCCGTTTCCTAACTGGCCGGAGTAATGGCCGTTTCCTCGAAACGCTATTTTTTGCAGAGGCTTGCGGTGATCCTGATAGAGACTCAGCGGATCAACCGAAATCAAAAAACTCATATTTTTTCATTAGTTTAGAAGTGTGCCGGGTCCTTGAACGATCGCTTTTATGAGTATTTTGCTTTCAGTGCAAACGGGGACGTTTTTCCCAAAAAATGTACGTTTTGAGCGCAAAAAATTGCATTAAAAATTTTTTTGCGGCAAAATGTAACTGTATGTTTCAAAAAGCGATCGTTCAAGGACCGGGGTATTTTATAACCAAAATTTAAAAAAAAAGATGAAGGAAATCGGTTCAGTAGTTTTCCCGCAATCAGGATCACGAGAAAGTCATTTTCCGGAAAAAACTATTTCGAGATAATCGCGTGTAAAGTTTCAAGTTTAGCTTATGCGGCCGTGGCGAGGCGCGTTGCAAATCGCTCTAACTTTCTTCCTATTGCTCAGATCTTTATGAAATTTGTGAAAATATTCTCAAGATGTTGTATTTAAAGATAATGTAATAAAAATTTTTCCGGTTTTTTGAAAACTAAAAAGGTATATAACCCCTTAAAAAAACCCAAACTGGAGGCTCAATTTCAGAGCGTTTCCGAGTGCCAAAAAACATTTCCTATGGAATCTCTCATCAGAACAAGAAAAACGCAAGCAACTGATGAGTGTTTCTATTCGCCCCATTTCGTGGCTAAAAGAAACATCCAACATTTTTTTTCAATGAAAGAACACATTATTTTTATATCAAAATGGTATTTACACCGTTGATAGAGGAAAGCTAGACTCATGTTTCAAAGCTTTTATATTCATTCTAGACATTGCAGTATTTTTTGTAAGATAAGACATAGTGGAGACTGTTATAACGTTTGCAGTAAAAAAAAATAGACAAAATTGCCGATTTTCATGAGTTTACCTTCAAACGCACTGACGAAACTATCCATGCAGCATCAATCATAGTAACCCATTAGTCAACAGAGAAAATTTCACAGGTCTATCAGTCAAACTCTAACCGTGATGGCGAAAACAGTGAAGCTATTCCGTTGAGAAGTGTGCGCGTTCAAAGAACGGTACCCTTTCGCGTTGAAAATGGACATCGTGTGGCAGTTTGTGGACACTGGATACGCCCGTTCCGGCATCTACAACATCTCCAACATCTGATGATGGACGGCAAGACCTATCTCACCCTGGATAGCAACGACTGGGAGGGTATTTTGTATTTTACTTCCCCCACGAAGGAAATGAACACCGAGGTTATAGGTTATTTATAGTACAAAGTGCCTGCCGGAAGTTGTGTCGTTCATCAAGTTATATCATACGGCCGAAGACGCGGTGTTTTGGCCGGATCCCGCGTCGAAGCGATCGTTGGAGGAGTCGAAGCGATCGTTGGAGGAGATGGAGCGGTTGAATATCGATATTATACCCAAGTTGGCGAGCCCTCCCAACGTCCCCAAGTTGCGTCCCATCGAAGATTTCTGGGCAAGCCTGAAGCGTAAGAGCTACTCCAACAATTGTGTCGCGAAAACTGGGGAGGAATTAATACACCTTGCACACCTTGCTCGTCGCTCGTATTCCTTATCCTGTTCCTGTTTTGCAAGTCGTTTCTAACAAAGTTGTCTTCTGCGCTGGCCAGCAGCTACTTCTCGTGCTCGGGTTTCTTCCGACGGTGAACTCTATTTTCGGCAGCAAGGTTCTTCTCGTCCGCCGCTCTCTGGCACTCAGCTATGCTGTCTTCCAAGCGTCGTACCTACCTCTCGCAGTTATTGCAACGACACCGTGAATACTACTTCACAGTACATTTATATCTTCACTCGTTCCTCTTGTTCTGCAATCCGTTGATCCAGATCTCTGGTGTATTTCTCAGCCACCCTATCAGCTTTCAACCGCTTTAAGTTCAACTGTGCGAGATTTAGGCACGTTCGACAACCTTGCTCAGAGTCAATTTTCGGTCCCCGAAAGACCTAATATCAGGCTTCCGTTCTCTTTATTTTTGCTCAAATTTCCTTTTCTACCTGCCAAACCCCCTGGAGAACTAGACTTTCTCTCACAAAGAGTGAGTAATTATCCACATTTAGGTGTAGAGTATTTCAGTCGCAGAGTTCCTTTTCACTCTTTATCATCGCGTGTTAGGGATAAACATTCATTTGCTCTCTCAGTTTAAAAGGGAGTAGATTTCGTTAGATTCTCCTTTACTAGAAGAGAAGTTGGCCAAATATCAAAACATTTAGGTTCACATTGAAGCCACATCCTAACCGTTTTCGAATTTAATATTATAGGAAGATTAACAACTCACCATGGGTGCGTATTCTGCAGAAAATTCGATTTTATACTGTTTTTGCCGCACCACAGAGCGATGAGAACGGTAACGCAATGCTCAGTTGATCGCCGAGTAGTTTATTTCATTTTTCTTGCGTGCGCGGATGAGCAATTTATAAGAGTTTCACTGGATTTTTGCTCTGTCAAAGTAGGAGCGTTTTTTCGTCAGAGACTCTATTACCCCGCGCTCTCTCTACAGCAGATGGTGTGATGCACATTGAATGTAAGCTCGCAGTTGTTAAGAGGGAAGAAAACTGTTTTCTCTTTAAGATGAAGATGAGCAAAACAAAGCCTGCCTAATACTTGTAACATCCGAAAAGGGCCGACCATCAATCAGTACGCGATTGATCTAAGAGCCGGCTTTTCCAATTGGATGCCTCCAGGTATGTTTCCGAATATTCGAATGTGGGAAATAGTAGCTACATATGGATATCTCTATGGCCACGGCAAAGTTTATAAGCCTCAGGCCGTTTTCATTGGTTAACGTTTGCCTCTTCGATGACGAATTTCATGTCGTGTTTTGGGCAATTTTGATAGGTTCGTTAAAGCCCTTAATCTTTGACGTCATTGGATTTGTCGTTTGTCGGTGAGTAGGTGTTGAATAAACTGTGCCACCTCAGCTACTCAACTAGGTGAGCAATGTCTCTCCACCTCCTCCAAGGTTATTAAAGGTTCTCAGGGTCGGCTGATAGGACGAAAATAGCAGTTGGCATGCATTGTATATTTCCGATAAGGGGAGGTTTAACCTGACTCTCCTGTACCACGTGGCACACTTAATGGAATCTAAGTACATGCATTTTTATCTTAGATCTAATCACAGGCTAATTACATACAATATCTTGGAAGATCTCTGCTACCGATGCTGGCTGTTCGGTAGCTCGGCAACCTATGCCGTCACGCCGACGATTCCGCCGTCTCCTGGCTGTTTCCGCATCTCTCCTCCTCCCAGGCCGCAACCATTGGGGAATTCAGCGAACCTTCGCCGTCCTACGGCTCGTTCGTTCGTCTCTTTTATCGGTCCGGCTCCAAATGACTTCGCCGACTGACGTACTGTCTACCATGGGCGTAGCCAGAATTTCAAATAGGGGGGGAAGCTCTTCAAAATTTTAGAAGTAAAAAAATGGTTCACTAAGATCGCTTTTTACGCGGTTGTTTTTACGTGGATTTTTTACGCGGCTTTTTTTACGTGGATTCCGGAATTTACGCGGTTTTTTACGCGGATTTCGAAATTTACGCGTTTTTTAACGCGGATTCCGGAATTTACGCGGCACGTATCCCCCGCGTAAAAAGCGACTTTTGTGTGTTTTGAAAAATAGTAATAAATACTAATCTTTAGTGATTGTTACATCAAGGCAACCAGTGAAAAGTTGTCCTTGACATCAGAGTGGAAAATTTGATAATTCTTTGTCCAACCTCGAATATAAATAGATGTTCTTTACTAAAAACTCTTAAGTTCATTTAAACCTTTGGACATATTATTTTGGCGACAAGGATCTCAAGAATCCACGAACATGGCAAAAGATAGAGTTGATCAGCAGTCGCAACCGGGAATTCAAGATATGATTCACAAGATGGCCCAAATTTTACAGCGGATAGCGGTCCAGCAGCGTCAGTATCAAACCCCGGAGCAGATTTTGGAGTCCCTCTTTTTGAATATCATCGAGTTTGTCTTCGACGAAGAAAACGGAGTTGTTTAACCGCTACCAGGACCTCTTTGAGAACGATGCAGGCCAGCTGAATGATACGGCGAAGGTGCGTTTACTTCTCCGAAAGCTGGACATCCATTTGCACAGCCGCTATCTCAACTACATTCTGTCAAAGCTTCCCAAGGACGTGAAGATTGAAGACACAGTCGAGATTCTCAATAAAGTCCTCGGGCATCAAACGTCAAACGTTCCGGAAGCGGTTCATGTGTCTTTTCACGATTGTTGTTGACCATCTGCCGATTAACACTCAGCAAGCAGAGAGCACTCAAACGCTGTTCAAATATTGTTGACCTCAGCCAGGTTTTTACCCGACATAATGCTCTGAACGAGCGTTAAATCGTGCATGTTTCCATGGTAGAGCAAGTGCAATTTTAACTGCTTTCTCAGTCGCAGGGAAGAAAGAAAGGGCTTAAGCTAGCAGGTCTATAAGATCCAACTCTTCCAAGTTCTTACAGTCTGCTCTCATACTGCTGCAATGTTTATACAAAACTTCCACCTCAAAACAAAATTGTCAACTTCAAAAAAAATTACGAAATTTTCGGTTTTGCGCTTGAACTCTTTCAACGACATGCGTATTACGTTAGCGGGATATAGCAAGGATCGTAAGTCGATTGGTTTTGTCTCTGCTTGGCGCATTGCATTTCAAATTTATATGGAGATTTGTATGGAAAAACCAACGTTTTTGCATTTTTCATTCTAAAGAGCTCAAAGTGGCTCAAACCATAGGTTTAATGACTTCAAATGGTAGGTTTTTTGGTGCCTAACAACTTGGCCGAAGACATCAACAAGCTAGGGTGTCCCAAAAAAAATGCTGGAGCTGTTCAAAGTTGACTATGTCGAAATCTATGTTGCAAATCATTTTTTCTGCCAACACTGCCAGTGTACCGGCGTTAGACAGATTTCCATCAGAAGTAATCTCTGAAACACGTTGTAGATTCTACCTACGCCTAGAATATTGACTTCGATACTTCTGCTTAATGTAGTGCATTATTAGATCATGATTGAGCTCTCTAGAAAGGTAAATGCAAAAAGCAGGTTTTCCCATATAAATTTTTATACAAATTTGAAATGCAATGCGCCAAGCGGAGACAAAACCAATCGACTTCAGGTAAGTTTAGGGTTGTTTGGGGCCCCAAAAGGAACCGAAAAAACTTGGTTCTGGAAAATCGATCACTTTTCCCCACCCTAGTCAGCATACTTCGAAAGTTACTCCCAGGAGTTGGTTTCCCGATCTCTAGGGATACTCGTATCTCGGTCAGCACCTCGGGATAGGAGTTGCAGGACAGAAGTATTACACGTTTCGAGCTATTCACCAATCAAAAGGTCTGATTATCGAAAAGAAAGCCGGATATAGCAACAAAAAAAGTGAAAAGGTTGTGTATAAAACCCGACCGCAAGGTTAACGTACAATTACAACAGTTTGTCGAGGGTTAATGTCTTTCTTGCAATAAATAAGGGGATATACTCGATTGGAGTAAATCATTTTGATGGTATGGAACGGGTAATAAAAAAAAATTGATAATTTTGAAAGGAGCGTTGTTTAATTGGTTTAAAGACATAAAACATTTTAAAAAATGTAAGAGGTTGCCAGAATACGTTTGTCGGTAGAACACCTCTTCACCTTTGAAAGAAAAAAAAAACAGAATGAGTGAAATCGAATTCTGCTCGAAGAGAAGGTTATGTAAAATTTCGCATTTTAATTAGAGGCAAAAAGATTACTTTCGAGAGAATCAATCAGGCAAGAGTAGGGTACTCGAGGGTTTAATTTTTTTCCAATATTTAGTAATAGTTGTGTTATCAAACACAATAAACTGTTTCGTAAACAACTGATTCAATTTAATTCCGAGAGTAAACTAAAGATCAATGTTTACTTACTGAAGTTGTGGGTACCTAGGTGCGTGTCTAGAATAAGTGGTGAAGCATCACTTGCCTCAGTTTCTGTTGAATTAGCTTGCATCGTTGCTTCTAAAAATTATTAAAGGGTCTATTCCCAATCCCGATGAAAACTGAACAAGTGACAATCGTAATAAGCATGACGATTGGCGATTTTCACCGTGAGGTGAGTCCATATTACGCCGCTAAATAACAAAAGTCGATAAAAACGGAAAAAATGCTGCTCCAAAGCTCAAAATAATTGCCCTTGAAAGATTATAGCTTTTTGATCATTCCTGTCAATTTTGATTTCTCTAGCCATTGTCAAAACGCGTC
Source organism: Wyeomyia smithii (assembly GCF_029784165.1). Lineage (NCBI taxonomy): Eukaryota > Metazoa > Arthropoda > Insecta > Diptera > Culicidae > Wyeomyia > Wyeomyia smithii. The sequence continues at coordinate 59,482,311 of NC_073695.1, read as the reverse complement.
AACTTACGTCAAAGTGTCGCATATTTATGAGTTATAAACATTTGAAATTGGACAATTTTCGTGACAGTCTTGACGTTCAGATTTTCTTTTTACACCTTTCCTCATAATGTTGCCGTAAGACGTAATTATATGTCAAAAAAACACCACAAGTCTTAGGGTTTCTCTAAGCGGAACGGTGCTCCAAACAGCAAGATTCTAAACAATCTTGTACTTGTTCGAAGATGCCTTTTTGATTAATGTCTGAAGTATCCGTTATTGACGGCTTTGCATCATCATCATCAGATTTCAGTGCATAAGTTGCACTCCATAACAATTACCAACCTGATCACATCATCACTTTGACTTCTGTATTTGCCGGCATTCCTGTATCCAATGCATGGAGAGAAAATGGTACGAGCTATTGATGATTATTCGAATAAAATAAACATAGATACATATATATCTCGAACATGTTTCATAAATACTCGTTATGGAAGTTCCGTCTACTGTGAGACCCGAGCGCAGTCACGTGAGCTTTGCATAAAATTCCGTACACGTGGTAATATAATTGAACCACGTGACATTTTTCCTGTACCGAAGGTAATGTATTCACTTCCGAGTGGTGCGAAAAGGGAAAGCAGAGAAGGCCCCCAGCGTAACACAACTTACCATGTTGCGGTAACAGGACGACGGTGCGTGTCACAACTGCACCCAAAACAACCTGTCACAACGGTTTCGGGCACAATCGTACCGGAGGTTGGGAAATTAGATGCATCGAAGGGGATTAAAACCTTATCAGTGCTGGCGGAGAGAAATGTTTGCGCTACTCTGCTGAGGTCTCCAGAAGGCGGCCTTTGGAATCTGTATGCTGTTTCAATAACTTTTGTATAGATCAAACCAATTTGTCAATTGTTTGCAAGGAAAATTTACCTGCTTTAAATTAGAGGGATTTTATGCCAATTCATCTGGCGGTAGCATCCTACTGAAATTCAGTGCAACTTTGTGAGTGTGATGACATACGTAATTTTTCCCAATTTTTGCGGGCATAAACTACAAATTGATAAACGTGTATTAGTTACTCATGACGGGTTATCAAAATATAATTATAATGCTCTTGGTAAATCTTCTGCGAATAAATATAAGCATAGTTTTATAGTTGTTTTAGAAATTATTTTAAAGCACAAATAGTTTAAACCTTAATGAAACAAAACACAGTTGAAGTTTTTACAGATTTTTTCACGTGAACTTTTATTTCTTTACCCCACAGCACTCGATGGTCTATTTCTTTCATCATTACGAACTACCAGTCATAATACAGCAGGCCCAACTGCAACAGATCCTACTACAAACACGTGACGGCCAAGTACCTCCTGTAAACTTAGCCCAACCGACAAGACCTCAACAGCAACAACAAGCTCAACGCGCTCGTAACGGTAATCCACAACAGCAGCAGCAGCAACAACAACAACCGCAGCAACAACAGCAGCAAGCGCATCACCGGGCGGCGACAGTTCTGGATGGGTTCATCAACGCTATGCGCTTCCAGCGACGGCCCAACGACAATAACAACAACAATCGAAACATTCTGATCAGTATTCCCCGCTACTACGGACTGTTGGCGATGAATGGGAACAACAACGACAACAACAATGCAGCTCCTGCTTTCGGTGAGGGAGGAGTTAATGCGACGGTGCGCAATATTGCGCACAGCTTAGTGCAAAGTCTCCGGGCCAACGTGGCCGCCGGTATGGAGCTGTTGGGCAACATGAACATCAACAATAATAACATTTTCTCCAACAACATTTTCGCAAACAATATTTTCGCCAACAACATTTTCGCCAACAACATTTTCGCCCAAAGACCTTGGTTTGGGTTTGGCATTCCAGTGCAGTTCCGTCGGAATGCGAACGGTCCTGCGATCGGAATACGAATAATCGGTCGAATGCAGTTCGGCACGGGACAGAATACCAACACGGTGGCATCTGGAGCGGATGTTGGGAATGCAGCTGGCAGAACAGGAGCTGCCTCGATGGCGGCCGAAAACATTGCAACGGACTCTGCGGTAGATCCGCGAACTAACTATCAGCGTAACTATGAAGCGAATAACTTCATATTCCCGGAAGCAGTACTTACAAATCATCAGCAGCAACAGCAGCAGACGTCTGAGCCACGGTTAGAGATAACAACGACTGCGACTGCCGTTGTCGAAGCTGACGATACGGAGAAAATATACAGCATTGAAGCTCTGGCCCAGGATAGCAGCGACATCAGCAGGTCTGAGCGGAGTTTTGCTCACGCTTCGGGATCCAGTACTAGCAACGTTCCGGAGCCAGAGCAGCGCAGTAGTATGAATAGTATAGCGGAACCGTCCGGTACGGTCATCGCCGATCGGGGTACTAGTAGACCCCCGACGGAAGCATCTTCAGATTTCAACGGTGGAGAATCTTAAGCGATTTTTATTCTGGTATTTTTTTTAGTCGCGAGTCAATGTGTCTACACCCCGCTTATTTATCCTGCGAACTTATTTTATTGAACAGAAGCTTAGCAGTTTGTCACGAAACTGACGAGATTGTGCTTTAGGGTAGAAAGCGTGCAAACGTGTACCGAAGTGTGTGAAGTAGGGACGAAGCGTATTTCTCTGTATATAGGCTGAAGACGGTGAAAATAATTTTGGCAGTTGTGAAATTTTAAGTTGATCGCCGGCGATTTCGTTTGAACCGTAGAGACCAAGAAGCAGTTCAAATTAAATTAATAATGATTATTAAAGTCAGTATCGTTGGTTCACTTGTTTTTTGAAAATGAAAAAAAAAGTGTTATTGATCCTATCCGAAGGCAGAAGATAAACTATTTTTATTTTCACCGATAACAAGCAGGTAACGTTGATGGAAAATTCCAGTATTATTTCAACCGATTAATCCGTATTCACCAATCGCCACGAAATGACTCTTCAGGAAGTAGCCAGAAAACGTTGTTTTGGGTGTACGACAACCTTGCTGCTCAACGTTTATTTAGCAGCACTCGGTGCGGTTGAACTCTATGAAATTAGCGTCCACAGATTCACACTTTAGTCAAAGCGGAAAGGATCGCAGCATCATGTTTGAGCGCGTCAGTATGTTAATCTGGTGCTGAAAACCCGCTCAATGAGCAATTAAAAATAATCACCGCTGAATTTTCTGCTTCAACTGTGTGTGGAAGTGATTAAAAGTGCATTTCGATTGAAAATTTAAAAACGTCGAGAGAAAAAAAATTAACAGCATTTCCAAATGCAAACTGTCCGGCTATTTAACCGACAGCCGCTCTAGTGAGAGAAAAGCTAAGGCAGGATATGATGTTTTCGATAATTGCACACAGCAGATTAATTCGAAAGTACACACATGTGTCGGCACTGTTTCACACGGATTTACGTTGATTATTTATATCGTTACGTGCACCAGAATCTAATTGTTTTGATTGCAATTTGCTGAAAAAAAATCTTCAATTGAATAGTTAGCGTCCTGCAAAATTTGTGCTACCATCAGTGTTTTAAATCTATTGAAAGAAATATGGTTTTTTAGTTCAGTAAACTTACTACACTTTATTTGTAGTCCTAATGTTGTTAACGAAAGAGTGAGAATCGTTAGAATATAGACCATCGCACGCATCTGAGTTTGACAGCTACTGGTAACTTTGTTTACCTCCGGGGGATGCAGTTTAGTTCTCAATTATAGCAAATCTTTTCAATTGTGACCAAAATGTCCTTTAAATGTTGTACGTGAGGTGCCAGTACACTACGAAGAATTATAAATTAAGCAGCATTTCCACTACGCGCACGATTGCTTCATCAGAAAAAGCACAAGGTCCAAAACGTAAACAAAGTTACCACTAACTGTCAGAAAAGTGAGGTTAAAGAGATTCGGTGAGATAGTCCATATCTATCAATGCTGCTGTCTTTCAGAGTGAACTTATTTAGAGCGATTTCGTTTTAATTCATCCAGTCGTTGGTCACCCTCTTTCAAATTTCAGTGTAACTTTGTGAGATTGGCGATATTGGTAATTTGGGAGTTGCATACTTGAAATATCAAATACCAAATTCAGATATCTTTTCGAAAAAGATTTGCTTAGCGTGGAACTTATTCTTTAAAGAATGTCAATACAGATTTAAAATGAAAATTTTAAATTGGAACAGGAAACAGTGGTTTAAAACATGGATGGTTTCCTTAAGCGGCAACATTTGATGCAAATAGATTTTTGATTATTCCACCTAAAAGTGAGAAGAGAATATTTTTTTTGATTACTTGTAAAGTCACAGTGAAGACTTTAAAAAACTAGTAGGATATCTTTTATTAAAAACATCGCTTAGGACGCTTTGGCTCTATCTATTGACAATCAATATATACACTAATATTCTCAAAATTTTAAGTACCGTGAAGGTGCCATATTCTGCGCAGTTAAGACAATTTCAAAAGTTCAACCCTAGTTCGCAGATTTTTTACATGCATTCAAACAAATAATAGGTCCCACATGTTGTATGACTTTCGAAAATACAGAAAAAAAAGTTAGACACATGTACAGCCAAAAACAACAGTATGAGAAGAAAATTTTGCATTTATGTTTGGTGCCTAATTCTGCGCACTTGCTTGAGCATGTTTCTAATTCTGCGCAGCCAAAAAATAACATTGATTGTTTTAACAAAATTGTTTATTTAAAAGGAAAGTAATTTAAACATTTTCTGTAGAAGTTTTTCCATCATTTGAAGCCTTCGTTAATGTTTGCTTTTGGCGCTTCTCCATCTATGAAAAGTAAAATGGGAAGAGCTACCTTGTATCGCAGTAGCCATGGGTGGAGAACATTTTTTAAATATTCATAAAAAATCTCATGCCACCGATACATTTTTCTCAATAGACCAACCATCCGGAGTACTATTGACGTTTTCTGCAGGCAGACGGGTTCCACCGAAACTAGGTCGCCCAATCGATTTAAGGTAATGTGCCACAGATGTCTTTAACCTCTGAGAATCCACCCGAAATCCAGCTCTCGCTATCTGAATAATCCAATCGACAATCCGGCCTTCCACTTGCGTTGTGAACGCTTTTGGCCTCCCGAAACGCGTCGCAGAGTTCAACTAAGAGTCTGTTCAGCTCTTTGGCTTCGCCGATGACATTGATATTGTAGCACGAACCCTTGAAAAGATGACGGAGACGTACATCAGACTGAAGGCTGAAGTTGGACGAATTGGACTGGCCATAAACGCATCGAAGACCAAGTACATGAGAGGAAGAGGTTCCAGAGAAGACAGTGTCAATCTCCCGCCACGAATTCATATTAGCGGTGATGAAATCGAGGTGGTAGACGAGATCGTGTATCTGGGCTCACTGGTGACTGCTGATAACGACACCAGCAGAGAAATTCGTCGACGCCTTATGGCAGGAAATCGTGCCTACTTTTCACTCCGGAGGACGCTCCGCTCGAATTAAATTTCGCCGCCTCACGAAGTTAACCATCTACAAAACACTGATCAGACCTGTAGTCCTCTACGGCCACGAAACCTGGACTATGCTCGTGGAGGACCAACGCGCCCTTGGGGTTTTCGAACGAAAGGTGTTGCGTACCATCTGTGGTGGAGTTCAGATGGAAGATGGATCATGGCGGAGGCGGATGAACCACGAGTTGCATCAGCTGCTGGGAGAACCAATCATCGTTCAAACGGTGAAAATCGGGAGACTACGGTGGGCTGGGCATGTCGTTAGGATGTCGGACGACAACCCGGTGAAAATGGTTCTTGATAACAACCCGACTGGAACAAAGCGACGGGGCGCGCAGCGAGCAAGGTGGATCGATCAAGTGGAAGACGACCTGCGGGGCCTCCGCAGACGACATGGCTGGCGAGCTGCAGCCATGGACCGAGTTGAATGGAGACGACTTCTTCGAACAGCAAGGGACACTTCGGCCTGGAGCTGATTGGTAAGGTAAGGTAAGTAAGCTCAGTTCGTTGAAGTAACTCACCACAGCCATGCTGCTTGGATAATGGAAGAGCCAGCTTCAGCTTAAACAATTCTCTTTTCTAGCGGACGATGCGACGGATCTGACTTGCCGTTTCTGTCAGTGTATATGCGAGGGGGTGTATGCTTTTTGCTCAATCAGCGTAGAGGAACTGCTCCATTATTCATCTCAACCCATATATTCATCTCATACAACATGAAAATACAACTGAAAACCGGAAAAAAACGCATATTTTCTAACTAAATCAATGGAATGGATTCTGTTTAGTTCACTTTAGATTTCTCATAAAGTAGAATCCTCAAAAACTCACTTGAATGCTCTAAATTTGATATTAGAGTCGGGCATTTGCACTCGAAAACTCATTTAATTCAATCACCTACCTCAGAAAACAAAATCCGCGCATTGTTCTATACGGTTACAACGTGACTCGTTCAGCAGCCAACCAAAGTTTTTTTTATCTCTAGCGAACCACTTTATATTTTAATCACTAAACAAAATCACTCACTACACTAAGAATACTTTAATCTTTAAAATGTTCACCTCAAATTTCCAAAAACAAGCTTGAATTAGCAGAGATTTATGAGATGAATTTCTACAATTCCTAAATTTCAACTGTATGTATTTTAATTTATTTTTATTGCGTTGAAGAAAATCAAAAGTTGACAAATCAGTTTCTGTTAATACGAAAAAATCATACTGAAAATGTTAAATTATTGCGACAAATTTGACATAAATCGACAGCGCTACAGTGGTTACCTAGGTTACCGTTTTTGCACGTAAACAACTACAGCGGATATCTAGGGAACCCACTACAACGGGCTGCGGCAACGTTAATTCATGATAATATGATTCATTCATAATTAACAGTGTGATGAATATGGGGGTGTCGTGAGATGAATAATTGAGCAGTGATTCATGTTTTGAAATGGATATGATAGCGTTGTGAAAAATGGGGTAAAACTAACTAAGTTTACTAAATATACTATGCTGAACAATTCCATAAGAGCACGTATTTTGTTTATTTTTTCAATGATTTCGTGAAAATTTGTTGTTTAATCCGTACATTCTTCGTAAATATCGGCTTAATGAGATGAATTATGGAGAAGTTTCCCTATTTGTTTTTTGATGAAACAACAAACTAAGGACAAACAAATGAATGTTTGAAGATTGAACATTGAAAAAAAAAAAAAAACATAAAAAGACTTGTGTTATACAAATTTTACGTCTCTTTTTAAAAACTTCACTTAGAACAAAACACGGAGTTCAAAAATAAAAATTACTATGAAATATTTTTACTAGAATTCGTTATTTTAAAATTATAAAATCAACAAAATTGCGGTGGAAAACTAAAATTTGTTAAAAAAAATGGACTAGAAAAAATTGGCTTCAAGAAGAGCAATTCCACTAAAAAACGGGCAATCATTTTATTCGACCATATTTGATCTGGCTAAAAAGTTGCCCAGATATTCCCTTGGACTAAATCAGGAATAATTTGTGAAAAGGGTCTATGTCGAAATGAATGATTACTAATATTTTTAGAGTCAGAACGGTTTGTTTATTCGGTGTGACGTCTTCGGCAAAGTTGTAGATAATAGTTTTGAGTTCATTAAGCAGACAGTATGTGAAGTAAAGAGAACGAAAAATAAGCGAACTGGAAATGTGATATAGATTTGGAAAAATATACCGCATCCCGACGGGACTTGAGCCCGCAATCTCCCTGTCTCCGGCATGGTGTTTTGGTGTTGGTGTTGTTGATGTTGACCAATTAAACTACGGGGGACGGTGGTACTGTTCTACATCTATATCGTATCACATTCCATATCACATTAATCACGATTAATTTGTGAAAAGGGTCTATGTCAAAATGAATTATTACTAATATTTTTAGAGTCAGAACGGTTTGTTTATTCGGTGTGACATCTTCGGCAAAGTTGTAGGGGGACTAGGGGCATAATGAGCACACGGGGCGAAATGGGCACCCCTCTTTCATGCGAAACTACACATTTTTTAATACAATATGGTATGTGGAACTCTTCCGTAGTTACTATAGTATCTCTTTATGTAGAACAGAAGTGATTGGTCTGCTCAAAATATGGAAATATATTGAAAAAATCAACTTGGTTCCCGGATGTTGGAAAAATAATCATTATTGCGCACTACAAAATTAGCTTCTACAGTCGTTTGAATGGCTCAATCAAGTACCCCAAACTTCACCATCATTGAAGTTTTTATTTTAAGTTATAATTAGTGTTGAAATCTCATGTTAATTTTAACTAATTCGATAGGGGCGAAATGGTCACCTTTAAGAGGGGTGAAATGGGCACACCTTGTCACATAAACTTACCTGAAGTTCATCTTAGTAGACTTGTGAGTTTGTCTGTTTCCATAGTCAGTGTTTGTTTACAATGATGTTGCGATCATATATTAGAAAATCTTTGAGACCGAATCGGTCAGAAGACGGGACTGCAGGCAGAATTGGCCACCGTAAGGCGCGACGGGACATTCACGAAACAAGCCAGTATCACGGCATCTCGCGACAAACGTTGGCCCATTAATTGTACTTCTACACAGTTTCAAGATATGTTCTATAAGAGCAAATATCTTAAATACCAATATAGTTCACTTACGTGAAATTATAAAGACAAATTGAAAATGACAGAAGCGTTAGTCACCTTTTCGACCGCTAGGTGCGCCACTTCCGATTTTGTTCTACACGACATGCGAAAAAGAGTAACTTTTGACAATAATATTACCCTAATGGGTACACTGAAAAAAATGCACATTTTATTGTGAAGTGGACTCGGCCGAATATTTTATAATAATTAAGTTCGCCTATGTATGAGGCAATCCATGGGTGGTGTTCCACGGTTTGTACGTTTGTCGACCTCCGACAATATTTTGAGTTGTAAAATGGCGACTTCCAGTGATTGGAAAAGGAGACGAAAATGACCAAATATCACCTAATATGGATGTTTCTTTAACTAGAATGACGCTCAGAGGCCAGAAATTGTCTCTGAATACCATTTTGAAACCCAAGATGGCGACTTCCGGTTTCTGAGAAACAGCGAGATATGACCAAATACCACCCAATATGGGTATTTCCGAAATCGTGATGATGCACTGAAACCACAAATCGACCTCAGACAACATTTTGAGTTGTAAAATGGCGACTTTTGGTGACTGGAAAACTGCCGAAAATGACCCAAAAACAACTAAATATGGGTGTTTCTTTAACCAGAATGATGCTCAGAGGCCAGAAATTGTCTCCAAATGCCGTTTTGAAATCCAATATGGCGACTTCCGGTTCCTAAACAACCGTGGCAAAAGACCAAATAACACTCATTATGGGTATTTCCGGGATTGTTATGATGCACTGAAGCTACAAATCGACCTCAGACAACATTATGAATTGTTAAATGACGACTTCCGGTGAATGGGAAACTGCCGAAAATGACCAAATACCACCCAATATGGGTATTTCTTCAACCGGCCGATTTCCATCCAATATGAGATGCTTCGATACCAGAATGATACACAGGAGCTAGAATCGACCGCAGACACCATTTTGAATTCTAAGATGGTGACTTCCGGTTTCTGTAAAACAGCCGAAAATGACTGAATAACACCTATTATTGGTGTTTCTTAAACCAGAATGACGCTCAGGGGCCAGAAATTGTCTCCAAATGACATTTTAAAATCCAGGGTGGTGACTTCCGGTTTCTGGAAAATAGCCTAAAGGGACCAAATACCACCCAATATGAGAGTTTCTTTAACCAGAATGTTGCATGGAGCTTAAAATTGACCTCAGACACCATTTTGAATTGTTAGATGGCAACTTATGGGAAACAGCCGAATACTACTGCATATGAATATTTCCGTAATTAAAATAATGTATAGAAGCCAGGCATTGTCCCTGGACACCATATTGAATACGAAGATGACCACTTTCAGTTTCTGGAAAACAACGAAAATAACTGAATACCACCCAATATGAGTGTTTTCGGAATAGAGGTGATGTACTAAAGGCAAAAGTCGAGGATGTTGTCATTCCGATAAAACCAATAATTTCAAACGATATAAACAAATCGCAAGAAATCAATGAATTTGGAATGTTGAAAATTATTGAATTAAACACAAAAATAGGCGGGACGAATTTTGCCGGGTCAGCTAGTAAATACATAAATATGCTGGTTAAAGCAAAGCTGCAAGTGATGAATACGAAGATTAGAGCTCGAGAGCAAAAAATTCGGAGGGATAAGAAAACAAAAAATATTTTCAAAACGAAGAAAACTAAACATTAAATAATAGTTTTTGCATAACAGTTGTTATCACTAATTATGTTTGTTTTGTTGAATATCTTTTATATATAATATAATAAAGCTTTTAAACCAATTACAACATGATATGTATCCATACTTAAATTGTTAAATTGATAGAACATTCAAGTGTTATCTAAGCTAAAAGTTGCACAACAACCATATACGACTATTGACAACCATTGTGCGGTTTCTCCTTTTATCTTTTCCACGAGGTAATTGAAACATTCATTTAATTGTACACTTCGTGGCCTGATTATTGAGCTTGAGCTTGACGGCCGCACATTTCGTAGTTGATCCCCGTGATGGATCTGAGCTAGTGAAGTTACACAGGGAACCACGTCTATAGCAACTTGGAATTAGTTTACCATTTACACGTAGTGGCCTGATTATTTGAATATTTTTTCTTCGTGCTCCGATAAGCTACATCTATGATATTATCAATATTTAACTCCCGGAATGGCATTAGATTTACATACAAACAATATACGCACGAAATCTACAACATATTTTTTTCTGTGAAAGTATGAAATTGAGTCAACTAAAGCTAAAATTGAGTAAATTCAGTTTCGTGTGTGAGAATGTCACACGCTCACAGAAATTCAATAACAATGCACAGTGGTACAGTAAGGCAATGTAGGCGGACATGAGTTTTTCGATACGATTTTGTGGTTTTAGAGTAAAATTTTTTCTCTAAAAACTTGTTTCTTATATTTAGGCTATTTTTTATGTGCAAATGAAAATTAGGGTGGTCCTGAAATCGACTAAATAAAAAAACTAACTTTTTTATTTGCAGAAATAAATGTATACATTCATCGGCACAGTTGTAGATCAACTAACTTTAAGCAACTTCCGGTATTTTTTTACAATAATTTTACAATATTTGTTCTTTCAAATGATACCAAAAAATATTATTTATGTTTGACTAAACGGAGACATCAATATTTTGAAAGGGCCCATTTTTAAAATAGAAATAGTGAAAACTCTTCATCTGTACAATATATCGACAATGTTTTTTCGTCAAAATTGGCGTATTTTTGATTGAAGTTACCGAAGAAAACTTTGTTTTGAAATTTTAATTGAAAAAATAGAGCGAAAAGACTGTTTTTGGAAACCAAATTTAATGTCTACAAAAAAGTTTTTCACAAAGTTACTTAGAATTAGTTGATCTACAAGTTTGCCAAAGAATGTTTACAATTATTTATGCAAATAAAAACAAGTTAGATTGTTTTTATTTCGTTGATTTTAGGACCACCCTAATTTTCATTTTCACATAAATAGAGGAGTATGTATAAGAAACAACTTTTTACAAAACTACCGCAAACCAAAATCGCAACGAAAAGCTCATGTCCGCCTAAATTGCCTTACTGTACCACTGTGCAATGAGTTTAGTTACCTTTTTCACCACAAGAGGGGGTGTTCCCTGTCTGTCTTCACTGAAATATATGAGGAATTCGAGAGTGAACTATATTGTTATTTTAAGATATTTGATAAGAGTGCTCATGATATCCCGTGGGTGCTCATTATGCCCCAGTGTGGTGCTCATTGTGCCCCACACATCGACTGATTGCTAGTTTTTGATGCATGAATCTAACTTGTGTTTTTCACCATTATACGATAAACTTTTCAATTTGTGAATAGTGTACCTTTAATTATAGATAGTTAATTCAAGTTTTGCACTGAAGACAGCTTAAATTTTTTGTCGTTTTCCATGCTTAAATCAGCAACCAAGTTAGGGTGCTCATTAGAGCGGCAATTTTTGTAACATCATGCGATTTCGATGAGCGCCGGGCGGAAAAAGTTTCCTTTCTACTCCATAAATAAGCCATGAAAATTTGAAGTAGATCCGAGTTCATTAAATGGACCCACAAAACGCCTACATTAAAAAAAATAGATTCTCATAAGAACTGTTGTTTTTTATCTCTTTTTGAAGTTTTTTACCTTAGTTTCTTAAAATAGTTGTATATTTTGCGTCTAAATGTTCTTTAACTATAAAATCATCATTAGGGACATTCATATATTACGTAACGCTAAATTACATCAATTTTGAACACCTCCCACCCCTAAATAACGCAATTTTGCATGGGGGCCTCGCGCAATGGAACTCCTCGTTGAAGATCCCCTTCTTCTAAGTACGTTACGTAATAAATGAATGACCTCTCATATTCGTTAGTGGTTTTGAAACTGCCATTCAGTGATTATATCCTTAATCGTACTTCATTGCAGCAACTGCGTGAAGTGAACCGCCCCAATCGGATTGGTGAAGCAAAATTATTAAAATTATTAAGAACTTTTTGTATGGATTTAATGTTATTTTTAGTATTATTTCTATGAAACAGTTCAGCACTTGTGATCTGAATGCACTAAGATGGTGAATTTCATCAAATACGGTCGGTAGATTTCCTGTTGATCGAATAGCAATGCTCATGAGTTTCGATGCAAGTGCAAAGTTCTTGGGCGCGCTTAAAATTGATTCAAGCTACGGCAAAAATATCGCCTAACAAGTTCATAATACGCTAGTGGATTGAAATATTTCGGAAAAGTTTTGAAAACTAACCAATATTACTTTTCCTCCTGATTTCTATGAACTTTGATGCGCAATATATTACATGGCAAAAGCATCGGACCTGAAACATTTTTCTTTAACCGTTTTACAAGAGCATCAAACGAAATCAACTCATCCACAGCCAATCAACTCACTCACAACTTCAATGGTCCAAAAGTTCTGATCATTGACCATAAGTTGCAACTCAGGACATGTCCCGGTTGGTAGTCAAACTTCACATTCAGGTGTTTTTCGGATGTACGAGTGCTGTCTAATGTAATAATCAAGTTATGAATTTTATAAGTGATTCTTTCGCTTGTGCCGAAATTGATAACTGAAAAGTAACTGAAAAGATTGAAGAATCGCCCAGAATAAGTTGGATTAGCTTGATATCCCGTTTGAAATTAAACAAAAAATGATCAGGCGATTAAAAGCTAATGGTCCTAAAGGTGAAACGGTATCGAAACTACAAACAGCCAATTTCGAATCACCACTTCGAATTTTTAGAAGCACAATACTTGAAAATAGATAATGCATTCCCTGTGAAAACGCTATTTTATGTTTGCTTCACCGCAGCAAATATGGAATAGCGTTTTCACAGGTGACGCATTAACTGTTACCGAGTCTTGTGCCTTTGAAAACTCAAAATAGTGGCTGGAAGTCGGCCATTTTTTGTTTCAATACCTAATGTTAAATTTATGAAAAATTCTAACCGAGTTTCAACACATAACTGAGACGAATTTCAGTTAATATTGCATGTTGTTGATTTATACCGAAAAAATACACACGTCATTCAAAATTTTAACAAACACCAAAAGTTATAGATTATTTTAAACTTAAATTAGGGTGGTAATATGTTTGTTTTATGAAAATACAAGTGTATTTGAATACATTTATCGAGAGATATATGTTAAAAAAAAAGGAAAAAACTCCGCACAATTTTCATGTAAATCGATTTCTCAAATATAAGCACTTTGTGGGTCCATTAAATAAACTCCGATCAACTTTAAATTTTCGTGGCTTATTGTAGAGGCCAAAAGGAAACCTTTTCAGCCCGGCGCTAATTAAGATCGATAGTTTCTAAAACGGCCATATAAAATATGGCCACTCTAGTGCTCATTATGCCCCTATTCCCCCTAGATGAAAAAATATTCACCGTGAAAAATAGGTTTGTGAAAAACTCGACTTGGTTAGAAGCACTAAAATTTACAGGAATGGTTAATCATGAGGACAATTTTTTTCGCTTTCGTCGACCAATTGTCAACACAGGTTTGCCCTAAGGCTCAAACTCAGAAAATGAAAGATGTTAGCTTTTTAAACGTTCCTGTGAATTGTGGTGGCCTTAGCCAGCTCGAAAGTGCGAAAAGTCTTTTGAGACTTAAATGAAGTTTTCCCGTAAGTAAACGTAGAAGGGCGAACCCGGCGAGTAAATACTCTGTGGCCTTTTCACGCAGTTCTATTTTTGCTAGGGGCACACAAATTCGCAGAAATGGTTGAAAAGTTATAAACTTTCACATTTATATAGTTCGAGCTCTAGAGCAAAAGCTGTGTTATTTATCTCAAAAGCTCACATTTTTAACAATTTTATATATTCTTGTTTCAGTTGAAAACCGGAATGCTAGTCATTATTCCAATTCCTTCCGATTTTCTTACTTATTTTCGATGAGCATAATATCGCATTAAGTGCGATGTATTTGTTGTTGGTGAAAATATCACACAGATCAAACTAACCATTCTGGATCTATAAATGCATTCAATGCATCAATACATTGATTACTTGAACCCTTTCAACAAATAATTTGTGACTAAAAAAAAAAAACACTGACATTTTTTTAAATTCTTCAGTCGGGAAGCTTGAAGCCTCAAAGTCACATAGTCGGGTTTGGGGGTCATCCAAAAATTTCGTGAGGTTTAGGAGGAGAGAAAGGGTATCCAAATTTCTTACGAATGTTTACGATGGGAAAGAGTGGGATTCGAGAAAATCCTATTTAAGATTAGAATATTTAAAAAATAAACAAAAACTTACAAAACTGAATAAAAAATAAAATTGTTTGAATTATTTCTCACTAAGATCTTAACAGCTGGAGTTTGGAAAGCTGTGAATTCATCTTAGTTGAATTATTTTGTACTTCAACTTAATTTGATATTCACTGAATAACATATAACTTGTTTTGTTTTTATTCTTTACAAATACGCTATAAGTTGATAATCTGTTTCTTCTTCGAAAACAAATTTTACTTAATAAAGAAATCTTACAAATTATTTGTGGGGGGCCATATTATGGAAGAGGAGGGGTCAAAAATTTCGATGAAAGTTCTTCATAATTTATGGATGACGTCTTGACAAGCGAATGGTCATGAGTTCGAAACTTAGTAGAATCACACAGATATTAACCAGCCATGTCCAAAACATGCTCTGCAAAGTAAAGCAATACAAAACTTTGGTGCTACATTCCGTTTCGGAAATCGACCTTCTGTTTATTATATACACAGACTTCGTAGCCAGCTGTTTAATGTACACTAAGGTATTTTTACGCGGGGGATGCGTTCCAAATTTGTATGAAACCGCGTAAAAAAGACTTTCTTGAGTTGAAAATATAACGAAGATAACCGTTTTATCATGTGGAATCTCCTATTTAAACCTCGTTTGAATGTGATAGTAGTCAATCTAGTGACTGAAATGTAGTACCTATTTTAAATTTTCATTGTCCCGTTTCTGAGTAATGGAGAAAAGCAACCCCCGTGAAAAAACTGCGTAGAAAGTACAGAACAATTGCGGGGCTAGCTCTACGATCCTACTGAAACTGACATTCTCTCCTGAGCCCGAGCCGAGACTGACTTGTTGGGCCAGCATCGTACCTCGACACTAACTGGAACTCTGCACTGCGGGATATATTTGTAACACAACACGACGTGTTTTGCGATTGCCATTCAGTGTTGGTGTTAGACAGACGGCACGAAGGGCGAAACTTGAAACACCGGAGCCAGTGTCAGTGTAATATTTTTAGCCCCTTGCCTCAAGCTTCGGCAAACACCAGAGACGAGAGCTTTACTTTGTACCTGATCGAGAAAACACCACAATTCGGCACAGCAAATAACTTCATTCATTTCTGAAAACTTCCCTTTATTATTTCTAACAACTTTACCTTTATTCATGTCTATCTAGCGCCAGTTAGATAGGCTGAAGATTACTGATTGAAGATCGAACTAGAACTGACCCTGTGTAAAGTGGGGAACGGTATTATATGCCACTAGTGATGAATTCAGAACCCGATCTCGCACGATCGAATGTTGATTGCTACTTACTGCTTTAATTTGATAAGGATCACGTTTGTTGGCAGTAAATCCTGCTCATTGAATCTTATGCCTTGTTCAGACAACGCCGCATATCACCTGATATCGCCAGATGATATCGGATATCACTTCGGGTGTTCGCACTATAGTGAGATGATATGGTTTGACATTTGCTTCGGTAATTGAAAAGAGAAGAAAACAAAAAATTGGTCAAAGCAAAAACAAGACAACGAGAGCAATGCAATTAGGATAAAGATGTCAGCTAGTTGGCTCGCACGACCGCGGACTTTCATATGCATTTGTCAAAATGTGCCGGACGACAAAAGCAGAATTATTTCCTTCCCTCTGATTCGCATGCAAAGCGAATTGCGAAATTTGTGGGGTAGCGTCCAATGTCTTTGCCGTGTTGCCAACTGGTTTTTATTGGATTGCGAACATGATATCCGCGATATATATCATGTAGCCGAGGTGGTATCCGATGACAGCTTGATTGAATGGGATATCAGGTGATATGGATGGTGATATGGCCTCGATAGCACGAATCGCCTGATATCAGGTGATATGCAGTGTAGTGTGAACGGGGTATTAAACAAGTTTCGTGAAAGCACCGTAGCCGAATGTTCAAAATTCGTCGAAACACCTCGGTCACTGCCATATGGTTATGCGTGGCCTAATGCGATACGTTTTGATATATACTCACATTGTTGGTATTATTCCTCACGTGAGACTAGTGTTTTCCGAAGCTAAAGCCCTTGGCTCCGGTGTTTGCTGAAGTTTGAGGCACCGGGGTCAAAAATATAACGCCTGTCACTGGCTCCGATGTTTCAGGTTTCGCCTTTCTAACCATCTCTTTAACAATAACACTGAGTGGTGGTTGCAGGACACGTCGTGTCGTGTCGTGGCAGCACAGTTCGGTGTTCACACCATGGATGATATTAGCATTTAAGATTGGACAATTTTCGCTATGCTCTCGATATGTTAGGTATTTCAATTTGCACCCCTATCGCAAAATGTTGCCGTAACACGTAATTCTAAAAAAAGTAAAAGTATAAATATCCGTTTTGTAAGATTTGGACCACTGCGACCAGGGTTGATATTTGTTGACACTCTTGAGTGAAAGTGAAAAAAAGCATCCATAAACGTTATTTTTTTACAATCCTTTCAGAGTTCTCCTTTCTCGCTTTTTGCATGGAAGTGACTCGTCAAAACAGCTCATATATTTCATGCGATGGAAGCAAGACAACAAAATCAGTTTATCAGTTAACGAAGATTGTCAAGGCATCGGTCAGTGTCAGGGAAAAAGTGTTTCGGTGAGGTTTATTTTGGTTCAGTGGACTGTTTGTTTTTCTTTTTCGCTTTGAATTGAAGATCATTTGGTTGGATTTGTCGTCAAATTTTATTCCGTAACCGTAAACGATGCGCGCGATCTATTTCATCTGAGTATAACAGCACGTTACTAGGGTGAAAATCTAGTGTATCTGAAAGAGTGCTGCGATCATTGGAAGTGAAAATTGAAAATGATTGGCTGTAATTTTCGAAGAATTTTGCTGGGGAAAATGACTTTCATCAGCACTGACTGCGACCATTATTTTGATCTTTTGTGGTAATTAAAATCCGTCACTTATAGACTGTTCCGAAAATTATAAATACACTAACGATTACCCGCCATATAACGCGCAAGTATTCAGCTAAATATTGACTGCGTCCTGTTGTTTACACTCAATTGAAATAAATGTTGTTATTTTTTTAGCATTTTGCTCGGAAGTTAGAAAAAAACGTGGTCTACCTTTTGACCAAAGAAAACAAATTACTAACTAGAACTAAAAACTAGATACCTCGTCGACTAAGTAAGAAGAAACAGCCAAAATGAAGCACCAAACAGGCTGAATCTCGCAACTTGAAGCCTATCTTCCGTTCTGCATAGATGCAGTTTTAGGTCGATTCACTGATTCGCAGAATGACGACGAGACGAGCAATGGGAAATGTAGGATTTCTTGCGTTACTCAAATACCGTAAAGTCAAAAACTTGAGTGGATCGAAAAGTACGCACAGAAGGTAAAGTTCGATTTCCCGCATTGCCTTTCGGTAGTTTACTTGTGCAATGCTAGCTATAGCTTCTGCATACGTTGCTAAATATTTGGACAGGGGATCAGAACTGAACCTTGCAGCAGACACACAGCACAGCCAACGTACCCTGTTTCGGAAGTGAGACGATGAAAGCATGTAAATGGTACAGCATTATCCTGTTCTTCGAAAGATTGCTGTTAACCACGTCGTTCGTAGAGAATTATGCCTTAAAAGTTAGACAGAGATCTAAGCCGTCGAACTTAGAGCGGTAAATTTTTTATGTTGGATACAAAAATGTTCGGCATCGGCTGCTGCCTCTTGCAGCCACCAGGAATGGTTTTCCACTTTACCAATCAGTCAGATGTCATTTGCGATGAAGGCTAAAATACATTACGTGTTTACAGCTTGTAATTCTCAGCTTTCGCCCAGCGGTGGTCAACATTGGCCAAAGCAGGCAAAAACAAAACAAAAAATATAGTAAGATGGATGAAACCTGGACTGCAGCCCAGGCCGCAAGGGAAATTGATTTTCCTGCTGGAATTATAAATACTCCCTTGCACGAATGGCCACCGGATCAGTGTTCCATCGGCTTTTCTTGTTGAGTGTTGAGTGCCTGCCGTTCCGGAATCGAATCCAGGCTACAATCCGATTGTGCGCGACTTTGCAGTGGCCCCGTACCAGATCGTGCAACAGGCAGCACTGTCCCGGGACGACCTTAACCCCTGCAACCGGGAAGGAAGCGAACGAGCGCGTGTGTAGTAAGAACGTGGCCCCTCCGTGCTTCCTTCGGCTGGCTTAGTTTACTGTGAGCTTTGAACGGTAAGTATTCACTAGCAAGTGCGGGAATCATTCTGTAGGAATCGAGAGACATTTTTTCGACTCATGAATTTTACTTGTAGCAGCCGAAATTTGAATTGTTTTTTTTTTTTTTTGTGCCGGCTATGTTTCTACTTCATTAAAATGATCGGTTAGCTCTCCCACACGGTTGTGATATCGGGTTCGATACCCGATCAGGTCAGGGATTTTTTCGAGCTGAAAATTTTCTCGATTCAGCCCAGGGGCACGGTTGTACTTTTCCTACAAATGTAAAATGTTCCAAAAACAATATCCATTACGAATTTTCTCAACTAATCTAATTGATCGAGACCGCATTAGCCACCCAGGCTAGCATGCGATATTGTTGTTGTTTGTTTGTATTTGCTTTCGACTAGGGACTGGACCATTTTGACTTAAGCGAAATTTTCTGAAATGGTATAATTTTATCATGTGGAATCTCTTAAAAATTGTGTTTCAAATTTGATCTCTACTAAAATGATGTTAATAAACGAGTTGTAGAAAATTGATTTGCAGACTAGGTGAAAAATTTACAAAAAAGTACTGTTTTTTTGCTCAGTAGTGAGTGAAACACTTTCAAAATAGATTTGCAAAAAATAGTATTTTTGAATATGCTAAATTTGAACCAAGTGGAAGTAAATACAAAGTTTCATTCAATTAAAAAATATTCATATTATCTCATATAACAATTTCGCGTATAAAAGTGCTAATACGAGTATATAGATGTGTTTCAAAATATTCTTAAATGAAACGTAAAATATGGGTGAATACCTAATTGTTCTAGGACAAGGTGGTTTTCCGTATTCGTTTTAGCAAAAAATCTTTTACGTCACATAGAAAAGAAAACGGAGGTTCACCATTAGACCACGATTACCAATTGAGGGAGAGGTTGGGAAATAGCTGGTATCGAAATTAATCAAAATATAAGCTACGTGAGCTTAGAAACGGCCTCCTATTACAAGGGCACAGACAACGTCAGATAAATAATGTATTTGATAATTTTAAGCGACTCAGTGCCTTCGTCAAATCTTATGTAAGATGATAAAGTGAGTTTTTTCATAGTAACACATTTATATGGATGATCCATAAAAAAATCTTCATTTGCACTGTTTAAGTTTGTGTTTGTGTGTGTTTAAGTTAAAGTTTAACCGGAAAATTCCAATTTGTAAAAAATTCTATTTTGTTTCTGTACATACAACCAACTGGCAACACTTCTGGTCCAAATGCATTTGCATTTTTTGGCTAAATTCCTAATAATTTGCATCATCCAGAAAGCCCATTATCAAAAGAGTTCCAAAGATATTAGCAAAATAGAATCGGAAATTGTAAGCGAATCAGAGTAAATTTGTCATTATTTCCTAAAAATATTGTAACTCGAGTTTTGCTAATAACACCTCCGGACGGCAGGTGTTTTTCATGTGAAATTTCCTCAGAAATACAATGCAATTTTCGAATTTGATATCAGAATATACTCAAAATAACATATCTGGCAACACTACTACTGAACATTGACAATTTTTTGGATTTTTTGACTAATTTAATTCAAAATACAATTCTCAGATAGTCCACTGATGAGCGATTCGGAAACATATAAAACTAACAGAAGATGATTGCTTGAAACTAGAGCAAATTTGACGTTATATCTCAAAAATGCTTTGAAGAAACTGCCGCTTAAAATTGATGTTTTTTCAGATTCCTAGAGTAATTTTCTTCAAAAATACACTGGGGTCTTTTTTTTACGCGGTTGATTGTACCGCATTCAAAAGATCAGATCAGATTTACTTATACTAAACTTGTTTGATACCGCGTACAAAAGATCTTCCAAATCGCATAAAAATAATCCGCCTAAAAAAGACCCCGGTGTGATGTATAAATTAATTTCTAGACAGTGTGCGTTTGTAGTCTTAATAATTACGGAAGCTTTTGACGTCAAGGTTACAGAGTCTGCTTTTACAAGCGAAGTGTTATGAGTTCAAATCTTAGTAGAATCAGACCTTTCGGTATCATATAGACTTCAGTACTTCAGATAGACTTCAGAACAGTAGAGTTCAAGCATAGAGGGAAGGGTGAAAGTACGTCGGTGACACAAGTACCCTTTTCCGTAACAGTCGTTAGAGATGCAGAGGTGAATTTGGTTTTCTGGCAAAAACGACTTTCTTTCTTTCCTTACTGACCGTAAGGACGTAACCGTAGCAGCAGCCGTAGTGTGGACAAGCTCAAGTTCAAGTATGTGTTTGTAGTCATAATTAAAAAACCTAAATTAATCCACCTAGTGGTGCAGATACCTTTGTTATACTATCTACCTATTATTTAATACTTGTTAGACCAGTAAACCACCGTATACCAACGTAAGTCCAATTCTAATAATGAATGAAACGAATTTAAACGATAGTTTTCAGAAGGAGAACCAAATACGATTATTGAGTTAAAGCTTGACGTGGGTTCCGCAAATATTATGGATGTTTTCACTGGAGTATATGAGTGTTACTTTCTCGAACACAGACCAATTTTTAAATGCTAGTTAGAAGCAACTCAAATTTTTTCTTGAAATATTCGAACGTGAGGAAACAGTAATGGATAACAATGATGCTCATTTCTAACTGGAACAGCAAATATGTATGTTAGTTTAATGCAGTTCTTTTTTTTAAAATCCCCATAATTCAGGTTTGACTATCACTCTCGCTTCATTTTTAGAAATCGCAGGACCTAGAATTATGAATCAGCATCTTATATTTTTTTACGAATCGGAGAAAATTTCTACAGAACTGACCTCGAAAAATTATAGTTCATTCAACGGAAAAGTTTTCCAGCTGTTCAAAAGGTAGCATTGCAAAAGGGTGGCACTAACATATTGGTACGTAAATAGGTCTATACATCTTTGGTAAAGCTTTTCAAAATATCTGTAATTGTGTTACATACGAACACTGTGAGATCAGATTTTGCTACAATGTTTGGCTCCCGAAAGCTGTAGAAGATTCTTATTCTTCGCAAATATGGGTTTAACGTACAATTTAATATATATTTCAAAGAAAGTGTGGACGGCAGCTTCGCAAGGCAGAAAAGGAGCTAAGTGAGCATTGCAGTTTCCTCTAAAATCTGATTCAAATTTTTAAGAAAAAGCTAAAGGGTAATTTATTTGCACCAGTTAAGACGCACTACGAAGAGTGTTAAAATTATGCAATGTTTTCGATGATTGTTGTTTTCTTTTGAGAAATAAATAGCGATACGAAATAAAAGAAATAGAGGGAAAGAGAAGAAGTGAGAGCAGGGAGAGAGAGATGAATTATCCGAAAAGTAAAATAGCCCATGTCTGAAATATACTTCGATCTAATTTCTACAGTTCAGGCTACCAATGAAAATGCGCACTTAGAATGATTTTTAAAGAGCTCTAGGGCGTTCATTTGAGCATGCGAACATCAAAATTGGAATATGCGTTCTGTAAAATGAGCGTATATTTCGTAATTTTTTTGTTTCCATTCTGATATACTATACATATAAACAACATATTTACACATACATACATACAAGCACACATACACATACATACAGAAATTGTTCAGTTCGTCGATCTGAGTCGATTGGTGTATAACACATGGCTCTCCATGCCATTAATTTTGCCTTAAAAGTTAAATATCTTATGTAAAAAATACTCTTTGATCTATATTTTGAGAACTAAGCCACTAATCAAAAAACCACTCGGTAGCATTCAGGGGGAACACAGTTGCTTTCGTTTGCGTATAAGATCATCAAAATCGGATATTGCGTTCTGTAAGAAAGGTGCGTTAGTATTTTGCGGCACATACATACAGACAACATATATACACACACATACAAACACACACACACACACATACACACGAACAGACATTGCTCAGTTCGTCGAGCTGAGTCGAATGATATATACGATTCGGCCCTCCGGATCTTGGATCTATTTTGCGTTTTTCGACCGATTTTATAACCTTTGTTTAGTATAACAAAGGTAATAACAAAGGTAATAAAAAGTAAGGACTTTTGACGAAAAAATAAACATTTTTAAAAGAGGAGACGGTCCCACGGTGCGAAGGGTGGTGAAATCAGTACCTAAGTTGAGGTTCTTGCAATAAAATTCATCGAAATTTGGTAGCAGAAAGCCAGAACCAAGTTTTTTACCTTTGTTATACTATTACCTTTGTTATACTAAAAAAGGTTATAAAATCAGTCGAAAAACGCAAAATAGATCAATGATCCGGAAGGCCGAATCGTATATACCATTCGACTCAGCTCGACGAACTGAGCAATGTCTGTTCGTGTGTATGTGTGTGTGTATGTGTGTGTGTTTGTATGTATGTGCCGCAAAATACTAACGCACCTTTCTTACAGAACGCAATATCCGATTTTAATGATCTTATATGCAAACGAAAGCTACTGTGCTCCCCCAGAATGCTACCGAGTGAATTTTTGATTAGTGGCTTAGATTTTAAAATATTGATCAAAAAGAATTTTTTATATAAGAAATTTAACTTTTAAGGCAAAATTAATGGCACGGAGGGCCATGTGTTGTATACCAATTTACTCAGATCGACGAATTGAACAATTTATGTATGTTTGTGTATGTGTGCCTGTACGTATGTATGTGTAAATATGTTGTTTATATGTGTAGTATATCAAAATCGACCCAAAAAAGAAAAATAACAAAAAAAACTCTTTTTACAGAACGCTTATTCCGTTTTGATGTTCGCATGCTCAAATGAAAGCCCCAGAGATCTTTGAAAATCATACTGAGTGCGATCTTTTATTGGTTGCTTGAACTGTAGAGTTTTGACCAAAGTATATTTTAGAAATTGGCATATTTTACTTTCTGGATAATTTTTCTCTCTCACTGCTCTTTCTTCTTCTCTATCCCTCTTTTTTCGAATCGCTATTTATTTCTCAACGGAAATCAACAATCCTGGACAACTTTTGAAAATCTTTACACTCTTCGTAGTGCGTCTTAAGCTGGTGTGATAAATTACCCTTAAGCTGTTTATTGGATATTTGAACCAGATTTTAGAAGAAACTGGAATGCTTACTTAGCTCCTTTCCTTCCGAAGCTCCCGTCCTCACTTCTTATAAAATATATACTAAATTGTACGTTGAACCTAGGTTTGCGAAGGGTAAGACACTTTTACAGCTTTCGGGAGCCAAGCATTGTAGCAAAATCAGATCCCACAGTTTGCTCATGTAACACAATTAGCGATGCAGATATTTTGAAAAGCTTTACCAAAGATGTATAGACCTATTTACGTACGAATGTGTTAGTGCCACCCGTTGAGAAAAACACAAATAAATCGCTGTCTTGTTTGCAATGCTACGTTTTGAACAGCTGGAAAATTTTTCAGTTGAACACTTTTTTTATGTTTTAAATTTGTGACCAGGAATCTAAAGTAGCTGATGAACGTAATCGGCAAAATAAGGAAAAAGTGTTGAAGGAACTCTACATGGCTCTACACGTTTACTAGTGTGCGCAGGTGAAAAGTCACTTATCTCTATGAATGATACAATATGCTCATGTAAGATATAAATATTGCTTTCTAATTTAAGACTAAGTGCAAACAGAGTATCCATGTTATTCCACTTCCCGTTATCGCAGCAAGATTTAAAAAGTCTTTATTTCGGATTTTTTCATACAGCCTAGGCCTTCGAAAAGAATAATGTTCTCGCCTACACTCTGAAAATCTAAAATTCTTAATGATCGTGGAGAACCTTCATTTTAAGATAATGCATTTGAGATAGAATTAAATTGACAACTTTCATCAATAGCTATATTTTTTTCCTGTATAATCCTAAACTATATTTCGAGAGCAGGTTTGTAGAAGTTTGCTTCAATTCGTAAAAAAAACTTGATGCTGATTCATAAATCTAGGTCCTGCGATTTCTGAAAATAAAGCGAATAAGTAAACCGCATTAAACTAACATACATGTTTGCTGTTCTAGCGTGAAATCAGCATCATTGTTCTCTATTACTGGTTCCCACGTTCGATTATCTCAAAAAAAAAAAACCTAAATTAATCCACCTAGCGTTCAGGCCCAGCCTTTCTCATTCAATTTTTTATTTGTAAAAATAGATTTACATGACCGCTTCAATCCAATAAATGAATATTCACTCTTTAGGTTCTAAAATATTGATGTTGTAATCTTTACATATAAAAATGCAGTCAAGTCTGTCTGTCTGTCTGTCTGATCCATATAGGCCCGAAATTACCGAACCGATCGACGTGAAAATTTGTATGTAGGGGTTTTTGGTGCCGATAAAGGTTCATATGATAGTTTGAGACCCCTCCCTCTTCTGGAAGGGAGGAGTCCCATACAAATGAAGCATAAATTTCTGCACAACTCAAAAACAAACCAAGCAAATGAAACCGAATTTGGCATGTGGATGTTTTAAGGGGTAACTAATATGTCCATAATAGTTGGATGAAACAAAAATTTGTGCACATCTCGAGAACTAAACAACCAAATGGAACAAAATTTGGCAGGTAAATGTTTTTAGTGGTAACAAATATATACATAATGGTTTGACACCCGACTCCCTCTTCTATAAGGGAGGGATCCCATGAAAATGAAACACAAATTTCGCACAGCTCAAGAACCAATCAAGAAATACAACCAAATTTGGTATGTGAATGTTTTTAGAGGTAACAAATATGTCCATAATGGTTTACGCCCCTCCCTCTTCTGGAAGTACATGTTTCTTCACAAATTTCTGCACATCTCGCGAACTAATCTACTAAATGGAACCATATTGACAGGTGAATGTTTTTAGTGGTAACAGATATGTTCCATAATAGACCACAGACAACATTTTGGATTGTAAGATGGCGACTGCCGGTTTCTGGAAAATAGCCAAAAATGGCCGATTTCCACCCAATATAATAATATCAGGATCTAGAATAATTTACAGGAGCTAAAATCGACCACAGATAGCATTTTAAATTCTAAGATGGCGACTTCCGGTTTCTGAAAACAGCTGAAAATGACCAAATACCACCCAATATGGGTATTTCCGGAACCGTAATGATGCACTGGAGCCACAAATCGACTTCAGACAACATTTTGAATTGTAAGATTGCAACTTCCGGTTTCTGGAAAACAGCCTGAAATGGACGATTCCCATTGAATATTAGTATTTCTGGAACCAGAAAGATGCACAGAAGCTAAAAATTGATCACAGACACAATCTTGAATTTTAAGATGGTGACTTCCGGTGTCTGGCAAACAGCCGGAAATGACCAAATACCATTCAATATGAATGTTTTCGGAACCAGAATTACGCCCAGATGACAGAAATTGATTCCACAGGCAATTTTAAAGTCCAAAACGACGACTTTCGGCTTCTGAAAAACAGTCTAAAGTGACAAAATATCACCCAATATGAATTTTTCTTTAACCAGTATCCTAAATACAATTTTGAAATCCAAGATGGCGACTACCGGTTTGTGAAAAAGAGCCTAAAATAAACAAATACTATCCAATATGAGTATCTCTGGAACCAGAATGATGCAAGGAACTAACAATTGACCTCAGGCACCATTTTGAATTGCTAAATGGCAACTTATATGCAACAGTCGGAAATGACCGAATAATACTCAATATGGATATTTCCGTAAACGTGATGATACATAGAAACCAAACATTGACCCTGGACACCATTTGGATTTAAAGACGACCACTTTTAGTTTCTGGAAAATAACCAAAAATACCTCCCAATATGGGTATTTCCCGTGTCAGATTGATACAAGAAAGTCGGCTGAAAATGACAGAATACCACTCAATATGAATATATTCAGAATTAAGGCGATGTACAGAAGCCAAAAGTTGAGGATATTGTCATTTCGATAAAACCAATCATTTCAAACGGTTTTTCATTTGACTTTGATCATATCCTATGACCGATTCGTCGTGCATTTGCAGACTTTAAACACATTGCAAGGAATCAATGAATTTGGAACGTTCAAATAGTACGATATCACATTTAAATTAAGTTGAGGCCACATATATCGATCAAAGCAGGCATAGTTTTAAATTGTCTTTGAATTTCTCTTCTTTTCATAACTTTTGAGCCACATATCAAATTGCTATGAAGTTTGTTATTTGTAAGTTTGAGAGCTGACTCGTTCGTATTACACTAGTTATGTTCAAATAAGTCATGTAATCTTTGAGATAATAGACTTTCGTTGTTTTATTACCAAATTAATACATAACGGTTGCTTAAGTTCGATTATAATCAAATGAAATGGGAACGTGTAGAGCAGCCAAACTTTGAAACCACGTGTTCAATCATAATTCATCAGTTAACCCTTAACTAGCCCGCTCATCTGATAATAATAATCAAATCGGTTGTGTAGTTTCTGAGATAATGAAGTTTCGTGATTTACACTAGTCGGTACATTACAAATGAAGTTACAGTTCGATTACAGTAAAATTCAAAAGGGGCTTCTGAGGCAGCTAGACCATTCGTTTGACACTAATTTTATGGAAATCTGGTCGGCCATCTCTGAGATAAGTGAGTGAGTCCAAGTAGACTTCGGAATATGTTCCTTTGCATAGCTGGATTTCACATTTTTAAACATAACAGGCAAGGTAATAGTCCGATTGCAAAACAAATCAATCGGGTCTCATGAGGCAACTAGACCTTCCATTTGACACTGATTTTATGAAAATCGGTTCAGCCATTTCTGAGAAACATGAGTGAGATTGAGTAGTCTTCAAAACACGTTTCTTGTCATAACTTTTGAACCACATGTTCAATCTTCATAAAATTCAAAAGTTAAGGGTTTTTCAGGTAGCCCGTTCTTTTGAGACCAATTTTCGTGATTTTCACATTTTTAAACATAACCTCTAAACTAAACACTTTTATACTCTCGGTTTTGCAAGTGATTGCTATACCTTTCTAGGAGAAAGGCAAAAAATTCAATTACTTCTAGCCAACATTTAAAAATTGGTTTGTGATCGAAAAAATACGACTCATGTACTCCAGTGATAACACTCATATTTTTTGCAAAAACCACGTCAAACTTTAATACAATGATCGTCTTTGGTTAACTCTCTGAAAACTATCTTTAAATTCATTTCATTCATTATTGAAATTGGACTTATGATGGTATACGATTCGTAAGTGACTGGCCAAATATGTATAAAGTAATAGTTAGTATAACGATGGTTTCTGCACCACTAGGTGGATTAATTTTTTTTTGTTCTATTTGGGGCCCCAAACAATCCTAAATTTATCGAAAGAGGGTTGGTATTGTCTCCACTTGGCGCATTGCATTTTAAATTTATATGGAGATTTGTATGGAAAACCAACTTTTTTGCATTTATTATACTATGAAGCTCAAAATTACTCAAACCATAGGTTCCAAAACTTCAAATGGTATGTTTTTTGATGCCCAATAACTTGCCCGAAGACGCTAAAGAGCTAGGGTGTCCCTACTAGAGCTGTTCGAAACTTCGAAACTTACTTCTGATGGGAATCCTACTGACGCCGGTACATTGGCAATGTTGGCAGAAAACAAGATTTTCTGCATTTAAATCGACATACTCAACTTTGAACAGCTAGAGCTCTTCTAAGGAACATCCTAGCTCTTCAGTGTCTGCTGCAAAGTTGTTAGGCATCTAAAATACTATACTTTAACATAATTAGTGCATTTTAAGAGCATTATTAATCTCTCTAGAAAAGTAAATGTACAAAAGTAGGTTTTCCCATATAAATTTTCATACAAATTTGAAATGCACAGTGTACACACTTGCGATGGAATGACCCATATGTTAAGGTTAAGGTATTTAAAGTTTGCAGCGGTTATGATTTACCACGCTAGGTAGCGTATTTACAGTTGGCTGTCCCAAATAAATCGATGTTGAAAAAGTCAGGGTGCTCAGCCCTGAATTGAAAGATAATATTATCTATAGCATTTTTTTTTTGAACATTTCGACTTTTTAAAAATTGTTTTCAGGTTGTCCAATCGTGATTTATTAAAAAATGACTTTTTCAAGCTACAAAACCATTCTTTTGCACTTTTTTCAAATCTGTTCGATTCGTGTATTTTTCCATATATTTTTGTATTTTTGTGGGATTGTTTTTTATTTTTTTTTCAAAGTTTAGTTCAGCGATATTCAAATATTTGACTCGCAGAGCCCATTGAACATCACAGTAAAGTGAATTTTTCTCATAATTTTTAGATAAAACTCTTCAAAACACATATAAACAATTTTTTGGTCAAGAACTGAAATTTTTAATACAAAACTGAATTAAAGACGAAAATTTACATGAAAAAAGATCCTTGATATCTTATCGGGGGGCTGAGATATTGGCGTTTTTACATGTGATGGAAGACTATTCATTTTCACAAAAATCCCACACTGTTTTATTTTGTTGTTTTTGTGTGATTAATTGAATAGTGATTAAAATGTTAATTATAGCCATCAGCTATGTTCGGAGGAGTTTCAGGATATTCAAAAATGCATCTTTTGTTGTAGAAAAATGAGTGATCAATCCACCAAGTAGTGAGATAAAAAATTTACTTTTTAATCAGAATAAGATAGACGCAAGGTGTTTTTGACAAAGTGTCAGTATCTTAAAACAAGAAACTTTACTGAAGACATCATGTTTCTATCTCTTACATATCACGAGTAACATTGAGTTTTCTATGAGAAGGCTCTAAAAATCACAATTTTCGTTCTATCATTTTTCACAGATTTTTCCGAATTTTTAAGCCTTCTACTTAGTTATCAGCCATCCAAAACTGCATTTGTTTTCCGAACATTGTTATTTTTTTTCCCCAAAAATAAAACAGTTATTTAACATATTTGTTAAAATGCAACAGTTTTCCATCACATATGAAAATGTCATTATCTCAGTTCCCCGATAATATTTCAAGTTTCTTTTTTCATGCAAATTTTCGTCATGAATCCCGCTTTGCAATGAAAATTTCAGTTCTTGATCAAAAATTTTTTTTATTAGTGTTTTGAAGGGTTTTATCTAAAAATTATGGGAAAAATTAATTTTTCTGTGATGTTTGCTGGGCTCTGGGAGTCAAATAACTGAATGCATTGCTGAACTGAACCATGCAAAACATCCAAAAACAACTCCACAAAAAGAAAATAGTACAAGGGTGGTATTCAAGACACGACCGCATGTTTGACATAGGACTACGATAGTTTTATATTTCATTTTGAGAATTAAGACTCTGTTCGGCACGGTTCAATTTTGGTACGGTACGACTTTGGCACACATAAGCCAAAAACGAGCGGTTATGTTTAATCATAATTTATACTTTCTTATTTTGCTTTTAACCAATTCAAGCTCAACAACCACCAAAAGAATGGCATTTTGTCCATTATGTTGCCGAAACGGAATACCGGAATCAGTAAGACGATTCTGGAGATATGACCGGAACAAGTTTCGGTAATATAATAGACATGATCAAAGCAGTACTTAGTACCGTGCTATACCTCTAATTACTCGGAAGGGTCATATAACCCTGCACAACCGGGTAATGCAACTAGGATTGTCAGATTTAATTAAATTTATTTATTTGGAAAAATATAACCATCAGTACAGCTTAAACGAGCTATCTGGACTGTTTAAAAAACTTAACGAAATAGCCTATTGGCCATTCGAATTTATCTGAGAAAAACCAGAGTGTAAAATTCAAAAAGACAGCAACCCAATGCAACTTCAAATTTTAGGAATTTGAAAGAAGTTTTTAAACATCGATATGAAAATCATTACGGTTGCAGTTCAAATGCCATCTACTCGATTTTTAACCCAACTTTTGTTGAAAAGATATTTATATTATTATACTATTACAATCTTTCGCAATATTCTACTTGTCGATTAAGACATCGGTGTTTGATATCTGTTCTGGGGTAGTAATACAATAACCACTTTAAAACGATGATAAAACATCTGAGAAACTGAACTAGAAAAAGTGAATTTCAACTGAACTTTTTACTAATCTACTTTTCAATAATATGCCAATTATTGTATCACAAGCTTTGGCAACCTTAGTCGTTCGATCAGAGCATTGGTGGTCAAAATCCGTTCAGTTGTAATCACATATTGCATGCAACATCCAACATCGTGATATACTCTTGCGTACAGAATTATTTTATCCCCGGCCGCACAGCGTAGTGTGCGAACACGCACTACTGTACGTCGACAGCAGCTACATTGTTTCCACTTGGCTTGACTGCACACAAATGGCAATCGAGTGCTACTGTACTGACGACGAGCGACCGTCTTCTCATATATGGCTCGGTGCAGTACTGTTGCCTGTGCCAGCGTGTTTTCCTTCAAGACATCAGTTTTAACAACATTCTCACAGCAGATCGTTTAAGTGTCTGATAAAGGAGGTTGTTACGAACTTTCCGAAAAAGCTTCACTTTCAAGACATCAAAATAGTCTAGGTTCATAGAAGCTAATATTAGTTGACTTGTTGGGACGGGGAGATTCTGTCAAATTTTTTTTTGCCACTGATGTAGAGGTTGTCATAGCAGGCAGTTGGTATCCACTCATGAAGTCTGTGCCAGGCGTGCTCGCATGTGATTGGTACATTGTTCGTGAAAATACGACCTTGACACTTTTCATCAATTTTCACTGTTTAACAATCAAGTAACCACAGTGAAGGAAATGAAATGATTTTGAGCTGATTGTTTTTTCATCATGAAGTGCACAGTTCATGACTAAAATTGTATCCTCTCAATACGTAATAAAATGTTGGTGCCTTGGTCACTCGGAGATGACAAATACAACAGTTGACTACATACAACTCTGAGAATAGAGTGATGCGCGTTGCTCCGTAGTAATTCTCTCTTCGTACGTGGCGCATCGTAGGAAAAAAAAACGATAGCAACAAGCAAATGAATAATTGAGAGTCCCATAAATGTTGGTTGGATTGCATCTCGCATCGCAGTGACGCAGCAGCGATGATGCGGTGCGGTGATGATGGGAGAGAGAGTAAGTAGTTCGGAAGGTCTTTTTTTCGGCAGGTTTTCTATAGCAGCCAAACAGATACCAAAATGTGCTATGTTTGTTACCGAGAAATCATACGTTTGTTGTATTGCGTTGCGATTTCGTCAATGACATTACTCACTAGTTTTTGTTATGATTAGTGAATGGAATATTTTCCTCATACTAATTTGGGTAGTAACGTTATGGAAGAGTGAGAGGGGATGGAGTTTTGAAAATCTTTGAATAATGCTTGACTTGCTTTTGAACTGGTTTTGGATGCATTATTGCAGATTTTGATACTGCATTTTCACGTTTCAGTGCTGCGATTTTCAGGTTTTAGTGCTGTATGCCAATTGTGTTGAACCGAATATATTTGTACAGAAGTACAGAAATAACACCGAGAGGTAAAATAAGGCCATCTTCAGCATAAATTTGTAAAGGTTTGTAGAATTATCATTCTTATTAAACATATGCTGGCAACGACATTTTAATTATCACTGGACTTGTTTATTCATACTAAATTCAACAAGGAACTTGGAATATAAGCATAACAACTCAGATCTTTGTAGGTTTTCTATATTTCTGAGTACAAATGACAAAGTATTTACAAATCAAATTTGTAACGGCTAATTTAACAAACATATTTACCCTAGTAAAAATGTTATGCAGCTTAAATCCAAACAAAATATGGCAAGTGTTTTTTACGTCTAATGCCTGATTAATACCTGATAAAATCTGCAATATTTTCTGATACAAATAGGTAGACAAATTATTAAAAGTTTTTCTATCCTTCACAACAGTTCGAAAAACATAGAGGAGAAACAATTGGTATGATAAAAAGCTCATCGAAGCTTTTTTCCTGATTGGTCTGATTTCAATTAGTCGAATGTTCGCGGAATACCAGTTCAAGAAACACTAGTTAGGGCCAACAATAGTGGTCTGGCGCTCATTACACAGCCCTCCCACCGCAAAGCATTGCCACAACGATTATAAGGTTAGTTTCAGAGCTATATGCTTTGTACTGAAAAAAAAAAAAAACAGTTACAGTTTGAACCTTTGTTTTTATTTTTATTTCTCTGTGAGTGCGTATGTGTTTGTTTGTTCATATTGTGTGTATCTTGTGTGTAGTGTGTGTTTTAGTGCGGTAGTGAAACACTTAAAAAAACATCGGTGTAAGCCTCATGTCTTTTTCTGCGAGAAAGTATTATTGACTAGAGGTGATAACAGGGAGTTCAGAAGCATTGCTCGAACATTCCGTTGCATTGTTCTTTGGTAGAATGCTGGTTAGTGCAGTTGGCAAAAGGTCGCGGTTCAATTTCACTCGCAGCACGTTCTCAACGTTTTCTCCAGAAAGCCTGTTTCGTACTGAGGTGTATACGGTGTTATAACGTGAGAAATCGCGTTCAATGTCTGCCTGTGTTGAAGCTGCAGCATAGACAATCCGTGCGATTTGCCATAGACGCTCGTCCTGTATTTTTTTGCCAAACCAGTAGTGGATAACTTTGAAGTTCGGATCAGTCGCAGGAACTCTTATTTGGTACTGGATTGCCGTAATTGTTTGCGAAATTGGATTGTTCTCGATGCCTGCGTCAGAACTAGATCCTTCTCCAAACATTGTTGTAATAAATTCATCCATGTCGAATGGGTCTGCAGGATCTATGTTTGTGTGGCACGTTCTCGCTCTAACCGACACTGTAGTCTGCTCATGTTGTTCGATCCGTTTCCAAAGGTTCTCAAGGTATTCCTAAAAGTAATTGCAATGTACAGTACAGGGAATTTTAAATTCATATGTAGATAACATATATCAAACTCAGCCTAGCTTCAGATTCTGCATATTCACCTCTTTTACAATTTCCTTCAAAGGGTCATATAAGTCTCTTTGTTTGAAAATATCGAAAAAAACCTAAATTAATCCAACTAGCGGTCAGACCCAGCCTTTCTCATTCAAACTTCTATTTGTAAAATTAGATTTACATGAACGCCTCAATCCAATAAATAAAACTACCGAACCGATCGACGTGAAAATTTGTATGTATGGGTTTTTGGTCCCGATAAAGGTTCCTATGATAGTTTGAGACCCCTCCCTCTTCTGGAAAGGAGGGGTCCAATACAAATGAAACATACATTTCTGCACAACTCAAGAACAAACCAAGCAAATGAAACCGAATTTGGCATGTGGATGTTTCAAAGGGTAATAAATATGTCCGTAATGGTTCGACGCCCCTCCCTCTTATGGAAGCACATGTTTCTGCAAAAATTTCTGCACATCTCGTGAACTAATCAACTAAATGGAACCATATTTGGCAGGTGAATGTTTTTAGTGGTAACAAATACCTCAGACTTCAGGCAACATTTTGGATATTGTTTTTGGCACATTTTGCATGTGTAGGATAAGTACAACGATACACCGTGCCCCAGTGCTGAGTCGAGAAAATTTCCAGTTCAAAAAGATCCTCGACATAAATATATTAATCAAAGCAAGTATAGTTTTAAATAGTCTTTGAATTTCTTTTCTTTCCATAACTTTTGAACCACATATCAAATTGTTATGAAGTTTGTTATTTGTAAGTTTGAGAGATGACTCGTTCGTATGACACTAGTTATGTTCAAATAAGTCATGTGAAATAATAGACTTTCATTGTTTTATTAACAATTTAATACATAACGATGGCTTAAGTTCAATTACAATCAAATGAAATGAAAACGTATAGGGCAGCCAAACTTTGAAACCACGTGTTCAATCATAATTCATCAGTTAACCCTTAACTAGCCCGCTCATCTGATAATAATATTGATCAAATCGGTTGTGCAGTTTTTGAGATAATGAAGTTTCGTGATTTTCACATTTTAGTACTTTACAGACGAAGTTACAGTCCGATTACAGTAAAATTCAATAGGGTGTTACGAGGCAGCTAGACTTATTAGTTGACACTAATTTTGTGAAAATCGGGTCAGCCATCTCTGAGAAAAGTGAGTGAGTTCAAGTAGTCTTTGGAATATGTTCCTTTTCATAGCTGGATTTCACATTTTTAAACATAACAGGCAAAGTAATAGTCCGATTGCAAAACAAATCAATAGGGTCTTATGGGGCAACTAGACCTTCCATTTGAAACTGATTTTATGAAAATCGGTAAAGCCATCTCTGAGAAACATAAGTGAGATTAAGTAGTCTTCAAAACACGTTTCTTGTCATAACTTTTGAACCACAAGTTCAATCTTTATGAAATTCAAAAGTGAGGGGTTTTTCAGGTAGCCCGTTCATTTGAAATCAATTTTGTTCAAATCGGTTGTGTAGTTTTCGAGATAATGATGTTTCATGATTTTTACATTTTGAAACATAATCTCTAAACTAAAAATCCGATTACAATGAAATTTAATAGGATCTTATGGGACAAAGAGACCTTTCATTTGCAAATAATTTCATGAAAATCGGTCCTGCCATCTCTGAGAAAAGTGAGTGTGAATAAAAATCTGCACACACACACACACACATACATACACACACATACAGAAAATGCTCAGCTCGTCGAGCTGAGTCGAGTGATATATGCCATTCGGCCCTTTGGAGCACTTTTATACTTTTGGTTTTGCAAGTGATTGCTATACCTTTCTAGGAGAAAGGCAAAAAGTTCATTGCTTTATCCTGAAGTACAACTTCTTCAGAACATTTTTCGAAATTTTATTAGAGATTTGAACAAAAGAGAGAAACTAAGACCGATTTGAAGCGCACCTCGTCAGAGGTTCACAAAACAATTATTTTTCAAGCAAATATCGAAAGAAGTATACAAAATGTATTTACCACAATCTTCTCCTTTTCAGTGCTAGTGAACAATTCGGAACCATTAAAATTCAATCGAGGATCCATAAAGGGCTATTCCCACTGCTTCCGTTCCGGGGCCGGGCCGGATCCGGGCCGTGTCCGTGTCCCGTCCGGGACTTTAATGCATTCACACTGCGCCGTGTACGAACCGTGCCTGCGCTGCGCTCTGGCTGAGAAAACACAACACTTTTTTAACACAACACTTTTCCCGAACTTTAATTCAACGTTTGACTGTGACGGCAATATGCATGAATGCAAATGCAAAGCAAAACCGAAAATATGTTACTACTACATACACGCATCTACCCGAATGCCTTCCGTGCACTCTCCCGGCAGCACAAAGTATCGTCGGCAACGA
The DNA here is from genome assembly GCF_029784165.1 of Wyeomyia smithii. Lineage (NCBI taxonomy): Eukaryota > Metazoa > Arthropoda > Insecta > Diptera > Culicidae > Wyeomyia > Wyeomyia smithii. The sequence continues at coordinate 59,446,153 of NC_073695.1, read as the reverse complement.
TAAGTTTTTTCTCGCACGGCAGCAGCACGACGGCAACTCAGCGCTGCTCCGGTCTGGGCACGTCGCGTCGGTGTGAATGCGTTCGTAAGAACGCATGCAATCAATCTCAAACGAGCCCGGATGACAAACGGATCAGCCACGGCCCGGTCCCGGATCGGAAGCAGTGGGAATAGCCCTTAAACAGTGCAGCTTTGTACGGCATGCTGCTAAGAAGGGTTTTTTGGCGTTTCTGCATGGATTGTATGATGGGTTCTTTGAAACGGTTGTCTCCGAGCTTTAAAATGCGACCACAGGCTCTAAGCCATTCTAGGTGAAACTGGCTTATTGAACAATCTTTTTTTTTGGGCGGCTATTGTGGCATCGTACAGTGGTGCAAAGGCTTCGTGGTATTCATCTATCACTTCCCAACTACCAGAGAGATCTAAAAAATGATCAAAACATAAGCAACAATAAACAGTCAGTTATTGTTGAACCTGTGGCTGTAACGTTATTTTAAGGTAGTCTACGTATTATTCGGAAATGGTTTTTCTTAATTTTCACGAGGTGGAAAAAGCGCCACAGAGAAATAGTCTAATGCATTTATTCACAACTGACATTTGAATGCATGCATTAGATTGTTTCTCTGTGACACTATTCCATGAACATGAGAGAAAAAAATGTTTATGAAAATCAAAACCAAATGACGGACTAATCAACAATCTTGCGTGCTGCATTGGCGTGCAAGTTTACAAAAAAAAAACGACGTAAAACCAATTATAAGTAACATAGGACAACGGTTTTGATAAACCTCTTCTAACCTGGCTGAAACTTCGCGCAGATGTTTCTGTAGGTTCGAGTTATCATTGGTACTATTAGTTTTTTTCAATCACGATTCATTTCGAGAACCTATCGATGATTACATTTTTTCAGAACCAGAACAGTTTGTTTTATCGGTGAGATGTCTTCGGTGAATTTGGAAATAATAATTTTATTTTTCCGAAGAAAATTTGCACCGTAGAAAATTTTCTTTTTAAATTTATCGAATATCTCCAAGCTGGTCACGAGTTATGATGCTGGTCTAACAAGCCACTTGTCGTATGTGTAGCTCTAGCCTCGCAATTGTCCTGTACACTCAACAATAGGCTGCGAAGTCTGTGTATAATAAACAGAAGTTTAAATTTCAAGACGGAATGTAGCACCAAGGCATTGCTTTACATTATCAATACACAAAATTTAAAATTGTTAAAAAAGATGTTTAAGTTAATATTTCCGAAATCTCATTTTTTGTTATGAAAACACTTTAAAAGTAAGCTAAATATGTGTTGTCTGATCATGGAAAACTGAGAGAGAAAAAGTTACAACCATATTTACTATATCGGATTGGTTCGTTTGATTTATGTGATGACTTCAGAAGAGTTACAAATAGTATTTTTGTTCTAAAAAAAATATATCGTGAATTCAAATCAAACATCTTAAAAAATATTCTTTTTGAAGACCTGTTTGTTTTTATAAAAACTAAATATTGTTAGCTAAATATTGATGCTTTATCGAATTTGGAGAAATTTTTATTTTATTTTGATTCTCTTTTTTGGCACTAAAAATATTTGTTATCTTTGATAGGTACCTTTTTTATATAGGCCTTTCTTAAAAATGAGATGTGATTCAAATAAATAAATAGCACAAACAGCATCTCTAACTCATTGGAACATTTGTACAAGGTTTCAGTAAAATCAAAGATGACAATTAAAAAATTGCTCTTAAGACTTTGTTACATGTTTTTTATCACACATTTTTTTTCGCTTTTCTCACCTCGAAAAAATTCAAAAAAAACACTACCTTTTTTAGAAACTGATGAGGCGATTCCGTTAAATTCCAGAAAGCAACATTTTTACCTAGCGTAGGGTGCTTCACACCCAATCCGGCGAAAAATTCGCGGTATTTTATGAGCTCCCTTAGCATCAAATAGTAGTGGTTCCATCTGATCTGGTTCGGGATTGGGGGCATGGCTACTCCAGAATATCTAAACCGTGGTTGGTCTTTAACGACTTTCGTGACGGCCTTCAAATCTGCTTTCGAGTTTTTTGTGGCATCCGTGACAACTAAATTTAGCGTGTGTGCTCCACATCGCACACATTCAATTTGGTTGATACGCAAGTTTTCAGCGCGTGCCTCTAAAATCTCATCGAGCCTGTCTCCAATAATGCCATCTTCATCCTCAGTTGGGCTTTCTTCGCCGTCGATGAAATACTGTTCGTAGATATCATCAATCTGTTTGGTTTGTATCAGTTCAATTGCCTTAATTCCGTTGGAGGCGTTATCTACCGTCGCTGAGTACCATTGCCACAATTCTATGTGGAAAAGCTGACCAAGTTTCAACAATTCAGATTTCAAATACTCTGCCGTATGTCGCTCGGTCAACTCAATTATACCTACAAATAAACAAAAACAGAAATAAAACTAATGTCATATGAAGATGGCTTGAAGTATCCCTTAGAAACTCGTCGAATGGTGTTTATTGGTTTATTTATTTAGAGCAACATTGATAAGGATTTTTTTTAAAGAAATGAAGATAAATGTTCGCTTGGGATAACACTTTTAAAAAACGAGTTTCTCATCTTCAGTCGGAGAAAATAAGATACACCATTATTTTTTGCGGTTAAAAAACATTTGTTACTACGAACAAAAAAACGGTTACTTTATTAATCCTTCCCTGCTCACGAAGTTTTTCATGAATTAATAACACTTTATGGGTTAGTTTTTGCATAATATTCCGTAGACTAATTAGGATTACTGAAAAGTATTGCATTTTGAACAAAAAAGTGAGATTTGAAATGGTGATTCAGATCACATACAAGACAAAAAAAAATCATATTTTACTACTCAAAGTATGGTCCCCGTGGTTCTGTGGTTAGCGATGTCGGTCGGCTAGCTCTCCCACACAGTTGTGATATCGGGTTCGATTCCCGATCAGGTCGAGGAACTTTTCGAGCTAGAAATTTTCTCGACTCAGCACTGGGGCACGGTGTATCGTTGTACTCATCCTACAACATGCAAAATGTGCCGAAAACAATATCGATAACGAATTCTCTCAACTAATCTAGTTGATCGAGACCGCATTAGCCCCCAGGCTAGCGTGCGATATTGTATTGTACTACTCAATGTATTTATTTAAATATTTTTGACAATAATGAAATACAATATGGTTTTTGAAGAAATACTAAGTTTATGACCAATAGATGTTGATTATTTTTGTTCTGCGTAATCGTACCCTAATTGATTCATAAAATAAAGTAGAAGTTCAAAAAAATCAAAATATAAATCAAACAATGAATATTACAAAATTGATTAAAATTAAAAAAAAAACAGTTCAAAATATATTTCAGAAGTAAGTGAAAATAAATTCAAAAAAAATGTATATATATATTATTAACTCGTTTATTTGACACGGCACAATACCTCTAGGTTTACGATGCCAGATACAAAAAATAAAATAAAAAACGCTACTGCTGCTGTATATTATTATTTGTCGCATTTGGTTTTCTTGTTGTGGGACCATTTCGGTTGTTACTGAGCGTCGTGGTCCTTTTCCGGGGAGACGAACCAATATTCTTGCCTGCCACCGGGTCAGAGCAAATCAAGTCGTATAAGTATATATATATATATATATATATATATATATATATATATATATATATATATATATATATATATATATATATATATATATATATATATATATACTTATACGACTTGATTTGCTCTGACCCGGTGGCAGGGCAAGAATATTGGTTCGTCTCCCCGGAAAAGGACCACGACGCTCAGTAACAACCGAAATTGTCCCACAACAAGAAAACCAAATGCGACAAATAATAATATACAGCAGCAGTAGCGTTTTTTATTTTATTTTTTGTATATGGCATCGTAAACCTAGAGGTATTGTGCCGTGTCAAATAAACGAGTTAATAATATATATATATACATTTTTTTTGAATTTATTTTCACTTACTTCTGAAATATATTTTGAACTGTTTTTTTTTTAATTTTAATCAATTTTGTAATATTCATTGTTTGATTTATATTTTGATTTTTTTGAACTTCTACTTTATTTTATGAATCAATTAGGGTACGATTACGCAGAACAAAAATAATCAACATCTATTGGTCATAAACTTAGTATTTCTTCAAAAACCATATTGTATTTCATTATTGTCAAAAATATTTAAATAAATACATTGAGTAGTACAATACAATATCGCACGCTAGCCTGGGGGCTAATGCGGTCTCGATCAACTAGATTAGTTGAGAGAATTCGTTATCGATATTGTTTTCGGCACATTTTGCATGTTGTAGGATGAGTACAACGATACACCGTGCCCCAGTGCTGAGTCGAGAAAATTTCTAGCTCGAAAAGTTCCTCGACCTGATCGGGAATCGAACCCGATATCACAACTGTGTGGGAGAGCTAGCCGACCGACATCGCTAACCACAGAACCACGGGGACCATACTTTGAGTAGTAAAATATGATTTTTTTTTGTCTTGTATGTGATCTGAATCACCATTTCAAATCTCACTTTTTTGTTCAAAATGCAATACTTTTCAGTAATCCTAATTAGTCTACGGAATATTATGCAAAAACTAACCCATAAAGTGTTATTAATTCATGAAAAACTTCGTGAGCAGGGAAGGATTAATAAAGTAACCGTTTTTTTGTTCGTAGTAACAAATGTTTTTTAACCGCAAAAAATAATGGTGTATCTTATTTTCTCCGACTGAAGATGAGAAACTCGTTTTTTAAAAGTGTTATCCCAAGCGAACATTTATCTTCATTTCTTTAAAAAAAATCCTTATCAATGTTGCTCTAAATAAATAAACCAATAAACACCATTCGACGAGTTTCTAAGGGATACTTCAAGCCATCTTCATATGACATTAGTTTTATTTCTGTTTTTGTTTATTTGTAGGTATAATTGAGTTGACCGAGCGACATACGGCAGAGTATTTAAAATCTGAATTGTTGAAACTTGGTCAGCTTTTCCACATAGAATTGTGGCAATGGTACTCAGCGACGGTAGATAACGCCTCCAACGGAATTAAGGCAATTGAACTGATACAAACCAAACAGATTGATGATATCTACGAACAGTATTCCATCGACGGCGAAGAAAGCCCAACTGAGGATGAAGATGGCATTATTGGAGACAGGCTCGATGAGATTTTAGAGGCATGCGCTGAAAACTTGCGTATCAACCAAATTGAATGTGTGCGATGTGGAGCACACACGCTAAATTTAGTTGTCACGGATGCCACAAAAAACTCGAAAGTAGATTTGAAGGCCGTCACGAAAGTCGTTAAAGAATATCGTAAGGCAGAATACCAACCACGGTTTAGATATTCTGGAGTAGCCATGCCCCCAATCCCGAACCAGATCAGATGGAACCACTACTATTTGATGCTAAGGGAGCTCGTGAAATAGCGCGAATTTTTCGCCGGATTGGGTGTGAAGTACCCTACGCTAGGTAAAAATGTTGCTTTCTGGAATTTAACGGAATCGCCTCATCAGTTTCTAAAAAAGGTAGTGGTTTTTTTGAATTTTGAAATATATATATATATATATATATATATATATATATATATATATATATATATATATATATATATATATATATATATATATATATATATATATATATATATATATATATATATATATATATATATATATATATATATATATATATATATATATATATATATATATATGTGGCGTCATCAACATTGCAGTCCTCACTTATATGATTGCTACATTTACATTGATACTGATCCCTTTGCTGAAACCTTTTTCTTTACACTATATTGAACTTTCTTATACACAGTAACGAGCTTCTCTCATCTCAGTCTCCAATACATTCAAAAAGATCAATTGTATCCAAATAAAATTTTAATAAAGGAAATGACTTTAGTATTAGCTTGCCACTCAATCTGAGTATATCATTTTCCTTCTGAACGCCGCTCCTATATTGAGAGCACGCTAAAGTGGTGACCCCGACGTGATCGTCGAATAATTAGTAATTGTTCCTTATTCTGGAACAGCGTATCGCGTAATTCTAAGTATTATTTTTCGGTCACACGTTCACGCGAAATGACGGACGATAAAACCATACCCGGTGGGCTTACGAGCCAGCAATCGGTCGAGACAATTCACGTGCCGCGACTCAATCCGCCCAGCATGGCCGACACGAACATCGAAACGTATTTTATGTCACTTGAGTTTTGGTTCGCTGCATCAGGGATTGGTTCAAATTCCCAGCAAGACTCCCGTAAATACAATATAGTGATGGCACAAGTGCCTCCGAATAAATTGACCGAGCTGCGATCGATTATAGAGGCGACTCCTGCGAGTGACAAATACGTTTACATAAAAACGAAGTTAATCGAATACTTTGCCGATAGCCAACAACGACGCCTTCAACGTGTTTTGTCCGATATGCCTCTAGGAGATCTAAAACCGAGCCAACTTTTCAACGAAATGAAGCGCGCTGCAGGAAATTTACTTGGTGAAACGGTGTTGCTCGATTTGTGGGCAAACCGATTGCCGCCATATGTACAAGCTGCAGTGATCGCAGCGACAGGGGACGCATCTAACAAAATCACCATTGCCGACGCCATAGTTGATTCGATGGGACTGCGACAAATAAATGCCATCGATCACCACGTGCAAAACAGAGAGATGGCGGCCGCAGCCATTCAGGAGCCTGCAACTATCGATCCAATTGCGGATTTACGAAAAGAAATCGCTGAACTTACTAAAAGGCTCGAAAGGATGCTCCCCAGGCAGAATACTGTTCGCGATCGGGCGCGTTCCCGTTCTCGTGATAACGAGAGGCGGAATTCACATCGCGAGAGAGAGCCGTCGGTCGGAATCTGCTGGTATCATCGAACGTTCGGAAATGATGCCCGAAGGTGCCGAAAACCATGCACCGGCAGCCAGCAGTCTTCTTCTAATCAACAATGACGTCACACTGGGGGTATTGTGGTGGAAATAGGGGAGCTTTCTAACACAGCCGCAATATACCGCCTAAAAATTTCGGATTCAACCTCCAATATGCAGTTTTTAATCGATACTGGTGCCGATGTATCCGTAGTTCCGAAGGGATTAAGCTATCCAAAAATAAAACCAACGTCAGTGAAGTTATTTGCTGCGAACGGGACAGCAATCAAAGTTTACGGTGAAGTGCTACTGAAAGTTAACCTCGGTCTCCGCCGCGAGTTTTTATGGACATTTCTCATCGCTGACGTTGCATCGGGGATAATCGGTGCGGATTTTATTTGCAATTTCGATTTATTGATAGATCTCAAACGAAACCGTCTCATTGATAACAAAACCCGCCTTGAATCTGTCGGTTCCCTCGCTTTAACTAACGAATACTCGATCAAAACATTCAGTGCAGTGTCCCCGTATGCTGAAATACTAGCAGAATTCCCAAGCATCAGTCGTCTTGCACCACCAGGTACAATTAGCAAATCGTCGATTGTTCATCGTATCGAAACCACCGGTCAACCTACATTTGCAAGGCCACGTCGTCTTGCACCAGACAAACTCGAAGCCGCCCGAAACGAGTTCGAACATCTGATGAAGCTAGGGATCTGCCGACCATCCAACAGTAATTGGGCCAGCCCTCTGCACTTAGTTAAAAAGGCAGATGGCTCTTGGCGTCCTTGTGGAGATTACCGTGCTTTAAATGCGCAGACCGTACCGGATCGATATCCTCTACCGTATCTACAGGATTTTACGAGCAACCTGCAAGGTAAAACAATATTTTCCAAAGTTGACTTGCAGAAAGCGTTTCATCAGGTACCAATTCATCCCGACGATATTCCCAAAACGGCCATTACAACACCATTTGGGCTTTTTGAATTTGCATTTATGACTTTTGGGTTACGAAACACAGCTCAAACCTTCCAACGTCTCATCCATGAAGTCGTTAGAGGATTAAACTTTATATTTCCGTATATCGACGATTTGTTTATCGCTTCTTCTTCCCCTGAAGAGCATCGAGACCATTTGCGTCAGCTGTTCGAAAGATTAAAACAGCACAACTTAACAATAAACCCCGCTAAATGCGAATTCGGCCGCAGCGAACTCGAATTTTTGGGACATTCGGTTTCCGCCAAGGGTATTCGTCCATTACCAGAACGCGTTGAAGCTATTCAGAATTTTAAGCGGCCATCCACCGTTAGAGAATTAAAAAGTTTTCTAGCGATGATAAACTTTTACCGAAGGTTCATCCCAAACGCCATCGAAGCTCAAATACCGTTGTTACAAATGACTCCCGGTAACAAGCGCAACGATCGCTCTCCGTTAATGTGGAATGAAGCAAAATCACTAGCTTTTGAACGATGCAAACAGCAGCTCGCTCAGACAACGCTTTTAGCACATCCCTCCAAAACAGCAGAACTTTCTCTCTGGGTCGACGCTTCTGACATTGCAGCGGGTGCCGTTTTGCACCAGATTGTTGATGGGGAAATACAACCACTGGGATTTTTCTCAAAAAAGTTTGACAAACCGCAACTTCGCTACAGCACCTGTGATCGTGAATTAACTGCGATCTTTCTCGCAGTTCGGCAGTTCAGGTTTATGCTTGAAGGACGTAGCTGCCATATTTATACTGACCACAAACCAATCATCTATGCCTTTCATAAAAAATCTGATAAAGCTTCAAATCGTCAAGTTCGCCAGTTGGATTTTATTGGGCAGATAACGACGGACATTCGGCACATAGTTGGCAGAAAAAACATCGTCGCCGACTTACTCTCCCGTATAGCTGTCATCAAAGCTTCGCCTTCGCTAGATTTCGACACACTAGCTGATGATCAAAAATCCGATGATGAGCTACAGAATATTTTAAAAGGTAAATCGAAAAGTTCCTTGAATTTAAAATTGTTCAACGTTCCAGGCAGTGAAAAGCAGCTATTTTGTGATTGCTCGGGAGAACGCATTCGACCGTTCGTCACGAGACGTTTCCGGAATAACGCTCTGCAAGCAACTCATCATCTTTCGCACCCTGGTACACGTGGAACGGCTAAACTGATGACTGATCGATTCGTTTGGCCAGGCATTCGCAGGGACAGCATAACATCCGCTAGGAATTGTTTACAGTGTCAACGAGCAAAGGTTACGCGTCATACTCAATCACCGGTTACCCGATATTCTACGCCAGATAATCGTTTTGCTCATATAAACATTGACATAGGTGGACCTTTCTCTCCAAGTAAAGGACAACGCTACTGCCTGACGGTTATCGACAGATTCACAAGGTGGCCAGAAGCATTTCCCATTCCGGATATGACCGCCCCGACAATCGCGGAGGCACTACTTACCGGATGGATTGCACGGTTCGGCGTTCCGCAATACGTCACAACCGATCAAGGCCGTCAATTTGAATCGTCTCTGTTTTTTTAACTGACCCGTATGCTAGGGATTACCCATCTACGTACAACAGCATATCACCCTCAGTCAAACGGCATCATCGAACGGTGGCATAGAACCTTAAAGGCAGCGATTTTATGCCACGACCCCGACCATTGGTGTGAACAGTTACCGGTAATCTTACTCGGTTTGCGAGCGTCCTACAAGGAGGACATCAAAGCTTCTCCAGCAGAGATGGTGTACGGAACAACCCTTCGCATACCGTCCGAGTTTTTCATTGACAAGCCGAAAAAAACGAACGAAACTGAATTTATCGCTACCTTACGTAATATGATGCGGAAATTGCGCCCAAATGATACCGCGTGGCATGGTAAGCAAAATGTTTTCATACATCGGGATTTGCACTCATGCAAACATGTTTTCATACGCAATGATGCTGTGCGGCCATCATTATCGCATCCTTACGAAGGACCCTTTGAAGTGTTGAATCGAACTAGTAAGTTCTTCAAGGTTAACATCAGAGGACGACCAGTCAACGTCTCAGTCGACCGATTGAAACCCGCTTATGTATTAGATGAACAACAGCCAACGATTGCTCCTGGACCGACAGCCACAACAACTGATACAATTCCACCGACTAGGGTCACTCGCTCTGGTCGCCGAGTTGTGATTCCTCTTCGCTATCACTAGATAATAACCTAGTCTAGGAGGGGAGTACTGTGGCGTCATCAACATTGCAGTCCCCACTTATATGATTGCTACATTTACATTGATACTGATCCCTTTGCTGAAACCTTTTTCTTTACACTATATTGAACTTTCTTATACACAGTAACGAGCTTCTCTCATCTCAGTCTCCAATACATTCAAAAAGATCAATTGTATCCAAATTAAATTTTAACAAAGGAAATGACTTTAGTATTAGCTTGCCACTCAATCTGAGTATATCATTTTCCTTCCGAACGCCGCTCCTATATTGAGAGCACGCTAAATATATATATATATATATATATATATATATATATATATATATATATATATATATATATATATATATATATATATATATATATATATATATATATATATATATATATATATATATATATATATATATATATATATATATACATATATATATATATATATAAATTAATACAATTCTCATTCAAACTTATTGGTAAGAATAGAATACACTAAGGTCGCTTTTTACGCGGTTGTATGGGCCCGCGTAAAAAACGACATTTTTGAGTTGCAAAAAGTAGGAGGGTGGTATTCAAGACACGACCGCATGACGTTGGACTACGGTATTCTTATATTCCATTAAAACAAATAATAGAGAGAATTGCAACTCTAGTATTTGCTGCAATTTTATCTAACAGTGCATTTCTGGATGCTGAGACGTTAAAATGTTATAAATAATAATATATACTAAAAGAATGGATATCTTTTATTTAATCGCTGTCATTTCATACATATTCGAATCAACCCTTTGTTTGCTGCACTACCAAGACAATCATTTAATTGAGCGAATTGGTAAAATTTTCCTATCTAAGCAAAAAGCAAACTTTACGAAACTATCTGAAATTGGAGCCCAGAACGATTCAACCGAAAACTTTAAATTTGAAAATTGTTTGACATTTAATCGATAAAACTCATGCTAGGTTAGTTCCAGCCCAGCATATAACTTCATGTATTTGAAAAAAAATAAACGTTTGGTTCAATAACTTAATATAGCAAGAGCTCAATCACACGTTTTTCGGTAGTTGTTATCAAGGTTTGGGCGAGTGACAGGAAAATATCTTAACTTCTTCAGTTGTGATTTAGAGCATTTCTAATTGTTTTGTTATTTTTCACGATAGCGACAAGTTTGTTTCTTTCTCTGTGTGCGAGAAACAAAATCAAAACCGCGCACCGAGAAACAAAAACGAAAATTTAATGAATGCTCATTGAGAAAACTTGCAACTTTTTTACCAATAACTTATGATACTCAAAAGAACCCGTTTTGATCTAAATCAAATTTCTAGTAAATAAGTGTTGATCATTCATAGGTAGTAATTTTTCCTCGATGAATAAAGACTGGCTGAAGAAGTTAAAATCGCTGCTGTAAAATCAAATTCACAACTGTGTTCGTTAAGACGTTTTAATATTTTCAATGACAATAATAATCTTCGATAAACACCCGCTATTCGCTATTTATTCACACACATGCTATAACTATCTAAACACGCGTTAAAACTATTCATACACACGCTGTAGCTATAGCTATCCATACACACGCTATTCCTTTCCATACATCCGATACAACTATCTATACACACGCATAAGCTATCCAACCATGTGCTATTACTATCCATACATACGCTATAACTAATCATTACACACGCAGCAGCTATCCACACACAAGCTATAACTATCCGTACACACGCTGAAGATATACACGCAATAGCCATAATATGCTACACATGCTAGTGTCTTACACACGCTATAGCTAGCCATACACACGCAACAGCGCCATCCCTATCATCGCAAATGTCATAGCAATACAGATGCACATACGCTATATGTGCACACTGCACACACACCCAACGTTGTCACCCAACGATATCTGAATTGGATTACCGCTGGTGGGGTCCAACTCAGATCGAAGGAGCACCGAACTGAATGAAGAAATGCAGCTTCCCACTACCTCCGCCGCTGCTGCCTGATACCACCGCTCTGGTTCTGCTGCAGCTCAGTTTGGCCGCTGGAATCAGCCACCGCTGCTGATTATACAAGACCGGCCTGGTGGCCTTTCACTTGTTAACTGATGACTGCTATGAGACGACACAGGCTATTATATAGCCCAAAGCAAAAATCCATCCGCGAGCAAACAAGAAGCGAGCTTGTGATTGGTTGAATGTGCACGACTTTTAACACAACTTTTAACTAGTTTAGTATCGAAAACATATTTAAATTATTATATGACAATCTTGCGCAATATTTCCCCCATCAATCAAGCCATTGGTGTTTAGAATCTGTTCAGTGGTAATGATAAAAGAAGCATTTTAAAACGGTGTTGAAACACCTGTTGCAGCTACCGAAAGCGAGCTCGTTATTGGTTGAAAGCTGTGAGACTGTTTACAAAGTCAGATCGGTTGTATCCGTTAGTGTCGACTGTGCTTGTGAAGAGAGGTGGTGATTGGTTGCTCGGTATGATTTAGACAATCGATGTGATTTATCAATTTTTCAATAGTGTATCTCGAACAATAGGTTATTTTTGTTACATAAATTCAACCGTAAAAGAATTTCTGATCGGTTGATGCCAAAACCTCGAAATTCTGAAAAGAAATGACTGATATACAAGCTCTCAAAACCTGACCACTTTTCCCTGGGTTTCCCCGGTTGAATTACTAGATTTTCAAATTCAGGTGCCTAACTTCGATATAGACGTTAGTCCAACGTCAATATAACAAAGAAAACCGTCCTAAAACGATCAAATCTCGTTTGAATATGATAGTGGTCAATCTAGAGACCAAAATGCAATATTTCAAATTTTGAGTATTTACACCAAAAATTGTGAATTTTTTTGAAAACTGATATATGGTCACTCGTGGCCTAAAATGGAAAACGTGATTGAAATTAGCTCGATATCTTGTACCGTTTTTGAGTAATGGAGAAAAGCAACCCGCGTAAAAAGCGACCTTACTGTATTGACGTAATGTTAGTGCTTAAGAAATAGCGAAATAAAACAAATGACTCTAAAATTCGAACAATTTAATTACAAGCGATACCGGAAACGTTCAAATAGTACGTTCAAATAGTACGTTCAGTTTTTGCAGTGATTGCTATACCTTTCTAGGAGAAAGGCAAAAACATTTTCTCTCTTTTATTATGCTCTTTTTATTATGCACTTCAAACATCTAGATTGCATAAAACGATCACGATGATTACATAGAAACATAGCTGTGTGTTTTTAAATACTGCCAAATGTGATATTTCATCGTAACGGATATTTATAACATAGCAATTCCATAAAAATGTCTCAAATTTTTTGATTGTTATTTATTGATTGTTTTTTGATTTACCCTTTATTCCTCTAAGCTCAACAAAATATAAGTAAAACATTATGTAATTTTGCGTAAAAAATAATCAGATATTAACTATGTCTTATTATTAAGGATATTCAATTTATTATAATATTGCAGTGGATTTTTTGCTTTTTTGTTGTCTTACAGTGTATTTATTTTTACGGAAGCACATAATTACTACCTACATTTTTGCCGAAAACGTTATACCGATAGAATAAACGGCCCTATTTCTCTCTTTTTCTTTTAATTACTTTCTTTTTATATATAATAAAATACATATCATAAAATTAGCATACTTTTTGAAGTTCTCATGAACAAAAATAAATTTTCAAAATATGAGCTCTTCGGGAAATTAATATTCTTTTTGGGACACCGATTAAACAAACCGTTCTGACTTTAAAAATCAATACAGGGTTTACCTAAACCCTTCTCAAAAATTATTCGCGATTAGAAAAAATAATTCAAGCACAAAATGACGATTCCACTCCATAGGAACATCTATGCAAACATCTAATAAAAAATGGTCGATTGGAATGGTTTCTCGTTTTCTGTAGAGATGCTCAGCTCTGTGGTGCTCTGGAGCACCATATATAGATAAAAAAATTGTGGGAAGAATAAAAATTACAAATGTCATTAATCGTTGCACTCGATTAGCAATGAATCTACATAAAATATTTTTTATTATGAAATCGATTTTTCAGTGTTGCTTTAAAATGGTTGTGAAAAAATACACACGATTCATTCAACCTAAAATCCAGTCTTTCTTCTACACTAGTTTATTACAATTCAATCAAGCTATCATTTGACAGCTCTAATTGAAAGCGTATTATAATGGCAACATTTTGTAGAAGAAAAAACACAATCAAAACAATTTTTTCGGTAAAAATCTAGTCTTGATAATTCTTTGTGCGCTGAAATTACTATGAGCGGCAAAAGATGCGTTTTCAAATATTTTGAAACTCCTCCGAACATATTATACGATTATAATAAACATTTGTATCACTACTCAATTATTCGCACGAAAACAACAAAATGTGACATTGTGCATCGGTGGAATTTTTTATGTAAACTACATCCAGAATGATGTTATTCTTCACAGAATTTTGAAAAAAATCTAAAGCATTGAAGCGTAATAGAAAATCAGTTCACCCTGACATTTTTTTAATGAAATGTTTTATGATGATAAAATCGGGTGAAAAATGTGATAAAATCGGGAGCAGATAAATCGGGGGCAGATAAATTCGGATACTGATATAATCGGGTGTTTACTGTATCCATATCATATATTTATATAAATATATATAAATATATATATATATATATATATATATATATATATATATATATATATATATATATATATATATATATATATATATATATATATATATATATATATATATATATATATATATATATATATATATATATAATTTTATTAATTTATTGAAGGTATTGAAGGATGAGTTCTCTACACGTATTAATTAGTTTTATCGTTTTTAATTAGTTAGTTTTATCGATAAAGCTTTCAAAAAAATACTTACCGAGAGAGCGGGTGACGAGGTTGACATCCTTAAAAAATTGAACGCTTACTCCCAATACGCTCTTGTTCATTTTGGACGTGCAGTCAAACTTCATACTTAGAAGTTGCCCCGCTATTTCGGTTGTGATTATTTCCACTATCGCGTTATTAGTTTGCCTTATTGTTTGGACAATGCTGTGCCGATTCACTTTAACGTTGAGGGCTTCAAGGATAGGATCGACGATATCACGGAGGCCCTCCCACTCCATGCTTGCAAAAGGCAATCGTGGAGTGTGCAAAGTTTTATCAACCCACCCATGATTTTCCGACGGTATACTCTAACTGGGGTTGATTCATCCGGCTGTCCAACAATTTTCGATCTTTTGCGGCGCAGAAGATCGTCCACTTCCTCTTCTGGAATTCGCTTTCCTAAATTAAGGATGTTGAATTCGACAGGGTGCTGCTCACGAAGATGCCGATGGCAGTTCGTAACGTTAATGACTTTTGGCCGATAGCTACAATTTTCCACCGCCGTGCACCTGAAATTGCCATTCTCCGCTACAAACATTTGCCGAACTTTTTCGGATACATTATTTTTTCTTAGCCCTTTGTCCATCTTGACGCCTTATACCGACAAAAGCTTCTAACCAACTAGCAATTTGCACTTGCGCTTGCACCTACCAGCTACCACCAAAAAAACCCCGTTAAGTTGAGTGAGAGTAGGAAAACACGAACTCTCTTTCTTGATAAAAAATCCCCATCATTGAGTAAATATTTACGATCTAATTTCTCTTATTCATTACTTGTTCATAACGCGACTAACTTTATATTCTCAGCTGTGCACATAGAGAATAACATATATTGCGTGCTCCCACGATGAAAAGTACATCGTAAGAAGGGAGGCGGAGAGAGTGCACCAGTAACGATTTTTTTTATAAGGTGCTCTTTTGAGATCTTCGTTATTCACCTACCATGGAGGTCTGTTTGCAAATGTGCGAAGAATAAGAACAACTCGCACACTGACGACGATGTCTACGCATCATAGGCTTGGTTTATACGTATTCATTAGTCGCTAGAAGCGATTTTTTTCCATCGGTGAACCATGATATATGAAGAATCACAAAATTGTCCATCATTTTATCATTCCAACGGAATATTGATTACTATGATCCGTCATGTGGTTACATCAATATCACCGTTTGAAATCTTTCATTCCAACGTTACACCTTGGTTTTAGTTTCCCGCAGAATGTATCTCGATATAGTGCGGTTAGACGTAGTCCTACGTCAAAAATATATGGATAAATTTAGGAATCGAACAGAGTTGAAAAAAGTGCCAAAAAATGGGTTTGTAGCTTGAAAAGGTCATTTTTTAATAAATCACGTTTGGGCAACCTGAAATTTTTCTTAGAAAGTCGAAATGTTCTACAAAAATGCTATAAATAACATTATCTTCCAATTCAGGGTTGAGCACCTTGACTTTTTCAACATCGATTTTTTTGGACACCCTGATTTACAGATAACGCATCAACTATTACCGAATCATGTGCTTTTGAGAATTAGAAGTGGCGGTTCGAAGTCGGCTATTTTTGGCTTCAACACCGTTTAACCTTGAAGTATTGCAATTCCAAACAACATAGGACAACGATTTTCATTAACCATTTTCAATTTGGTCTAAACTTTTGTACATTGCCTCTTCGAGTAAATTGTTAAAGATCTCGATAGCATTACTTTGCGAAATTAGTGAACTGTTTCCACTTCTGCAGAGATTATTATCCTTTGAATTCGCAATCGACGAAGTAATTTGAACACAATAGTAAAAAATGCTTCATTGAATAGTACCATTTAGTAAAACCATTCGCACAATTTCTTCGATCCGAAATTCTGTCGTTGCATTTCATAATAATTTGTGAATGTCTTTATATTCATCATCATATTAAATAATCGTAATTTAGTGTAGGCGTTTTTTTTTAAGTTTTTTCCTCGTTCCATTTAGCTACTAGCTGTCCCGGCTCGTTCCGCTCATTTTTTTTTATTAAAATGATTTTTTTATAGTCTGCAAAAGCATAAGGAGTCGGGCAATGGATACAAACTCAAAAGAAAATTCGTTTGAAATTATTGGTTCAATCGGAATTAGAACATTCTTGCCTTTCAGCTTTTGTACACCATCTCGATTCTAAAAATACCCATATTGGATGACATTCGGTCATTATCAGCTGATTTCCAGAAAAGGAAATCGTCAACTTGGATTTCAAAATGGTGTGTGGAATCAATTTCTGGCTTCTGGCCAGCAGTTTGATACCGGAAATACCCATATTGGATGGTATTCAGTTCTGGCCTCTGGGCGTCATTCTGGTTCCGGATATACCCATGTTGGGTGGTATTCGGCCATTTTTGGCAGTTGTCCAGAAACCGGAAATCGCTATTTTAGATTTCAAAAAAAAAGTTCATTACTGGAGTTCATTACTGGCCTCTGAGTGCCATTCTGGTTCCGAAAACAACCATTTTGGGTTGTAATCGGTCTCTTTGGGCTGTTTTCCAGAAACCGTAAATCGAGGTACGATGCTGTCCTAACAAGCCAGTCGTCCTAGGTTCGAGTCTTGACTCGGGAGAGACTGTTAGTGTCAGTAGGATCGTAGCGCTAGCCCCGCAATTGTCCTGTACACTTAACGGTTGGCTGCGAAGTCTGTGTATAGTAAACAGAAGGTCAAGTTCCGAATCGGAATGTAGCACCAAGGCTTCGCTTTGCTTTGCTTTGTGTATCATCAGGATTACGGAAACACCCATTTTGGATGGTATTTGGACACTTTTGGCGCTTTTTTAGACACTGGATATCGTCATCTTAGAATTAAAAATGGTATATGAGGTTGATTTTTGGTGGCATCGTCACGGTTACGGAAATACGCTTATTGGGTGGCATTTGGTCACCTTCGGCTGATTTCTAGAAACCGGAAGTCGCCATCTCAGAATTCAAAATGATGCCCGGGGTCGATTTTTTTTGCTTCGGTACATCATTCTGGTTCCGAAAATATCCGTATTGGGTTGTGTTCTAGAAGCAGGTTGTCGCCGTATCAGAATTCAAAATGGTGTCAGAGGTCGATATTTGACTTCTATGCAGCATCACAATTACAGGAATAGCCAGATTTGGTCGCTTTTAGCTGTTTTCCAGAAATCGGAAGTCGCCATTTTGGAATTAAAAATTGTGTCTCTGGTCGATTTCTGGCTTTGGTGCATCATCATGATTACGAAAATATCCACTTCTTGGTACTTGGTCACTTTTGGCTCTTCTTCAGCCCACCCCCCTCCTTCAAAAGTAGGGAGGGGTATCAAACCATCATAGAAATATTTTTGCCAAACTTGCCAAATTTGGTTCCATTAGCTGGTTTAGTGCTGAAATTCGTGTTTCATATGAATGGTACCCTTCCCTTTCTGAAGAGGAAGAGGTTTCGAACTATCTTGAAAGTATTTTTTGCCCCTAAAAATCTTCCCATGCCAAATTTGGTTCAATTTGCTTGATTAGTTGTTGAATTGTGCAGAAATTTGGGTTTTATTTATATGGGAGGAATTTCTTCCAGAATAGGGAGGGGTGACCATGAAAATATGTTCTGCCCCCAAAGATTTTAACATGCCAAAATTTGGTTCCATGGATTAATTCTGGAGTCATGCAAAAATTTGTGTTTCATCTGAATGGAAGTCCCCTTTTCCGGAGGAGGGGGGTCGTCAAACCACCATAGGAACATTTCTTACCCTCAAAAACTTCCACATGCCAAATTTGGTTCCATTTACCTGATTAGTTGATGAGTTATGCAGAAATTAGTGTTTCATTCGTAAGGAAGCCCTCCTTTCTAGGAAAGGGAGGGGTGTCAATCTACCACATAAATATTTCTTGCTCTTGTGAACCAGATGGTATGGAAGGGCTCCCTTCCAAAGCAGGGAGGGGTGTCGAACTATCACAGAAATATTTCTTGCATCCTAATACATCAACTTGCCATGTTTGGCTTCATTTGCTCGAATAGTTCTCGAGTTATGCATAAATTTGTGTTTCATTTGTATGGGGCCATCCCTTTCAGAGGAGGGAGGGATCACAATCTCTCATAAGAACCTTCCTCGGCCCCAAAAACCTTACATACAAATTTTCATGTTGATCGGTTCAGTAGTTTCCAAGTCTCTATGGATCATACAGACAGACAGATAAAATTCCAGTTTTTGCGACAAAACTGTTGGAGTAAATCATACGTTTCAGCTTTGTCCAGAAATTCTCGATGGGACACAGCTGGGAGACGTAGGGCGGGTTCGCCGTCTTGGGTACCACATCGACATTTTGCCGCTCCATCTCCTCCAACAATCGCTTCGAGTAGTAGGCCGACGCCAGATCCGGCCACAACACCGCGTCTTCGGCCTTATGATATTTTTTGATGAACGACGCAACTTCCGGCAGGCACTTCGTTTTATAAGTTTCCCCGTTCACGGCCAGTCCGAAGCGAAAGAAGAGCAGCATTGACAAACCCTTCACGCTGATTGTCAGCCACAGCAGCACCTTCTTAAGGAACTTGGAGTGTGCAAGAAACTTCACCATGGTGCTTATTTCCTTCGTGGCGGCAGTAAAATACAAAGTGTTCTGCCAGTTGTTGCCATCCTGGGCGAGACAGGTCTTATCGTCCATTACGTCGTGATTCGCCGGGAAAATCGATTTAACCATTGATTTTATTCAGGCGCATGCGTAATTGCCAGCAGCTCCGAGGCTAGTGAACAGGATTGCTGCTTTCTGACATGTATGTCCTTGTTCGCCAGGCAGTTTTGCACTGTTTGGCCGGTTGCATGGACCTCCCGGCCAAGCGTACGCAGCAATGTAGCCACTTTTCCTTTGGAGCTTCTTGTCGCTCAGGGTCGTCGGCCGTCCGGAACCGAGCTTTCTTTCAATGCACTGATTGTTGCCCAATAGTGTCAAGGTGTTGTAGATGCCGGAACGAGCGTATCCGGTGTCCACTAACTGCCGCACGATATCCATTTTCGACACGGTGGGGTACTGTTATTTAAACCCGCACACATCTAAACTGAGTAGTTGTCTATCTGATGCCTGCTATGGAATATTTAGCAGCTGATGAAGTGCTGAAAATAGTAGAAAATGCTGCCGAAATAACAAAAACTGCTACATACCAATGGCGCTTCTTAGTACCCTAAATTCAATTGTTGTAAAGTTGTTAAAAAATTTCTACCACTCGCCAGAACATTCCGGATAGTTGTAAAATTCAATTATTTTCACAGCACTACTGAGAAGTCAAACGGATTTCACTGAACACACTGCAATAAAGCTCTGCGGTAGGCACAGAGCTCTTTACTTTAAATGGGAGCAGTCGCAACGGTTGTTCACACAAAAGTGACGCTAACTTGTTGATTCCTGCTCCTCCCGAGAAGTTGGTTGGCGCGAAAGATTATCGCTCATAGTTAACAGTTCGGAAGTGTTGCTAGCGGGATAAGAAGAACGGAAAAAACGGAGTTTCAAACACTGAAGGAAATATAGTCGGAACACTCTACTAATTAACTACACAGAAAAATAAAAATACCAAAAAATGCGTATTTTTGACCCTTCTGTGCGGGAAGGTACTTTTGGGTAAAAGTGATTTACCTACTTTCGAGTACCTGCACGAAAAGCATCATTTAGGTGAAAGTGGATACCTTGAATCATCAATAACGATATCAAAAACTCCATACAATTTTTACCCAAAATTAAGTATTCGCATTTTATTAAGCTGTTGCGTTGTTTTCACCAGTTTTGATGCGTATTATTTACCTAAATCAGTGAAAACATATAAGTTTACGTAAATTTACGTTGTTTTTACGTGTTCACTTGGTAGTATCATCTTGGTGTGTACCAAAAGAAGGGAAAATAACACTTCACTAAAATAGGATATTAACTGTTTCTCTAGGGGAAAAGTATCAGTAATGGCATGAACCAGTTATGGCCTATGAAGTTCAAATGGAGTAGTGCCATAACTGGTACCATTTCGCTTATGCGATAGAACCATAACTGGTGCACTCGCCATAACTGGCTCACCTACCCTACATGTATTAAAATTGGAGTTTAATTTAATGCCTTGGTGTGACTTACTCTTAACAACAAAAATAATAGGTTATAGGTTATAGCAAAATTGGCCGGAAGGTCACCCAGCGAAACTTTTCCAGGGTAATGAAGTGGCGATATTTGGCAGAAGGAACGAGGCTAAAATCAGTTTCTTATATAATAAAGTATTACACAGAAGCACAGATAAAAAATAAGCATGCCACCTCTCAATATCGGTATTGCTAATAATAGAAGTGCAGATACCCGGGCCTACTTTCTGCTGGTCAATCCACTTTACAGTGAATCATTCTCTTGCAACAGTGATCGGATAGATAATGAAGACTAATTTTGCTAGCTTTTATACGTGACTACTGAGAGTTATACTTCCACTGGGCATGTCGTTGTGCACTCGAGCGAGCAAAGCAATAACAACAAATAGTTTACAAAGTCAAATCGTTTATATACTTTAGTGTCGGCTGCGTTGGGGAAGAAAGGCAGTGGTTATTTAGTTAGGATTTAGACTGAAGCAGGTATTAGACGAAGCGAATATTTGCTAATTTTGGTAAGAATTTCATTTGCTCAAAATAAATCCGTACCAAAACAAGCAAATATTTGCTTTGTGTGATACCTGCTTAAGACTGAGAGTTTTTCCTGATATTTGGCCTTGTTCTCAGCTCTGTTTGGACGAAATATGGGTTTAACAGGTCTCTGTATTTTTCAATAATACAATAGTTAGCGTCACATAAACACAATATTCTTACCGGCAGCAAGAATGAAGAAAATCTGTTGGGAACTGACTGAACTTTAGGCATTTGAACAATTTTTGTGACGGTAATAGCCTGTTCTACTTTTTCGAGAATTTTTCATATTCTGTTTTTTATCGAATTGCTGAGCAATCTCACAAGCTGACTTTACCTGCTGACAAAAATTCACAACTTTTCGTGTTACTAAAACAAATCTCTTTGTCGATTACATGTACCGATTGAATATATTTGCGTACTATGTTGAACGAATATTCAACAAACTTTAACATTCGTTTCAAATTACATGATCGTAAGACTCTAGATGCTAAATGTAGCTACACAAACACGTATATGTAGAACATGTTTTCATCTTTAATCTAAAAATAGATTTGGTTTCAATGGAACTCAGTGACATTTTTAGTCATTTGAAAACAAATATTTACTACCTGATTTATTCATTGATCGGAACAATAGTTTGTTTGTTTTATTGGTGACATATTTTCATACACATTTTAATGTGTACCTATTGACGGTTACAGCTAACAATTTTACTGGTCGTAATGAAAATTCGCCATTCACCGGGCGATATTACACCATTAGCTTGACGCTCTCATTAAAGCTTTCATAATTTAGCCAAGGGAACAGGACCAACGGACTATTACTTAAATATTATTCATAGCGGGTCAGATTTACGGTTAGATATACTGGGCTATAAGCTTACCGAAGATTGCTGCACGCTAATGGTAGAAACGCTGAAATTTTACTCTCGCTACCGCAGATGAACACCGCCCTGTTCGTGCTGTTCAAGGTGTTGACCTGCATTGTTCTGCCGGGAGGACTGGACGCCCAGAAGGAGAGCAACGGTAAGTACAACGGGCAGCAGAGGCTCTAGTTTCAATTCAACAATCGCAATACGCTACCCTCGCGGCCCGTTTCCGCACCGCATCCATTCGGAGCCCGGTTCGGTTTGTTGATGTGGCAGGTCGGTTTTCCATCGTTTAGCACAAAAAGTTGGGATGATAACCGTAAAGCGCTTGCTGAACTGCAACCGGACAAAGTATTCTGGTGCCCTCGGTGCCTGGCTGTGTATGCTAATTTATTACCCAAGCCATAAAAATTTATTTATTCCACAGGTTTAATATAGGTTGGTTAGTTGGTTGGTTGCTCGGTTAACCAGAAAGCCCTCGGTTGTCGACAGTTTTTGCCCTTTGCAAATAGTTCATCATTCGACGTAAATTAATATTGTACTGTCTCTTTCCAGCGTACTCATTACCGGGAGCGGACGATGTTGCGATTTTGTGTATCTGCTGAAAAGCTCGCATCCACCGGAGTAATTAAATTAGTTAATTTTCAGATTCCAGGCGCAGTAGATATTGCCACAAGAATGGTTGGACTGGGGACATCGTTGTTCATTGCTTGTCTGAGTAGGAAGTAAAATTAGCGTGGTCTAGAGATATCTTTATGAAACCTCAAAGTTACTTTCAAAAGTAATCCATTTTAACCATCCTCTACGAGTATCAACAGTGAAAAAGGTCAACTTTACTCTACTCACATATCATAATGAAAACTTATATTTAATACCAACAAGTCTCCAGCTAGCAATTGTATTTGTCGTCTAATCTGTTGTTGTACTTCGCCCGGATTGTCCCCGTTGCATGTTTGCATGACTTCTATGTAGCAGCATTTTTTTTGTACTCCGACTCCTTATTCATTGTTTCTATTGTTTTTTCTCACTCGGTGCTCCAAACCGAAACCCTAACCCTAACCGGTTGGAGCTAGGTCTCAACTAAAGCCCCACTCGAGTGCATGTGTCGACCCTGCACCAGCATCGAGGACTCCAACGTCATTCCCCAGGAGCTGGCCGCATTCGCCGATGATGGAACATTGACCGGGTATTTCCAGAAGGGACAGTACAAGTCTAACGAGTAAAATCGCTGCCAGAGGGAAAATTGGATAGTTTGTTCTGTTTAGTTGTACTTTCAGTTGATTGTTGATGGCAAAGTTGGAGCAAGAGTGAATTGTTGTTTACACACTGATGCTGCGATCAATGTTTACAGCTGCGAATAAATGTAAATTAAAATGCGATCTTTCTGATGATGAACTTGAAAGAACTCAAATAGAGGTTTCATTCTAAGCAGTTTGAGCAATAACCTAATCGAATGCAAATATGTGTTATTTATTATTACAAAACGGCTTTTTTAGGATATACAATAATCAGTTTCAGCAATCTTTTGCCTAAAAAACGAACTCTTTTTTGAAGGTGGTTGCTCGCGTTCCGTTTATTGTGAAACTCATGTCACTCATGTCAAAAGGGTGGATTATTTAAGTATCATGTAATATGAGAAGTTTTGTATCAATGAACATGTAGATTACACTGTAAGAAAGCCAAAAAAACTAGGAGAATAGCCCCATGTCTGACTTTTGATAGTGAAATTGAGGTCCTAATACAATTATAGAGCCACATCTTGAAATTGGTGTACAACTGTCAACAAAATCGCTGAATTCACCATTCATCAAAGGATTTCAGCTTGAAAAGCAACGAGAAGTAAAATCTGAGACAAATTTGACCAGAATTAAAAAGGGATTATATGTATATCCCTCCGAAGTTTAGATAGATTAAACGCTTATACTTCTAATATTAAACCATAATAAATAGGATAAAAATTGGCTTCCTTCCATGTTCAAAAAGAAGGAAAAACATGACGAAAATAAATATTGAAAATTTTAAAATGACAACCGTTTTCAAGCCATCCATGTTCAAATGTAGCATTTGAGATGGTGGTGTAACCAAACAGGTCCAAAGGGACCATCATTGCAAATTAGGATTTCAACTGTTGGTATTTGAAAAAGCAATTTTTTGATGCAAATAATGCCATACATGCAACATGAGAGATTTCTGACGGCAGGCGTCGTTCAACTTATCAGGGAATCCACCAGAATTAATGAAGGGACTAGAACTACATGTAAATGCAGTGGAAGTAATGGTTTGGCATAAAACCTAAAATAATCCACCTAGCGGTCAGACCCAGCCTTT
This sequence comes from Wyeomyia smithii, assembly GCF_029784165.1. Lineage (NCBI taxonomy): Eukaryota > Metazoa > Arthropoda > Insecta > Diptera > Culicidae > Wyeomyia > Wyeomyia smithii. The sequence continues at coordinate 59,421,317 of NC_073695.1, read as the reverse complement.
CTCATTCAAACTTATTATTTATGAAAATAGATTTACATGAATGCTTAAATCCAAGAAAGGTATATTCGCTCTTTGGGTTCTCAAATATTGATGTTGTAACTGAAGTATAATATATGAAATTTGACGTAATGTTAGTGCTTAAGAAATAGCGAAATAAAAGAAATGACTCTCAATTTCGAACAATTTAATCACGAGCGAAACGTTCAGATAGTACGATACTACATTTAAATTATGTTGAAGCAACATATATCGATCGAAGCAGGTATAGTTTTGAATAGTCTTTGAATTTCTTTTCTTTCCAAAACTTTTGAACAGCATATCGAATTGTTTTGAAGTTGTTATTTGTAAGTTTGAGAGAAGACTCGTTTGTATGACACTAGTTATGTTCAAATAAGTCGTGCAATACTTGAGATAATAGACTTTCGTTGTTTTACAAATTAAAACATAACGGTTGCTTGAGTTTGATTACAATCAAATGAGAAGGTAACGTATAGGGCAGCCAAACTTTGAAACCACGTGTTCAACCATAATTCATCAGTTAACCCTTAACTAGCCCGTTCATCTGATATCAATATTGTTCAAATCGGTTGTGTAGTTTCTAAGATAATGAAGGTTCGTGATTTTCACATTTCGATACATTACAGACGAAGTTACAGTCCGATTACAGTAAAATTCAATAGGGTGTTATGAGGCAGCTAGACCTTTCATTTGATACTAATTCTGTGGAGTTGGTTCAGCCATCTCTGGGAAAAGTGAGTGAGTTTATGTATTCTTCGGAATATGTTTCTTTTCATAGCTGGATTGCACATTTTTAAACATTACAGGCAAAGTAACAATCCGATTGCAAAATAAATCAATAGGGTCTTATGGGGCTACAAGACCTTCCATTTTACCATTGATTTTATGAAAATCGGTCAAGCCATCTCTGAGAAACATGAGTGAGATTAAAAAGTCTCCAGAACACGTTTCTTTCCATAACTTCTGAACCACATGTTCAATCTCCATAAAATGCAAAAGTTAAGGGTTGTTTAGGTAGCCCGTTCATTTGAAACTAATTTTGTAAAAATCGGTTGTATAGTTTTGATACATTTTGATACATAACCTCTAAACTAGAAATCAGATAACAATAAAATTCAATAGGGTTTTATAGGGCAACTAGACCTTTCATTTGCAATTAATTTCATTGAAATCGGTTCAGCAATCTCTGAGAGCGTTACACACACACATACACATATTTCGTCGAACTGAGTCGAGTGATTAACGACATTCGGCCCTTTTGAGCACATTTATGCCTTTAGTTTTTGGCAGTGATTGCTATACCTTTCTAGGAGAAAGGCAAAAAGTGAAATGATAGAAATGACTTTTAATTTCAATCCCGAACAAGGGATTGAAATTAAAAGTCATTTCTACTTCAATCCCGATCAAGGCCGCAAACATTGAAATAGTACAATATCGAATTTAAATGATGTTGAGGCCACATATTTTGATCGTAGCTGTAGTTTTAAACCGTCTGCGGGTTACGTTTCTTTCTATTTATAAGTTTCAAACCACATGTTTAAACTTTATGAAATTAATTGTTTAAGGGTTTAAAAGCCCATTAATTTGAATACAACTATGTTCATAGCTACTGAGATATAAGAGCGTTTTTCACATTTTGACGCAGCGCCGAAACTAAAAGTTTGATTACAATGAAATTCAATAGCAACCTTAGCGGCAAATAGACTCTTCATTTGACACCAAGATAGAAAGAATCGGTCAGACCATCTCTGAGAAAAGTGAGTGCGAAAAAAAGGTGCACATACACACGTACACACCCACACACAAACATATACACCTATACATGCATATATACAGAAAATGCTCGATTCGTCGAACTGAGTCGAGTAGTGTATGACATTCGGCCATTTGGATCACTTTTCTACCTTTTAATTAGCCAGTGATCGTTAGGAGAAAGTCAATATGTTTACTTTCATTAAATGATTTCACATTTTTATGAACAACGGACAAAGTTACAATCCGATTGCAATGAAATTCAATAGCAACCTTTGGGGAAACTAGACCTTTCATTTGACACTAATTTTGTGGAAATCGGTTCAGCCATCTCTGAGAAAAATGAGTGAGTTTAAACAACCTTAGGATAACTTTTCTTTACATAACTTTTGAACCATATGTTCAACCATAACGAAATTTGAAAGCTGAAAATTCTGAAGACAACCCGATCATTTGAAACCAGTTTCATTGAAATCGGTTGTGTGGTTTCTGAGATATTGATGTTTCGTGATTTTTACATTTTGATACATAACCTCTAAACTAAAAATTCGATTACAAAGAAATTCAATAGCAACCTATGGCGCAACTAGACCTTTCATTTGCAATTAATTTTATGAAAATCGGTCCAGCCATCTCTGAGAAAAGTGAGTGAGAAAAAAAAGTTGCACATACTCTTACACACACATACACACATACACACATACATACATACATACAGAAAATGCTCAGTTCGTCGAAAGGGGTCGAGTGATATATGACATTCGGCCATTGGGACCACTTTTATACCTTTGGTTTTTCCAGTGATTGCTATACCTTTCTAGGAGAAAGGCAAAAAGACCAGAAAGTTAAAGTGACTAGAGCTGTGGAAGAATCACAATCGTCGTTTAAATTACTGGTATACCTAACAGCAAGTATTGTTGTTCGGAATTTCGAAGAAGGAGACGATGTAGAAGACTATTCATATACAGGGTGACAAAAAAGACCGGTCACACAGGAAAATCTCAATATTTCAAAGAATAAGAAGAAAATCTGAATCTGGCTTTCATAGCTTTATTCAGTAACTCATAAAGATACTTCACAGACGATATCTCGGAATTACACCACCTTTCTCTGATCGAACCACCTTCAAACGTCTCGGAAAGTCCTCGCAAGCGGCGTGCACGTGCTCCATCGGCATCTCCTCCCAGATTTTCATGATAACTCGCTTGAATGGCTCCAAATTTGTTATTTTATAGTCGTGCAGCTTCGACATCATGTATCCCCACACGAAATAATCCAGTGGATTCAGATCCGGAGACGACGGAGGTCATTCATTCTTCGAAATGAAATCGGTCAAGTTTTCCTCACACCACGCCTGAACAACCTTTGCGGTGTGGGATGGGGCGCCATCTTGCTGGAAGCAGTAGTAATCGTCTTTAAACAATAGTTCAGCTAGAGGCAGAACATTTTTATTCAAAACCGTGTCCACGTAGTACGCTGCGTTGATTTTGACCCCTTTATCGATAAAAATAAGAGGCAGTTTACCTCTCTTGCAAATGGTTCCCCAAACCATCACTGGCGTCTTATTTTGGAACCGGGAAACGTTCAGCTTGTCCGCAGGAGCTTGCTGGAGGCTCACACTCCAAAGTCGATCATTTTGGCGATTGACTGTTTGCTCCAAAACGAACAGCTTCTCGTCCGAAAAAATAATCTCGTCATCTGCGCGCCAACCGAGCAACTCCCGCAACCGTTGGTACCTCTTGTCCTTTGTAGCTTTGGTAACCCCATGAACCACCTGTTTTTTGTACGGTGTAAGTTTTAAATCTTTGCGCGGAAGCAGGCGGATTGATTCTCGGTTCATTTTAAGGTTCCTGGCCAGCTTCCGTGCAAATTGGGCAAGATTCCGGCGAATCCGGTCTCGTATAATCTTTTTCAGCCTTGGAGTTCTCACAGACCTTGGTCGTCCAGATCGTGCCTTGTCCTCGGTGCCTCCGGTCTCTAAGTATCGATTTATGGTCCGAAACACGAATTTCCGGTTGATTCCGAGCGGTTTTAGGTGTTTGAATATGTGTCCTGGTTTGTACCCTTTCACATATTCAGCGATAACAACTGCTCTTAACTCTGCCATGGCTCACAACTCAATGTAAACAAACTGCACAGAAACGAAACTCTGCCACTTTGGGCAGCAAAGTTAACCCTTTCATTTGACATATAGATGGCACCAGAGAGATGCAACGTGTAGGCTACAGGCGACCCCAAAAAAGTGTGACCGGACTATTTTGTCACCGTGTAAAATGGGGCTAGGGCAATTCTCGCTGAAACCAAGCCACGAGTGACACGAGGTCTTTGAAAATTGATTTTCTTATTTTAGTTCGAATAAATGCAGTAAAATATTAAAATTAATAACTGCACATAAATTTGTTCCATTTGGTGGACCCCTTGTTCGCCAAGGGGTGAACAAATTTTTAGAAATGTGAAAATCGAATATTTTTATCGAGCTATATTTTAAATATTTGTCCCAAAACCCACTCGAACAGCATTTCATTATACAGAAAACATCTAGGGCTTTCATGTGAAGTATTCAAAAGTTTGACCACCATCTTGGATTCGCCGCCGTTTTGAATTTTATCATTAAAACGCGTTTTTGAACAGGTTGGCAACCCTCGATTTTAATTCTGAGACAACCATTGGAAAGCTGAGAAAAAATCCTACAAGATTCATTTAAAAAATCAGGTGTGTCGCGAAAGAAGCATGGCCGTCGAGCCAATTTTCTATACCGAGTTTTAACATTTCCAACGCGCGTAGCGCAATCGATATAGCAGCAAGCGCTGCTTGCCACGCAGCGCACACTGAACGCACATCGTTTAGTATGCGCGAAGTACATGTTTTGAATAGGTCTTTATAAACAACTTATTTGGATAGAGTAGAACTGCCATAGATGGACTACTTTCTTAAGTGGACAAGATGAAATGATGAAGACACGAAGCAAGCAGCAGTTGGACATACGGCCACCTATTGTGGTAATAAAGAGAGATCTGGTAGATACGGAGAGCAACGCTAGCAATAAAGGTGCTGAAAGCGGTCTCTAAGCTCACTTTTACAGAAATGGCCAATGATTCTTCTGCCTTCAAACTGGTCTCCCCGAATTTTACGAGATGTTGTCATCTGATGAGTCTGATTTTGACGACTCAGTTGACAAATCTTTTTTGCTGTACTCGGGAAATCTAAGAGAAGAAAAAATCTTTCTTCCCCTGAACTCAAAGCAAAATAGTGCTGTTGAAAATCTAAAGCAATTGACTATTTTGAATTCCCGCAAGGTTTCCAAAACTTCCAGAAACTTCAAAAATCAAATTGTAGTGTAATTTCCATCACAGAAGCCAGAGCTGCCGATTTGCAAGGCCTTTGTGAATTTATCTTTTTGGGCTCTACAGCTATGTATCGAATTCTCTGCGAGAGGACTGAGATGGTGGTTTTGCCTTTCTCTTAGAAAGGTATAGCAATCACTTGCATAACCGAAAATATAAAAGTGCTCCAAAGGGCCGAATGGCATACATCACTCGACTCAGCTCGACGAGCTGAGCATTTTCTGTATATGTGTGTGTATGTGTGTGTGTATGTGCAGATTTTTATTCTCACTCACTTTTCTCAGAGATGGCTGGACCAATTTTTATGAAATTAATTGCAAATGAAAGGTCTCGTTGTTCCATAAGACCCAATTAAATTTCATTGTAATCGGATTTTTAGTTTAGAGGTTATGTATCAAAATGTAAAAATCACGAAACATCATTATCTCAAAAACTACACAATCGGTATGAACAAAATTGGTTTTAAATGAACGGGCTACCTAAAATACTTTCAACTTTTGAATTTCATGGAGATTGAGCTTGTGGTTCTAGAGTTATGACAAGAAACGTGTTCTGGAGACTATTTAATCTCACTCATGTTTCTCAGAGATGGCTGAACCGATTTTCATAAAATCAGTGTCAAATGGAAGGTCTAGTTGCCCCATAAGACCTTATTGATTTGTTTTGCAATCAGACTATTACTTTGCCTGTTATGTTTAAAAATGTGGAATTCAGCCTTGAAAAGGAACATATTCCGAAGACTACTTGAACTCACTCACTTTTCTCAGAGATGGCTCACCCAATTTCCACAAAATTAGTATCGAATGAAAGGTCTAGCTGCCTCGTGACACCCTATTGAATTTTACTGTAATCGGACTGTAACTTCGTCTGTAAAGTACCAAGATGTGAAAATCACGAAACTTCTTTATCTCAGAAACTACACAACCGATTTGATCAATATTATTATTAGATGAGCGGGCTAGTTAAGGGTTAACTGATGAATTATGATTGAACACGTGATTTCAAAGTTTGGCTGCCCTATACGTTCCCATTTCATTTGATTATAATGGAACTTAAGCCACCGTTATGTATTAAATTGTTAATAAAACAACAAAAGTCTATTATTTCAAAGATTACATGACTTATTTGAACATAACTAGTGTCATACGAACGAGTCATCTCTCAAACTTTCAAATAACAAACTTCATAACAATTTGATATGTGGCTCAAAAGATATGTAAAGAAAAGAAATTCGAAGGCTATTTAAAACTATACCTGCTTTGATTGATATATGTGGTCTCCATATATTTTAAATGTGGTATCGTACTATTTGAACTTCCCAAATTCATTGATTCCTTGCGATGTGTTTAAAATCTGCAAATTCACGACGAATCGGCCATAGGATATGATCAAAATCAAATAACAAATCGTTTAAAATGATTGGTTTTATCGAAATGACAACATCCTCAACTTTTGGGTTCTGTACATCGCCTTTATTCTGAATATATTCATATTGGGTGGTATTTGGTCATTTTCAGCAGATTTTCTGGCATCAATCTAGCACCGGAAATATCCATATTGGGAGGTATTTAGTTATTTTGGTTGTTTTCCAGAAACTAAAAGTGGTCGTCTTTGAATTCAAAATGGTGTCCATGGTCAATGTTTGGTTTCTATGCATTATCTTGATTACGGAAATATCCATATTGAGTATTTCCCGGTCCATTTCGACTGTTGCATATAAGTTGCCATTTAGCAATTCAAAATGGCGCCTGAGGTCAATTGATAGCTCCTTGCATCATTCTGGTTCCAGAGATACTCATATTGGATAGCATTTGTTTATTTTAGACTGTTTTTTACAAACCGGTAGTCGCTATCTTGGATTTCAAAATGGTATTTAAGATAATTTCTGGCCTCTTAGCGTCAATCAGGTTGAAGAAACACCCATATTGGGTGTTATTCGATCTTTCTCGGCTGTTTCCCAGGAACCGTAAGTCGCCAACCTAGAATTCAAAATGGGGTCTGTGGTCGATTTCAGCTGCTGTGTCATTCTAGACCCGGAGATACTCATGTTAGACGGAAATCGGCCATTTTTGGCTGTTTTCTTGAAACCAGAAATTGCCATTACAAAATTCATAATGGTGTCTGAGGTTAGCTTCTTGCATTATTGTCGCCATCTTAGAATTCAAAATGGTATCTGTGCTCGATTTTAACTACTGTGTATCATTTTAGATCCGGATATTATTATATTGGGTGGAAATCGGTCATTTTTGGCTGTTTTCCAGAAACCGGATGCTGCCATCTCACAATCCAAATAGCTGCCTGAGGTCGATTATGGAACACATTTCTTACCTCCAAAAGCATTCTCATACCAAATTTGGTTGTATTTTCTTGATTGGTTCATGAGCTGTGCGAAATTTGTGTTTCATTTGTATGGGACCCTTCCATTATAGAAAAGGGAGGGGTGTCAAACCATTATGCACATATTTGTTACCTCTAAAAATATTCACCTGCCAAATTTGGTTCCTTTTAGTTGATTAGTTCTCGAGATGTGCAGAAGTTTGTGTTTAATTTGTATGGCACCCCTCCCTTCCAAAAGAAGGAAGGGTGTCAAAGCATTATGAACATATTATTTACCACTAAAAACATGTACCTGCCAAATTTGGTTTCATTTAGTTGATCAGTTCTCGAGATGTGCAGAAATTAGTGTTTCATTTGTATGGAACTATTATAGACATATTTGTTACTCCTTAAAAGATGCCAAATTCGGTTTTACCTGCTTTGTTTGTTCTTCTTCCCTACCAGAAGGAAAGGGGTCTCAAACTATCATAGGATCCTCTACCGGCACCAAAAACCCCTACACACAAAATTTTCACGTCGATCAGTTCGGTAGTTTTTGAGCCAATATGGATCAGACAGACAGACAGACAGACCTGACTGCATTTTTATATGTATAAGATAACAACATCAATTTTTTTAGAACCTAAAGAGTGAATATACATTTATTGGATCGAAGCGTTCATGTAAATCTATTTTCACAAATAATAAGTTTGAATGAGAAAGGCTGGGTCTGACCGCTAGGTGGATTAATTTAGGTTTTTTTTTTTAAAAAGCACAAGCCAGCTAAGCTCCACTTGCAGATGATGGAGGAAACGATCTCTCAGGTTTTGGAATATAAATATCTTGGTGTCTGGTTTAACTCGAACGATCAACAAAGAGTGAATAGACAATAACATGTCTCTGGATGACTTTGATCATGGTGTGGAGCCCACTCATGAGACCAAGGACAATTACTTCATTTTTACGAACAGTCTCAGTTCTATACAGGCTCCCGGATTGATGGTACAAATATTTTTAAAGCCAGAACGGTTCGTTTGATCGGTGTGACGTCTTCGGCAAAGTTGTAGATAATAATTCAGCCTTTCCAAAAAAAATATTCTTTGAAAAAATTTTTGTTTTTTGCAAAAAAGTAAAAGAAAAATTTTAAATTTATTATCTAAAAAAGCTCATTTTTTTACCAATTTGATTTTTTTACACTACAAAAGATTACCAAAACAATGAAACCAGTCCAATCATTAAGAAATCCAGAAAAAAAACAGTTGATTTGAAAAAAATATATTATTTTTTTTTGGAAGGACAGAATTATTATCCACAATTTTGCCGAAGACACTATGCCAATCAAACAAATCGTTTTGGCTGTAGAAATATTTTCAATTTCCAATAGAGCACTCTATGCGGAATTAAGAATATTTTTACAGTCAAAACGGTTTATTTGATTGGTATAGTATATTTGTATTATAAATAATATTTTGACCTTCCATTAACAATTTACCCTGTGAAAAAATAAATTTAATGTAAAAAAATAATATAACCTTTTTTTCTGATTCCTCCATGATCGGACCAGTTTCGTTGTTTACGTAATCTTTCGTAATTTTCATAAAAAAATTCGATTTGATTTTATCCGTTTTGATGTTGACAGTTGCTTTAACGGTGAGTGTCTTGTCATTTCTCTTATATACAGGTTCCCTAGTTAGGAACCGATAACTGAAACATGCAAACGCGAGAGAGAGGGAGAGTGACACGGAAGAACATACCTTCAGCGGATTTCTATGTGCTGAACAGAGCTATAAAACAATGGCCGTCGCCTCGTTGACTGGTGTAGCTTTCGCTCTATCCACCGTAACTCATCGGTTTGGACCTCAAAGAGCGGGGACCAGGCTCAACCAGACCTCTTCGGGTCTTCTCCTCACGAACGTTCGTTCCCCCCCTTCGCCTACGTGTGTCGCGACGATAGCGTGACTCGCCGGACACCAGCACCTCCGCCAGGGATGACCAAATTCGGATGACTCCCAACGCCTTTCGGCGACGACGTACGACGTCCAACCGCCTGCTGATTCGGCAATTCCATGTGGCTCCGTTGGTCTTTCGTCGCAATGACCACTTCTCCGCACCAGTGTAGCGATTTTCCTTCGACAGTCGGGTTTCGCCGTGTTTCCGCACCAGTGTCGCGGTTTTCTAGCGATCTCCAGATCGGGCATGGCAACGTTCATCTCCACTCGCACTTTACTTCTTTTCAAAAGCGTACAATTCACTCCGGAGCAGGCAACAACGATCCTTACTCCACGACGGTTTACTTCTCACTTCTCGATCGGTTCTTATCGCTCTCCTCTCAATCTCTTATTTTCCGTCCTCCTCCCCCTCTTCACCAGAGAACAGGATACAGTCGTGCCCGAGCGTATGTTCACCAGCCCACTGCACTGAAACTGCTTCGAGATGTTAGTAGTCATTGGTTTGCAGGGTTGAATAAATTTAATGCGGTTCTTTGCCGTCTTTTTTATGGTCTGTACAATGTAAATGATATTCATGATCGACTTCATGCACAGTAGGGTGTCCCAAAAAAAATCGATGTTGAAAAAGTCAAGGTACACAGCCCTAAATTGAAAGATAATGTTATGCTATAATTTTGTAGAACATTTCGACTCTCTAATACGTCGTTTTCAGGTTACCCAAACGTGATTTATAAAAAAATGACTTTTTTAACCTACAAAACCTCTTTTTTTGCACTTTTTTCAATTCTGTTCGATTCCGAAATTTTTCCATATATTTTTTTAATTTTGTGGGGTTGGTTTTTGAATATTTTGCCTGGTTTGGTTCAGCATTGTATTCAGTTTTTTGATACCCAGAGCCCATTAAACATCACAAAAAAATTAATTTTTCTAATAATTTTTAGATAAAACCCTTGAAAACCCACATAAAAATTTTTTTTGATCAAGAACTGAAATTTTTACTTTCTAAGAGGAATTCAAGACGAAAATTCACATGAAAAAAGATCCTTGATATCTTATCGGGGGGCTGAGATATCAGCGTTTTTACATGTGATGGAAAACTATGCATTTTCTCAAAAATGCTACTAAAGCTCAATATCTCCATTGCACAGTGTTTTATTCTGCGTTCGTGCGTATAATTTTCTAAGTAGTGATTCAAATGTTGATTATAGCCATGAGGTATGTTCGGAGAAGTTTCAGTATATTCAAAAATGCATCTTTTAATGTGGAAAAAAGGGTGATTAATCCACCATTAAGTGAGATAAAAAATTTATTTTTTGTTCAGAATGAGATAGACGCAAGGCGTCTTCGACAAAGTTTTAGGTTATCTTAAAACAAGAAACTTTACCGAAGACATCATGTTTCTATCTCTTACATATTACGAGCAACATTGAGTTTTCTATTAGAAGGCACTAGAAATCATAATTTTCGTTCTAACTTTTTTCGCAGATTTTTCCAAATTTTGAAACCTTCTACTATGTTATCAGCCATCCAAAAATGCATTTGTTTTCTGAACATTGTTTTATTTATCTCCCAAAATAAAACAGTTATTTAACATATTTGTTAAAATGCATAGTTTTCCATCACATAGAAAAATGCCAAAATCTCAGCTCCTCGATAAGATATCAAGTTCCTTTTTTCATGCAAATTTTCGTGGTAAATACCGCTTAGCAATGAAAATTTCAGTTCTTGCTCAAAGTTTTTTTTATTTGCATTTTGAAGGGTTTTATCTAAAAATTATTAGAAAAAATAATTTTTTTGTGATGTTTAATGGGCTCTGGGAGTCAAAAAACTGAATGCAATGCTGAACAAAACCAGGCAAAATATTTAAAAACAACCCCACAGAAATAAAAAAATATACAAAAAAATGTAGGAATCGAACAGAATTGAAAAAAGTGCAAAAAAGTGGGTTTGTAGCTTAAAAAAGTCATTTTTTTATAAATCACGGTAGGGCAACCTGAAAACGACCTTTTAGAAAGTCGAAATGTTCTACAAAAATGCTATAAATAACAATATCTTTCAATTTTGGGCTGAGCACCTTGACTTTTTCAAAATCGATTTTATTTTGGGACACCCTAATGCACAGTCTTTGACAATTAACATTTGGGCTGGGTGGCTATTTACACTGATGGAAATTTTAGGGTAAATTTTAAACCAACTTAAATCTAAACAATAATTTTGGGAGCCTATATTTATCTATACTAACAAAAAGTAACATTCAACAATAATCTACCGAAAACTCACAAAACGTATGCATGTGTTACAAGCTTATTGTTACGATTTCATCAGTAACAAAATCAAAAATGGTCGATTAAATTGGTTGCCCATTTTTTGTGGAATTGCTTTCCTCCTCTTGCGGGGATGGGGTCGCATTTCTGGTCTGGACCGATCAAAACATAAAAATCTCGCTTCAGCTATGAGACAAAATCATCGCGTCTTTGATGAAGTTAAATGCGACCCCCTCCTCGCAAAAAGGGGAGGATCATGTGAAGACAAATTCTTATTGTAACTTTGAATATCTCTTACAATCTTGATATTACATTAAACAGATTTCAAAAACTCAAATTAATCCACCTAGTGGTGAGACTCAGCTTTTCTCATTCGAATTTATTATTTGTTGAAATAGATTCACACGAACGCTTCAATTTCCCGAAAAAAAATACACCTTGATAATATTTGCTGGATTTATTTCTCACTCTAAATAACAAATTTTTGGTAGCCAACAGTGAAGCTATACCAAACATTTAAAATATGACATTCACGATTTTACTCGTCATCCTTGCGCAGGGGCCATGCTAATCGTTCCAATTTAGTATATATGTATCGTTCCAATTTTAGTATATGTCCAGCGGAAGCTAGAGCACACATATGATCAGAGCATACATTTACACACGCAAACAACATGGAGTCAACATGTTTCAAATATATGACGTGAGGTTTTTGTTTTGATCGTGGTATAATCGAAACGTCACTGTAGTCATATTTAGGTTAGACTCGATTATTAACATTCGATTGAGTATCATTTTAAATTCGATTATTTATAGTAGGATTTTGCTGCTATTTCAAATATGACATTCTTTTTACAACTTTTGAACCACGTGTTCAATCATTATAATTCATCAATAAACCCTTAACTAGTCCGTTCATCTGAAATCAATATTTTTTAAATCGGTTGTGTAGTTTCTGAGATAATGAAGCTTCGCGATTTTCACATTTTGATTAATAACATGAAAACTGAAAGTTCGATTAGAATAAAATTTGATAGGATTCTATGAGGCAGCTAGACCTTTGATTTGAGAATAATTTTATAAAAATCGGTCCAGCTATCTCTTAGAAAATCGAGTGAGATCGAAAAGTTGCACATACATACATACACACACAAACAGAAAATGCTCAGCTCGTCGAAATGAGTCGAGTGATATACTGCGATGTCCTATCTGCACGTTGGACCCGACAAATTAGAGATTTTTGTGTAACACCCCTCCTTAAAATAATTTTGTCTGTAATGGTCAAAACAATGCAAAATGTTCTAAGATTTTATTCATTTAACTAAGATTCTCGTAAGACATTATAAAAATTATTGTTTTGACAATCATAGAAAAAGTTATAGACAAAAAACTGACTTAAAGGGGGATGTTCCACAAAAAACTCTATTTTGTCGTGGCCAACGTACAGATAGGACATCGCAATTTTCAACAATTGTTTTTCTTTTAAAATTTTCCACAATTTTGCTGAAGGAAGCAATCAGGTATATTGAAAATTAGAAAAAATATATTTCTCATCTAACTGTTAGGTGGACTGATCGAAAAACAAAAAACGCCAAAAGTAAGGACTTGTTCTATGAAACAATTTTGCTGAAACATTGAGTACATAAAATTAATTTTTCACAGTCAAATCTAGAACGATCGCGATATTTCGAGTTTAGACCACTGTGCAGTGTGGGATTTTCAAATAAATCTTTTCACCAATTGTTAAAATATAACCCTTGGAATGTGTAGAAACTACTTTGGAAGTTATTTCATGATATGGTGGTTGAAAAACGTGCTTTACAATAAGTATTTCGTCGTTTTTATATCACTTTTTTGTACTTTACGACCTTCAAAAGGGCATTACTAAAAAATGTACCGTACGATGATTTTGAAATTTTGACCAGTGATTCTGAACGTCATAACGAATCGAATGGTGTACTCAGATTCTTTGATGCATTTTTTTTATAATAACGGTCTGTGGGAGCACCATGACACGGATTTGTTCGTGCTGCTAAAAAGGCAAAATGATCAGTCGTATCTGTTGGATCTCTATTTAACACGTAAAAAAAATCGGAATATTCTTTCAAGAACACCTCTCACGTTTTTGCAAATATCAGCTCTCAGCAGATTTCTTGATTGTTATTGTGCATTGAAGTAATGTGGAAATCTTAAATGTTTGTAAGTGTTCCTTGGGGAGCTGCGTAGCCGCAAGGTTATAGAGTCCGCTTTGTCGAGCGGATGGTCGTGGGTTCGAATCTTAGTAGAACCAGACCATCCGATGTCAAAAAGGACTTAAGCATGGGTTTATTCTCAGGCTCCCCACCAGTTACCCTTCCTTTACGCTGAAACCTACAATACCTTTGCGTGACTTCCTCTTAACAAAAAATAAGTCCCTCTTATCAATTAAACTGGCACGACGAAACTTCTCCAAGGAATTATAATTGGTGATATTTGGTAAGAGGAACGAGTATCGGTATAGAAGAACAGTAAGCGTGTAAAAGAAAGAGTATCACATTACACACAAGCACTGATAAACAATAATAATAAGCTTGCACTTCTTAATAGCGGTATTGCTTTTAACAGAAGTGCGGGATACAGCAGACACCCGGGCATATCTCACAATAGATCTACAATTCTGGTTACAGTGAGGAAGTCCATACAGGAAAAAAAAGTGTTCCTTAAAGCGCAGTATGCAGTTCAAAAAGGAATTCATTTTTCTATCTCAGTCCCATGTAAAGGCATTGAGTCAGGCAATGAAATTTCTTCTGGTAGCTAGTACGCAGCTAAAAAGAAATCATAAACCGAAATGGAAAACAAAGTTCACTTGCTGTGAACACTGCTGTGAAGCAAAATGTCACTTTTTCTTGCACGGAATAATTAGCACTGACATGATTCAGGTACTGAAAGTGTCAGGCAGTTGGTTGGTCGTCTCACACCCAGCGATGCCAGATTGGAAGACATTAGCCTACATTCAAAATATTTTTCACGTTATAGTTACCGGAAAAGTTACGTGAATATTTCCCACTGTCGTTTTCTAATAGATTCTGCGTGATTGTCATTTGTGTTCATGAAATCAAAAGAAATAATTATCGGTTTCCGTTAGACTCTACTAGAAATTTGGGAAATAAATATTGAAATTCAGTCCGCGCCCAAATTTGAGTTCATCATGACCTGGTGAGATGAATTATCCTTTGAAACTTTCAGTAGATGCATGCATTTCATGTGAGTTTCACGTAGAACTCATCTACTGGTAAACGACGAATTTGCATACCTGATTTATTACGCAACATATTTTGATAATTTCTGAAATCCGTTTCCTAGCTCATAAAAACTAGAGAGATAAATGAAAATTATACATTTCGTAAAACGTAATTGCTATCACTCAGGTCTGCAAATTCGTGAATGAATAAAACAACAAAAAAACTGATAAATATTACGACATTACCGGGGATTGTTATTATCCGCTGCAGCTGTTTTCGTTCAGGTAACTCTTCCACCTTCAAACTGAAGCTGTGTGTAACCTTTAAGCTCAAGTCTCGAGTTAATTAGGATTTTTCGAAAATTCACTTAATTGCAAGCCATCCAGAAATTCTGTTTTATGTTCAGAGTCAGACCACAGATTCGCCATTTTAATTTCTGGTTATTTTCGCACTAAGAATTCACGTGATACATCCTGTTTGACGTTGTCAAGTTCACGTAGATGGTACGTGATTAACCATGGTATGCATGAGATTTTCACCTAGATGTTATGTTTGTCACATAAATCATGCAAAATGACAGAAAATGAACAAGTATAGGAACTTTCACGTAACAATCACGTGAAAAATATTTTGAGTGTACGATGAAGACATCCATTTTTGTGACGAAAACGTGAAGACATTGGAGAAAACATGTGAAGACATTGAAAAATATGTGAACGACCCGAATTTTGCATTAGTGCATTAGTGGTGACCTGTATTTTTTTTTTGCTCGACAGTTTTCGATTTGCCGGAAAGTTTTTTCAGCCTTCGGGCTTCGGTTAGGAAGCCATTTTTTCGCGGACCAGACTTTTGAAAAAATTACCTGGCATCCCTGCTCTCACACCAGATCGCGGTAAACAAGTGTGTTCGAGTGTTCTAGAGAAAAAGAAAAATCATGCGCTCACTCACGTCAGATATCGTTACTGTGAAGCATTCTCAGCTGTCAAAATTCCGATTGGTAGAAAGGGCAAAATATCGTGAACTTCTTTTCTTTTCAACTGCGTACCACGCTTAACCAAAGAAAAAGCAATAAAAGTATTGGAAGCGGAGATAAGAAAGTCAGAGTAAGTGTTTGTGTATTATAAAAACATTCGGAATAAAATCAGTGAGTATGGGTATGATGATTTTACTTTTCATTTTTAATCGTATTGGAACCACTCTCCCAGCTGGTCTCGAGGTACGATGCTGGCCTAACAAGCCAGTCGTCGTAGGTTCGAGTCTCGGCTCGGGAGAGACTGTTAGTGTCAGTAGGATCGTAGCGCTAGCCCCGCAATTGTCCTGTACACTTAGCAGTTGGCTGCGAAGTCTGTGTATAATAAACAGAAGGTCGAGTTCCGATACGGAATGTAGCACCAAGGCTTTGCTTTGATTTTTATCGGAACCACGTATAACTTTTGAGCAATAAGCACTCAAAATTTTAAAACTTAATGTTGAAATATCCTAAATCGGATGCATTAAGAAAGTAAGTCGCTAAAAACTTTATGATTTGAATTACTGTTGAAATCATATCGCAACATTGAAATTTAATTATTCTTAAAAATGTTGCAGTTGAAAAAATCCTTAGGTCACATCTTAGATTTCTTCATCCTGAACCAATTGTAATTGTAGTTGGCTTAAAATTTTCTCGCAGAGTGGAAAAGAATGATGGTTGAGCAGTTGAGGTTTTGAATTGAACTATGGTTACTACAGTCATGTTTCAAGATCAAGTTTAAACAGCAAATAGAAGTAATAAGAAATTTAAGAAGTAATATAAAGAAAAATCGCTTTGTCCACCATTACTGATTTTTCTTTCCCGTACTCGCATACCTCTAGGAATACGCGTACTTCAGGTTAAGAACCGCTGCTACATTGAACATGTAGGGGAACTGCTCCGTTATTCATCTTACCCTATATATTCATCTCATACAACATGAAAACACAATTGGAAACAGGAAAAACGCACATTTTCTAAATAAACTAATTTGCTAAGATTGAAGAATACTTTTATCTTTGAAATGTTCACCTCAAATTTCCAAAAACAAGCTCGAATTAGCAGAAATATATGAGATGAATTTCTACAATTCCTAAATTTCAACTGTATGTATTTTCAACTGTTTTCACTCAAATCAAAAGTTGCCAAGGGGCCAGCCACATACTACGACCCTCCCTCCCCCTCCGTGGATAACTGCCCATATAAATTCTAAAAAAAATGTATGGACCGTGGACATTAGCCAACCCCCCTCCCCACAGCTGTCCACGTGGTATGTGGATGGCTCCCAAATCAGTTTCTGTTAATACGAAGAAATCACACTGAATATGTTGAATTATTCCGATATAATTGACATAAATCGACAGCACTGCAGTGGTTACCTAAGTTACCAATTTTGCACGTAAACAACTTTAGCGGATATCTAGGCAACCTACTACGACGGGCTGCGGGTACGTTCATTCATGATAATGTGATTCATTCATGATTAACAGTGTGATGAATATGGGGGCGTTTTGAGATGGATATGGAAGCGTTGTGAAAAATGGTTTGTTTTTCAAAACTCAGGATAAATCTTGCTACGTTTACTAAACATACAATGCTGAACGGTTCTATAACAGCACGTAAGCGTATTTTGTTCATTTGTTCAATGATTTCGTGAAAATTTGGTGTTTAATCCGTGCATTCTTCGTGAATATTGGCTTAATGAAATTAATAATGGAGCAGTTCCCCCAGTTTAATGTTTCATTCGAATAAAAAGTAGTCGATGAAATTTTTGTGTGTTTTCAGTTCAGTTGTCAAAATTTAATTAAAGAAATATGAGCAAATCCATGACAAATGTCTTTTATTGGAAACTTAACAGGAGGGCCCTGCAACCCTAAATTCACACACACATATATATTCCGCAAGACTAAACAACTAGTTTGTTTGAAAAGTATAATGGAGGGATAACCGGAGCTCGTTACTACAAATATGTTTCGGTTCTAATAGAATTGTGATAGAAAGATAAATTGATGATAAACTCAACTTTATCTGCTTTTTGAACAACGTGCGTGGATTATTCAGTCGATGGTCGATATTGGTCGATAGATCATTCGGTATGAGGCTCAGTAAGATAAAGCAGTGTAATAGATAAGATAGTACTATAAAACATCAAAACAACTGTAGGGTGATAAGTTCACTCAAAATAATTAAAGCTTTATTGTAAAACAGAGTGTTGTTATTTGATATTGGTAACAGAACAGATTGATTAAATAAGGTTTCGGCGAAAAGCACGGTCACACTTAAATAGCACACAATCAAAGTTGACGAAATTTCGGCCCACAGTAAATTGGTTCCGCTCGGCCAGGTCAGCCAGACTACTATTCACGGTTTGTTTCACATCGCACTCGCTTTAACTTAAATTTATGGCCCGTAAAATGGAAAATCGGCACGAAAGAATGTACGGCACTGACGCCTAACGAAGCATCATTTATTAAAATTTCACTCTTTTGCGAATCGATTCACTACCACTACGCACTACAGACTGTCACCGCTAAACACAGGCTTCGCTTCCCATGTTCGCCATCAAGAAGTCAGTCCCCGTCCGGTGGTGGGTTGACATTCAGCTGACTCAGTCACCCTCGAAACGTCATTGAGCATGGGATGAACTGTGCTTATCGTTTAGCAAACCCATTCAAGCGTTTCATAGAGCGAACCGAGCATCAACGGTGATGATGGTGCCTGTAAAATTTCCACTGAAACGCAGCTCAATCCTTGCCCTGCTTCCCAAACCGGAAGAGCACCGTACAGGTGTTGCCTTTCCCAGGCCACTCAATGGAAAATCACTCCTATCCGGTTCGCTCCGTGCAGCAGGCTTTTGATTTTCTAGCCCAATGGTTTCTATTCCTAGAGATGTCACGCCAAATAATGGCGGAACATGCCCTTCCGAATGGAATAGGGACGGGAAGTTGGAAGTTTCTAAATATGTAAGCATAAAATGGGACAGAAAATAAACATCCCTAACAGCAGTGCTTTCTCGCTTTTCATCGTTTGTAGCTTTCACAACAATAATTGATCGCCAACAGATTGCCATGATAACGAGCGAACGCGGAGAAGGTGATGTTAATCAACGATTATCGTTATGGTAAATACGCCAGCCAGCTGCCGCCGTTGTTGTTGTTACTGCTGCTGCTGCTGTTCCTCCTGTTCTTGATATTGTTGTTATTGTTGCCATCGCTGCCTGACGGCGGTTGGAAAAGTCTAATTTTCACCGCTCTTTCGCGCGTATCCATGGTGCGCTTCCACCCTCTCTCTCTCTCTGACGGAGAGAGGTGAATGATGATGATGAGGTGCAGCGGGGTGAAATTCGTAAAACCGTTTGATGTCGGGAACTGATGTGGAACACTTGTCAACTACGTGTATTCTCAAGCAATAACAACATAAACAGTGTGTTAATAACCCAAGAATACGCGTGGCCAACCAAGTTTTAAACGAAGAACGGTTTTGTGACGGTGGTTCCTGTGGAGGAAGGGAGAAACAAACAGAAGTTTAGTTTCAAGGAATTTCACGCTGGCATACTACACAGTATAAGTGTCGCATTGAGTTTCGAGGGGTAATTAACAGGCTGGTAGGTTTGTTGTTTACCAACCACAAACATGTGATAGTTTGCGTTTGATTTTGCATTCGCAACTGATTATGGCCGTGCGAAGGTTCATTCAATTGAACGAAATCATATGTTTGAAATGCTTACGAATTGTGTATGTAATAAATATATAGGTCGAAGGGTATTTCTTTGAAGTACCAAACTAAATATCAAAAAAAAATCCGTTGTTGAAAAAAAACGATATTTTAGGGTAGGGAACGGCTTAAGCAGTAGCGCCCATTTTAATCAGTCGAAGAAAACAGGCCTCAAACTCCTGCATTTTGATCAATATCGACAATTTCAATGATGGAAACGAAAACTTTGATTGTCTAGCTGTCCTAAGAATATAAGGAATACCGTTAATCAAAAAGAAATTTGTGAACAATTGCAATTGGAACAAATCAACCAATATTGCAGCCATTCAGGAGCCACTTCGGGTGCTGAAAAAAAAACGCCTGCAAAACAGATGGAAACTGCTTAAAATAGGTCCGGGGTGATTGGAATAGTGTCCCTCGATTCGTAACTTTGATTGATGATTGTCAAAGTTTGCTAACTTAGTTTTACAATCTGAAAACAAGTTCTGATAGAGAAAACGATAGCGAACAGATTGAAATACTACTGTTTGAGTTTCACCCAACACATTTCGAGTATTTCGTCTGAATACACAGGCGGTTCCTAAAGCTGCTTAGAATATGTTCACTACCCTATATGTCTTTTAATTGGTTTCGTCGTTTAAAAACGATAATTTCAATGTAGACGACTGTCCGGAAGAAGGAAGGCCACGAATCAAAGGCTCTACATCAATTTTGTTCCAGTGATTGTATTCCGCGTTATAATACTTCAACATTCTCAACTGCTGGGGCTCAGTTTGCTTGCTATGCTTATTTATGCATTTAATATCATTTCACAAAAATCAGTTAGAGGAGAAACATTATTATTTTAATCCAAAACTTCCCTCTATTTCGCGAGAACCTCTACAGATAACCTTAAGGTAGGGTGAAGTTCATTTACACCGGCGGCTGTGTGCGCAAATTGATTCCTTCGGATTGTGCATTGATTTCGCAAAAAAAAAAACGAGTGCAACTTGTTAGAGAAACTCTAACAACGGTTCGTTACCAGGATTGGGCAAATCCTAAAAGTGTATATCGGTATGACGCCAACACTTCTGCGCGCTCGTTAGAACTTAACCGTTAGTAAGGATAATGTCGGCAGTCGGACGAAGAATCTACCGGTTCTGCAGCTATAATTCAAACAATAATGTAACCGGATATGTGACAGAGCTGCGAAGAACGCCACCGCCGTAGGTTGTTCCCCCTGAGGGGGAAATGGTCCCCACTGCCGCACCACTCTGCTTAGTAATGGTTTGGCAGTGCTGGTGCCAGGTAGCAATCTGGTGGTGTGTTATTCCGAACGACCGACCGACACCGACATCCGGGAGCGCGTTGTTAGACGTGTAATTCAGGAAGCAGAAAGAAAGCAAATACTGCACGACACCGGATATCAGTTTAAATAAATTATAATTAACCTCGACGTCAGCATCGTCGTCGTTGTCGTCGTCGTCGTCGTCGTTACTGCCAATGGACCATTTTGTCCTTTAACGATCGGACGAGACGAGACGGCGGTGGGGAAGGGGTGGCCTATTTGGAGACGGTTTCGAATTGGCCATCTTCACCTGCACACGACCGGTCGCTTGAGCTTATTATTATTGGCCACTGGGTGGGAACCAGTCCCGTTGCCGCACCGATGGCCGTGGAGGGACAGGTTATCGTAACTGGCTGTCAGCGGGAAATATCACTTCTTTCCTTGGTAGTATCAGATGATTCGAGAATGCGTCGAGTTAATAAACGAGAAAATATTAATCTCCGCTGAGTGCTTATATCCCGGGCCTGCGGGTATGTGTGTATAGTATGGCTGTTGGAGTGTGATACCTATAGGGCGGAACGGGTGTGACGGGGTTCCTTTATTGCTAGACGGACTATCGAAGAGTGGTTCTCAAAATCTGCACTGCACTGGAGGAAGTGAGCCCTAGCTGATAACAGGATATGACGTACGATGCAAAGATAGGTGTGATGAAACTGAAATTGAACATTTGTCTTTGTTCTGATACTACCGGTAACAATTATTTTGTATTTGTTTCTTTCGGGGACATGATTATCACCTAAATCATATTACAACGAGCTGTAATTTGTAATTATTTGGAAATTGTTGTCATGTTAAGAGCTAGCAACAATGAACAATTAACAATATAATGATTTTCGTTATCGTTTTCGCATTTTTTTCTTCAGAAGCAAATTCACGTCTCAACATCAAATTACATGCTTTATTGTTAATGTCAATTTATGACGTCACCTATAAAGGAACTTAGAGCTATAAACAACAATATCGCTAGCCTGTGGGGCTAATAGCAGTCTTGATCATCTAGATTAGTTGGGAGAATTCGTTATCGATATTGTTTTTGGCACAGTCTGCATATGTAGCATAAGTACAACGATACACCGTGCCCGCGTGCTGAGTCGAGAAAATTTCCAGCCAGAAAGATCCTCGACCCGATCGGGAATCGAACCCAATATAACAAGCGTGTGGGAGAGCTAGCCGATCGACATCGCTAACCACAGAGCCACGGGGACCACGTTTAGAACAACGAAACAACCCGTGAAATATCTATTCATCTGTCAGGCAACGATTTTATTTTGTTTGTTTCTAAACAGTTTTTGTGAACGCATCAGAAATCATTTGAAACGTTCTTTTCGTGCCAAAGCTGCGAAATTATAAGCGAAAGTCAGGCGCAAGGACGTATGAACAGTATACTGCAGTACACATTTGAAAGTGCGACGGAAGTTATCACTGAAAAAGGACGTCGAGAACGTGCTAGATCTCCAAAAACATCCTAGTTTATGCTGGGATGTATCCATATCCGAAATGTACAAAAAGCAGTCCTAAAAATGCTGACAAACAATTTGCTGTTGAAAAATGTAAATCTGGAGCCTTTTGAAACTGAAGAATAGCAAACACCACGTCTTTCATCGCTGCAAAAATGTAAAAATAAAAACGATGTCCCGAACAGATGCACCACTAAGAATACACGATTCAAAATTGCGAGAGAAAACGTCTTGTGAGCAACCCAGGTGCAGAAAAGTTCGCATTTAACCTTCGTATATCATACAAATATAATAGGTACATGAAATTCTCTGTAGCAAACTTTTTATTATTTTAGACCTCACTCCATCCTGATCCCTGAACAATCATCCGTATATATTTGAAAAATTTGGTGGACAACAGTCCATATGAGTTCTTAAAAAGAATCAATTGTCCACGTGGGATTCGTAAGGCTACCGAAGTTTTTGGCGATTTTGGACACACTTCTTTCTTCGTAGACAATCATCTATGTATATATAAAAACGAGACGAACTCCGAGTGCTGAGTTTTAAATATATTGTGTTTCATCGAATACTAGTTTATCTTTAAACAAAACATAAAACGACTATCGAACACCGCGAAGAGTGAACTGAACAACGAGATCGGCTCTGCTGGCACTATTTAGGTAGTGATAGAATTGATGCCACAAGACTGAACCCTCGATTATTAGTTGGCTGAGCCCCGATCGTTCAATATCTGAAACGCGCTGACCTGGGACCTTTGGCATTTTGGCATCGTCGGTCCAAGTCGTAACGAGATTACATGTTTCGAAAATTCGAAGTGTGGATGGACCTTCATTTGCTTTTCATGTTTATCAACCCATTAACGATGTTTTAGTCCGTCTAATTCCATTTCACTTCATTCAAATTCATCAGACCCATGAATTGATCAAAGACACCTGGGATTGAAAAATTGTGTAAAAATTTTTAAAAATGCCAAAATTTCTTGAAAAAAAAAAACTCTTGAAACAGTGAGTGGAACTTGCTCAATGCATATCAGAAATCATATTGAAATTATTTGGAATTATTCTATTCAGTTTACTTTTAACGTTTTCAAAAAACATTCAAAAAGATAAGATAATTATAGTCAACCCGGTTTACGATTGTGAAACTTTTGTGTCATTTCGCGACGTTGTAACGGTGCTTAATCTAATCTTAACGTTTTTTCAGTTGAATTTCCGAGTTAAGATTGTTCTGAATTAACTATCACTCACGAAAAAATTTTATTGTGTATTGTTAAAATTAATGTCTTGAGACTATTACAAATATTGAACAACGAGGCACTTTACAAAACACTTGGGAATGTTGTCGACGGAGGAGTCGCCTGAACATTGTATAATGCATTGCGATATAGCAGAGAAAGAAAGTTCTTTCGTCTAAATGGTCATTCCGGAGCATACGCATTTAGTTGCTTCAAAATTCATTAGTTTCACCAAATAAAATTTCGAAAATAAAAACTTGAGTGTAATTAAATATATTTATAAAAAATGAAGGGGAGGCTGAGAATTGAAATACGTAAATCATTGAACAAACGAATTTATTGTGTCTGTAATTACAGTAATTACAGTGTTTAGCCCCACGTCACCATATCATACAACTCTGGGGCTGTATACCTTGTAGTATCCTCGTAAAAATTTCCCATGCCAAATTTGAGCTCAATCGGACTTCGGCAAGTAGAGCCTCAAAGTTTTTTGATCGATGGAAAAAATGTTCGAGCTGCGAGTGTCTCTTGTGTGTTATGGTGTAGCTCAAGGCTCGCGCAAAAGTTTCTATGTCCCCGCGCAAAAGTTTTTATGTCCCTGGAATTAAGTTTTTTTTACAATTTTTTTTTGAAATCACATCAGATCTCGACATTTTATGCATTTTAAAACATTTGCTGTCAAAAAAAAAAAAAAAAAAAAAACGATTCCGGAAACTTCAAGAACTACTCTTGTACATTTTTTCGTTTGTCAAAAATGTAAGACTTGCACGAGTGGAAGTGTTACCTTATCAGAAATCCGATTGAGTTTAATTTTGGATATAGACAATTTTTTTCGAGAAGACAAAATGTTATAGCCCTAACGTTTGCATTACAAAAATGCTCAAAAAGTGCCGATTTTTCAAGGGTTTACCCTAACACGCACTGACGAAACTACCCATGCATCATCAAATCATAGTAACCCATGAGTCAGCAGAAAAATTTGACTCAAACTTTAACCGTAATGGCAAAAACAGTGAAGCTACTCCGTTCAAAAGTGAGCGCGATCAAAGAACGTTACCCCGCCGCGTCGAAAGCGGACATCGCATGGGGAAAGGACGCTGGTTACGCTTGTTTCGGTATCTACAACATCTTGGCACCGTTGGACTACAATCAGAGCATCGAAAGAAAGATCGGTTCCGGGCGGTCGACGACCCTGAGCGACAAGACCGAGGGAAAAGTGGCTACATCGCTGCGTACGCTTGATCGGGAGGTCGGTGCAACCGGCCAAACAGTGGAAAACTACCTGGCGAACATGGACATACATGTCAGAAAGCGGCAGTCCCGTCCATTAGTCTCGGAGCTACGGGCAGTGACGCAGTGGCAGCAGCTGAATAAGATGGTCGAGTCGATTTTTCCGGCGAATCGCGACGTGATGGTGGCAACGACTAGCAGGGCACTTCGTGTTTTACCTCTCCCACGAAGGAAGTGAGGTGTGAGATGAAGTTCATTTCACACACCAAGTTCCCAAAGAAGGTACTGCTGTGGCTGACAATCAGCGAGAAGCTCTGTACTGGGCGTGAACGGGGAAATTTAAGGTACGAAGGGTTTGCCAGAAGTTGCGTCGTCCATCAAGAAATACCATTGGGGCAAAGACGCGGTTTTCTGGCCGGATTTGGTGTCGGCCCACTACTCGAAGCAATCGTTGGAGGAGATGAAGCGGCTGAAAATCGATGTGGTACCCAGGTCGGCTAACCCACCCAGCATTCCCCAGCTGCGTCCCATCCAGAGTTTCTGTGCAGA
Organism: Wyeomyia smithii; assembly: GCF_029784165.1. Taxonomy (NCBI): domain Eukaryota; kingdom Metazoa; phylum Arthropoda; class Insecta; order Diptera; family Culicidae; genus Wyeomyia; species Wyeomyia smithii. The sequence continues at coordinate 59,395,930 of NC_073695.1, read as the reverse complement.
CCAGAAGCGTAAGACCTACTCCAACAATGTTGTCGCGAAAATTGAAATCCCGGAAGGCTACTCGCAAGGGCGTAGGCTTTTGCAAATGAGCTTATATATAATGGGACCTTCCATGGGAAATTCATCAATATCAATTATCTGTCTTGTTTTTTTTTCTATCACTATCCAAAAAAGTCTATTTTTTTATGCAAACATAACTACTGAACGAAATTCGAGAATCTAATTTCTCTTAAACATTTTATTTTCATCCTATTGTTGATGCACTGTCGATTTTTCGTAAAATTATGTTCAGGTATCAGTAGGTGCCCTCCCCCCCTTGCTTGCGCTTTTGTCACCCATGAACCTATTCCTCACTACCCACTAGAGATGGTCGGGTGTCGGGTTTTCAAACCCGAAACCCGAACCCGACCCGTACCCGTTGAGTTCGGGTTTGAAAATTTTTGAAAGTGTCGGGTACGGGTTGGGTTCGGGTTTGGTGAGAAAAAAAAATTTCGGGTTCGGGTTTGAAATTGTCGGGTTTAGGTCTGAAAACCTGAAACCCGACTATATAAAACAAGTATTTTTATAAGATAATGTCTATTTCAAGCAACAGTAAAAATCACTAACATTCCAATACCATTCGAAGCTTCAAGCTTCAGGGCAGCCTCAAATTGGTACAAAAATCAACCCCCAAATAAAACCTCGGGTTCGGGTTTTAGAGTTTCGGGTTCGGGTTCCACACAAATAAAATTTTCGGGTTCGGGTTTGATCGAAGAAAAAAGTTCCGGGTTCGGGTCGGGCTCGGGTTTCAACCGAAAAAAAATCGGGTACGGGTTTGAAAAAAGCCAAACCCGACCATCTCTACTACCCACTCGGGAAAATAATGTGACGCCGGGCCTGTCAATTACGCAAGAGCAACTACAAAATATGCAGTCATCAAGCTTAAATTCAAGCATAAACTCACAAGTTTTATTGCTGAACGAAAAAGGGGGCAAAGAAATCAGCAGATCATTCTGAGCCGGATTAGTAACATTGTTTTTTATTTTGAAGTCGGTCTAGCGGAGCACGAGAAAAACAACAACAAATTAAGTATACTCGCAGCGTGGACGAACAAAGCGATAGACGTGCCCATGAAAACATTTGCGACCTATTTTTCAAACTCATTTTATTTTGCAATGTTACTTTGGTGTGTAATTGATTCAACGGAGATTGCGCCAAGCTTCAAAAAAGAACAGTCTTTCCTTGACAGCAACTTTTAAACTAATGCCCATTGTATTGCACAACTTTTCCTGCTCCTCATATGTTTAGTACACAGCCCGACAGCCACTGACGACAGCGCACATATGCAATGCCAAACGGGTTGCTATTTTTCATCTCCGTTATGTCTGTTGGTCAAGCTGTCGCTTATGACAGCTATTACAGCTCGACATCCTCCGGCGAAAATCTAATGTCGTTTTCGTTTTCGCGGTGTGGCTACACTTTTTTGGACTATACTTTGCAGCTTCAAATAAAACATTTTCAGTGTCGTTGCATTAATATGCGTAATAATGGAATAGCTGTCAATTCGTTTTGTTTTGGTCATTATCGCATTCATCATTTTGTCTCGTTTCCATTTCATATGTCCATCTCGCAAATGTGCTGAAAAAAAATTTACCTGGCACTTTACCACGTGGAACGAGAACCAAAACGAACCAGTTTTGACACATACGTGTGAATGTGTTGGTAACTTCCTACAGTACACTTTGCTTTTTTCGGGTGTAGTCAGGGACAGAAAAAGTGTAGTCAGAGACAGAAAAAGGGTAGTCCGAGAAGCCAAATAAAACATTTACGGTGTCAAAAGTGTCGTTTGAGTGTAGCTACACCGCGAAAACGAAAACGACATAAGCGAGCTGTCAAGTGATTATGATTCACGAGAGTATGACCGGTACTATTTTGAAAGCGAGGTGGTGCGAAACACTTTTTTTCTCACGTGGGGAATAATATCAACAATGGGAATATATATGAAACCCCCACCATTCAAAAGCTAATACTTTTTTACATCAAATATGTTTAAATTAGATATGTATGTCGTCTAGAATAAGAATTATTATATAAATATTACCAAAACCCGTTCAACTCGAACCTTTTGACGTTGGACTAACGTCTATATCGAAGTTAGGCACCTGAATTTGAAAATCTAGTAATTCAACCGGGGAAAACCAGGGAAAAGTGGTCAGGTTTTGAGCGCTTATATATCAGTCATTTCTTTTCAGAATTTCGAGGTTTTGGCATCAACCGATCAGAAATTCTTTTACGGTTGAATTTATGTAACAAAAATAACCTATTGTTTGAGATACACTATTGAAAAATTGGTAAATCACATCGATTGTCTAAATCATACCGAGCAACCAATCACCACCTCTCTTCACAAGCACAGTCGACACTAACGGATACAACCGATCTGACTTTGTAAACAGTCTCACAGCTTTCAACCAATAACGAGCTCGCTTTCGGTAGCTGCAACAGGTGTTTCAACACCGTTTTAAAATGCTTCTTTTATCATTACCACTGAACAGATTCTAAACACCAATGGCTTGATTGATAGGGGAAATATTGCGCAAGATTGTCATATAATAATTTAAATATGTTTTCGATACTAAACTAGTTAAAAGTTGTGTTAAAAGTCGTGCACATTCAACCAATCACAAGCTAGCTTCTTGTTTGCTCGCGGATGGATTTTTGCTTTGGGCTATATAATAGCCTGTGTCGTCTCATAGCATTCATCAGTTAACAAGTGAAAGGCCACCTGGCCGGTCTTGTATAATCAGCAGCGGTGGCTGATTCCAGCGGCCAAACAGAGCTGCAGCAGAACTAGAGCGGTGGTATCAGGCAGCAGCGGCGGAGGTAGTGGGAAGCTGCATTTCTTCATTCAGTTCGGTGCTCCTTCGATCTGAGTTGGACCCCACCAGCGGTAATCCAATTCAGATATCGTTGGGTGAAAACTGCACGAAACTGCCAGAACTGCCAGAAACTGCACGAGCCAGCACCGCCACTAGGAAAGCTACCGCCATTTAGTGTGTGTGCAGTGTGCACATATAGCGTATGTGCATCTGTATTGCTATGACATTTGCGATGATAGGGATGGCGCTGTTGCGTGTGTATGGCTAGCTATATCGTGTGTAAGACACTAGCATGTGTAGCATATTATGGCTATTGCGTGTATATCTTCAGCGTGTGTACGGATAGTTATAGCTTGTGTGTGGATAGCTGCTGCGTGTGTATGATTAGTTATAGCGTATGTATGGATAGTAATAGCACATGGTTGGATAGCTTATGCGTGTGTATAGATAGTTGTATCGGATGTATGGAAAGGAATAGCGTGTGTATGGATAGCTATAGCTACAGCGTGTGTATGAATAGTTTTAACGCGTGTTTAGATAGTTATAGCATGTGTGTGAATAACTATAGCGGGTGTTTATCGAAGATTATTATTGTCATTGAAAATATTAAAACGTCTTAACGAACACAGTTGTGAATTTGATTTGACAGCAGCGATTTTAACTTCTTCAGCCAGTCTTCATTCATCGAGGAAAAATTACTACCTATGAATGATCAACACTTATTTACTAGAAATTTGATTTAGATCAAAACGGGTTCTTTTGAGTATCATAAGTTATTGGTAAAAAGAGTTGCAAGTTTTCTCAATGAGCATTCATTAAATTTTCGTTTTTGTTTCTCGGTGCGCGGTTTTGATTTTGTTTCTCGCACACAGAGAAAGAAACAAACTTGTCGCTATCGTGACAAATAACAAAACAATTAGAAATGCTCTAAATCACAACTGAAGAAGTTAAGATATTTTCCTGTCACTCGCCCAAACCTTGATAACAACTACCGAAAAACGTGTGATTGAGCTCTTGCTTTATTGAGTTATTGAACCAAACGTATTTTTTTCCAAATACATGAAGTGATATGCTGGGCTGGAACTAACCTAGCATGAGGTTTATCGATTAAATGTCAAACAATTTTCAAATTTAAAATTTTCGGTTGAATCGTTCTGGGCTCCAATTTCAGATAGTTTCGTAAAGTTTGCTTTTTGCTTAGATAGGAAAATTTTACCAATTCGCTCAATTAAATGATTGTCTTGGTAGTTTGATGCACTACCAACTACAAAGGGTTGATTCGAATATGTATGAAATGACAGCGATTAAATAAAAGATATCCATTCTTTTAGTATATATTATTATTTATAACGTTTTAACGTCTCAGCATCCAGAAATGCACTGTTAGATAAAATTGCAGCAAATACTAGAGTTGCAATTCTCTCTATTATTTGTTTTAATGGAATATAAGAATACCGTAGTCCAACGTCATGCGGTCGTGTCTTGAATACCACCCTCCTACTTTTTCTTTTTGTTAAATCTTACCCCACTAAAACAGCTGTAACACATCATATTCTCTATAGAACATCTTCAACTGACCCATCATTAGCAAAAAGATAAATAAGACATTTATTTGCAAATATCAGGACCCGACAAAGTTATTTTCAATAGAAAATCGATCGATCTTTGCTTATAATTTTGTTTGCTGGCCAGAAAAAAAAAACAAAGCACTTCAAAACAAATCCAGACGTAGAAATATGAGAACAGTATGAGTCCGACTGGACCTATGATGAGTCAAATTAAGAGTAGTAATACGCTCTCTCCAACAACAGGCAACTCACGGTTGTTGAGAGAGGAGAAGTTTATTTTTCCTCTAAAATCAAGATGAGTAAAACGAAATTTGCTCATAGCTTTTCACAGTTTTTCATGGTATTGTTATGCTTTTGTTACGTGAACTCATATCTAAACCCAGAATACGTCTTCACGTTCCTCTGCTCTAAAAAAATATTTACCATTATCTCAAATTTGTAATTTTTTTACCAATGGTAATTTTTATTTCATTGATGTTATTGCCTCCGTCTCTGGCGTGTATTACTGTACACCTCAGAGACAGAGGGAATAACATCAATTAAATCGAGCGTTACGGAATTCCATTTTCATGTAGTAGATAACCCGACCTAACGATCGATGACGGGCGTAAATTTTTGACATTTGGTCGGTGTTAAGTCAGACCGGACCAAGTCGCAAAATTGGAAAAAAACGAGTTAATGATAGTATTGGATGAAGATTTTCTTAAGCTACATCACACAACAATCAGATTTTATTTATCTCTAAAACAGCAGAAATAACAGCATGATTTTTGTCTGCATGACCAATGAAAAGCGATTACAGTGTTCAGTTAGAATGGACCAAGTGTTTATTTTCAAGGAGACTGCCTGCGGTCAGCTATTGATAAAAGCGAACGGACGGAAGAAGTTTCAAGCGTTTTTCCGGATTTCTTTGTACCAGAGATCTCTTTCACTCACCCTCCATCGGAATCTGTGAAGTTTCACGCACTGCCGTGGTTTTGAATGTGTTTTTGGACCGTTTATTGCTGTCACTAACATGACCCGATATCATGCCTTATAGTGTGCAGACAAAGTGAACCATGTGTTAAGCAGAAAAAAGTTGAAATCATCGGAATTTACAGCGTCGGTTTTAAGTCAACATAAATGAATTTCAACACTATCAGGCAACTTATCGGAATGCTTCTTTGCCCGTTAGTCAAAAAAGTATACTTTACCAGTAAATGAGGAAAATGTACATGGTCCACTCTGATTGAACACGTAAATGAGAAACGTTAGTCATTTGTGTGGGTGACCAACATTTTACAATTTCAGAAAGAAGTTAAAGTTACAGTAATAATACTGACTTAAAACTTGATGATTTTACCAATGAATTATATCCTCAGGAGGTTGAAATAAGTGGTAAGTGTATGTTTGTTACTGTTTTATGCAAGCTATTTTAAAGCGATTGTTTAGAGAAGACCTTTCATATTAATACAAGAAGGAGCTGACTCGATTGACATTTAAGTGTGTAAAGCATGTTGTCGATATCTATTCAATATTATTTTCTAATCAATAATGGAGAACCTGTGCCAACTTTTCATGAAGCTGTCCTTGAAGCACTACATCCGAACGTGACAGAAATTCCAGAACCAAAACACGAGGAAACCATCCAGTCCATTATCAATTCTACGGCAATTTTGGCCGAAGTTGCAGAGAAAGTGGATGATTAAGAATAACTTAATTGAGTGAATTAACCATATTTTTGTTCCATTAAAACATTCCGCTCCTACCATTGATTTGTTGAAACAAACACAGTTTAACGTTTATTCAAACTATTTTCAATAATTGTTGATGTTGCAGAAGCTAACCACATAGATTAAAAACTTTTTGACTGTTCGACGATCAATAGACTAAAATTATTTGTTCAATTGTTCAGTCATAATGGACCAAGTCATTAACGATTCTTCTTTGATTCAATTAGAGTGGACCAAGTACATTTAATCAGTTACAAACCTGTGCTTTTTGAGCTCACGGCACTCCTTTTTTTCAATTGTCATATTGCATGATACAGTTAGAGAGTTACTCCAACATATAACATCAAAACTGCGCAAAAATATTGGAAACTTCAAAATTGCCAGAGAAACAAACTTCAAACTCGTTTTTCCCGAAATGATCAACATGTCACTTGGTCCGGTCTGACTTAACACCGACCATTTCCGCTAAAAATTGAAAAAATTCAAAATTTGAGATCAGGGTAATTTTGTTTCAATTCATCAAACCGAAATCCAAATGATACAACCCAACGCTGAAGATGGCTGAATGTCCTCTAGAATGCTGATCCTCCCGGTGGTACTTTAAATGAACAACGGAGGCCGTAAACATTTCTGAGCGGTATTTGAAAAGATAGAAGATAACTTATCCATAGAAAGAGTAACGTGAAGACGTATTCTGGATTTGGGTTTAAGTCCACGTAACAAAAGTATAACAGTACCGAGAAAAACTGCATCATCATCTTTTTAAATTGTTCTAAATAAAAAAAGTCATGACGTGTAAGTTTTTTTTACATGAAGATGTTCGGTGATGTTCAGGGAAGACTTTTAAGGAAAAGAAATAGGTATCTGATTACTAAAACCTTAGATATTATGCACAAAACTACGTAAAACATGCAAAGTTATGAATTTTTATACTGAATATGCCTCTTATTCGAAATTCAAAGTGATGACTAGTGATTTTTTCATTAAAAAGTTCCATGATGTTCAGGAAAGACATTTGAGGAAAATTAACAGGTATCTGATTACTCAAACTCGAGATATTATTCACAAAACTACGTGAAACATGCAAAACCTCTCTAAATCATAATTCAAAGCTAGGATATGTGATTCTTTTCCATTGAAAATTTGTTAATGTTCAGTAAAGGAATTTGACGAAAAGCACAGTGCAACAATTTTTTTGCCTTGGCTTCTATGTATGATTTTTCTAGGAAGTTTGATGCGAAAATAAATTTCCCGGAGTTTGAACATATTTCAACTAAAGGGGCAACAATGGCGCCATTTTGAATTCTTGAGAAACCGGTAATTTTTGATGTTTTTTCGACGCCATTTTGTTTCAAGACCAATAACAAAATTCTAAGAGTTTGTCCACATATTAGCATCTTTTTACCCATCATTTTTACATTTTACGTAAATCAGACACCTACCATTCGATTTCTGAGACTTTTTTACTCAAAATAAGATATAATTTGACTACCACTTTAAAATATTAGCGCATTACCATTAATGCTCAAAAATAATCGATATTATTTTGCTTTGTGAAATATACTGAAACTATGCCAAAACCGGTTTCGTAGAATCACCATTTACGCTGTTTTTTCAAAAGATTCTCAAAAATTCAAAATGGCGCCATTGTTGCCCCTTTATTTGAAATATTTTCAAACTCGGGGAAATTTAGTTTGATTTTTGAAATTTAGTCTATGTACATAAATCGGTGTAATACTATCATGTTACACGTAACATGTAGCATATTACATGTGATAAGTAACATGTCACTTGTTCTGTACATGTCACACGTAATATGTAACATGTTACACGTCATGTAACACGAAAAATGTAACATGTAAAATATTATGTAATATGCAACATGTTGTGTTACATGTATGTTACACGTGACATCTTCCATGTGACATGCTATATGTACCATATAACATGTGACACTAGCCATTTTATACGAGTTACCGTCATTTTCTTTGTCATTTACCAGGTTTGTGTACATAGACCACTCTGTTCCGAAACGATTTGAGGATTCCAGTGAATATATATATGAAGTCAGAGCGGTCTATGTACATTGGTGAGATAAAATCACCGATTTCGCAAAGAAACTGTTAATTTTATGTATCCCCATGTGAAACCACTTCATAACCTTTATATTAGAATATTTTGTTTGAAAGAATCCGTTGAATAGAATTTTATTCAGAGATTTTTCGAAAATTGCTTCTCCTGAACAATTTGCTCGATGGCACATAGACCACTCTGTTCCGCAACGGCTCATATATCACTTGACTCAGTTCGACGAGGCCGAGCTGAGCATTTTCTGTATGTATGAGTGTGTGTGTGTGCGCGCGTGTGAGTGTGTGTGTATGTGTGCGAGTGTGTGTGCGCGTGTGCGTGTGCGTGTGTGTGCGCGCATGTGTGTGCGTGTATGTGTATGTGCAACTTTTCTATCTCACTCGGTTTTCTCAGAGATGGCAGGACCGATTTTCATAAAATTATTCTCAAATGAAAGGCCCCATAAAACCCGATTTGATTTTATTATATTAGAATTTTTAGTTTAAATGTTATTTAACAAAATGTGAAAATCACGAAGGTTCATTATCTCAGAAACTACACACCCGATTTTAGGGTGAAACGTCGTTGAATCCAAAAATGGCCGACTTCGAGCCACCACTTCGAATTTTCAAAGACACAAGACTCGGAAATAGTTATTGCGTTCCCTGTGAAAATTCTATTTTTTTTCTGTGGTGATGCAAACAAAAAATAGCGTTTTCACAGGGAACGCATTAACTATTTCTGAGTCTTGTGCTTTTGAAAATTCGAAGTGGTGCACCGAAGTCGGCCATTTTTAGATTCAACGACGTTTCCCCTTAACAAAATTGAACGGGCTACCTAAAAAACCCTTAACTTTCGAATTTTATAAAGATTGGACTTGTGGTTCAACAGTTATGGAGAGAAACGTGTTCTGGAGACTATTAAATCTCACTCATGTCACCCATACAAGTGAAATACAAACTCCCGCATAACTCGGAAAATAATCAAGCAAATTGGGTCAAATTTGGCATGTGAAAGTTGGGGCAAGAAATGGAGGTTGTAAACTTCTTCCTTGCTCGTCTCGTCAGTGATTTCGATTCTTCAAAAATGATAGATTATTCATTCTCACGTACACTGGAGTTAATCACCAGCTCAGTTAAAAAAAAAAATGGCGCTTGCTTCGATGAATTTCACGATGAAATCACGACGTTATTTTCCTCAAACGTATTTTGACATTTTTTCTAGAAATGAGAATTACGCACGTTGCGTGCGTTGATTCTGGAAATTATTTATCGGTTTCGGTTTTGATCTTGTAATAATATTTCTCAACATAAATGAACGAAGTAGACAGAAATAGGCCGAAATAACATCGCTAAACCATTTGGGAACAGACAGTTCACGACCGTAAATGGCGGTAGGTGGACTGTCTATCACACCAGACCTTTCATCTTCCTCTGAAGGGGATGAGGCCGGGATGGACTTTTCGGAAATACCCGAAAATAACAATAATGAGTTGTTTGGCGTTGTGAAAAAGCGCAAAAGACCTCGCAAAACAGCTTTGGTTACTACACCCACTGGTGCGCCAATGCGGGTTAAAAAGTACCAGGAGGGTCAACCCGGGCTCCGCTGGGTAGTATTTTTCCGGCCAAAAAACAATCCCCTCAAGGTTGTGCAGATCTGTAAAGCTCTGCGCACAAAACACAGCAGCTTGATTGAAGTTTATAAAGTCAAAGCTGATAAATTAAAAGCGACTTTTTCTGATCTCGGACATGCAAATGCGGTCGTTGAAGATCAAAACTTTACAATTGAATACCGGGTATATATTCCGGCACGCGCAATCGAGCTCGAGAGCGTAATTACAGAACCCGATCTCACAGAGGAAGAAGTTATAAAAGGATTTGGGTGTTTTAAAAATCCAAATCTTCCGAAAATCAAAATTCTAGAGTGCAGGAGAATGTATTCTAAGAACAAAATGGGCAACTACTCCCCGAATGACTCTTTTGGAGTAACTTTCGAAGGAAAAGTGCTCCCCGATTTCTTCGAGCTGTACAAGCTTCGATTACCGGTACGACTTTTCATCACAAAAGTCATGTCGTGTACAAATTGTCTGCAGCCAGGGCACACAAAAACCTACTGCAGCAACAAAACTAAATGCTGCAAGTGTGGGGAAACTAAAGAAAGTAACCACGCTTGTAGCGAACAGGAGGCAAAATGCTCTCTATGTGGTGGCGACCCACACAAAATTGAAACTTGCGCAAAATATAAACAACGATCTGACGCACTAAAAAAATCGACCAAACTACGCAGTAGGCAGTCCTTCGCACAGATGCTGAAGACTGCGTTACAGCAGGAGGAAAATCGTTACTCCAGTTTGGAGAGCGTTAATTCCAATGATGATGAAGAGGACTATCAACCTCTGCCGTCAACCGGAGCTGTGCGAAAACGGCCAAGTGCATCTTCTCCTAAACTCCCTAGAAAGGAGCAGAAGAAGACGCATGATGATACACTACGTGGTCCCGCTCTTGAGCAAAATGCTGAAGCGCCAACACCAGGTTTTAAGGTTGATTGCGACAAAGAAATTCCCAAACTCCCAGGGAAACGAGCTGCTCCCACAGCTAAGTTGTCATCGGAACCAGAAATACCGTCTTCTGATGGACGTATTTCATTCAAAATGATTGTTGACTGGATATTCACCACTTTTGGTCTATCCGATGCTCTTAAAAGTATGATTTCGGCTTGGCTTCCAACAATTTGCATGTTGGGTAAGCAACTAAGCACCAAATGGCCCCTTCTCGCGTTCGTATCCTTCGATGTCTAAACCAGACAACAGAAGTGACGAATCGACAACAAGGATCATTCAATGGAACTGTCGAAGCTTGATTCCCAAACTAGATAAATTTAAACTCCTGCTTCACGATAGCAAATGCGATATTTTCGCGCTATCGGAAACATGGTTATCAACTGATATAACACTAACAGTTCAAAACTTCAATATCATCCGTTTAGCCCGCGGAAACTCTTATGGCGGAGTGCTCCTTGGTATCAAAATATGCTACCCATCCTTCCGAATTCCTCTTCCAGCAATTGATGATATAGAAATTGTTGCTTGCCATATAACAATTGCTGGTGAGAGCCTCACTGTCGCATCAATCTACATTCCACCCAGAGCTACTATTAATCGGCTGCAGCTAACACAAATAACTGCTTCCGACACCACGCCTTTTTTTGGGAGACTTCAATTCTCACGGTATGGCGTGGGGAGCACCTGGAGATGATAGCCGGGCTATTCTTATTGAAAGCTTACTAGACGAGTTCGTTATGACCCTATTGAATATACCTGGGCTAGCTACAAGAATAGCAAGGCCTCCAGTACGAGAGAGCAATTTAGACTTGTCTATGTGTTCCTCCTCAATAGCTTTGGATTGTAAATAGGAGATTATTCAAGATCCCCATGGTAGCGACCATTTGCCAATAAGTATTTCGATTATGAGCAGGCTCCAGTCTGCTACCACAGTCGAAGTAGAATATGATCTCACCCGGAATATTGATTGGGAAAAATCCTCGAACATAATGATGACACCCCGTTAGGCATATAGACGCGAGGCATACGGACGCGAGGCATAGTACGCTAGGCATAATGGACGGCAGGCATACGGACACGAGGCATATGGACGCGAGGCCGAATAGACGCAAGGCCGAATGGACGCGAGGCCGAATGGACGCGAGGACGAATGGACGCGAGGCCGAATGGACGCAAGGCCAAATGGACGCGAGGCCAAATGGACGCGAGGCCGAATGGACACGAGGCCGAATGGATACAAGGCCGAAAGGACACAAGGCCAAGGGGAAGTGATGTGGAATATGTTATTATCGTCATCATCTACACAGCATTCGATAACATGTATTTCGCTTCAAAGTGTCATTTAGAAAGCAATACACTCGCGGCCTTCGGCCGACTCGCTGTTCGAGCGAATGCTGTCCTTACTCGCTACCGCTCGTTCGGACTCAACTAAGGGAAGAAAACTCTGTTTGAGTAGACCTAGCAAACCAGTAAATCAGTCGTTTGGGTGCGAGAGGCCGCCGCTTCCGATGGCGGGTCGGCGGCCGGCTCGGACTGCGGAAACCACGGCGGCTTAGTGCCGCCTCGTTTCCTTGCCCTCGATTATGCGTCTTCGCGCATGATTTCAAGAAAGATATTATACCCAACTTAAACTCTGTAGGAATATAATAACACCTGAACTACATTATTGGATCTCATGCGATCGTACAACATCGCATTCGGCCTCGCGTCCATTCGGCCTTGGGTCCATTCGGCCTCGCGTCCATTCGGCCTCGCGTCCATTCGGCCTCGCGTCCATTCGGCCTCGCGTCCATTCGGCCTCGCGTCCATTCGGCCTCGCGTCCATTTGGCCTCGCGTCCTTTATGCCTTTTGGCAGTATGCCTCGTATCCATTATGCCTCGCATCCATTATGCCTCGCGTCTGTATGCCTAGCATACTATGCCTAACATCCATATGCCTAACGTCCATATGCCTCGTGTCCCGTCCCCGTTTTGGATAGCGCGTTGCAATCTCAGACGAGGCCCGCCCCTGAGAACAAGTTGAAAATTCGTCCTAACAAACAATGGTGGGACAAAGAATGCACCGAGATGAAAAAAACTCTAAAAGCAGCATACATAGCATTCAGGAAAGATCATTCCATTCAACTTTTTGATCAGTTTAGAGAGCTGGAACTGAAACAGTCTAAACTACACAAGCTGAAAAAAAAGATCATACTGGCAAAATTTGATAACCACGTTACCCAGAGATGCTTCTATGAGTTATCTCTGGAATACGGCTCGAAAAATGCGCAATAGATCCGACAGTAATGAGGCTAATGAATACTCTGAAGTTTGGATCTATGATTTCGCGAAAAAGGTATGCCCAGATGCTGTCCCATCACAGCAAAAATTTAGCGATACAACGGCTATTGATGAACCAGAATTTACAATGATGGAGTTTTCAATTGCCCTCGCGTCTTGCAAGAACAAGGCTCCAGGAACGGACAGGATCAAATTTAATTTGATGAAAAATCTGCCGGATTCGGCCAAGATACGATTTCTTAAACAGTTTAATAAGCTTATCAGAAACAATATGATTCCGGAAGCTTGGAGACAGGTTAAGATTATCGCTATCAAAAAGCCAGACAAACCTGCTGCAGATCATCGCTCGTACAGGCCGATTGCAATGCTCTCATGCATACGCAAATTGCTTGAAAAAATGATCTTGCCTGGCATTGCTAGCCACAGAAGCGGAAATGGCTCTTGGCAGCAAACAACAAATGACTTCGGTTTTCCTGGATGTCACAGGCGCATTTGATTTAGTTTCAATCGAAATTCTTTCCGAGAAACTGCATCAAAGCGGATTTTCCCCTATACTGACAAGCGTTTACTTTTCAACCATGGTTCTTCAACAATAACACGAACAAGCTACATGGGTCTCCCCCAAGGCTCTTGTCTGAGTCCGCTGTTGTACAACTTCTGCATCAGTGACATCGACACATGCTTGACGGACGGCTGCACAATGCGCCAGTTAGCTGATGACTGCGTAGTATCAGTCACGGCGTCTCTGGCTGCTGACATGAAAAACAGCCTGCAAAAAACGCTAGATAACCTGACCGGTTGGGCCAGTTATCTTGGAATCGAGTTCTCGCTTGAAAAAACGGAGATGGTAGTCTTTTCAAAGAAGCGACCACCACCCTGTTTAGAGCTAATTTTGTCCGGAAGACCTATCACTCAGTCACCTAGCTTCAAGTATCTAGGAGTATGGTATGACTCTAAGTGCACATGGGAAAAACATATCAATTACCTGAAGCAAAGATGCCAACCAAGGATCAATTTTCTTCGGATGGTAACAGGAACATCATGGGGAGCCCATCCAGAGGATTTGATACGACTCTATCAAACCACGATTCTACCCGTAATAGAATACGGCAGCATATGCTTCAGAGGTGTCGCAGCTTCACACATGCTGAAGCTAGAGAGGATACAATACCGTTGTTTGCGTATCGCTCTAGGTTGCATGCAATCGACACATACCATGTCTCTAGAGGTCATTGCGGGAGTACTACAACTTAAAGAGAGGCTTTTCGAGCTGGCTCTCGGTTTTCTCATCAGATCAGAGATAGCAAACCCAATGCTAATCGAGAACTATGAGAAATGTTTGGAAATTGTTCAAAAACCCTGTATGTCAGTATACCAGCGGTTCATGTCTATGGAGATAAACCCTTCGGCTGTTGCTCCATACCGTGAAATTTCACCATCGCTTAACAATTCTTCTGTTGTATTTGATTTGACGATGAAACATGAAATCCATGGAATCCCCGAACATCTCGGACCAACAGTTGTGACATCAATATTTTCGGCAAAATTTGGTCACCTTCCAGAAGATAGTTCCTTCTTCACGGACGGATCTGTAATGGATGGACATTCCGGATATGTCGTTTTCAACACGGATCATCGCATTTCCCGCAAATTGGAACAACCTTGCTCCATATATGTAGCTGATTTGGCTGCCATACACAATTCGCTGCGAATTATCGAGCTCAAGACACCAGGCAATTAATTCATCTTTTCGGATAGCCTCAGTTCTATCGAAGCTCTCCGATCGATTGAACCGGTCAAGCGTCCTATTTCCTCCCGGAAATTAGACGGTTATTAGAAGTGCTGCTTGATCGGTCTTTCATTATCTGCTTTGTGTGGGTCCCCTCTCATTGCTCAATCCCAGACAATGAAAAAGCTGATTTATTAGCGAAAAGGGGTGCCATAGAAGGAGATACATTTGATAGACCGATCACCTATACCGAGTATCTTCACCTGCCTCGACAAATGGCCCTGGCAAACTGGCAGGAAAGGTGGGATAAAGACGACCTGGGACGATGGATGCACTCGATCTCGCCCAAAGTGTCTACAAAAGCTTGGTTCAAAGGGTTAGATTTAACTCGGGATTTCATTCGTGTTATTTCGCGCCTAATGTCCAATCACTATGTTGCAAACGCCCACCTCTATCGAATTAACTTGGTCGATTGTAATCTGTGCGAATGTGGAGGATACGAAGACATCGACCACATAGTTTTCGTATGCTCAAAGTATCATAGAGCAAGGACCAAGCTTAAAGATTCTCTCAAAAAACAGAAAGTGACGTCTACAATGCAGGTACGGGATGCGCTTGCTAGCCGCAACCCCGCGCTTGTAATACCTATTTACGACTTTTTAAAAGATATCAAGTATTAAATTTGATTATCTTCTTGCTTTTTCTCCTCATTTCTCCCAACACAACTACCCTCAAAATGTTTCACACTAATTCTGTTCCTTTTTTCTTCTTTCTTGTGTTATTCTTTTTAGAGAAACATGAATCATTGCTTCTTTCTGAGAGACATGATCCACCGAACTTAGGTTTAAGTTTCGATTTCGAAGAGATAATATAGTATTAAGAATAGTCTCAAGAATTGATATTTAAGATAGAAAAGAAATTTTATGTTATTGTCGTGGGTTTAAATGACATGTGATTTTAAATTGTATTTTTAAAAGAGAAAAGATGAGAGGGTTTTTATGCCTGTTTGAGGAGGAGCAGTCGGGATACAGGCTCTACTCAAGCTGGCTTTTCCCTACTCCAAAAGACATTCGGCCCCGTTATGCTTCGTGGTTGAGCCTAAATAAATATTAGAGTTATAAAAAAAAAAACATCGCTAAACGATTGACAGTGTGCATCTCTTTGATACGCGAGCGTCGTTTGACTATCCTTTTCTTTCTGTGAGCTGAGCGGCGATGGTTTGGTTGTTTTACATTTACGAGCGAAAGCCGACTGTGACGCACGCTAAGGAAGCGAGATCAAATGATAATGGTGACCGTCTACAAGCCTGATTTTAAATATGGATCGATTCTAGGACTGTTCAGCTTAATCGATCCTGAAGATCGCCCAATCCAAGAAGTATTTGATTTTTTTTCTGTCACTTGCGCATAGTATTCTAACTTTTCTTCTGAGTGCTTGTTTTTCGATTGTGGCTGTTGTAAACGGTGAACAAATGTTTCGTTTTCTCTTTCTTTCTGAAGACTACGATACTTTTTCTTCTCTAAGAGTTTTTCTCCAAGGCCTGAAACCATATGGTCGGTAAAGTCTAGTCTGCGGCTGCGATCAGCAACTGACTTTGAATAACAAACTGCCCTGTTAGAACGCATTCACAAAGACAGTTAGGCCTCTGCCATGGTGAACGCGAACGCGAGCGATGGGCCGAGAAACTTGCCGTAGGTAAATAAACAGCTCTCTTTACGGCTGTTCGGCATTCTGGATTTTGGCAATCAAAATTTCTGCTGGCTGTCTGATTTTCAGTGTGAAAACAGCCTTCAACTTTGTTGTCAGAGTGCCTGACTACGATTTGGTAATATTGTTTGAGATAAATGTTTATAAAATTTTACAATATTCCTCTTTCTCCTATTCAATAAAACAGGTAATACGATGCCTTCGTCATACGCAAGTTCACCATAACTCCCGCTATTGGCGTAACACAGAGATGCAATCAGCGTCATATCCGATTTCAAATTCAACAACAAACTGTCCTTTTTAGGACAACCAAACAAATGAATTGAAGATTTAATATTTTCTCGTTCTGAGCTTTAACCAGAAGTTAATTATCTTAATTTGAATTCACATGTACATATACTCTGACTATTGAAACTTGTTTGCGCCGCAGAGAGTTTGTTCTTTTCCTGTTCAGTGAGGTCGTATTCATATGTGCAAACTTAAATTGAGTAGTACTTCAACTTCATTTGCACAGAATTTTCAATACTGCCAATGAGCGGTCAACATTTATTTGCTAGGAAAAATGACTGACACGCAAGCAGCCGGGTTATCTTTCTTGTAAAAGTATTCTACTTCAAACTTGCTGTCGTGGCTTTGCACACAACCCTCTTGTGATTTTTCCTCTTGTAGGAGACTGAACCTCCAAGCCCATTATTTCGTCTATTGTGGTGACAGTTTGTTCGTTATTAGTTTTTTAAAGGGACTGCGAATCAAACACAGGTGCACCATGAGTACTCACTTTACTACTTCAATTCAGTTGAAGTCGTTGTATTCGTTCTTAAAAAGCGGCTTTTAGTTTTCACAAAACTGGGAACATGCATGTATGACGGTGCTTCCCACACAGACAGGAGATCCAAAACAACCGAAAATGGCCGAATATCACCAAATATGGATATTTTGGTAATCGTAAAGATGCAAAAAAGCCACTGACTCCATTGATTTTTTTTCTAATTCTAAGATGACGAATTCCGGTTTCTGGATAACTGGCCAGAATTGCCATTTATTACCCAATACCAGAACCAGGAACCAGAATGGTGCCCAGTGGCCTGAAGTTGACTTCCACATACCTTTTTAAAATGCACGATGACAACTTCCGATGTCTGTAAAACAGACTAGTGAACAATATTCGATTTGTCATTCATTTGCGGATAAATAAAGAAAAAATCGGCGAAACAAAGTTTTCCGGGTAAACTATTTCACAATAAATATTTGAACGAGTTTGAACATTTTTGATCTCGGCGTCTTAACAAGCAGATAACTGTTGAATAGTTTGCACGTGTTATAAGTAGAGGGTGATTTTTTGGCTATTTGGTTTTTCGTGTATTCAGATTTGACAGTTCACACGGTAATTCTGACAGCTGTCAAAGTTCAATGTACTCAGTTTGGTTTGCCATTTCACCATGAACAGACTTACGCCTGAACAACGCTTACAAATAATCGAATTTTATAACCAAATTCGTCCTCTGTGAAAAATGTTTTTCGCGCATTACGACCATTTTATGATCGTCATAATCGACCTACTGAGCAAGCTATTCAAGCTATTGTGACGAAATTTCTAATCAGTTTTACTCTGTTGGACATAAACCCACCAACACGTATACATAGAGTGCGTACAGAAGAAAATATTGCTGCCGTATCAGCCAGTGTAGTGGAAGACCGTAAAATGTCAATTCGACGCCGTTCGCAGCGATTGGGCTTGTGTTATTCGGCTACATGGAAGATTTTACGAAAGGATCTTGGTGTAAAGCCAAAATACAGCTCGTACATGAATTGAAGCCGAACTACTTGTCGCAGCGTCGAATTTTTGGTGAATGGGCCTTAAAACAACTTGCCGAAAATCCACTTTTTTACCGAAAAATTGTGTTCAGTGACGAAGCTCATTTCTGGTTAAATGGATATGTTAATAAGCAAAATTGCCGCATTTGGATCGAAGAGCAACCAGAGGCAATACAAGAATCGCCAGTGCACCCAGAAAAATGCACGGTTTGGTGCGGTTTACACGCTGGAGGCATCATTGGTCCGTACTTCTTCAAAGATGGTCAAAATGGCAACGTTACGGTCAATGGCGCTCGCTATCGCGCGGTTATTTCTGATTTTTTTTTGCCGGAAATGGAAGAGCTGGGTCTTGTTGACATGTGGTTTCAGCAAAACGGAGCAACGTGCCACACATCGCGCGAATCAATGGACATATTTCGGAATGAGTTCGGTGAGCAATTCATCTCACGAAATGAACCGGTGAATTGGCCGCCTAGATCATGCGATTTAACACCGCTAGATTATTTTTTGTGGGACTACGTTAAGTCTCTCGTCTATGCGGATAAGCCAACAACAATTCCAGCCTTGGAAGACAACACCCCAGCCGAAATGCTCGAAAAAGTGACCCAAAATTGGACTTTTCGTATGGACCATTTGAAACGTAGCCATGGCCAACATTTGAATGAATTTATCTTTAAAAAGTAAATGGCATAAACCAATTTATATTTTTGTAAATTCTTTCATTGCCTTGGCAGAATTTTTCAATTTTCAAGCGTACCTGCTATCCTCTACCGGAGTTTTGTTTTGTTTAGAACGTCACAATAACTTTGTGAAGTTGCTATTATGAAACCCATTGTAAATTGTAATAAACCACGATGAAATGGGCTATTTTTTACTGGTGAATTTTTCAACATTCTATCTGTGAGCGCTTCGAAAATTTAAGTATTGCAACATTTTATGACATAAGAGTTTTCTATATATTATATATAGCTTTCATCATAGTTCCAAGGAAAAATAGGTATAATAGTATTTTTTAAGGTATCTGGAAGGGGTTTAAACCCTTAAAACTAAAACTTTTATATAAGTTTTGTTCTTTCTCGACGAAATGTCTCAATTTGTATGGTCAAATTTTAAGTAGATCAGTTTTTAGTGTTAAACAAGTAAAATAACCTATGTTATAAAATAAAGTTGAAGTTCCGAACATTTTTTTCTAACTCAGTGATCAATTATAATTCCTGAAAAATAAAAGTTATTAAAGGATCCTGCACAAATTTCATTGCAACTTTTTCGTACATGAGTAGTTCCGGCGCTCACTAACGCATCCCTGGGTAACAATCAACAAGTAAACTGAAGAAAAAAAATGGCAAAAACAAGAGATTCGTACAAAGCAGGTGAAAAAGAAAACTAATTGTTTACGTTACAAAGTCCGGTTTGTTTTCAACTTTACCCCAGCAAGAAACTCCGGAAGCACAGTGAACTTTTTTCCGTTGCTCAGCTTTGCGATAACTTTCTATCTTCTGACTTTTTAAATGAGTGCGACGAAAAAAAGCATCTCCTGTCCGAAATATCCTTCGGTACTTTCTGCCATGACAACAGCCTAAACTGCGGCAGAAAGGCAAAAAAACGGGGAGCATAACAAAAAGCATCGATGTAAAAACATGAATATAATGAATCTGTAATTTATTTCGAATTTTGAATGCACAGTTCGTAGCGCACACAGCCTGATAAAAGGCGAGAGTCAAGGGGCGGCCCGGTTAAGATTTTAATTGTTGTGGGAAATCGTACCGAGCGCGATGTGGCGGTTTTTATTGTTCCCGTTTGTCGTATGGCCCGGCCAGTGCTAGTGAACGCACGCGGGAAGCCACTTAAACCCAGATGGCGCGAGGCTGCTGCACACACCGTCTGTCCTGTGTCGTTTAGGTAGGTGTGAGTGTGAGTATGTGTGCCTACATGCACTAATGTGTGACGCGTGGTGTGAGTAAGCACCGGAAACCTAGTTTTAATGAATGGATCATTAAAATGGAATTATTTTTATCCTCTTGTATAATTAGCCGTAAACCAAAAAGGTACATTGCATTCATGAGTGTGACCATGTGCATAACGAGGAACAGAGTGGAGCCACGTTCGGATGGATTTCAACGCCACTGGTTTTGTTTGTCGGTGTTGTCAATGGAAAATTTTCTGCGAATAAATTTGTTTTAAGAACAGTTTAAACCGAAGCTTGAACAATTCCTACGATTATCTGACAAAGTACGGAAAATCAGTTGCACCCACAAAAAATATTACAGCCCAATTCAATGCATTTTCGTTTACCTAACGTTTAAGTTTTTCTTTATCCGAACTCGGTAGAGAAACGGCACCAAGCAAACGGTTTACCCACCACGCCTAATTGCCTCCATTAAATTAATTTAATAAGTTTTGCTTTCCGTCCTGCTCCGCCGTTCTTTACTTGTGGACTGTGTGTTTTATCTTAATATTCTGACAGCGAATCCACCACCACGCAATGATTTTTCTTCTGACGGCTCTTCCCTTCTCTTCCTGCATACATACCCACATACACACAAACACACTCTCACCTTAACGGCCCAACTGTACAAAGAACGACGTCAGTTTTTGCCGTTCTTATCCGCTTTAACCCCACCTTTTCTGACCCCGCCGAACCTAAGCGGTGGCAAACATTTTGGCTTTCCCTTGCCGCCATTGCGTCGTCGTCGGTGAGTTGCGTTTCGTCGTGCCAGTGCCAGGTAACTCCTGGGCTCGTGTGGTCAGGGCGCCCCAGCGAGCGAAAGTATAGATGGAGTGAAAATTAAGCTGTTCAGCTTTCCGGCACCTTTACGCTCAATGTTTGGCACCCGGGGCACGGGCCAGCAAAAGGGGTGTTTTTATTGACAGGATATTGAAGTACTCCGGCTTAATTTGGCGTGAAAATGAGATTTCATTGTTCGCTCATTAGGGCTGAACGGGAGAGTGATTATATTTTATAGGGTTGCAGCGCGCTGTGGAACAAGAGCGGAAAGATGAGGCGTGTTATTCGGAGTAAATGATTTTTTGCTCTTCAAGAGTTGTTTTTTTTCATTGTTTACTTTGGTTTAGTCAAAATACAACTAGTTAATTTTTATTTAGTGATCGACATTGTACCTGGTAGAGCTTGGAATGATCGGCCCGAAGTTCGATCAAAGTAAAGTCCCAGAAGCCTGATCCGATTTCGGAAAGAATAACAGTTCGGTTCAATTTCGTTGGCAAAACTGATGACGATATTTTAGACTGAAAATGATGCTGTTGAATTTCCTGAGTAATTTTATAAATTTGAATCATTTCAAATTGACAAAATGAGTAATTCTGTATACCTTTGTTTTACATCCCGAACGTACAGCGACTATTAGCGCTACAGTGAACATCATTAACTGTATAGGAGCATTGTACTAAAACTACTCTAATTACGATATCAAAACTTCGGATGTATCGGACTAAACATGCCTAATCTTGTTAGTTTAATAATATGGCTGCTTGTCGCAGGAAGCAGCACGTACTTCCTTCGCCCGAACGCAATCTATTCCGCCAGGAATGTACAACCGCTGCGCTAACTTACGCGTTCCCCGTGAACGAAGACGGCAAACAATTGTTCGCAGTTAACATAACCTCATTATCTGCGATGATTTTGTGCAACACTCGCCCGTAGGAAATCAGTCATAAACCAGCATCACACGGTCGGTAAACAACGTCGACCTTTTGCCGTCGACAATAAGCATGATAAATAGCGGACATCAATATCTCCCGGAGGAAAGCATCCCTGGCGACGAACGTCGAGCCATAGTCCCACAATTTGCCGCCGCTAACCCCTCACGCACACAGTCGCACAAATCCGTACAAAGCACTTGACACGAGTACAATACCTCCCCAGCGAGTCGGCAGAACAATTTACTTCCGTACACGTTTTTCATTTTCTTTTTTCGCCAATGCCCTGCAAAAGACACATTATCCTCATTCATTCATAAAGCTGACACGCCCCCCATCCACGGACACCGGCAATTGTAGTTAGGGCTGTTGAGGAATTCGCATCGCCGTTGCCACCGCTTGCGAGCTAGCAGGAAATGTCCCCACCCCACCCAGCAGCAGCATCCCACTTCCCATTCGATGGTTCACCGCAACAATACTCGCCCTCGTCCACATGCCGCCGGCGCTACATCCTTGCCATCTTGTCGGTGTTTCTGCTCCGTGAAATATCGCTTCGAGTTCAGAGCATAATTGGGTGTGTAATTGTGTGTATGCGTAAACCGGTGAGTTGTAAAGCATTCAAATTATGCTAATATGAATGCAAATCATAATTACATTTGTCTATGTCTGGGACGACTGCCGTACCACCGCCGTACAGCTGGAAAGCAGGTTAGTATCATCAGCGCGCTTGAAATAAAATCTTTCCTAAGGTTCGCTTTGGGGGGTTGAGAATTTGGATAATGTGTAGCGGAAGAACGGTGGCGTATCTGCGAGAAGATTGATGTTGAGCGATACATAATTTAGACATTAGCTGTGCGCGCTCGGGGGAAATTTCGCCAGAAGTAAAATCGGTTGATAAACTGCAATAAAATAAAACGCGATGCTGCTATTCGACCAAAGTCTATCTTAAGCTTTAGTAGAAATTGGGCGCTATATCCATCAACTATTAGTTGTTATTGACTATCAATTGGAAAATGTTGCGTCTTTGTTAATATTTCAAATCCCTTTCTATAACTGTACCGTTGATTTCCTCATGGTTGAGAGGGAGAGAAAGTTTGGAGCCAACTGAGTATTTAAAATAAGCTGGAAACGGATATGAATCGTTTCATTTAGAATAATATTCAATACTGAGTTGTTCAATAACCAAGTTACTAATGAACTAGAATAGAATCATCAGCTGTATTAGTATTTTTATGCATATATTTCTAATGTTTGGTCTAGATAACACAGGAAAACACAGATGTGACCCTAAAGCTCAAACTAGAAAAAATGAAAGATTATAGGTTTTTAGCCAGTCCTGTGAGCTTTGGTGCCAGCAACTTACGAGCAATTACTATGCGAACTCTCACGTAAGTTGACGAGTTTTGGTAATGGCTAGGGACACCAAAATTCACAGGAATGATGGAAAAGATATAATCTTTCTTGGGCAGCAATTTTGAGTTTTGGGGCAGCACTTTTGTCGCTTTTATCGACCAGTGTAATCATGTACCAACTAGTAAACTTATGCAAATTTGGGGCTACTTGCAATTTTTCATAATTGTTTAATTTAATAGTTTCTTTTAATCAAAGTTGTAAATAAAAAGTTTACAGTTTTGGTAGAAAATATAAAAGAAGAGATTCTTATTATTCAAACTAAGTTTATTCGTTACGGCAATACATTTCAAAAGAACAGATATCGCTGGTGAATTATGAATTCATTTATCATTATAAAAGTAAAAATTTGTATGTTTGTTTGTTGGTATGTATATTCCACTATAACTCTGGAATGCCTAAACTGACTTTCACCAAACGAGACATACGTGTTCCACATATCAAGGAGGTGGTTATGGATCTATCAGCAAGGGGTCTCATATGATAAAAAAAATTAAGATCTTTCTTGTATATGGAAACTTCTGGATGCAAACGATGAGTATTTTCAGTCCCACGTTCATGTCGATGCCATTTTCAAATCCAAAATGACGACTCCCGGATTTTGGAGGGTTAAAAAAACCGAATTCGCCGATGCAATTTCGAATCCAAGATGGCTACTCTTGGACATTCATCGATGTTATTTACTTGTAAATTCTAAGGGAAGGGACTCAAACATGAGCACTGGAGAAGACCAATATAACTGGGCGAGGCGACGCACTTACTTCAAAAGAGCAGCGAATCGTTTGTATTCGAGGAGCTTCTGAAAAACACCGCGATAGAACCTGAAATATTTCTCCGAAGAGATAGTAAACTAGCTCAATGCAGTGTTTTGTGTATTCTTCTAGAGCGATCCACCACTCTAGTTTCACTCAGCTGAGATGTAAGCAGCAAGTGTATTATTCGGCGTGAAGCGGAAACACAGCACAAAGCAGAAGTAAAATGTGTGGTACAAAAAATTGCTATACGCAGCGCTCATACTGGCTTAGAAGTGAGCGGTGAATATTCAATTTGCTCTTTCCACATATTGAGGAGAATAGGAAACCCTGTCGTCTTGTAGTCCTATTTTCTAGAAGGCCCGTCTGGAAACTTCAGTAGTTCAGGCTCTGTCAGAATCTTAAACGAAAAAAAAGAACAGTTGGGTTTTAGATGTTCTTGGTAGTGCTGGAAACAACAACCACAGTTCTGCCAATCTCGGTGGAGATTGCTTCAGATTTTCAACAACACTATTCGTTTTTATAGCGTCTGCCATTTCAGATGGGGATTTTTATTTATTTTTTTATTTCATTTTTATCCATCAGGCTAGACTGCATACAGTTTTGATTTAATCTTCTATGCAAAGCTTTTCTTATTACTGCCCTAGACATAGTTTCCATGGACCTTTCCTAGGAAGATCAGGAGGAAAGAGATATTTTCTTTGTCTAAACTTCCCAATTTTAGCAAAAGACTGTCATCGAACGATAACATCTCGTACCTCAGTTTGGTGGCAGCGGTCTTGAGCATCTCTTCAAAAGTGCGCGTTTGACGCTTTCTCAAAGACCTTTTCTTTGTACTGTTTGTACACGTGGGTCTGCCCATAATAGCGGCATTTTTTTGAAGCAATTTATCACCTGCGGTACAAACAAGCGTACGGGTAGTTGAATCTTGACCCTGAGCACATAGCTCAGCAGAGCAGATCTGATTAAAGTCACCCGAAGCGAGTCGAGAGTTTTTACACCCTCGTCGAGGTATACTGGATGCAATTGCCTGCAATCCAGTATTCTTACCGGCTGTAAGCTGGAATCACGAAAACGGCAAGTTTCAGCTTTTAGCAGATCCTCGACGGTCAAACGCTGTCGATTTTCACTACGCGAACATGTACACGTACTACTCCAGCCTAGATAGCACACCTGCATAAGTCTCGTTGGCTTGCTTGCGGTTTGGCGCTTGAACTACGCACGCAGAATCCCAATTACCGATATGGTGTAAAAATTAATCAAGAAAAATACACGATTAACATAGATGTCAATGTACTTTCTGCAATATGTTTGGGAACATACTCGATTAGGGTTAACCTATTCGATGATGTTATTTCAGAAATAAATCTTTGTCAACTCTCTTTTTTTAATTACTGCTAACCTCGAAGAAGAGCGTTGTTTTCCTGGTTAGAAGTCATTCGTAAGGAACGTTGAACACAGATGCCCGACTTCACCATCAGAAAAAAGCACCACTCTTCGCCGTAAATAGTAGAAAGGTGTTATTCAAGACAAGACTGCGTGGTTGGCGTCACTACGATAATTTTATACTTTATTTTTGTTTTCTCTACAAAATCAAAGCGAAAGGTTCAAAACTGTTTATTGATTGAATGGTCAAAATTATTAGGTATTGGGGACCTATTCATAATTGTACCTAGTACCTAGTGTACCTAGTAGATATTCGGAATAACTCTCGATCGTAGCTTGTACTGACAACCCAAATATTTAGGTCTTCTTCTCGGTATTCATGAGTAATGTAACAAATTGTTTACCTACTTGACACTTTAGGCGGGTGCTAATAACAAAAGGGTATGAGTTTGTTTATGACGGGCCAGTTACGGATGATGTGGAATAATTCAGGTCTACAGTTAGCAAACATTCAGAAGCTTCGCAGCCGCGAAGTTACACAGTCCGCTTTGACAAGCGGGTGTTCGTGGGTCCGAATCTTAGAAAAATCAGGACCATTCGATGTCAATGGACTTAAGCATGGGTTTAATTGCAGGGTATTCATCAATCTGTCTTTCACGGTGAATTTCCCAAAACCGTGACAAATACCTCTTCCAATAAAACTAATCAGAAGGCGATTCAGTAGAAACCTCTCCAGAGAATTGTAATTGGTGATAATATTATTCTGAGGCAGCGAGGCTCTGAACAGTAAGCGTAAAGGGAAGGGCATACTCACAAGCATGAGTTACAATAACACCCTTACATGCCCGACAGGGTACCCGCGTACTCATAAAATGAAAATTTTGGGACTTTGACAAATTTTATCTGATTTGAATAGTTTCAGCACTAAAAGATTCAACAACTTATCTACTTTGAAATCAGTGTCAACGGAGCCCCGAAAGAGTTTCCTCACTCCGGTTTTCCGGTGATATGATCCTAAACTGAGGATTTTTATAAATATTTGACAACATTTTGGGTACTAATACAATTGATACCTCATGTGAGTACTTTCGGAAACGGGATGATGTCCAGAAATCTGAATCCTTGTGGTCTTTTGAACATCAAAATGGCGACCTCCGGTTTCTGGAAGCGAACCGAAATTGGCTGATTACCACCCAATATGGGTATTTCCGGAATCGGGGAGATGCCCAGAGTGCAAAAATCAGTCTTCTTTAACCAAATAACATCTCATATGAGTAGTTTTCGAAGTCGAGATGTTGTCCAGAGATCTTCAAATGACCCCACAGGCCATATTTAATTTCAAATAGGCGGCTTCTGGTTTCTAAAAGAGAACCAAACATGACCAAATTCCACCTAATATGATTATTTCCGGAATCGGGATGATGTCCAGCGATCAAAAACCAACTTCAGATACCATATTGAAATTTAGGGGCTTCCGGTTTCTGGAAAACAGCCGAAATTGACTAAATACCACCTTACTTTCAGATTTTGAAGCAATTCATAGTCGCGGTACACACAAGCCTACGGGTAGTCGGCTCTTGTCCTACAGATCCGACGGTCAAACTCGTCTGAGTATATTAGGACGCTCTTTTGTGATTTCGGTCACGGTTGAAAACCATTTAACCAAATGCTAAGAAATTTGCATTGTATTCAATGCTATTACGGGAAAACACAACCCATGGCTCCGTCATCCCTTCCAGATTTGACGAGACGCGATGAACAGACGGGGGGTCCACCTTTGGAATCAAACAAGGCCTTCGTTCATGCTGGACGCGCGAACAACACACCAATAAAGTAGAAAAAGAGAACAAAAACAAACTATTCTGATGGTGTGCTTCTTTGATCCTCAGTAGGCAACAGTGAGCACCAATTGTGAACAGCGGTGCACAGATGACACATTGTACAGGGAACTTGTGATGGTAGATTACCGGTCGACACTATCGAAAGCCAAATAAAAATTGCGACCAAACATGACATGAGAGTTCAACTCGGAATGATCCTCGATCCTGCGTTCAAAAAGCCGTTTTATTTATTCTTAGTGCATCGATGTTGAATGGTTGAGACCAATGTGGCGAATTTTAAGAATTCTTTAGGTCTATTAGGAATAAATGTGTAGTTAGCTTTTAAATATTTATATTCTAATGAAAGGACATTTTCTACATAGATTTCGTAGATTGAAGACTTATGACTATTACTCCCACTCAGATTGCTTGAATTTTTCTGGAGTAACATTCGAACCAATCTATGTTGAAGTAGGCCTGCGGTCATCATTGCTGGTCACGCTACCATAGATTGGGAATATTAGAAAGGATATTGATAATGCGGTACTCAATCAATAGGAGGTCACCGACTCAGCGACACTCCCGTGAATACTACGGAATTAGAGTAACTTAGAGGATTATAGAGGGTTTTCGTCAAGCGAGCGATTGTTGAGTCCATTTAGCGTTACCCAAGCTGCACCACGAGGAGGCGGACGAGTTGCAGCTGGAAACACGGTCTTCTACGGACTATGTAACCCACTAAGGTCCCGTAGTTTGTAAATTTGCACAAAACTAGCGCTGTATAGGACGCTGACATTCCCTGTGGCCCTTTACGGACATGAAGCATGGACACTGAAGGAAGCTGATCGATGAGTGCACGGAGTTTTTGGGCGTAAAGCTCTGCGGTCAAAACTTGGTGGTAAATTGGAAGATGGAGTGTGGCGCAGACGCATGAATTACGAGTTGTACAAGGTATACAAACATATTGATATAGTGAAAGTAATACAGCGGGACAGGCTTCAGTGGGCTGAACAAGTAACCAGAATGCCTGACGAGAGAGCCGCTAAAACTATCTTCAGTAGAGAACCAGGAAGAGTCCTTCGACTCCGTGGTAGGTCTCGCATGCATGTGCGCAGTGGAAGAAGATGCACGATCAGCTGGTGTACGAGTAGACTGGAGAACGGCTGCCCAAGGCATATGAAGCTGGACATCTTTAATTCGTTTGGCCCTTAACCGGTAAACGGTCCGTTAGCTAGCAAAGTAAAGTAAAGTAAGTACTAGTTGGCATGAAATAGACCCTATTGTGGTCCAGAGCATACTGCCCAGCAACTCCTGTCCCTATCTACACGTGGTATCAACTGGTATACGAGCAAGCAAGGGAAGATCGGAGAATCGGTGAGACCTTGGTCGTCTGCTGACAGGAAAAGGGAAGTTATTCTCCTTCAAGGCTTGTCTTAGCGTCATTTTTCGGAGCGGACGGCTGAACAATGTAATGCGGTGTCTTACCAGCTACGACCAAGATGGCAGCTCCGTGATACTTGGGAACCAAATGAGGCGTTTCTTTAGGTGGAGGTCTATCAAGGACAGATTTCTCCCATACAGCCTAATCAACTTGTTTGCACCGACAAACAATAATAACTGACGACGTAAGGCGGGAGTTCTACGAGCTATGGAGGGTGTCCACAATCCCACGATCGTTGTCGGTTATATGAACTCACAAGTAGGACGAGAGAAATCCTTTCACCCCATTATTGGTAGGGAAAGCCTTCACTCTATTACCAACGACGACGGCTTGAGGCTAGTGAACTTCACTGCGGCCAAGTGTATGGTCATCTGTAGTATCTATTTTAGAACTGTTTCCCCAGACACGACACGGGGATTTTCTATAGAGCGACAAACGGAATCAGGAACCAGACCGTGCCAGTTCCTGCCATGTGTAATGGTAGACAGGGGAACCTGATTACCGATATTTTGCAGGTGGCAAGGCGTTGGAGACAACACTTCAAAGTGGTGTTGAACGGTGAGGAATATAGGAGAGCCGTTGAAGGGCACATGAGAGAAATTGCGAAGGATGTACAAGCTGTGGATCCGCCAACCTTGAGCGAGGTGGAAAAAGCTAGCAAAGAGCAGAAGAACCACAAAGTAGTCGGGTAGCACAGCTTTCCGGCCGAGCTTTTAAAAGTCATCAAGGTTATCAGATTATCCTGAGGGTATGATCTAAGGTAAAACTGGTAAGACTCGACTGTAGTAACTATGGCGTCGTACACAAATTACGTAACGCTAAAAATCTAGATTTCAGACCCCCTCCCCCCCTATGTTACGATAGGTAACGTTCGATATGATCCCCCCCCCTAAAATTACGTAACGCTGAACATCCTGACTCCCCTTCGAAATTTACAATTTCGAGCAAACATCACAGTTACGTAACTGTCTCTACTACCCCCCCCCTCTCCCCTACGTAACAATAAGTAACGCAGACGCAACCCCCCTCCCCCCCCCTTCATGCGTTACGTAATTTGTGTACGACGCCTATCGAGACATAACCCTCCTCAATTTCGTTTATAAAATTCTCTCCCGCATTTTGATTCATAGACTGAGGCCGTGGCAGGAAGCCTTTTTATGTTAAAGCCAGTGCTGTTCGCGAACGGGACGATATACAACGGACTAGTTGTTCACCTTGAGACAGATGCTCGACAAGTTGGGAGAACACAACTGGCAGAAACATCATCTATTCGTAGACTTCAAGGCGGTGCACGACTCAGTTAAACGCAACGAGTTGTGGCAAACTGTGCTTGAACATTGTTTTCCAACGAAACTGATTAAGCATCGGTGTTATTCGTAAAGCTGTGGAGAAGGCCTTTAGAGCTCTCAGAAAGGATAGTTGCGAGAATTGGATTTACCATGAACATGGCCATGGTGGTACATGATGACTGGCAGAAAGTGTTTTAATCCTACGGGTGTTAGTGTGGCGAATTTTTCTATTTTGTCACACTCGTAGCGTGTGATATCGAAGTGAGCCGCGAGGCGAAGAGATAGATTGTGGCAGCAAACTGGTCTTATTACGGATTGCGTGGCCAACTTAGATCCCGCAGCCTACAGATCCACACGAAAGTTGCACTCTATAGCACACTGATCCTCCCGGTGGCACTTAGCCTACAATCAAAGATAATATTTCATAAAGACCCGCGTTCAATGTGTGCCATCGACAATGATGCCCGAGCAGCAGGAGAAAAGCAGCCTAGTATTTTGGATTCGGCAGAGATTCTCTCTGATCTGCCATAAAAATAAAGAAAAGTAAATAAGAATCGAAATTGAGTGCGATTGATTAACGAAAATCACATGATTGTTAATATTTGCCAAACTTCGACAATATAAATGGGAATTGAATACTGTCATTTCTTTGAGCTTTTATGTTTTAATTTTTCAATTTGTGGCTTTTGAGAACATTTTATTAATAGGTTTTTTTATCATTATCGCCAAATCTGGTAAAATTACACTGTTAAATCGTTGATGCCACCGGATATTTCACTGAACAAAAATAATATTGACATAACATACTCCAAGTTTCTTATATGAGCGACCGATTGCAACTGCTGCTCAAACTGTGGTAAAACTTTCTTAGACTATATCCACAGATACGAAGGTGATTTTTTGTTCAACGAACTTTTTCTTTATAAAACTAATTACGTCGTTGTCAAAATACAATTCCGTAGAACTAGACTTTGGAAACTTCACTCAGCCGGTATCAGAAAATGGCGATTGTTTTCCGTTTGCAAATTCAGCTAACAATGTTTCTGTCATACGTTTAACCAAGAATATTAAAATCTGATCGCATTGGAACGCAACTCATTAGCAAAAATTTTTTTTGTCCGCGCTTGTATGAAATTCGCGAATGCAAATACCTACGCAAGCTCGCCCCCAGGGAGAGATCATTTCCGAAATATACACACGAACGTGGGGACATGATTCATCCAATTATTCAAACAATAGGTAAAATTGCATACCCGTTCCGAATGTTACAGCACCGCAAATTGTAACCTAGTACAGAATACACTGCTTTTTCGATTGCTCATTTGGTTCCAATTTATTGGTAAGCTCTGCATAATTACACTACTCACGGCATTCACTGATTCGAAACAATAAATTATTTGCATGCAAATATTAAAATATAAATATAAAGGATTGTCGAACCGCACCGAAATGTGCGGCCTTCTATATAATTAAAGAAATATAATTTCAATAATTTAATTAGCAACCGAAATGTATGCAAGCTTGCAACCCAGTATGGGAGTAACAACAATAGCAAACTTCAGCTCGTATTAGAGTAGAGTGGGACCCGGAGCATATGTTTACTGTATATTACTCGACCTCTCCCGGACTCGGGCTCTGTGAAAGGAATCGCAAATGAAGAGCCGATTGTTGATTCCTATAAAGTAGGGGGCTTCGGGAGGGGGTTTGGAAGGGCGGAGCTGTCGTGCCAATAATGATGATGCTAATGAATAGCAACAGGCTCTCAATTGTGAGCTGTACAATCATCATCACACACCAGGCACACGTCGTCGTTGTCGTCGTCAAAGTAAGTCTTCCCTGCTTCCCCGATGCTGGAAATTGATTGATTCAGGCAGGACGACGTTTTCAGGAGAGAATGTAAAACCGATAGCAGCAAGTGGGGCACACGTACGCACGGGTGGTGAACTTTCGTGCTTCGAGTTACCAAGGCAGAAAATCTGTTTCTCATTTGCCGGATAGGGGAAACTGGCTACAGACAGCAGACAGTTTTGTTGAAATTAGATGTCTTTAATTCGCAGGTAAAACATATTTTCTAATATTTTAGACATTCAAATTACCTCATAAAATGCTCAATTTCGCTTACCACTTCGTTGAATCAATTTACTCCACTATACCACACCGCTGAATGATATGATAGAGTTGCCGACCGAAGAGACAGACAATCCGCAATGTTTGCTTCCCGAATCAATTTGAATGTGAGGTCTGCTATATTATATCGGAACAATTTCGGTTAAATAACCTGGCTAATAAAATGACTACTGTTCTGCACTCAATAGAATCGAGCAGCTCATCGACAAACTCCAGCATGAAATTACCACCACCCGTGTTGCCTGGGCTGTCGGAGGGCGAAAATGAAAGCCGTACCTCTTCTCGAATTGGAAACAATGGAAGCTTTAATTTAATTCATTAAATTGTGAATGGAGCAGAACATATTCCTCTGTCCTCGTACGTTTGTTGCATATTTTATCCATACCTGCATGGGATATTATTCTGAGGGTAAATTTGTGGATAGAAGAAATGGGTAATGACATCCCTAAATGAAAGAGAGAAAGAGAAACCACACCCATTTGATGCTGGCCAATGATGAGTGTCGTTTGGGGAATCTGACCGCTAGAGACACACACACGTCCATCGTCGTGCAAAGCGGGTGTTCGTTGGTCACCTGCTAAATGCTAATAAATTCGAATAGACCAGCCAATAATAAACAGCAGCACTGTCGTCATGAGGGAGGGGGGCTATCATAGAAGGCAGCAGATATATCAAGTGTTAATTAGGTTTTGATCTATTGCCAGCCAAAGGAAATTGAGGAACTGTAATTATATGAGTGTCATTTTTTATAATAAAACATGAAAATACATGTAGACTTGAATGTTCCCTTTCTCTACTTTTCAAAGTCACAAAATCGATACAGGTCAAATATCCCGTAAAGTGTGATTTATTTGAACTTATTTTGTTTCTTGCTAGATGCAAGAGCCCACCTAAGTCCTCGAGTACTATGTGCTTCGCACCGACAGTTGAAGTTTTCTTTTCCTTGGATCTGCCCTTTTCTCCTCTCCGCCGGTCTCATTTTTTACGCAAACATTTTCCACCCTATCAACCGTCACTATCCGATTTCAATTGATTTCGTGACGCCCGCCGGCAAAATTTGTATTACAAACGATTCCATCCGATTTGTTTGTTGTACTGCGAGTGTTCTCACTTTTCCGGCCCTGCAGTGAATCCGCGGTCGGCAGGAAGCAACCCAAGCCTCAGCCAAATTGATATTTATTGCGAAAGTTAGTCTTCAGTCTCGGCTTGTACCGAAAGCGGACAGGCAAACGGGGAAATAAACGCTCTTTCGGCACCTTTAAGTTGACGATAATAAAGTTTCACTTCTTCCCATTCAACCAATTTAGCAGTGCTGCAGCATCACGCCGTTTAGGCATCCGTTTCAAAAATTTACTAACGATTGTCGTAAGCAAACGAGCTTCCGATAGGAGAACGTCTCGAGCGTCGTAACCCCAATCACGACACCCTTCTAAAACAGCAATTATTGTAATTGAATCACCTTTCCACGATTTGTCTTCGCTCGGGACCGGGCGACACACTGTATCAAAAAAGTATCAACGAACCGAGAAAAAAAACACCATCAATAAAAATTCAATTATCCTTAGCCGTCACCCATCTGCGAGTGTGCCGGACCAGCCATTCTTGGGACCAACAATCAACCGTGTAATCCTGTTTTTCTTTCGGTTCGAACCGGAACCCGAGTGAGGGACAGACGGGGAGAAAAAAGAAGCATCAGTTGCCCGGTGCCATCAATCATTTGCCCACAGGCACGTTCCGGCTGTTGTTGGTTCTGATATCGATGGAGAGCAAATGGTATTTCTGCTGTCTGATACGCTCTTGGCGACATCGTGAAATCATAGTGATTTGCCTCACGTTGAAATCTGGTCACTACCACGCACACAAAATCGATCAATAAATATTCACCACTTTCCGCGCGACCGACGACGACGAGGACAGATGCATAGGGAGGATACGTGATTTAGGTATTTGGCTAGAAGGAGATAGGATGGCTGTTGATAACCGTGCGTCTCCATCGAATTTAGAAGATATTGCCAATGATTTTTCTTTGTTCGTCTGGCAAACACTATTATTTTTATAGGCCTCACATTGCTTTATGTATATTTTAAACTCTGTTTCTAGATGAATACAACAGAATGTTGCTGTGTGAGAAATATGAGTTAAAATATTTTGTTATCCATACTTACCATCGTTAAACTCCGGGAATCCGAGCAGCTTCGGCGATTACTTCTTTCCTGGAATTTGAGAAAAAGCAAATATGGATTAGTACTATTGTTTTTTATCTAGTTATAATACTGCTGTGCGATAGTAGGTTTCATTTGATGAATAGTTTCTTCTATATATAAGTTTGATTTAATACAATTACAATTAAACCAAGATAAATGAAAAATTCAAAGATACACAAAAAATAAAAATTTTTGGGTGCGAAAAAACCTTGTTATGCGATTTTTGATACAGCTTTCACCGCGACACGTGGTTGAATTCTGTAGTACTCTTATCACCAAGAAAGTTTGTTTTCATAATTATTGTTTTCGATAGTCAGTATTTTTAGTCAATATTAAGATTTTTTTCTATTTTTTTACATAAAGATTATTTTTATTGACTTTCTGTCACCATTATTTCATTATTCATTATTTCAAAAGAAGGAAATTATTTCAAAAGAAAGAAATTAGCCTCTCAGCATCGCGTCCGTTTGTTGAATGGCTGAGTTCGTGTATATGTGGAAGGATACAACGCGTGAATTTTGGTTCTTGTGCTTCGTCGCAATTTACAAATATATCCAGAGTTCCGCAAGGTAGTAATATGAAGCTTTTACTTTTCGTGGTATTTCTCAATTACAGGTATACCTCGATTTTACGCACATTCTCGTTTTTGAAATGTGCGTAAAATCGAATTGTGCGTAAAATCGAAGCAAGATTTTCAAAATTTTTCAATAACCCAAAAATAATTTCCGTAATCAGAAAATTGCAAATAAACATGTAATGGAACATACAATTATTACGTAACGTCCAAAGAGGGGTTGGAAAGTTTGACAATCCATATAAAAAAATTTTAGGGTCCGAAAAATAGTTACATAGCGGGAAGAGGAGTCGAAGAAGATAATCATTTGCGTTACGTAATTGATAGACGTTCTCTACTGGGCCGTTTATGGCAAGGAACTCACTCAGAATATCTGAAAGGAATTAAATGAAACAATGAATATGGGTGCGTGTGTATTTGTGTATGCATGGGTATGTAGGCCACACATCTTTACCCATACCAACGCCGAAAAAGGTCCATTTATCTTGCTTGAAATTTGATTCATGGATTGACTAGGCCGAGTGCCTAATAATGATAAAAATATTTTCAGAGCCAACACGGTTTGTTTTATCGATAAACCATCTTCAGCAAAGTTGTAGATAATAATTTCGTCCCTAAAAAAAATAAACACTAAAAAACTAAAAAAAAATTATCTTTTAAAGAAAATATTTTTAAAAATATTTAATTTATGTTATTATTATATGCTCGTGTTGTTTTTTTTTTCGTATATTTTTTTGATGGGATCTTATTATGAAATAAATGTAAATTTAGCCATATACCAGTTAAAAAAACGTTTTGGCTTCAAAATTGTTTACTCTTTATAGAAAATCTAATCTTTTTGTTTTTTACTTGTTTTTTATTTCTCCATGATCAGATGACCATAAATGTTCAGCTGGGCTTTGGTAGTTGTTATAAAAAAATATATAATTGAGCTTTTGGATATAATTAATTTTGTTAATTTTTTGTTCACGGTGTGTATCATTTTCTGATATATAAAATTATTATCTATAACTTTGCCGAAGACACTCTATCGACAGAATAAACCGTTCTGGCTTTAAAAATGTTTGTAATCATCAAATGAATTAACCATTTCCACTAACTAGTATGTGAAAATGGTTAATTTAATCAATGATTACAAATATTATTAAAGTGATTCGAAAAAGTAGTAGCACAACATGATACTTCAGCAGTTGACAGTAGAGAAAAAATAATCAAAATTGGGACGTTTTTTATTGAAATACTCATAGTTATTGAACGACTCTGTTTTTTTTATTCTCGCTCATTTTCCGTCGGTCTAGTTCCGCCACTGTTGTGGCCAATCACCGACGCCCAGGGAGGCGACTCCACACCCAGGACCCTAACTCACGACCCGCTTATTAACGGACCGGAGCCAACGGCTTTACTTCCTCATGCGATGGAAGGCGTGATCCCAGAGATTTTTCGCCTCAGAAAATCTCCCGGTGTCGGCTAGGATTGAATCTAGACCAGTTGGGTTGGTTGTGAGTGGATCACGCCACCTCACAACCATCGACACCTATGTCGGCGGTGGGATTCGAACCCAGGCGTCGAGCGTGGTTGGCGGAGACGTTACCAACCACACTAGGCCCCCGCTCTATTGAACGACTCTAGATCAAACAAGTTTTCATTAGGGACTATCAATAAAAAGTAAGGTTTTTTACGTGGGTTGCGTTTCTCCATAACTCACAGACACCGCAAGATATCAACCGCATTCCAATCACGTTTTTCGTTTTAGGACACAAGTAATCATATATCAGTTTTTTAAAAAATTAACAATTTTTGGTATAAATACTGAAAATTTATAACATTGTATTTTAGCCTTCAAAATGACCACCATCATATATAGTCAAAGTTCAAACGTTTTGGGACAGTTTTTTACGTTATTTTTTCAACTCAATTTAGTCTTTTTTACGCGGTCCCATACACATTTGGAACGTTTTCCCCGCGTAACAAAACTGACATATTTGTGGACATATTTTGAGTCATTTCAGACCTCCGTGGATGAACTTTCATATGAATTCTCGAAAAGTTATATGGACCGTGGACATCTTACTACCTTTCCCCTAAGTTTTCACGTGATATATGGATAGCCCCTTATTTGTGAACGATACCTAATTTATATAATCCTGCAATATGCACAATTCGAACAAAAAACATTTGAATCAAAAATGTGTTTGAAAAAAGTGTGCATAAAATCGAGGTAAAATGTACGTAAAATCGAAGTACGTAAAATCGAGGGTGCGTATAATCGAGGGTGTGTATAATCGAGGTATGCCTGTATGCAATGCTGCGGCTGGAGGTTGGCCGTAAGTTGGTTTATGATGATGATTTAAAGTTGTTTCTAGTTGTTCGTACCATGCTTGTCATTCTCCTCAGTATGTGGAAAGAGCGGAGAAAAAATTCGCCGCGCACTTCCCTTTTAGTATGTGCCTGTGTGTTGCAAATTCTTTCACCACACTGCTTCTTTCTCCACTCCAAAGTGTCTCAACCAACTTACAGAGAGACAAACACAATTTCAGCTCACCCCACATCTGATAGAAACAAGAAGGGTGAATCACTCTACGGAGAAAACGCAGAGTCCACTGGCGAGTAGTCTGGAAAGTGAAAAAACATACCGGGCAAAAGTGTTGTCCTAAACCGCGAAAACAAATTCGACCAGAGTAAACTCGACCGGCACGAGCAACGCAGTCTATTTTTTTTTCTCCCAATCTCTTTTCCTCTTCTGCCACGCTCAACAAACAAACTGTAAAACGCACCGCAGATAGCTCTGCTATGTAATTATTGTGCATGATGTCCATACGTGTGAGAAAGTACACAGTTCATTGTCTCGCAAGAAAGAAATTTCAAATTTCACCGCGGTGCTTTCAGGAAGCTCACCACATAAAAATCGTCTGTCGTTCTCTTCTAGCATGTGCGTTGATTTGCTCTTTAGTGTGAGAGCAGTTGTTTTCGCAGTGCAAGATGTTGTCCTGCACTCTAGAGGTTTTCTGAGGAGAAAAGACAAGCATGGTTCGTACAATCGACGATTGTCGTCATTATCGACGGTTTTGTCGGTTGGTGCCATGAGAACTGGTTGGTAATTAGCAGCAGGAAAATGTAAAGTCATGACATACCACTGACTTTACCTTCCACCTACATCATGTCAGCTTTGTATCAAAGGTGATTCGACAGCTGGGATTTATTGCAAAAATTGGCCGTGACTTCAAAGATCCTCACTGCCTAAAAGCATTGTATTGCTCACTACGACGATTACTATATGAAAATTGTAGCTTAATTTGGTACTCTCATCAGCTAACTCAGTGTCTGCGGATCAAACGTGTTCAGAAGAGATTCGTCCGTCTCTTTCTTGTATGGACCATTCACTGCGACCAGATTCATTGATCGTTGTGATATCGTGCGGGTGTCTGCTGTGTTCCGCACTTCTATAATTAGCATTATTACTATTGAGAGTAAATGACATGCTTATATTATTATCCGTGATGGTGTGATTTTCATTCTACTGTATGCAAAAGCTCATTTTTGGTGCCTATTTCCAAATCTGGAACCGGAAACCTGACATACGTAATTATCGTGGAATCGCTATTATCTTTTGCATTTCCAAACTTGTCAATGGAAAAATAATCGCTCAAATCAAAAATTGAAGAACAGATAAACGACACAGATTTTTCAAGGGCCGCTCTACCTCTTCAACTTGACGACCGCACATTTTGTAGTTGCCCCTCCGTTAGAGATCAGAGCTAGTGAAGTTTCATAAAGAATCACACACAGGGCAACTTGGGATTAGTTTACCATCTTCAATGTACAACAATTCAGTAGCTTCCGCGCGCAGGCCACGTTTTTGCGGTCCTTAGGCAAGGAGGGAGTTTGTAAAGAAGGAGTTATAGCTGTCATTTTTGTCGGACACTGAGTTTACCTCTGCATCTCCACGACCGCAACGGAAAGGAAGGATTCGTCACCGTGGTAAGTGACGGAATCAAACGATGTTACGCGCAAAGTTAACTTATTACGAAGGCGAACGATGAGTTTTTTTTCTGTCGGCGAGCGCGAAAACCTTCCATTGCTCGAAGCTTGAGTATTTGTCTATAACCATTCCCAAGTACCCTAAAAACGCATTTCGGTAGACGCGGTTCGATAAAAGTCGGTTCCGTTGTTAGATTAATCATGATATTACGACACGTTTATGTAAAAGCAATCTTCGGCTTACGATTTACGACACGCTTATTTAAAAACAATCTCCGGTTAAACGGTCAGACCTAGACCGAGTTTATTTTTAACTTTCTACGAGTGCAACGGAAAGAAAGGTTTGGTTATCATGTTTCCGTGGTAATTGACGGAATCGAGCAAAGCTGCGTGTGAACCTCGCTCGTTATGATAACGAGCAATGAGTGTCTTTGTTGTCAAACCCCGCGATCTTATGCGAGAGACACACGCGGAAATTATCTACCACCAACAGCATCCATGCATTTATATAAAAGTGTATTAACAATCCCGAACATCTTCGAGAAAGCGGTTAGTTC
Source organism: Wyeomyia smithii (assembly GCF_029784165.1). NCBI lineage: Eukaryota > Metazoa > Arthropoda > Insecta > Diptera > Culicidae > Wyeomyia > Wyeomyia smithii. The sequence goes on along the minus strand of NC_073695.1, from coordinate 59,356,442 downwards.
AATATTTATCGACCGAACGAAATCAACTCCGGTTTGCAACGTGCTTAACCCATTCTCGGCGGGTGATGCCAAATAGCATCACCTGATATTCAAACTTTAATTTAGGTTAAAAAATTATACTTAAAAATTTGCACGATTAAACTATTCAGTGTGGTTAGAGAACAGATAGATCTTTAATATGCAATACAGTTTGTGTCAATTGTATATATAGTTGATAAGTAATAAGAGTTTGAAGTTTATTTTTTAAAGAAAAATGGAGTCCATTCCGACGAGATTGGGTTAAATAAAACCAACGAGCAACCAGTCTTCAGCTAAACGAGCACCATGAGACATGAGTTAATATCTTAGTACACCTCGCGAAATCACTATATTCCGAATACCCTCAGATGAGCAAAACTTACCGGGATCGAAAACCGTAAACTCGAAAGGGATACGGCGTTTCGCACCGGTTCTCTATTACTTGTCGAATGAATAAACTCATCTATTGAATGTAGAACTGGCAAAGTTTCATTGGTTCATAGTCCAAAAACAAAAAAAATGCCATCTCAAACAAAACAAAAATCTAAGTTTATTAACAAAATGCCAAAGCAGTCATAATTAAAATTTAGTTGTCATGAACTATTGTCAAGGTAACGAAAATCATTAAACGAGAGCATAGAACTGAGTGAAATGTGGTTAAATGTCCGTAACCGTCCGGTCAGGACTCATCATGACAGACCAAGCAATCAGATACTTATCGCGCGTGAATGACAAATGATTAAACTATATTGTAAAACAGCCAATTCGGCTTTGTGAAACTTAGCGTGTGTAAAGATTTATAGTATCCCACTTATTAGGGTAAATAGTACAATTCTATCTATTCGCAGTGCACAAAGATATGTATCTACCAGTCCAACGGTCCAATTGGTTTCACAACGGCCAACTGGCAACGTTGGGTATATAAATTATTAGCGAATTTTTTTATTCCACCAGGCCACGTAGTTTTGACCTGCAACCAACTTAACTGCTGCCAAATACCTTCTTTATTCGCTCGGTGCTGACTCAATATTGAGCTAACGTGCCACCGGAATGTCGTTTTTTCCTAGAGAGATCTTCACTGAGCCAGTGGATTAAAGAAATTCGCTATATATATATAAATTTTCTAAGCATGCATTCTGCTACTGGTATCAGACTACTGCGCATACCAGACAAGTCGATGCAGCGGTAAAAAATGAAATCATAACACATGAACCCAATCATCCTTTTAAAAGGCCGCTCTAAATCTATAAATTTACTTAAATTCGTAGATTACTCACTGAATGGAATGGATAATGGGAACCATGTTGAAGCTCTCTACACAGACTTTCATATATACATACTAATGCTACTTTTTAAACTGTAAAAATTTAAATTGAGTCCTGAAGTGCCTTGAATCATATGAAACAGGCAACAGGCAACAAATAATAGAGTTTAATGGAAAGAAATCAAATCCCATTCAAGTTACTTCGGGAATCCCCTAGGCTCCCACTTAGGACCACTTCTCTTCATTATGTACGTAAACCGCATTTCGTTCTTCCTCGAAAAAAGTACCGTAAACGTGCAAACTTTGATAGTGCGGGTAACATTGATAGCGCATGATTACTTGCACGTTACAACCCGATAAATTTGTCTCGTTATTTTTACAATAGCTTATTCAATTCTATTTGGTGGTTCACGGTTTTACTGTTCGGATACAGCTTCGACTTTGTGTTGTTAGCGTCATAAAATTTTCTTAGAACTGAAAAAAGCATATCCCGTGACTTTGAACTGTTTTCTAAGGCACTCAAACAACCACATAGTTTTTATATAACTGACTCAAAGAGCAATTGGAAGCACTGAAGAAAAACGTAAACTATATGGAAAAAATTCAGTCAAATTTAAATCTCTACCTAAATTTGTAAGGATTAGAGTTTCCAAGGCAAAGGACCAGAAAAGATCCAAAATGTGACTAGTTCTAAAAAAGCAAAATCATCCCGAGTGGTCTGGAAATGCACAAACATTTTATCATTTAAACATACTCAGTGCCAAGCCAAATACGGGTGGAAAGTTTCATTCAAATCAAAAATGGTTGTTATTCGACCACAGGTCATTTTAGGGCGAATTTGCTCAATAGTGCCAACAGAGTGTCACAAAACTTCGATTTTCATTTATCATATACAGAGTGTTATGCGCTTGAAAGTTTGGAAATTAAGTAAAGTAAAGTGAAATAAAGTAAAGTAAAGTAAAGTAAAGTAAAGTAAAGTAAAGTAAAGTAAAGTAAAGTAAAGTAAAGTAAAGTAAAGTAAAGTAAAGTAAAGTAAAGTAAAGTAAAGTAAAGTAAAGTAAAGTAAAGTAAAGTAAAGTAAAGTAAAGTAAAGTAAAGTAAAGTAAAGTAAAGTAAAGTAAAGTAAAGTAAAGTAAAGTAAAGTAAAGTAAAGTAAAGTAAAGTAAAGTAAAGTAAAGTAAAGTAAAGTAAAGTAAAGTAAGTTAAAGTAAAGTAAAGTAAAGTGAAGTAAAGTAAAGTAAAGTAAAGTAAAGTAAAGTAAAGTAAAGTAAAGTAAAGCAAAGTAAAGTAAAGTAAAGTAAAGTAAAGTAAAGTAAAGTAAAGTAAAGTAAAGTAAAGTAAAGTAAAGTAAAGTAAAGTGAAGTAAAGTAAAGTAAAGTAAAGTAAAGTAAAGTAAAGTAAAGTAAAGTAAAGTAAAGTAAAGTAAAGTAAAGTAAAGTAAAGTAAAGTAAAGTAAAGTAAAGTAAAGTAAAGTAAAGTAAAGTAAAGTAAAGTAAAGTAAAGTAAAGTAAAGTAAAGCAAAGTAAAGTAAAGTAAAGTAAAGTAAAGTAAAGTAAAGTAAAGTAAAGTAAAGTAAAGTAAAGTAAAGTAAAGTAAAGTAAAGTAAAGTAAAGTAAAGTAAAGTAAAGTAAAGTAAAGTAAAGTAAAGTAAAGTAAAGTAAAGTAAAGTAAAGTAAAGTAAAGTAAAGTAAAGTAAAGTAAAGTAAAGTAAAGTGAAGTAAAGTAAAGTAAAGTAAAGTAAAGTAAAGTAAAGTAAAGTAAAGTAAAGAAAAGTAAAGTAAAGTAAAGTAAAGTAAAGTAAAGTAAAGTAAAGTAAAGTAAAGTAAAGTAAAGTAAAGTAAAGTAAAGTAAAGTAAAGTAAAGTAAAGTAAAGTAAAGTAAAGTAAAGTAAAGTAAAGTAAAGTAAAGTAAAGTAAAGTAAAGTAAAGTAAAGTAAAGTAAAGTAAAGTAAAGTAAAGTAAAGTAAAGTAAAGTAAAGTAAAGTAAAGTAAAGTAAAGTAAAGTAAAGTAAAGTAAAGTAAAGTAAAGTAAAGTAAAGTAAAGTAAAGTAAAGTAAAGTAAAGTAAAGTGAAGTAAAGTAAAGTAAAGTAAAGTAAAGTAAAGTAAAGTAAAGTAAAGTAAAGTAAAGTAAAGTAAAGTAAAGTAAAGTAAAGTAAAGTAAAGTAAAGTAAAGTAAAGTAAAGTAAAGTAAAGTAAAGTAAAGTAAAGTAAAGTAAAGTAAAGTAAAGTAAAGTAAAGTGAAGTAAAGTAAAGTAAAGTAAAGTAAAGTAAAGTAAAGTAAAGTAAAGTAAAGTAAAGTAAAGTAAAGTAAAGTAAAGTAAAGTAAAGTAAAGTAAAGTAAAGTAAAGCAAAGTAAAGTAAAGTAAAGTAAAGTAAAGTAAAGTAAAGTAAAGTAAAGTAAAGTAAAGTAAAGTAAAGTAAAGTAAAGTAAAGTAAAGTAAAGTAAAGTAAAGTAAAGTAAAGTAAAGTAAAGTAAAGTAAAGTAAAGTAAAGTAAAGTAAAGTAAAGTAAAGTAAAGTAAAGTAAAGTAAAGTAAAGTAAAGTAAAGTAAAGTAAAGTAAAGTAAAGTAAAGTAAAGTAAAGTAAAGTAAAGTAAAGTAAAGTAAAGTAAAGTAAAGTAAAGTAAAGTAAAGTAAAGTAAAGTAAAGTAAAGTAAAGTAAAGTAAAGTAAAGTAAAGTAAAGTAAAGTAAAGTAAAGTAAAGTAAAGTAAAGTAAAGTAAAGTAAAGTAAAGTAAAGTAAAGTAAAGTAAAGTAAAGTAAAGTAAAGTAAAGTAAAGTAAAGTAAAGTAAAGTAAAGTAAAGTAAAGTAAAGTAAAGTAAAGTAAAGTAAAGTAAAGTAAAGTAAAGTAAAGTAAAGTAAAGTAAAGTAAAGTAAAATAAAGTAAAGTAAATATGCGCTTAAAAGTTTGAAATTGCATTAATATCTTAGCTCTACATATTTCCATGATTACCTATTTCTAGAATCATATTTGTTGGCATAGATTGTCTTTGAAAATCAGAATCTCTTGAATATAAAACTGAACTATATACTGAATATAAAACTCATTGAATAGAAGCAAATGGAACAAATAACGTGTTGATTGTCGCAAATAATAACTTAAGAATATTATGAAATAAAAAATATCTTATATAAGGGTGCAGTGGACCGAGAATCAATTAGATTTTCTTGTTGATGTTAATGAAAAAGTAAGTCTGCGCAAAAAATGCAAAAATACCTGATTCGTTTCGCTAAATGTTTGCTTTGATATTATAGACGCTGACCCACTATTCCAGATTCTGCTTATGCCCGGCTCGTGCACAAAGATTCCGTCTTTGATAAGTGTTTGTATGATATATATAATAAACTTTCCCCATTTCGTATGTTTCGTCCGTCCGTAAAATTGCAACAGCAGCTGTGCGTTATGGTGATGAAAGTTAAGCGAATGCGAAGAGCTATGCACTAGTCTGGCTAGAGCAAATAATTCCTCGAATGTTAAAAATAGCACGAATTATTTATTCTTCGTGACATTTATTTCCCCTCGGGTGGAGCGTTTCATCAAACCAACAATTGAGCCCCGGTGCAGCATTAAAGAGACATTTGTGGTTGCATAAAATGGTGAATTGATGACTAAACTTTCGTTTTTATGCTAACAAAAAAGTCAGTCGATCAATTTTGAACGTTATCTCCAACATTCAGAACGTGGAATAGATGAAAAGATCTCTTCGTAAGTAACGCCATCTCGTTTAACATCTCCCATCAGCAACTCATCCCCAAATCGCGGTAGAAGCAACGTGTCAAATGAAACAACATCAAAAGAAACTTACTCCTGTCGGCTTCATTGGGACTGGATCAACTGGAAGCAACTTCTCCGATCGGCAAAACACAAACAGCCACAAAAGAAAACCGTACTTGCTGTATACCCATCAAAAAGTCAGCAAAGCACATCTCTGCCTGAGAAAAAAAACCGAGATGGTCATGGTAAAGAAGAGGAAAAACAGCAGACCCAAACAATATTAAAGAAAAATGAACGAAACATGTTTTCCTTTGTGCTATGTCTTCTTACACGGGGCTTTCTTTCCCGGCAGCTGGGATTTTCAACTTACACTGACACCGTTATTGCGATCAGCCCACCATCCGCATCCCGCTGTCGTTGTCGTCCTCATCTTCCTCACCGTCACCATTTTCAGACAATGCCGAATACTTAGAAGCTACTTATTTTATTTTCATTGCACTTAAATTTTCCCTCGTCTGCATCCTTGGGGTACAACTGTGGTCTTTTTCATCGTCGTCGTCAGCTTCTTCTGATTGCTCGTTGGTTACATTATTGCAAGGCTCGTTTACGAACAGGCGACGACGGAAAATTGGGCGGCTCAGGCGCTACCCCGAACCGCCGTTCTTCGTTTTCCTCAACGTGTTCGACTGTTGCGAGTACGTTTCGTTTCGCAAACACACATTGTATCCTTTTCGGTAAGCGAAGGAACAAGCAACAGGCTGCCGCTGCTCTGGCGTCATCGTCATCGTTCGCTCGGCCGTTCGGCTTCGGGTGGCCAGTCAAGCGAGGCAGAAAACCTAATAAAAAGGGAAAACTTCCGCAGCAAAATTCCTCACTTCCTGTTGCGCTGTTGTTTGACGAGTGTGTTTGTGGGTGTGTGTATGTGTATGTGTATTTGAGTTCACGTTGGTTTACTACAGAAGAGGGTTGTGTGTGGGGCTCCACTGAATTTCTCGGCTTCGGCTCGCGGGGAGAGCGTTTCCATAAAGCTCATTGGGCTCGGGTTCACTTTGATCCACTACGGGGCGGCGAAAGCGGAATAGAATGTCACTTCTTTCGGAGCAGTGGAAGAACGACGGTACTCCCTCCAGTGGGATTTTATTTCGTTCTTGGTTTTTCGGACTTTCGAGGCGATGGTTGATACACAGTGTAATATTGATATTTGTTGAATTTCAATACAATTCAAATTCTCTCATCCGCCATTCGCCTTGAAGAAATTTTCTAACGAGGCTAAAACACAATTATTCATTCCAGTATGCTTAGAAGTTTCAAGTTAGTACTGAAAGTCGCGTTCTCTAGATTATGGAAATTACATCCACATAAAAAAAATAAAAATTAGTGATAGTATTCATTTTTTAAGTTTCATGTTTATGTAGTTGCAACAACATTAGAAACAGGAGAATCTAGTGACACTAGTGTTAAATATTTCCACCAAACGTACCTCGTTTTTAGAGTCCAATACCGTGTCACCATCCTCTGTTAACCTTTGTGATATTGGGCTCTGAAAAACGTACCTTCCCAATAGTTTAATTGAATAAAACACGAGTTTTTCGAGCTGGAAATGTTCTCGACTAAGCACTGGGTCACGGTGTATCGTTGTACTTATCCGACAACATTCCAAATTGGCTAAAACAATATCGATAACGAAAACGCTGTTACCCTCCAGGCTAGCGTGCGATATTGTTTCGTTTGTTTGATGTGAACTTTTGTAATATATCCCAGTCAATTGCTATACGTGTCCCCTTGCAAAATACAACGTCCACCATTATTGAGTAATCAGGTACCTGCACCGACACGCTCCTAGTCAGGTAAAATATGGTTTATGAAGCCAATTAGCTTCCGGGAATTCAAAGACCAAATCTAAACAGCCACTGCCAAGAAATCTTGAGCTGCGTTTAAATAATGCACCACAACTGCACAGCAGATGTTCCGTTTCCATACGTCTCGTTTTCCATATTATAAAAGCGACAGATATCATCCTGAACCCGGCCAATATTCATCAAATGATATCTTCTATATGTATGAAGAGCTCTTTTGTTGAGCTTTAAGAGCTTTTTTGAATGGTTTACGTTTGGTGTTATAAATCTTCTAGATTGGGAACACTTTTTGGCATCCAACCAATTGGTTATCACTTTTTGTTCCTCCCAGAGTTTAAGCTCAATTTCAACTGCACAGTTTGATCAGGTTTAAAAGGTTCTGGGCCGATAACCCGTGAGTTAGATCCTTGTTTGCAAGCTCGTTTGCCCTTCCATTTCCACCAATGCCACAATGTCCTGGAATATATTCCCAGACAATCTTGGAAGTACATTTATACGCACCAAGTGTTTTATAACGCGGCATGACTGTCAGAGAAAATACAAATACTTGCATGTCTGTATTTTCTAGTCAGACAAGCAGTCGCACATTCAAGAATAGCAAAAATCTCCGCTCGAAACACTGTTGGCCAGTGTCCCATTGCCACTGAAATGGTGAGTTGGTCAAAGAGTTATGATGTGAAACGAATTTTCACTTCAAAGTTGAGTTTGAGAGTTTTTTTTTCAACTTGACAGTTTCGGGAATAATAAAATCCCAAGATTCTTATATAATTTCCAATCATAAAGCTCTTGGCGACTAGCATTCTAAGTGCAACCGTTTTTGTGATATTTCAATAAAATTCAAATTTCGAGTTTTTTTTTAATGGAAGTACGTTTATTTGTGGTCCTTCAGCCACAAACACAGATGTATTCAAATAAAGAATCGATTCAACATAATTCATTCTTTAACATGAGAGAGATTGGATGAATAATTGTATGGTAAATCAAAAACGAATGCATTTCAAAGGTTAGTCAGAAAGTGCTTTATAATTTGAGATAGTATTTGAATTTTGAAATTTAGTTATTCTTAAGAATGTTGAATTTGTGAAAATGGAGAGCCGGCAACAAGGCCAACTAAATGCTGTGCGTGTATTACTTACTTTACTTACCTTTTATGGCGACAGATCATTGAGATTCTATGCCGAATCCAGAATATGTCTCCACAAAACTCGGTCTCGGACAGGTCCTCCATTCTCCCCTCACACCCGCTGCTCTGGTATCCTCGTTGACAGCACACATCCAACGCGTGCAAGGTCTACCTCGAAGTCGTCGGCCTCTATCCAGCTCTCTGCTAAATATTATCTTCGATGGTCGCTCATCCGCCATCCGTGCTACATGGCCAGTCCACTATAACCTGCCGTGTTTCATCAGCTTGTCAATATCAGCGTGTTTGCCACCGAATATTGATCGCAGGAATCTAAGTTCGAAGATCCCAAACGCTCGTCGATCGGCCTGCTTCTGAGTCCACGATTCATGTCCGTAGAGCGCCTCTGGGAGGATTAGAGTCCTATAGAGCGCAAATTTCGTACGGATTTGTATGCTACGGGACCAAAACTGGCTACGCAATCCGTAATAATCACTATTCGCTGCTGCAATCCGTCTCTTCATCTCGCAGCTCACCCGTGAAACCGTCAAGCCTTGTACGTAACAGTTTAATCAGTTTTGCTGGAAAACCACGTTTTAGCTCGTTGCGTTTCACTTAGGGTGGTTTACCGGTAAAACAAAAACCGGTAAAACCGATATTTTTTTCAATACCGAAATACCGGTATTGGAGAGGCAAAAGTACCGGTATTTTCGGTATTTTCTTTAAATTTAAAAAAATCACCAAAATAATTGTAAGACTAATGAATGCCACCCACTTAGATAGGCATTACAAATCACATGACGATGTATATAATAAATACATTTAGACAGAAGCAACATTGAATATGAATTTACCCTCACCTATTTATCAATTTTTGTTATCTTTTTGCTTGTTCTGCATGGATTCAGACGAAGTGTTCATGTGTATCGTTAATATGTCAAAAAACTTCATATTAATAAAGCAAAACATTTATTTTTTTAGTAGAACGGATAATCTCTTTACACTCTCCTACTCACAGAGGCAACTCGTAGGTATTGAACCTAGCAGTTTAACTACAAATTATGAAAATCAAACTAGGCAGCAGTAATCACAATCATGTCAGCGAAAATACATAAGTCATTATTCATTTTGTGCTGTTTAAAAATAAAACTAAAAAAATAATAAATAATTATGAATTTGGATTGGGAATTTTTTTTTGTTGATACAAAGTGTTTACAGGATGAAATAATCAACCAATAATGAATTCATCCTAAAAACTACTGTTTCTTGAGAAAATGAGATATTTGAATAGATGTAACATGGTCAATGCTTCGTCGCCCATACCGTAGCGGGCTTTTATTAGCAACTAGCTGAATGTTCCCGGATTTGCTCGTGTTAAAATTTCTGCTTTTTCTTTAGTTTCCTATATTTTTATATATTTTTGGCCAACCTCTCATTTCAAATATTTATTTCTATTTCAGTTACAAACTTGTGCATATGCCACATTTTTCGTTTCTCCATCAGGAGCTAAAATTAATATTATAATTATAATAATATATAACGTTGACGAACTGCTCGAAGAGCATCGAACAGAATATAGAAGCATTTACCTTTGATTCCTTCGCAAAAAGTAAATTCTTGTCTGATCGTCATTTCTTTTTATTTCTTTTTTTTTTCTTCATTCATATACTCTTCTCAACAGTTTCAAATATTGTTTTTCTAAGAATTTTAAAGTTATTCACTAATTTGAAACTAAGTTTTGCGATGTGAATGAAAATTGAAATATAAATCTGCATGTTATTCTTGTTGTTTTTGAGTTTCGAAATTATGTTCTTCGTAATCATATCACTAGATTCATTCATTGAAGTTTTTCAAACACTGTTAAAGTTTTCCAGTGTTGTATGTGGAACTTATACCACAAGAGATCAAAACAATGGTCGCAGAGGTCCAAATCTTACAAAAAAACTGGACCGTAATGAAGTATAAGTACTCATAAATGCAAAAACATAATTATGCAGCGACACGTCCATACATAGATGCAGATGCAACCTGAGACGCTAAGCAAAAAATAAATTTCAAATCCAAATTAGTGTAGGTAACGTCTTCGGCAGTTTTACTTCGGCAGGTTTTTCCATAAAACTACGGCAGAAAACCGGCCGAAGAAAACCACTGCCGGAGACGTTCGACACCCTATATCTTTGATTATTTTTCAGTTTTATTTTTAATAGTACAGAGAGAATGACTTGCGTTTTTTCGCGGACAATCATCATTACTTCCCCAAGATATGATTTTGAGAATTTTGTGGTTGGAAAAGTAGGTTCAAAGTCCACGAGTCACCACTGGTTTGTATTAATCCGAAAAAAAATAAAAATACCGGTTTTTTACCGGTTTTACCGGTTTTTATTGTAATGAATACCGAAATACCGGTTTTTCAAAAAGTCGGTAATACCGACCACCCTAGTTTCACTGTATCGTACGCCGCCTTAAAGATTTTCTGACATTGTGGACTGGATTTTTGAAAATTTCAATGTACCCGATCCAATAAAAAATTTTCTTACAGCATTCCTCCCAACAGTTAGAACATTTTTGCAGCAGTTGACTGCCCAATGGCCCCTCCTTGCAGCGATTGTATCCTTCGATGCCTAATTCAACTGCGTATATGAAGGATTCTATCTCTGTCTTACAGTGGAATTGTAGAAGTATTTTACCAAAAATCGATTCGTTTAAAGTTTTGATAAATAAAAACAAATGCGATGCATTTTCCCTTTGTGAAACTTGGCTTACTTCAAATATTGATCTCAACTTCCATGATTTTAATATTATTCGCCTTGATCGAGACACCCCATATGCAGGAGTACTTCTAGGGAATAAAAAGTGCTATTCTTTCTATCGTATTAACCTCCCCTCGATTCCAGGCATCGAAGTTGTCGCATGTTAAATGACAATACAAGATAAAGAGCTTTGTATTGCCTCAATATATATTCCTCCCAGAGCACAGGTTGGGCAACGGCTGCTCTTTGATTTAATAGAACTTCTTCCCTCGCCACGTTTGATTTTGGGAGACTTCAACTCTCATGGTGTGGCTTGGGGTTCCCCTTACAATGATAACCGCTCCTCTTTAATCTATAACCTTTGCGATGACTTCGACATGACTATTTTAAACAACGGTGAAATGACACGTATCCCGAAACCTCCAGCGCGCCCAAGCGCTTTGGATCTATCCTTATGTTCGACGTCGCTACGGTTGGATTGCACATGGAAGGTAATCCTCGATCCTCACGGTAGCGACCATCTGCCTATTCTTATTTCAATTACAAACGGGTCAACTCGCTTACGACCAATTGACATTCCGTATGACCTCATACGGAATGACGATTGGAAGTTATACGAGGAAATGATTTCAAAAGCGGTCGAGTCGATTCAACATCATCCACCACTTGAAGAATAAACCTCCTCGCGGGCTTGATTCTCGACGCCGCGTTGCAAGCCCAAACGAAGAAATATCCCAGCGTAACGATCAAAGAACGGCCTCCCACTCCGTGGTGGGACCAAGAGTGCTCCGATGTCTACACGCAAAGATCCGACGCGTTTTTGGCCTTCTAGAAGGGAGGTATACCTGGCGACTATTTACGGTATTCGGAGCTTGATACCAAGCTTAAAAGTTTGGCTAAAGCAAAGAAACGCGGATATTGGCGTCGGTTCGTGAACGAGACGTCGAGGGAGACATCGATGAGCACTCTTTGGAACACAGCCCGAAGAATGCGGTATCGCGTAACGGTCAACGAAAGCGAGGAGTCTTCAAGTCGGTGGATATTTGATTTTGCCAGGAAAGTATGTCCGGACTCTGTTCCTGAGCAAAACATTGTTCGCGATGCGTCTCCGGGCCACGACGCGATAGAATCACCTTTTACGATGGCAGAATTTTCAGTTGCCCTCCTGTCCTGTAACAACAACGCGCCTGGGTTAGATAGAATCAAATTCAACTTGTTGAAGAATCTACCCGGCAATGCCAAGAGGCACTTGTTGAACTTGTTCAATAAGTTCCTGGAGCAAAACATTGTACCGCAGGATTGGAGGCAAGTGAAGGTGATCGCCATCCAAAAACCAGGGAAACCAGCTTCTGATCACAACCCTTATAGGCCGATTGCAATGCTATCCTGTATCCGGAAATTGATGGAAAAAATGATACTCCGTCGTTTAGACCATTGGGTCGAATCAAATGGTCTACTATCAGATACTCAATTTGGCTTCCGCCGTGCCAAAGGGACGAATGATTGTCTTGCGTTGCTTTCAACAGATATTCAGCTGGCGTAAGCTCGCAAAGAACAAATGGCGTCTGCGTTCTTGGACATTAAGGGGGCTTTTGATTCCGTTTCTATTGACATTCTTTCGGGTAAATTTCACCGACAAGGATTTTCTCCAATTTTGAACAATTTTTTGCACAATTTGTTGTCCGAAAAGCACATGCATTTTACGCACGGTGATTTGGCAACTTTTCGCATTAGCTACATGGGTCTTCCCCAAGGCTCATGTTTAAGCCCCCTTCTTTACAACTTTTATGTAAATGACATCGACGAATGTCTGGCAAATTCATGCACGATAAGACAACTTGCAGACGACAGTGTAATCTCTGTTACAGGAGCCAAAGCTGCCGATTTGCAAGGACCATTGCAAGATACCTTGGACAATTTGTCTGCTTGGGCTTTACAGCTAGGTATCGAATTCTCTCCGGAGAAGACTGTGATAGTAGTTTTTTCTAGGAAGCATGAACCTGCTCAGCTTCAAACACAATTAATGGGTAAAACGATTTCTCAGGTTTTGGTACACAAATATCTTGGTGTCTGGTTCGACTCTAAAGGCACCTGGGGTTGTCACGTGAGGTATCTGATGAAAAAATGTCAACAAAGAGTGAATGTTCTTCGTACAATAACCGGACAATGGTGGGGAGCCCATCCAGGAGACCTTATAAGGCTTTACCAAACAACGATACTGTCTGTTATTGAGTACGGGTGTTTCTGCTTCCGCTCCGCAGCAAACACACATTTGATCAAACTGGAGCGAATACAATATCGTTGTTTGCGTATCGCCTTGGGTTGCATGCAATCGACCCATACGATGAGTTTGTAGATCTTAGCTGGAGTACTACCATTGAAAAACCGCTTCTGGAGCCTGTCTTCTCATGTTCTCATTAAATGTGAGGTCTTGAACCGTCCCGCGATTGAAAATTTTGAAAGGTTAATCGAACTTAATTCTCAAACCCGTTTTATGACATTGTAATTCAATCACATGTCCCAAAATATTAGCCCTACTTCGAATATTCCAAATCGTGTCGACTTATCAAATACTTCTGATTCTACTGTGTTTTTCGATACATCCATGATAGAAGAAACTCGTGGAATCCCGGATCATTTACGCGTGCAGCAGATCCCTAAAAAATTTTCCAATAAATATCGAAACATCAACTGCGACAATATGTACTACACTGACGGATCACTTCTCGATGGGTCCACTGGCTTCGGTATCTTCAATAACAATTTAACCGTCTCCCATAAGCTCGATAATCCTGCTTCTGTTTACGTCGCAGAATTGCAATTCAATACACCCTAGGGATTATCGAAAAAATGCCCACGGACCATTATTTCATCTTTACGAACAGTCTCAGTTCCATTGAGGCTCTCCGATCGATGAAAGATGTTAAGCACTCTCCGTATTTCCTGGGGAAAATACGGGAACATCTGAGTGCTTTATCCGAAAAATCTACTCAGATTACCTTAGCGTGGGTCCCTTCTCACTGCTCGATACCGGGTAATGAGAAAGCGGACTTTTTGGCTAAGGTGGGCGCAACAAACGGTGATATTTATGAAAGACCAATTGCCTTTAATGAATTTTTCGCATTTGTACGTCAGAATACGATCATCAGTTGGCAAAATTCTTGGACCAAGGGGGAACTGGGAAGGTGGTCACATTCCATAATCCCCAAGGTATTGACGAACCCGTGGTTCAAAGGGTTGGATGTAGGTCGGGATTTCATTTGCGTGATGTCCCGGCTTATGTCCAATCACTATAGATTTGACGCGCATCTCCGTCGTGTTGGGCTCGGGGAGAGTGGTATCTGTGCCTGTGGTGAAGGTTATCACGACATAGAGCACGTTGTCTGGTCATGCCCTGTACACCGTGACGCCAGGTCTAAATTAATAGCTTCCCTGCCGGCCGAAGGTAGGCAGCCGGCTGTTCCTGTTCGTGATGTCTTGGCGAGCCGTGACCTATCCTACATGACCCTTATATACGTTTTCCTGAAATCCATCCACGCCCCAGTTTAGTCCTATCCCCTTCCGCCTACATCCAACCAAACGACAAGAACACGTTAAGACCCCGGATCCGGAAACAGCAATCAGACCCGCACGATACTCTCAAGGCCCGATGGAAACAACCCAATATGCCAGTCCGTAATATCTTGGCCCAGCAGCAGAACAAATTTAATATGCTGCTTACCTATGGCAATGAAAACCATCAAACAGCAAACCTGTGCTTTTAATGCAAAATATTCTAGCTTTAAGTTAGATTTAGTTTCAGCTCGTAGTCGGCAGCGAGGATAAAAAATTTGCTTTTAGTTATTAAGATACTTTAGAAAGTAAGCTACCAGAAATAATTGGCGCCGTTAAACATTGAATTGTATTTGTGCCGTGTCAAATAAACTATAGATGAAGAAAAAAAAACATGAAGTAACATATTTTCTATCTTTTCTGCATGAAAAACAACAAGATATGACATCTATTTTCTTACAATAAAAGAAATAAATCATCTCTTCAGTTTCCTTTATAGGGCCACCGTTTCCTAATTTGGACCATAACGATTTCCTACTTTGGGCCAGGTCTACTTGAATAATTTTCTAATCCACTGTGTAACAGGTAGGTATTTCAGTTGTGAACAATTGCACCATGCCGCACTATGCTTCGAATTATAAAGGACCATCCATAGACCATGTGGTCATATCTTACTCGCTTCGTAGTTAATCCTCCAAAATAATTCTGAATATTTCGTGTGGACCTTGAATGGCGAGGATTTTCTAGGATGGATTATGCAACTGTAGACGGCAGCCGCTCTTTTGTGATAGGGAATCCTTTACGTCCCATCCATGGGCGTAGCCAGAATTTCAAAAAAAGGGGGCAACGTCCTTAAAATTTTTAAAGTAAAAAAAGTATTTTGTAAAATAGAAATAAATACTAGTGTTTAGTGATTGTTACATCAAGGCAACTAGTGAAAAGTTATCCTTGACATCAGATTGGAAAATTCGTTTATTTTTTGTCCAACCTCGATTATAAATAGATGTTCTTTAGTAAAAACGATGGCAATTTCGGTCACGGGTTTCTTTAAAACACGTTTTATTATGTCAAAGCCGACGTTTCAAGGATATATTTCCTCGTCCTCAGGGCAACTACGATTAACAGTTTACAATTTACATAAATTAGTCACACGAATTAAGTTATTATATACACAACTTACAAACAAAACAAACAAGTTCTCGTCAAATAATGGTGCATTGGTGTAAAATTGCTTCAGGTTAACTGCACTACACTATGGATATAAAATATACAAAATATTAATTGGTTTGTGACTTTTCAAAATTTAAAAAAAACGCAAACGGATGAGCTACACTTACACAGTATCTTCCAACACACATCACACACGATTAAAGCCGTCGGGAAATGTTGCGTCAAAACGGAGAGATATAATGTTGCATGACAGAGATAGAGAGTGCTAGAGACTGTAGTAGTCTGCATCAACATGTGAGAGATCGCAGCGTGCCGGAGTAAGCGATGCTTAAGTTGTTCGTGTCCGTTCTATAATTTATTGCGGATCTGTCACATGCGATGTAACACATTTCTAACACCTGTAATGCTTGAATCCTGTCATCCGAAGTTAAAATTCTAGTGTTGGCTATATTGAAACTGTGATTCTCTTCTATCGCATGCTTCATCAACGCCGTCTTTTTAAACTCATCTTCCCTTCCCTCCCTCTCAGTGCTAGAATCTCTATACTGTTCGTAGCGTTTCATGAGAGAGCGGTGCGCGGCAAGACGGTTCTTTAGTTGCTGTGTAGTCATACCAATGTATGAGCTATCGCAGTCTGCACACGGGATACGGTATAGAACGTTTCTTTTTGGAAGATGCGAAGAAGAGTCTTTGAGTTTCGTGAAAAGTAGTCTGTTGGTTTTGAGGCATTTGAAACTCAGACTGATATTTTCATGGTTCTTTTTAATGCTGCGTGCAAGTGCGGGTGTGAGGCCGTCAACATGGTGCAAAGATCGATATACTTTTGGTTCCGAGTTTACTTCCTCAACAACGTTATTCGTGCTTTGGTTGATAAATCTGTTGATTAACCGTAAACCGATTTATCAGTGAGCTCGGATGGTTGTTGGTAAGCAAGTGCTCGCGTACTATCTGCTTATTTTCCTTGAGCGATTTGTTCGTCGATAATCGAAGCACTCTCCCAATAAAACCGGTTGCCGTATTTAATTTCTGTGCCAGCGGGTGCATCGAGAGAAAATAAGAATTCTCCCGGAAGCGACAGGTTTCTTATACCACTCGGTCACGATTTTTTGTTCGTTGGTTCTAATAAGAACCATATCTAAATACGGTAATCGGTTGTTATTTTCTACCTCATATTAGAATTGAATATGTGAGTCGAACCCGTTGAGAGCGTTCCTCACATATTCAATCTTGTCAGCTGGGAGAGCGGTGAACAAATCGTCGACGTATTTTTTAATACATGGAATGTGTACATCGATCTTCGCAAGCACATCATCAAGTAATGTAGTCATTACAAGATCAGCTAAAGCAGGTGACAAAGGATTCCCCATGGCTGTTCCCTTCTTTTGCCGGTAATAGGCCCCACGGAAGGTGAAATAACTGGACGAGATGTTAAACTCAATGAGCTTGATAAAAACATTTTGATCTTTGATCGTCGTATTTTTCTCGATCAAGTTCCAGTTATTTCTCACCGCTTGTACCACCAAGTCTC
The DNA here is from genome assembly GCF_029784165.1 of Wyeomyia smithii. Classification (NCBI taxonomy): domain Eukaryota; kingdom Metazoa; phylum Arthropoda; class Insecta; order Diptera; family Culicidae; genus Wyeomyia; species Wyeomyia smithii. The sequence continues at coordinate 59,339,470 of NC_073695.1, read as the reverse complement.
TCGGTATGCAAGTGAACAAGCTTACCACATCAAACGATACCAATACATAGTTGGGGGGAGGTGTGACGTTGTAAATAAACGTACAGAACTCATATGAGTTGCGTACGTTATATTTCTCGTGGTCTATCGAATGATGCAGAATGCTAGCAAGGTATTTTGAGAGATCATATGTTGGGCAGTTTATGCATGACAGTATGACTCTCAGTGGATTGCCGTCTTCATGAATCTTAGGTAGTCCATAAATTTTAGGGCAAGTCGCGTTGTATGTAGTTAGCCGATTCTTGGTGGGTTGATCAATCATTTTTTGGTCGAATAGTGATTTCACCAGCGTGTTATTTTTCGTTTGAATTTTGCTTGTCCAATCCGCGTCGATCCTTTCGTATGTGTCGATGTCGTCAATAAGGGCTCTCATTTTTGACTCATATTCTTCTCTCTTCATTATAACTTTTTTATTACCCTTATCGGCGGTAACAGCTACGCCCAGACGGTTAACAAGCTGAGCGCCCAATGCATAAGGAAAGATTTTCTCCGACGATGGAAGCAGTTTGGCTTACACCCCACACACATACAAAACACCTTCCGCTGCATAAACGGATTATTGGAGGATGCCAGTCCATACAGAGGGAAGCTGGAGAAGGCGATGGATCGTTTCAAACGCACGATCCTGAACGTCGAAATCAGCGATAGTTTTCACAAAATCAAAACGCTAGAGAAAACGAAAGCTACCCTCACGAGCAAAATCACGCAAGTATCCCCCTCTAACACATACACACATTTCTTCGAGCGCCAGGAAACATTCTTTCAAAGAAAATGTCGATCGTTGCAGATTACGACAAGCCGCAAATTTCAACGTCTCTACAAAAGAGTTGAAATTGAAAAAGCAAACAAACTCAAAGTGAACGATTCTTGGGTTAAAAACATCACAGATGTTGTTATTCCCCAAGAAACGATGGTTCTTTTGGGCTATGGTCCCAAGTTCGCCTTGCCGTTGGAAAATAATCAAGAAATTCCATATTTCAAGATTATCGCGGACTTGGAATCAATTCTACAGTCCGAACGAGATGAGAGTTTGCAAATGGTTTGTCGCAATCAGTACATCAACATAATTCAAAATCATATGAACAGGCTAACGAACGGTGGTCATACATCACCACCAGACACTATCAATCGTTTTTTGATCGAAGCATTTCATGCCAGCAAAAAGTTCATCCGAGAAAATCCAGACTTATGTGTTGTAACCGCCGATAAGGGTAATAAAACAGTTATAATGAAGAGAGAAGATTATGAGTCAAAAATGAGAGCCCTTATTGACGACATCGACACATACGAAAGGATCGACGGGGATTGGACAAGCAAAATTCAAACGAAAAATAACACGCTGGTGAAATCACTATTCGACCAAAAAATGATTGATCAACCCACCAAGAATCGGCTAACTACATACAACGCGACTTGCCCTAAAATTTATGGACTACCTAAGATTCATGAAGACGGCAATCCACTGAGAGTCATACTGTCATGCATAAACTGCCCAACATATGATCTCTCAAAATACCTTGCTAGCATTCTGCATCATTCGATAGACCACGAGAAATATGACGTACGCAACTCATATGAGTTCTGAACGTTTATTAACAACGTCACACTTCCCCCCAACTATGTATTGGTATCGTTTGATGTGGTAAGCTTGTTCACTTGCATACCGAGAGACTTGGTGGTACAAGCGGTGAGAAATAACTGGAACTTGATCGAGAAAAATACGACGATCAAAGATCAAAACGTTTTTATCAAGCTCATTGAGTTTAACATCTCGTCCAGTTATTTCACCTTCCGTGGGGCCTATTACCGGCAAAAGAAGGGGACAGCCATGGGGAATCCTTTGTCACCTGCTTTAGCTGATCTTGTAATGACTACATTACTTGATGATGTGCTTGCGAAGATCGATGTACACATTCCATGTATTAAAAAATACGTCGACGATTTGTTAATCGCTCTCCCAGCTGACAAGATTGAATATGTGAGGAACGCTCTCAACGGGTTCGACTCACATATTCAATTCACATATGAGGTAGAAAATAACAACCGATTGCCGTATTTAGATATGGTTTTTACTAGAACCAACGAACAAAAAATCGTGACCGAGTGGTATAAGAAACCTGTCGCTTCCGGGAGAATTCTTAATTTTCTCTCGATGCACCCGCTGGCACAGAAATTGAATACGGCAACCGGTTTTATTGGGAGAGTGTTTCGATTATCGACGAACAAATCGCTCACGGAAAATAAGCAGATAGTACGCGAGCACTTGCTTACCAACAACTATCCGAGCTCACTGATAAATCGGTTAATCAACAGATTTATCAACCAAAGCACGAATAACGTTGTTGAGGAAGTAAACTCGGAACCAAAAGTATATCGATCTTTGCACCATGTTGACGGCCTCACACCCGCACTTGCACGCAGCATTAAAAAGAACCATGAAAATATCAGTCTGAGTTTCAAATGCCTCAAAACCAACAGACTACTTTTCACGAAACTCAAAGACTCTTCTTCGCATCTTTCAAAAAGAAACGTTATATACCGTCTCCCGTGTGCAGACTGCGATAGCTCATACATTGGTATGACTACACAGCAACTGAAGAACCGTCTTGCCGCGCACCGCTCTCTCATGAAACGCTACGAACAGTATAGAGATTCTAGCACTGAGAGGGAGGGAAGGGAAGATGAGTTTAAAAAGACGGCGTTGATGAAGCATGCGATAGAAGAGAATCACAGTTTCAATATAGCCAACATTAGAATTTTAACTTCGGATGACAGGATTCAAGCATTACAGGTGTTAGAAATGTGTTACATCGCATGTGACAGATCCGCAATAAATTATAGAACGGACACGAACAACTTAAGCATCGCTTACTCCGGCACGCTGCGATCTCTCACATGTTGATGCAGACTACTACAGTCTCTAGCACTCTCTATCTCTGTCATGCAACATTATATCTCTCCGTTTTGACGCAACATTTCCCGACGGCTTTAATCGTGTGTGATGTGTGTTGGAAGATACTGTGTGAGTGTAGCTCATCCGTTTGCGTTTTTTTTTAAATTTTGAAAAGTCACAAACCAATTAATATTTTGTATATTTTATATCCATAGTGTAGTGCAGTTAACCTAAAGCAATTTTACACCAATGCACCATATTTTGACGAGAACTTGTTTGTTTGGTTTGTAAGTTGTGTATGTAATAACTTAATTCGTGTGACTAATTTATGTAAATTGTAAACTGTTAATCGTAGTTGCCCTGAGGACGAGGAAATATATCCTTGAAACGTCGGCTTTGACATAATAAAACGTGTTTTAAAGAAACCCGTGACCGAAATTGCCATCATTGAACCCATTAACTATTTATTGGTCAAACACCGCTTAACTTTAGTAAAAACTTTCAAGCTCATTTAAACCTCTGGACATATTATTTCGGGGACGAGGATCTCAAGAATCCACAAACATAGCAGAAGATAGAGTCGATCAGCAGCCGCAACCGGGAATTCCAGATATGTTTCTCTAGTAGGCCCAACTTTTACAGCAGATGGCGGCCCAGCAGCAGCAACCTCAGTATCAAACCCCGAAGCAGATTTTGGAGTCCCTCTCACCGATCATCACCGAGTTTGTCCGCCAACCGCCAACAGGACCTCTTCGAGAACGATGCAGGCCAGCTGAATGATGCGGCGAAGGTACGTCTACTTCTCCGGAAGCTGGACATCCATTCGCACAGCCGCTATCTCAACTACATCCTGCCAAAGCTTCCCAAGGACGTGAAATTTGAAGACACAGTCAAGACTCTCAAAAAAATCTTTGGACATCAAACGTCAAGTTCATGTGTCTGTAGTTAGTGAAATGCGCATCTGAGGGTATTATCAGCTACGGCGGCAACGTCAATCGAGCCTGTGAAGATTCTCAGTTCCAGAACCTAACACCGGACCCTTTCAAGTGCTTGGTTTTCGTCAACGGATTGAAAGCCACAAAATAAGCGGATGTCCTGGTAAGACTACTTTTCTTGTTAGAGAATGTCCAATCGTTGATTGATGAGTATCAACGCCTTGTAAACTTAGAGGAAGACGTCACGATCATCGAGCAACAAAGCAGCGGCTCGAAATCTACAGTTCACGCCGTCAGGGACAGGAAGAGTGCACCGTATCAGCGAAATTCTTCGAAGCAAGAAGGTAAGAAACCGAAGACACCATGTTGGCAATGCGGTCAAATGCATTTTGTGAAGGACTGCTTTTTCAACAACCGTGTTGGGCACAAAGAAGGATACTGTTCCTGTTCGAAGAAGACGAATCGAACGGTGTAGATATCCTGAAGATATCCTCCTGCTTCTAAAGTTCCACCAGCTGAACATGAAAAAGTTCAAGAACTTCCTCCGCCATGGCTGAAGACGACAACCCCTCGATACTGCTGAACAGCCACTAGACTATTTGAAAATGTTCCTGAGCAGTTGGACGATGAAGAGTCAGAAACCCCTGATCGACCTAGACGGCTCGTTTCGCTGCCTTCCAGATTCCAAGGGTATCGGCTGTTTTAAGGAGGGAGATGTTACATCAAGGCAACCAGTGAAAAGTTGACCTTGACATCAGAGTGGAACATTTGATTATTCTTTGTCCAACCTCGAATGGATCAAACAATGGTCGCAGTGGTTCAGTCTTCTACAAGGAAAAAAAAACCTCGAATGGAAATAGATGTTCTTTAGTAAAAAATTTTAGGTTCATTTAAACCTTTGGATGTATCAGTGATCAACACTAAATTTCATTTTTCTTATTAACACTTAACTAAACTTAACTGTAATTTAATTTACACTAAACGTACCGTAGAAAGATAACAATAACAATGTCGTTAATTAAAAATCATCTTCCTATTATCCTCCGCAAATCGCTCCAGCGCTAATTCAGTAAGTTTTCACGATTGTTGATAACCATCTGCAAGCAGAGAACACTCAACCGCTGTACAACCATTGTTGACTTCAGCCAGGTTTCCACCAGACGTAATGTGCTGAACAAGTGCAATTTCAATTGCTTTCTTAGTCGCAGGGAAGAAAGAATGGGTTTCAGCTTGCCTATAAGATCCAGCTCTTCCAGATTCTTACGATCTGCTCTCATGCTGCTGCAATATTGATACCAAACTTCCACCTCTCCACCAAAACTGTAAACTTCGTAAAAAATTACTAAACTTTTGGTTTTGCGCTTGAGCTCTTCCAACGACAGGCGAATTACGTTAGAGGGATGCAACAAGGACAACGCGCAGACAGGTACAGTATCTTCACCGAACCGTGTTTCCAGTGCTCGGCTCCAATACTCCAAGCTAGTTGATGCAGGGGGATTTGCCCGGTACTTTTTGTCCTTGGTAGATCAACTGAAAAACCTGTGCAATTCCACGCAACAAGCATTTCAATCAATTCACGCAAAACTTTTCCTTATTACTTTAAAAGCAATAGCGCAAAATTGCCTTTTGGGTAACAAACCTATTACTTAAAAGGCAATAAAATTCGTCCCCAGTCAAGTAACAACACTTATTGCCATATATTTAGCACGTTTTACGGGAGTACGACTATCTAATAATGGTCGTTTCAACCACATGCAAGATTATTTCTGTCGAAAACTGCTCCCTTTCCATCTCAAGCAAAAAAAAAAAAAAATCACACACCGTCGCATACGTTGCATATGTTACAAGTTTCTTCTATCTCCAATTCATTCGATGTGCGTGTATTAGTTCGCATACGGAGAAGAGAAAAAAACTCTGGTCAGGCAGTATTACATATTTCCATTTCAAGTAAACACTGGGGGACGAAACGAAAGTGTTTCTAATTAGACATTTGAGGTTGACGGTTGAGATTCTGATTATGTGTGGATGAAGAGGACAGAAATGAACCTGATCGTTGCATCAATACAAATGCAGCGAGTGAAGTCTTGCTAACACATGCATTGCTGTGCTTGGCTGTATGTTCTCCTCCAGAAACACATACAAGCGTGTGGCCGTCATAATTTTTATTACTTTTGGTTTGTTACTCTTTGTGTATAATGCGCAGTCATAAGACACAATAAGTAATAAAAAATTGCCCTGAAGTAATAAAATGTTCCCCGTTTACGTTGGGTGTTGTTTTTCATCTGGCTGATACTTTACACAGATGTTTCTATGGGCTAAAGATGTCGTTTTGTGTTATTATAGTTATTGAAAACAAAATTCTGCACCAATGTCAAAAACGGCTCCCCCTGCCCCCTCTGGCTACGCCTATGGTCCCATCTGAGTTATGCAGCGAACAATTGAATCCTCTTCCGCAGCAGTCAATGCAGTTGGTTAGTCTTTTTGTGGTTTTCCTTTACCTTTTCTGCTTGCACGGAACATTACGATGGATCGTGGAACATTGTAGTGCCTGCAAGCTTCTCTAGTCGAAACACCATTTTTTATTGCTCGTAGACACTCAGTAACAGTTGCATCAGTATATTTTTCACCAATTTTCGACGTTTTTTGTCTATTTTAGCAGTTATTTTTTATAATAACACGATCATAACAGATCTATGGTAACTATGATTCGCTGTGTTACTTCGATGTAAAAAAAATCTATTCAGGTACTCAGTGAGACAGCGCACAGTGGCCGGTCTCTATACGAAAGACGGAAAAAACCTAACAGTCTTTTTTATTTGATTGGAAATTACATATTATTACAATTTTGGGACGGTGAACTCATTTCTGATGTCAGAAAATGTTGAAAATAGCAATTTACCCACCTAAAGTGCCGTTAGACTTTCTCATGATCAGATTTTATTTGCTTCAATCTTGCTTAATATTTTGATAGGAGAACCGCTCTTATATTCATCTCTCAACACCTATATTCATCTCATTGCTCTTATTTTTTTCAATTCACTGTTAAATTTTAAGTAAGTTTTTTTTTAAGTAAAAATAGTTTTATTCTACCTCTTGATTCAGTCGAGTAGTCGAAAGTTAAGAGCGATGAGAAGAGCGAAATTAAAGCGATGGGAAGAATAAAGGTGCTAAGTTGAATATTGGGGTCGTTTCCACACTTGTTCTCTATCGAAAAATCTTAGAATTGCATTTTTTTGTTTGATTCTTAAGGTAATCCTTTTTGAATTAGGGTGGTGCAAGAATCGTCATAATTCTATATATTTTATTTTGATTTTTTTTGAATAGCCGAAAATCTTCCCCACGAGTTCTTCATTAAAGCTGTAAAAAATATCTTTTAATAACAGCTGCCTGGTTTGCCATGGTTCGTTAACATTTTCATGAGAAATGGCTTTACCAAAAACTGAACTGACATCACCCACACTAACAGTTTCTCCCAAGCCGAGACTTGAACCAACGACGACTGGCTTGTTAGGCTAGCATCGTACCTCGAGACCATCTAGGAGATATCATATCATCATTAAAAATTCATTATGAAATTATTGAAAACATACACTTTAGACGTAGACCATCATGCATAAAAATAGAGCCAAAGATAAATCCAAACACTTGTTGGCAATACCAACCTTAAAACTAGTTGCAAACACCTGAAAGTTAATATGTTTATTTAAAGCAATCACACGCATCGCCTGACAGGGGTGGGATTACCACTATCATTAGGGTAAACGCCACCCACTCGGTTTACCCCTTTCAACGGGGACCATTTATCATGTGGAATCCCTTTCCCTGTTTTTTTTTTCGAAAACTGACCAACCAGTAAACCGATACACCCCTCAGGTGGAGAAGAGACGGGGGTCATTTGGTCGCCAGTCTATTGTGCTGGACTGCATTGCACTGCACAGTAACCCTCGTGAAGCTACCTGTTGGTGGTGCGGTGATGTTGTTGTTGAGCAGAACACTCAACGAAAAAAAAGCAGCATGAACTCAGTGGTAAAATGTGTGGTCGAGTTTCGTGGTTTTGGCAAATTTATTATAGGCTTCCTGACTGTGGTTGAATTTCTGCTGTGTATGTGTTGAGGTTTCATTTCATTTATTGTATTATTATAGCCATCCTTTTCTCTCTCTCTCTCTCGTTTGCAACATTCCAAAAGCAGCTGGTTTGGTTTGCATCATTTTTTGTGCTGCTCACCACTCACTCAACGGCTACTTATCCGAAGCATCAACTTTATGATTCTTTTGTTTTGTGGCTGCTGTAAAAAGCTTCCCGAAATAATTAAAATTGCACGCGCTAATTGAGTTTATGGGTGGGCTTTGATTGATGGAAAATGGGCTGTAAATTGGAGTGTGCTGGTGATAACAGTGGTGCAATAAAGAAAGATTGAGTTACATTATATTTTTTATAACGTGTATCTATTAGTTACCGGTTACTGAATGGCATTCGGTTAATATTTTTGCACTAACCAAAACGAATGATGTGCATAAAATCAAATTGCTGCATTGTTTGGTGGAATTCTCAGATTTCGGTACAATGGTTTATTATTACAAATAATAATTAGCTCGACGTTGACTACACTTTATAATTTTCATTTTTCTTACTCTACAACAGTACACAAAATCTGTTTGGGATTTTGGCTTGCAACTGGGCGTACCACAAAGTATTTAAACGTAATTTACATTCTATCACAATTAGTGGCGAAATTTAATACCTAATGGCCAGCTATTAGCCAGGAGCTTTTCCACAAGCAGTGCAAAGCCAACGTCACCGTGGAAACTCCCCCTTTTTAAAATCTTATATTAGGGCTTTGAATTTAATTAAAATGAACTCTTTTTTAGCACCAGCCACCAGCCGAGCGAGCGGGCGAAAGAAATAAACGAAATGTTTCCCCATAACCATCCTCGGCTACAGCGGCTGCGGCCGGAGAAAGTGGTCCCGGTCGAATACGGAACCGAAAGCATCTCTGGCGAAATCCGGACAACAAATGGAAGAAAGACGCTTTGTTGTGTAAGTTTCCTTGTACTCGTCGCATTGCCGGTGAGCTGGATGGCCCGTGTTGGGTACCCGAAGACAGGTTCCGGACACCGGAAACATCAATCTTCATTATCCTGGTCGCCTTCTTCCGAGCGGTACGTCTTGTGTTCCTTCCGAGCCAAAGTCTTAGTTTGGAAAGGTGGGTGACGGATTTACTACGGTGGTGGGAAGGGATCTACACACCGCCACTAATTTGTCCACTAAAGGTGTACCTTTCCCGGCTTATTGTGCCGTTTTTCTTCATCACGTTCCTCCGCTCGCTGCTCCGGTCCCGGGAAACACAGAATTTTCTCGGTGATTAAATTTTACGACCAGAATCGTTCGCTTTGGCTCATTTGGTTTAAGCTGAAACCGTTTCGTGCCGTATTTTGCTGCCCTGGATGTTCTCTTAAATTTAGATTAAGATGAAGTTAATTGTAAAATTTAATTTAGCGAATGGCCACAGAATGAAAATAATGGACTGCGAAAAAAGTGCTGCTTGCTCTTTGCTTCCCCGGGCAGATGTGAAAAGATATTCGTACGGATTAAGAAAATCCGTCTTGGGTGGGAAAACATTAAAAAGGCATGTTCTTGGGATTTTTTGAGAAACAACCTTCACCTCCGAATCTGATCCTATCTGATGTGGGACACCATTCGCATGATGAGAATTAATTTATACATTTTCGGCTTTAGCCTACCCAATCCGAGCGGGCGGGAAAAGCGGTGAATCTCCGTTCCCGTGAAAGAGGAGTTGAAGGGTTTATTTTTCATTTTTTCTTAGCAGCAGTAGTAGTGTCGCCTTGTGAATGAGGAAATGGCTGGCTTGAGCCTATAAGAAGCGATCCGTGACTGGCGGACGAATTGAAGAATTAGCGACCCGTTTGGACGCGATGGGAAATCGGTTTTCTAAAAGAGTTGATGACAAATATTGCGCTCGCTAACTGGCAGCCGGGGTCAGCTTTCAAACACTTTTCTGGCGCCCAAGCTGTGAATCAGTTTATGAAGTTGTTGTTCGATCAATGTTTCTTTTATTGAAGTTTGCTCATCCATATTAATTTGTACTATGACACCAAAATTTTTGCGCAACGGTCAACGGAAAGTCAATAAACGAAGTATTTTTTAATGTGCTCAAGTACTTATTTGAAGTAAATTGGCAATTGCTGAAAGATAATAATGAAAGTTATTCTTGTCTGAACCTGTTAACGTGTCCATTCAATCAAACCTTATTCGTGCTTTATATGATAAATTTGAATATGCTCACATTGACAGTGAGCAAGTAGCTAAAGCTTCATTCGACTTCATATGGGAATTCATCTAAAAGCGAATGATTTTATATAAACCTAAAAATAGTAATATTGTACGTTGTCCGTTCATAAAACTGCATGTGTCCCTACAGCAATAACACCGTAAAATGCCATAAACACAAAAAAGTCAAGAGCAGGTTTGAAATGCTCACACCGAAGAAAGTAAAAAACCTTTAAGCATCCAACTTCTAACACACTCATATTGCTGTTTACGGGGAATGAATCTAGAGTGGTCTTTCGATTGCTGTATTTGGAGATCATTACGAGGTGAGCTATGATTGAACAGGATTTAAGCATCCATGGGTATGAGCTGGCTACACGGTACTTGAGATCCAATTGCTGATTCTCAACCTTCAGTCCGTCTTCAGTTCCAAACATCAAATCATGTGGACGTCCACAATGGAACAAAATAAGAACACATAAGACCACCCTAACCCTCGCAGAGAGAGAGAGAGAGAGAGAGAGAGAGAAAACTGAATGAGCGTACCTTCGTTCCTTACGGTACTCAAGCCCGAAGGATAGGGATGTGAGCTAAAGGAACCCTTATCAGTTTTTCTGCAAGACTGACTCCCATAACAAACAAAATATCATGGGTCTTCTTTCGCTCCATCACGCGGGATCTGATGGAATCACCTCTACGGGCTGCGCTGCTCGTTCCAACTCCGCTGAAGCGGATAATGGGGAGTTTCGGGAGTAACGCAGAGGTATGTGAGCAACCACCATTCGAAAAAAAAAACAAGATCTCCACGCTTCATTGAACTTGTTGTGTTATACGAGCACATGAAGCGTACGAATATACTGTGTGGGTGTCGTCTAGGTGAAAGTCAGCACGTACGAACTTTCGACCGCACGAACGAAGGAAGAAGGGTCCTTCTACTCTTCACGTATACATGTGTCGTTTTTGCGGTTCCAACCCTGCACACACTTGATGGATGTCAGTGATCTCGACTGGATCCAGCTGATGCGGTGATGACGGGGGTGGAGTGTGGGCGGAGTGCGCTGCTCTGCCGCTGCTTCCGGCAACGAGTGGCTGAATTTTCCGATGAAATGGAAATATCTGTCATACTGTGTGAGAGCTGTTTGAAAGTTCACTCAATCAATCATCGTTGAAAAATTCGTTTCAGATGTTTATTAATTTTTCGCACATTTCCGATGGTGTTTCCGTTGCATGACCACAGCGCAATGGCGGAGCCGTTGAAACAACAGTAGTTGTAATCTTAAGAATAACGATTTAAAAATGTTTAATTTATTGAAAAAAGCAAAACCAGGTTCATAGTTGACTATAATCCAAAACTATCCAGACTGGTTCATTTCCCAGTGGAGGAACGAGTTTAGTGGTTCGGTTATGAATCCAGCCTGTTAAGAGTGGTGCCATAATTGGATTACCAACATTTTATCTCCTCTTCTATTGGGTCATCCTTGCATAAACTTTCGTGTCACGTTGACCGCCGGAGTAGCAACTCTACACCGAATAGTGCGGAAATATTTACCAGCTAGAAATCACCCCTATCGTAGCACATTTAGGGGCCCATGAGACGCATGAACGAGAGGAAAACCGTTATTGGCAGGTAATTTAGGAAAACGATTTTACATTAAATTGAGACGAGATTCGATTTGTGGCATGTGGGAGCGACTATTCACCAACTGGTGAACAGTTTAAGATAATTCGGCTATTACTTGGCTTAATTCAATCTTCTAAACTCAGATTTTTTTTCTCTTTGGTAAGTTTGTGAGATAGCAAACTAGACTAGTTTCTGATAAATTGCAAAGATTACTTAATGTTCTTTTATCGCATTTTTTCGACTGGTGTGTGAACAATCTCCAGTTCCTTCAAGAATGCGTGAGAACATCGTATCTAAGCATAAGGTGAAGTTAAGTCTTGCGAATGCGCTCTCACTCCGACCAATTCCCAGCTACGTGAAATTTGAATTGGAGAAATTTTCGGAGTTTTTCGTGAGTCAAGTCTCACATACCGGCTAATTTTTCATTCGTCTTTTTGCACTTTTTGTACGGCTTTATAAAAAAATGTCTCTTATTCATTGAAATATTCGTTATTTTTTGCGCTAAAATATTTATTAGGTTGTATGTCAAACAAAGATTTTCAAAACTATACGACTCATTTAAGGATTTTGAAAGTATATAGTCTTAGTGTGCGAAGCTCAATACATGATGCAGTTTCTTTGTACAGACATTTTGTTTCTTTTAGGCTCATATGTTGTCAATAAACTAGAATTCATCCCGAGTACATTGGTATGTAAAGATCGGAAATTCATCAAAAAACCATCATATCTCGAATCATTCGAGTATGTTTTTCACAGTTTTTTTTTCTTGCTGTTGGGTGCATAGTGCATGGAAAAGTATTTCTTAGACGAACTCCTTGAGGCAACTAAATTATCTGTCTAAAAAAAATTCATTGGAAAAAAATTTAAGGTAACCGATATTTTCAAAGTCACTCTTTGCTGTATATTTTTTAAGCGTAGGATCTTGAATTCAATTTTTTTTTTAAATTTTTAAATAAAATTTCAGATAATTTTCTAGAAGTTATCCATTGACAACCCTTTTCTATCTCTCGTCATTTTTAGATATATTGATTTATGGAAATCTCCCAGATGGTCTCAATGTAGCACCAAGGCTTTGCTTTTTTGATTCATGAGAAAGAGGTTTAAATACTTCAAACATAGTCAAATGATAATCCAGATAAATTTTCAAAAATTAGTTTGCAAAGTTGCTTGGTTTTATAAGACCTACACACTTACAAAGTTTCATTGAGTAGTGCTAGGGAGCAGCGTGCCCAAGAAAAATTTTACCCATCCACCAAAAACAACATCGATATTTAATTAATTCATATCTCGATGGTCGGATTTTTCACCTTCGGGTATCAATGAGCTCGGAATGCATTCTAATTTATTGGCAACCTATAAACCAAAAAAAAAAACAAGATGAGGACGCGTTGCAAAAATATACATTTTGACACACACTCCTAAAATCATAAACATTTTCAGTGTCTGTTCATCATGTCAAATTCTCAACTAATACTACCCAAGTATCAAAATTGGTTATATCAAAGTTGTTCATTGGTTATATCAAAGTTGTTGAGCGGGGGCCTAGTGTGGTTGGTAACGTCTCCGCCAACCACGCTCGACGCCTGGGTTCGAATCCCACCGCCGACATAGGTGTCGATGGTTGTGAGGTGGCGTGATCCACTCACAACCAACCCAACTGGTCTAGATTCAATCCTAGCCGACACCGGGAGATTTTCTGAGGCGAAAAATCTCTGGGATCACGCCTTCCATCGCATGAGGAAGTGAAACCGTTGGCGCCGGTCCGTTAATAAACGGGTCGTGAGTTAGGGTCCTGGGTGTGGAGTCGCCTCCCTGGGCGTCGGTGATTGGCCACAACAGTGGCGGAACTAGACCGACGGAAAATAAGCGAGAATAAAAAAAAAATATCAAAGTTGTTTGGTATATGATACAACTAAAACATAAAACCTCCCATGCCGACCATGCGGTTGTAACAACTTACTAACAACAGCTGCAAACATGTGTTATGGCTAGCTAGCCCAGCTTTATTGCAGTCATCAAAACTTCATATATGCTCCATCATAGGACCAGATGTTTTTTTCAACCCGATTTGCTTACCACATAATGGCCTCGAAATTTTAATTGAGATATATTCTCCATGTGATGCATAGAATTTTATCTTGGTTTCATTTCTCTATGACAGGGGTTTATCCGACTGTATCGTGAAAACAAAATTGTGTAAATTTTTATTTCCATCTTGAATGATTAATGAATATATTGTTGTCTTTAAATTGTTTTCGTGCCTGTGAAAATAATTGCCATAAAATATTTGTTCTAACTCAACTATCAAACGATTTTCTCAAATTGTTTCGTTGCACGAAACTGGTGGTTTACTCTGTGTTGCATGCAAAAGTTCAAGCTTAGATCATCCAATGTGTCCTCTAAAAACGCTCATTAAATGATCTGGTTTTGCACAACAAGTGTGTCAAAAGGATAACGCAACAGTTGTGCAAAAAAATCAGAATATGTATCATACACACAAAATGATGATATTTCGGTAAGCTTCAAGTTGGGCAAACGATCAGTTTGGGGCGCTCAAAAAACCGCTGGTTACTTTCCCGAGTCGGTGCGTATGAACGGCTTGTGCAACCCTAATCACTGTCAGCAACCGAACGAAACAGCCAACAGACTATCGCACGGTGACGTCACGCACCTGAGTTTGACAGCTACTGGTAACTTTGTTTACCTTCGGGTGATGCAGTTTTGTCTCAATTATAGCAGATTAATTCAATTGTGACCAAAACGACCTTTAAATGTTGTGCGTGGGGTGCCAGTACACTAAGAACAATTATAATTAAGCAGCATTTCCGCTACGCACATAATTGCTCTGACAGGAAAAAGCAAAAAGTCCAAAACGTAAACAAAGTTACCACTAGCTGTCAGAAAAGTGAGGTTAAAAAGATTCGGTGAGATAGTCTACAACGAGCCTCGTTGCAACAGAATTTACTGACGCTGGTGCCAGTAACGTGGAACATATGAATATGCATATGAATAAAACCAGAGTCGTTAAATGCAAAATGTTTTGAACAAACCCAATGTCTTTTTAATTGTTATTGATTCGATAATGTTTTTGGATGACCGGATTCATGAAAGTGAATCGATCAATTAATATTTGCATTAACCTAGTCAATATCAAAATCATCAGTATTGATTACTGGTTGCACTGCTTTAACGATAGCAGCGTTTTGAAAATATTACCAATACCAGTACACGCAAAACTTTTCCTTATTACTTTAGAAGCAATAGCGCAAAATTGCCTTTTGGGTAACAAATCCATTACTTAAAAGGCAATAAAATTCTTCCCAAGTCAAGTAACAACACATACTGTCATATATTTAGCACGTGTTACGGGAGTACGACTATCTAATAATGGTCGTTTCAACCACATGCAAATTTTTTTCTGTCGAAAAATGCCCCATCGCTCGTGTTGGCGTTCAGCCTGGCAGAGGCCTCACAAGTTTCTTCAATCTCCAATTCATCCGGTGTGCGTGTATTAGTTCGCTCGTTGTATGCATTCGGAGTAGCGAACAAATATGACAAGAGCTGCCAAGCAGCATTTTCCCCGTCATAGAGTATGCAAACGTTGATGATTTCAAAGACTTGAAATGCGCCTTAAAATGACATCACGATCTGTAAACAGCGTTAGAGAAAAACAAAAACATTCGCTTTCTTGCAAGCTATCTACAGCACATAATCATTGGTTCATGGAAACTCATTTGGACCTGTTTGAAAATACAAAACTTGCGCCCATCCAGAACAATATTCGCAACTTCGACAACTCTGGTCAGACATATTTCAATTTCAAGTAAACAGTGGGGGACGAAACGAAAGTGTTTCTAATTAGACATTTGAGGTTGATGGTTAAGATTCTGATTATGTGTGGATGAAGGGGAAAAAATGAACCAGATCGTTGCATCAATACAAATGCAGCGAGTGAAGTCTTGCTAACACATGCATTGCGGTGCTTGGCTGTATGTTCTCCTGCAGAAGCACATACAAGCGTGTGACCGTCATAATTTTTATTACTTTTGGTTTGTTACTTTTTATGTATATTGCACAGTCATAAGACACAAAAAGTAATAAAAAATTGCCCAAAAGTAATAAAATATTCCCCGTTTGCGTTGGGTGTACGAATCATCATGGCAATACTAGCACCGTGTAATGCTTCATTAGTGTGATGTTTTTGAGCCGCCCAATACATTGAACATTCGCACCAAATGCGTTATGAACAACACACATCCGTTGTACTGGTTCCAAAATAGCACAGGAGATGTGCTGATAAAACACAATATTGAAAAGGTTCCGCACCATTCAACTTTTGCGTGTACTTATTACTAAATGGCCGAATCACAGATTTCTTTGTTACATAATTTCAACTAACTCGATACACAAAATATGAACGTATTGAATAAAAAAACAATTCATTTTCGAGAACTTTTAGTGCCACTTTTTATTCAATTACTTGGAATTAATGTAGAACTGCGCTCACACATTATATTTTTTTTCAATTCAAAAACTCACTAATGATTATTTTTGTGTACACTCACTAGCGTAGCTCAGTACTTAGTGAACTTGGCTGCTTTGCCGCTTGTTTGACGGCTGTTTTTTGAGGTGCTCATATTCAACAACAAGCACGTTTAGAGAGAAATGAGAACATTCGCTGGCATAAAGAGGAGAGAAAACTCTCTTGGCCAGTATTTTTTGTTTTGTTTTTCATTCCCAGATCTGTTTGAAATGGAGTCGTAATAGAAAGCTTTCCGCAGACGCATTGTACAGTTCTAACTGAACTGCATAATAATTTTGGTAGAAAGTTCACGGTAAACCATTTTCAAAAAGAAAGTCTTACGGTTTCGGCTGGGTATAATTTTCTGCAAACCTCAACAACAATTCGCTAGGAAGATAGTGGAAGACTGGCCAAAGTAATGGACATAAAAGATTTAGTTCTTTTTGTCTAAATCATGGATCAGACATAGTGGTTTAGCTATCAATCAAGAAGTATACCAGAACGAAAGTTTGAACAAAATTTTGGTTCCATTTTTTCAAAAACCCTGTGGGTCATTCCATACGAAGTGACCACGAAAAAACACAAACTTGGACACGACCATCACAGATTTTGCTCAAAGTTGGGAGAATTATTCATCTACTGTCACTTTGGAAAAATCCCAAATTTGGTGTCGATTGGAATGCCCCCCGCTCTCCAGGACCCCCTGTTTATTGCAATGTCACGCATTATTTGTTCAAAATCACTTTTTTCTTTTTCTAATAGTACATAGACGTAAGATGTCCGAAAAATACTGATAGATGATTTTTAAAGAAAATAAACCTTCCAGAAAAAAAATAAGTTTTGACCGGAAGTGTTGCCAGATAAATTATTTTTGTATTTGAAAACTAAATTTACATTTTTAGGCAAATGCAGCCATTTTCATTTTAAATTTGATAATTTCATCGTGTTCCTTGGAAAATTTCACATAAGAAACAACTTTCATCCCGAGGTAATATGAGCCAATCTCGAGATATAACATTTTTACGAAAAAAGTTCTTAACTTCGTAATTATTTTTTTTTCACAATTTATAGACGTAAGACACCCGGAAAATAGTGATAGGTGAATTTTGTAGAAAATAAACCAAGGAATCCAGAAAAAAACTAAATTTACATTTTTCGGCAAATGTAGCCATTTTTATTTTAAATTTGATAATTTCATCGTGTTTCTTGGAAAATTTCACAAAAAAAACAACTATCATCTCGAGGTAATGTGAGCCAATCTCGAGATATAACATTTTTACGAAAAAAGTTGTAAATTTCGTAATTATTTTATTTTATAATCTATAGACGTAAGAAAAATAGGTGAATTTTGAGGAAAATAAACCAAGGAATCCAGAAAAAATATTTTTTTTGCCCGGAAGTGTTGCCAGATAGGTTATTTTTGTATTTGAAAACTAAATTTGCAGTTTTCGGCAAATCCAGCTAATTTTATTTCAAATTTGATGGTTTCATCGCATTTCTTGGAAAATTTTACGTAAGAAACACTTATCATCCCGTGGTAATATGAGCTAATCTCGAGATATAGCATTTTTATGAAAATAGTTCTGAATTTCGTAATTAATTTTTTGTTGCTTTTTATGTGCAATTTTCCAAGAAACACGATGAAATTGTCAAATTTAAAATAAAAATTACTACATTTGCCGAAAAATGTAAATTTAGTTTTCATATACAAAAATAATTTATCCTGCAACACTTCCGGTCAAAACTTATATTTTTTCTGGATTCCTTGGTTTATTTTCTTCAAAAATCATCTATCAGTATTTTTCGGACATCTTACGTCTATGAATTGTAAGAAAAAGAAAAAAGAGATTTTTGTCAATAATTGCGCGACTTTGCAATAAGGAGGGGGGTCCTGGAGAGCGGGGGGTATTCCAATCAACACCAAAATTGGGATTTTTCCAACCAGACAGTAGATGAATAATTCCCCCAGCTTTGAACAAAATCTGTGATGGTCGTGTCCAAGTAGCATGTACACTTTGTATGGAATGACCCCTATACCAATGAAAGGTATATACTTTGGCCAGATAAAATATGATTACATTGCGTCAAAAAAAAAACACACACACACACAAACGTTTCTGAACAACCACCAGACTCCATTGATATCCGAAATTTGCAACACAACGAATCTACCTCAGTGTTGCCCAATCGAAGATTTCTTCGGGTTTTGAGTTCCTTGTTGTACAAAAACAACTGGAAAGCAAGAAACTGCAAACACTTGATTGGTAGAATCAAGAGATACATTCAGAAATTCGATGTGAATACCGTATAATGCTCTTATTCCGGCATCTTGACAAAGCTACGTCGACCAACCGATTCTGGGCCTTTTCCAAATAATTTTTTTTATTACAATGAATGTATCGAGTGTAATGAATCAGTTTTTGTTCTAGTATGCCAATTTTTTTTAAAGCATAAGAAAAGTTAAAAAAATGTAGTTGTCACCCGTTAATTTACTTTGCACACAACGTTTGTCCAAACAGTGTGTCCGTTCTCTTTTTCGAATTTCGTCATCCTATTACTTACGGCGTGCCGCCTGCTTGTTGCGTTAGTCCTCTGCCTCTCCGTTGGTATTCATGACAGTCACACGGTTTTTTTCATCACACAGGTAGCAGCGTCACATCGCTATTCCGTTCAATCGAATTTGCTAGTTACATTGTCTGACCGTGTTGGAATCAGCTGCTAGAGGTAATTAAACGACGAATTATCCCACGTCATCTGCAGTTGGCATTTCGCAATGGCGAGGAATTGTATAAGCTTTTATCCCGTGTCACTATTACCCAGGGAGGTTTGCTGCCGAACACCCAAGACAGAATTCGGTTAATTTTAAGTTTTGGAAGAATTGAAACGAACCGTCGGTAGTAAAACAGTAGTAAAAAGCAGTAAAAAAATGAGTTTTTGCCTATAAATAAATTTTTTTTTGCGGGTTTAAATTGATGCTTTTCGGTGAAACTAAACAACCTTTTTCTTATTTCTTTACGTTTCGACCTACTTGATTTCTTTCGGCCATCTTCAGAAACTTTATTGAATGAACAGAAAAACAGAGAAAAAAAAACAAAAAAAAAACAATTACAACAAATTTTAAATTTTTTTTATAGAGGTACACTCACTAGTTCGCTGCCTTGCGTTAATCCATCACAGCGCGCAATTTAAATCTACATTATTTTCCCCCCCGGGGTGGTCATCAGCTGTTACTTATGTCACTCCTTTGCGTTCGTTTCTCTTCCGTCGTCGTTGTGTGCGTTGTTGCTCGTTTTTTAGTTTGTATGCCAGGTTGTTGTATGTATTGGAGAAACCGTCCACTTCACGTTGTAGGTTCACTGTCGTTTTGCTGTTCATTTTTATGTGGAGCATTTCAGCAGATAGCCTGCTCGCATTGTTGTTGATTCTCTCTAGAATTCTCGTTCGAGAGAAGTCAAAACTGTGGCCATGCTCCAGAGTGTGCTGCGTGAGTCCCGTTGCTGATGTGTTAGTACGAATGGAGTTTTTATGTTGTCCAATGCGTTTTTCCAATGTTTGTGATGTTTGTCCTATGTAATGTTTGTCGTCACATGCGCCACATGGGATGCTGTACACAACATTTATTTGTTTCATTTTTGGTACAGCGTCCTTCAGTTTGGTGAAAACCACATTTTTCACCTTATCCGACGGCTTGAAAGACGCCGTGATGTCAAAATTTTTCAGCATCTTCCCCACCTTTTCACTGAGTCCCGGTACATACGGGAGCGAAACGTATTTCTTCGGTTGTTCGGTTTTTTGGTTGCCTTGGAGCGTGTTGTAGAGTAAGTGAACCCTTCTCTCCAGAGTCCGTTGAATTAGCGCCTCCGGGTAGTTGTTGTTACGCAGAATTTTTCTCGCGGTCTTTATGCTCTCTAACCTACTCTCCACATCCGTGAGTTTCAGTGCGCGATCGACGAGCGCAATGGCAGTGTTAACCTTGTGAGTATGTGGACTCTCCGAGTTATAGTCCAGATACCGACCATATTGCTGCTTCGGGAACCAGATCGTTGCTATTTTTCCTCCCTTTCTAATGAGCGTGAGATCTAAGAACCGAAGGGTGCCTTCGATCTCATTCTCTATTGTAAAATTAATTTTCTCGTGTCGAACAGCGAACTAGTGAGTGTACCTCTATAAAAAAATTTTAAAATTTGTTGTAATTGTTTTTTTTTTTGTTTTTTTTTTCTCTGTTTTTCTGTTCATTCAATAAAGTTTCTGAAGATGGCCGAAAGAAATCAAGTAGGTCGAAACGTAAAGAAATAAGAAAAAGGTTGTTTAGTTTCACCGAAAAGCATCAATTTAAACCCGGAAAATAAAACAAACGGTGATGAAAACAAGATTCAAACTATAAATAAAATTTGAAAATCGACATAACATTTTCATCGAGCACGATTTAGTTCCACCCACGCTGTTTAATTTCGATGGTGAAGTGGTGCTCTATCGCTAACTGTTTTCCAGCAACCTTCAACATTGTTTTCGAATTACTTAAACTCAATCGAACAATGCTTCAAGGCTATCAATCATTGATTAAAAAGAGAGTTATTACTGAAATTTACCGCTTCACATCATCATCATAATCATCAAATGCCACGCCTTCCCCCCTTAGTCCATGCAACTGCCTTAGTCCAGAAAAGTTGAGACAAGACTCAAAAAAAAAAATCATGCCTCATTGTATTTTGTATTTGTAGTAGACATTCTATCGACTGGATACACAAAAAATTGGCTTTAAAAAATGATTTGAAAACTGTGTTTGAATATTGTGAAAATAAGGATTTGAAAGGCTAGTTAAATGAAAGACAAAGAAATTTTATATATTTTCAGTAAGGCATACAAATACTTTAGAATTACTTAGCTTACGCATATGATCCTCATTAAATAGAGCGTTAACTGAGAGGTCATGTAATATTAGAACAGTTTTGTTGAAAATGGATTTATAGTAGACATGCTGTAAAAAGCTTTTTTTTGTAACTTTTACTCATTTTCACCCCCTTTTTAAAGACTGGAACGCGCAAAAATTTGTCAACAAAAAAATCGTTTCTTTCAGTCAAAATTCGTAATACAAAAATCTTCCTATTTTTATTTTGGAAGTTCAACTCACATATTTAAAGGAAAAAATGTTCGTTTATTATTTTGCTTTACCAAACCCAAACTGCCGTGCCTTCCGCTTAACCCCTTTCATTAAATTTTGTACAGTGGTCTTATCGACCTTATTCGTCGCCAAACGCCAGATAGATTTATTCTGCTGCTCGTTTTCGATGGATTTATAAGTTGTTTTGATATTCCGTTTGACCAAGTCTCAATACTGCTCGATAGGGCGGAAATCTGGGTTGTTAGGAGGGTTGTGGTCTTAAGGTACCACAACCACGTTGTTCGCATCGTACCACTCGATCGCCTTTTTTCCCATAGTGGCAGCTTGCCAAGTCCGATCAGAACAGCACATGCCTGTTACGTTGCTCTAGGAATGGTAGCAGCCGATTTTCCAGGCACTCCTGGACGTAGATTTCTTGATTGACGATTTCGTATTGATGGAAATACCGCTTTTTAGACCACACGTGCATATGGCCTGCCAGAAGAGGTATTTTTTCGAGAACTTCGATAGTTTGATGGTTTTGAAAATGTAGGCCACCTTCCCTTTTCCTGGTACGGTATAAAATTCCTGTCCCGGAAGCTGCTGGAAATCAACCTTTACATAAGTTTCGTCACCCACGGTCGAACTTTGTAAGCAGATTACAGTTTTACGGACCACCACTTTGCCGAGGTGTTTTGTTCGAAATCTGGGTTCACCACCTTCACCGTCTGTCACCGTGCGCCAACATCGACACACCGGATCGTTTCTTGGCCAGCTGCACATAAATATGTGAGACAATGAGCTTGCCAGTGAAGTACCTGATGGAAAGGTTAGGATTCCGCATATGATTCGCAGCCACCTTCTTTATCGTCGCTGCCACGTCTGAATTACGATTGCCGCCGTTTCCAGGCTTCCTGGCGGTCCACAGACGCTCCCCGAACACTTTTAAAATATATGTTACGGTTGATTTGGCCACATCCAGCAATTCTGTCAATTTGAGGTGCGAGAACGTCGAATTCTCTTGCTGCGCGAGCAAAATTTTGACACGCTGTTCCTCTTGCTTGGACGCCATTTTGAAATCTAGAGAGCAACCGGTGAAAACTCATTTTAGCAACCGTTGTATACACACTCAACTTTCAAATGCAACATTTCATGGTTTTTTAAATGCATTTTTAACAGAAATACACCAATTTGAAGTCGACTAATTTTCGCGCGTTCCAGTCTTTAATGATATTTCATGTTAAAAATCGGTTCTCAACGGCGGTGTCCGTACTGATGGTATTCTTACAATAAACCCCGCTGAAATCCGGTGTGTGCAACATGACCATAATTGTAT
The DNA here is from genome assembly GCF_029784165.1 of Wyeomyia smithii. Taxonomy (NCBI): domain Eukaryota; kingdom Metazoa; phylum Arthropoda; class Insecta; order Diptera; family Culicidae; genus Wyeomyia; species Wyeomyia smithii. Next base: position 59,316,734 of record NC_073695.1, on the reverse strand, counting down.
TCGGAGGTCTTTCAAAACTGACTTCCAGTAGTCTGAAGACCACTTGAAAAATTTTCAGTACTAGTACACTATAGTCGCGTTTTACGCGGGGGATACGTGCCGCGTAAAAAGAAACTGCGTAAAAAAAAACCGCGTAAATTCCGGAATCCGCGTAACAAAAAACCGCGTAAATTCCGGAATCCGCGTAAAAAACCGCGTAAATTCCGGAATCCGCGTAAAAAAAACCATCGTTAATTTTGCATTCCGAGTGAAGGGGAACCGAAATCCGGGCAAAAAAAAATACCGCGTAAATTCCGGAATCCGCGTAAAAAAAACCGCGTAAATTCCGGAATCCGCGTGAAAAAACCGCGTAAATTCCGGAATCCGCGTAAAAAAGCCACGTAAAAAAAACCGCGTAAAAAGCGACCTTAGTGTACAGTATATTTTTCACTCAGTTCAAAACTGCTTTAAACTGAGTGAAAAATATTTTTGACAAAATAAGCGCTCAGTGTTCGTGTTGAAAAAAATCAAACTAAACGAAAGGAGGCCAATTCAAAAAAAAATATTATCAACTAAACTTTACTGAAGAATGTTTATACTTGAAATATTTTGTCACAAATAATAACATTCGAATTATATTGTTAGGACATAATGTTCGTTAGTTTCATTAGTCATTTCACATTCGCATACCGTATCGCTTGGTCGTACTTATTACACATCAAAGTGTTTAGGGCAACCTGGAATGCGCACAATAATTTACTCATAGTCTCAGATCTATTGCTAGCGCAAATGTTAAATATCTGAAGCTAAAATCTAAAATAAAAACTTAGAAAAGAAATTAAAGACTTAGTTCATTTAGCCTCGGACAAAGATGAAAAATAATTTACACCATCATAAGATTTGGTGTATAATATTCTTTCTCAATTCCAATTGAAAATGAAGTCACATGCAATTTGATTTAATTTCTTCCCAGATTTTTTTACCTGCAGAGATAATTTAAACTAACCTGAATGAAATTGAATCAATTATTAAAAATTTCAAAAATACGAAAGCACCTGGTGACAATGGAATCTTTAACATATTAATCAAACATCTCCCTGAGAGCAAAATGGAATTTTTAGTAAAATTTTTCAATTGCTGCTTCAAAATTGCATATTTTCCCAAATTATGAAAAAATGCAAAAATAACTCCAATTTTAAAGCCGGATGAGAATCCAGCTGAGGTTTCAAGTTATCGACCAATCAGTTTGCTTTCTTCAATAAATAAACTGTTTGAGAGAATTATTCTTAACAGGATTATGACATCATAATTTCAATTTCTGCAGATGAACAGTTTGGATTTCGCCATGAGCATTCCACAACTCAACAGTTGCTCAGAATTACTAATATGATACGAGCTAACAAATCTGAAAGTTATTCCATTCGACAGTGTTTGGCATAAAGGTTTGATTGCGAAATTGCAAACATTTAATTTTCCAATTTTCCTAATCAAAATTTTGAAAAAATATCTTACTGATCGAACTCTGCAGGTTGTATATCAGAATCCAAAATCTGATAGATTTCCTGCCAGAACAGGTGAGCCTCAAGGTTCTGTTTTGGGCCCAGTCCTGTACAACATAGTCACTTCAGATCTTCCTGATTGGCCTCCAGGATGCACAAAGTCATTGTTCTGCGATGACACAAGCATTTCCATAAAAGGAAAAAGTCTAAAAAAGTTTAGATATTTTTTCTTCCTACTTGTAAAAGTGGAGAAAAGAAGAAGAATCAAAGTGACATCTGGGGTCGATTTATGGCCATTTTGAAATTCGAGATGGTGCCGGATTCGTCGATTCTTCGTTTGCTTATGGGAAAACTTCCTTCCTTTTTCCTCTGAAGACTTTATGCACTTTCGACTTGGCTAGGGGCACCATAATTTACAGGAACGGTAAAAAGTTATAGTCTCTGCTTTTTATCGAGCTTTATACCTAGCTGATGTTTTTTTTATGTATTGATGTAAACTTGATTTTGCAGATTTCTGTTTCAATTTTTCTTTATTAATTTTACACAATTTTTTCATTCCTGATCTTATTTTTTTATCTCAATACATGAGCAGTTTGCTGAAGATTAGATAGATGCCCCTTTTTTTTATTTCGTATCAGTGCAGTTTCCGCTGTGACGTAAATTTGCATATATTTGTAACCAAATTTTGCATGAATTCTTTTATTTTATTTCTTTTTATTTTTTTGGTTTGGATTTTGCCTGATTCTTTGTTTCTAATTAAATCGTAGACTAAAAACGGGAATAAAATAATTAAACAGCAAACAGAAAAACTGGAAAAGCAACTTAAATACTGAAAAGACGCAGAATGTTTCCCCATATGGAGTTTCACAGAGTAACAATGCACGATTGCCAAGAACCATAACAAAATTTCTAGACTTTTTCTACGTTCGTCGCATATAAAATTTACGATATAATGATCAAATTGACAGAAAAGATCCATCAATCCATTAACCTTATCAAAAATACAATACTGTCTCCCTAATGATAACTTAGAAATTCAATTATATTCGGTTACCCCAACCCGGAATGATGATGATGATGTTTACAGCGAAGACTCATACGTTGGATCGCGCCTCTGGATTCGGAGGTACCTGCTTATTTCATTCTACTCGAATATGGAAAACAACCCTACACTCGAAAGGAAGTTTTTGGGTTCGATAGCAAATATAATGACATATTTTTTTTACTGACGGTAATAAACAACAGCAATTATCGTGCAAAAGTTTGACAAAAAAATGTTTATCTCGACTTATTGGTGGAAGAAAATTAGTGTGTATTTTTTTCGTGTTTCTGATACCAAAAAAAAGTGAATCCTGTCACTGCTGCAGATCCCGCGATGTTCGCTCTTGGCATATGTAATCATCCGTGTATTTCGTGTACCCCAACGCGCCCAGGCCGAAGGGAGGATACACAGTGAAAAATAAAAATGTGATCTGTCGTTGTCACTCTAACAATCGTTGATTTTACACCGTGCATGAGCAAGCCCTAGTAGAACTTGGAATGGGTCGGAAGGGAAAAAAATGTTTTACAGTGCAAAACCCGACGGATGTTTTCCACTTCAATTTGCGGGTGGATGGGAGGAAATTCCTCACTCGCGCCCGGGAACAAAGAGATGTACTGTGTGCTGCGCGTATATAATGCCCTAGTGGAAAAGGAATAAATCATGGTCTTTATTGCAATCATTGCTGTTATTATAGGCTTTTGGCAGGCATTCAGTTTATATGGGCTCTCGGTGCGTGTGGGTAACCGATCCGATGTGGCTCTTCGGTTGAATAATGACGGATTTTGGCCTGACAGCAGCAAAACCTCAACATATGTGTCCATTATGCGAAAAACTGATTGATGTTTGCATTGAAGCGGGCGAGCGTGTAACGGTAGTAGCTATCGCTTCTTATAATTAGTTATCGGTGGAGGAACAGTTCGTCAAAAATGGTACGTGATCGATCTCGATTTCAAATTTTCGGTTATATTTGGACAGATTTCCACTCACCTGTTTTGGGTACGAGTATTCAGTTATACTTCCTGAGCAGAGCCGTCATGTCTGTTGAATAAAGAGAGAGGTGATTGATAAGTAGATATTAGTTTTCATATTTCAGGTTTTTTTTTGGTTCTACTTTATCGCTAGTGATTTTGGTAGAAAAAACCTTATTGGCCTGACAGAGTAACAATGCAATAGTGACACTAGTTCATATACTTGAAAAAAAAAAGAAACATAACATGTTTGCATTGGTCACAAGTTGCAAGCCTCGGTGCTGAATTCGATTGTTATGGGATAAATCTGGAAGTGGCACGAAAAAAAAACTATGCTTCGCTTTACGCCTGCATAAAAGAATTTTGATATGCGGGTTTGTCGAAAAGTAACATGCAAAAAAAACGCTAGAGGTATAGTTTACAACTACTGTGTGCTACTTTTTTTTAGCGGCCATGAGCCGAGTGGAAGAGTCAGTGATGCAAGTGGTTATATCTGTTGTTCGCATTTCGGAATTGTACTATTTATTGACACGCAGAGTGAACACGTTTTTTGAAACCAACAACACCAAACTCGAATATAAATGGGTGGTTGATTTTTCGATACGGCGTGCAGTTCTGTAAAATTTTCTTGTATATCTCCGCTTCTATGTGACCTACTTGTATTTGTGGGGCATTTTTTCTTCATTTAATATTTATTTGACACGGCACAAATTGTGTTTTGTTTCGAACGATGGTAAGGGAATTGTGATACTAAAACTACAAACCTCAACATCAGGCTTTGGATGACTAAAACGGATTAAATAGTCTACTATTGATTAGTCGATTACATAACAATGAAAGACGTATGTAATAAAAACACTTTTTAGAGGAAAATTGGTAATAGACAAATATTTGAAACCTTGATTGCTCCTGGTTGTAAATGGTCTTCACGCGCGCCGTTAGCATGAGTACTCGGTTTTGACAAGAAAAATACTCGTCGTTCGTCTTCGTAATAAGTTTATTTCACGCAGAACATTATTCGATTCCGTCACTTACCACACTAACTTTTTCTTTCCGTCACAGACCAGAAGGTGCAAAGGTAAACTCGTTCCCAAACTTTGAAGGTAAACTCGTTCCCAAACTGTGATCAAAGATATTTCCTTTTTTTTCGTCTAGGTGTAATTTATTTCTTGCCACCGAGCAAGATCGCGCCAAATGACCTATGGTCGGATATCGACCATTTTTGATCTGAATGAAACTTTGCACACGTATTTGGCTTAGCAAACTTAGCATTTTTCACAGGTGGAGAGATTTTTTACACCCATGAGTTACATTCTAAAAGGGCGTATGGCATAGGTTTTATTCGAAGCATTGTAGCCCAGAAACCGTTGGTTGTATAGAAAAACTGTCTGAGAATGAGTTGTAGGGAATTAAAAATGCACCATTAAAAAAATATACACTGTACAAAAAAATTTTTTTTGACCAAAAAAAATTAAAAATAAACATTAAATTTCAATTAAAAGAAATAGAGTTGAATTTTTTTTTATCTTTTTTTTTTCAAAGAAACTTGACGTTAATACGCAACTTTTTAAAAAAGTCCAGGATGGAGAAATGAAAAATATTTATTTTATGGTAGATTAATTTTTTTATAAAAATTCTGTTTTAAACATTTTTCAAAATATTTGTATTCTGATGATTTTAAAAGATGCAGAGAGTCATTTTGAATCAAAACGCTCTTGGTAGTAAACATTCTAAAGGCATCGGTTTTCGAGTTATTTTTAATTTAAGCTCGAAAAATTATTAATATTTCGGAAAATACACGTTTTTCTTAATTTGTCCATGGTTCTCCAGCAAAAACCATACGTTCATTGGAATGCTTGATCAAAAATATACAATTCATTCTTTGACATTAAAACGAATACTAAAAATTGCTCGTTTGTGTTCTTTATTCTATGTTCTAGGCTCTATTTTCTGTGTTCTATGTTCTATGTTCTATGTTCTATGTTTTATGTTCTATGTTGTATGTTCTATGTTGTATGTTGTATGTTCTATGTTTTATGTTTTATGTTTTATGTTCTATGTTCTATGTTCTATGTTTTATGTTCTATGTTCTATGTTCTATGTTCTATGTTCTATGTTCTATGTTCTATGTTCTATGTTCTATGTTCTTTGTTCTATGTTCTATGTTTTATGTTTTATGTTCTATGTTCTATGTTCTATGTTCTATGTTCAATGTTCTATGTTCAATGTTATATGTTCTATGTTCTATGTTCTATGTTCTATGTTCTATGTTCTATGTTCTATGTTCTATGTTCTATGTTCTATGTTCTATGTTCTATGTTCTATGTCCTATGTTCTATGTTCTATGTTCTATGTTCTATGTTCTATGTTCTATGTTCTATGTTCTATGTTCTATGTTCTATGTTCTATGTTCTATGTTCTATGTTCTATGTTCTATGTTCTATGTTCTATGTTCTATGTTCTATGTTCTATGTTCTATGTTCTATGTTCTTTGTTCTATGTTCTATGTTCTATGTGCTATGTTCTATGTTCTATGTTCTATGTTCTATGTTCTATGTTCTATGTTCTATGTTCCATGCTCTATTTTCTATGTTCTATGTGCGATGTTCTATGTTCTATGTTCTATGTTCTATGTTCTATGTTCTATGTTCTATGTTCTATGTTCTATGTTCCATGCTCTATTTTCTATGTTCTATGTGCGATGTTCTATGTTCTATGTTCTATGTTATATGTTATATGTTATATGTTATATGTTATATGTTATATATTATATGTTATATGTTATATGTTATATGTAATATGTTATATGTTATATGTTATATGTTATATGTTATATGTTATATGTTATATGTTACATGTTATATGTTATATGTTATATGTTCTATGTTCTATGTTCTATGTTCTATGTTCTATGTTCTATGTTAAATGTTATATGTTATATGTTCTATGTTCTATGTTCTATGTTCTATATTACATGTTCTATGTTCTATGTAGCAATAAAGTTCTAAATGCAATAAAGATTCAAAATTTTGCAAGGAATGGTAAAAACACGACCAGAAAAGCCAAACACAAAATCGGAGTTAACCTGACATTGATCGCAAATCATGCCAGGATTGGCGATAATGCTATCGGCCAGAGAGAAGCAAAAACGCAAATCATTCTACAATGAATTGAAACTAGCAAACTGTAAAACGAAACAAATTATCCAAAACAGAATACGAGCCAGCAAACAACATTCTAGAAAAATATGATTTCAAATGATGCATGGAATGCGGAAAAAAATGCCAGAAAAGTCATAGAAAATATCTAATTCAGTTGAAGTAGCAAAAAACTTCTCACAAACTATATTCTTGGTTCTATGTTCTAACTCTATGTGCTTAATTCCATAATCTATGTTATTTGCTCTAACATTTGCGTTAAAAAAATGGACAAAAATTGACGATTTTTCATGGGTTTACCTTTACACGCACTGACGAAACTACGCATGCAGCATCAATCATATTAACCCATGAGTCAGCAGAAAAAAAAAATGACAGCTCTATCAGTCGAACTCTAACCGTCGTCTATCTACACGCATGTTTTCGTCCGCTATGGCGAATGTTCCGATTAACTACCGGAAGGCCGCTCGCAAAGGTGAAGATTTTTTTTGTAAGTAAGCTAACATAATTACCTTCCATGAAAAAATTTATCAAACTTAATTATCTGTCTTAGTTATGTTTTTACCACCATCCGAAAAAAGTCCATTTTTTAACACATACGTTATGTTCAATGTTCAATTTTCAATTTCGTTCAGCGTATTTTATCTTTATATTCCCTGAAAAAGCCCAAGTCCAAAGGTCGAAACGTCAGATATAAAACATAGTAGTGTTTTGATCCAGTGTCAAGTCTGAAAAGCCGTATTTTCCTAAAGAAAAACCTTTATATCCAACACTGCCTAATACTTTTCCTATGTTTAAAGGAGCAGCTCCTGTGAAATAACCTTCAGATTTATAAGCTCATATTATATAAGTAACTCTGAGCAACTGATGAGTTGTGGAAATTCCATGACGAAATCCAATTTCATTGTGTTTTCATCACAATGATGAGTTCACCAAATTTGATTTCAAAAGATGAACATTCTCAAACTACTAAACAGTTTTTTTAGCTCTTTTTTCAAGAAAATGATCGCCATTTTAAATTACTCGAGTATGTGTTGCACAGCAGTGTGTGTAGTTAGGGATGAGCAATAGAATAAGTCGGCAGTGGAATGTGATACGCATATAGATTGTGGAACAGTACCACCGTCTCCCGTAGTTTAATTGGTCAAAACGCCATGCCGGAGACAGGGAGATTGCGGGTTCATGTCCCGTCGGGATGCGGTATATTTTTCCAAATCTCTATCATATTTACAGTTCGCTTATTTTTCGCTTTCCCTACTGCATACATTGTCTGCTTAATGAACTATGTTTTAAGGGTTTCTTAAAAATCATCGACAAGTCCCAAAGTGGTTCAATACATTAGAATCTGCTTCATTATTTATATTCCTTATGTTTTTTCATATATGGAGCTTCACGAGAAAGCCATGCATCTACTGCTGATTGGAAAACATTAAGTTTTAAGCTGAAATTTATAAGCAAACGTATATTGTCCACTGTATCATACTCACGCTGTAACTCCGCGGCAACACACAGCCAATTTCACAATGGTCCAAAACCGTGCGGTATATCGGGGACCAACGACGGACACTCACAGCGGTGGTAAATTTGCGATAACACCCGCCAGTGGTAATTCACTCTGGGCGCTGAATAGACTAGTGCTTTGCTGACACTCCCACGTCAGCGATAGGGTAGTACAGAGACCGCCGCAACCAAACCGCACCTTATTAAATATTACGGTGTTTGTCCGATAGTAACCTAAATAGGCTGCCGGTTTGGCATTAACCACGGCTTTGCGGTAGCTTACTGTCTGTGTGTTCCCGGTTGGGAACACAGACCGCGTCGAAGACAGTTCCGCGTTTCAATAGGTGCGATCGAGTCGGTTTCGGGGTGGTGGTTTATGCATGAGCTTGCAGCGCACTGAAGTGGAAAGCTAGGTTCACTGTTTCGAAAAGGTGGATTTCACAAAACTCCACTATTATCGGTCACCCTAACCGTGAGCATCCAGGCTCCGGGTGCAGAACCCACTAGCAGCAGAATATTAGGTCATATCGAATCGTTCTGAAGTGCGGATGTCCGTGGTGATGCACACAGATTCAGGCTACCCATGGCTGACAGGTTATAACTGGTTCGTTAGCATTCATACACTTCTGCCAGATACAGAAACGATACATACCAGCTAATGGCAGGAAGTGCTGCGTTTGATTTTCCTGTAAATGGCTGGATGGGTCAGTGGATGGTGCACTGTTCTGTGAGTCTAACTATCTGTGTGTGTGTGTTTAGAGTTGTTTTCCGATCTAATTATAATGCTTTGGTCAACGATGGTAATTTGATGGTTTGTCTTTAAGCGATGCCCGTTTACTGTGCAGTGCAGGTACAGAACCAGTAGCTTGGAAAATTGTACGACCGGGTTGTACTCGAGAACTGGTGTGGTTAAGTGTTTCGATTGAGCAATTTGGTTTAAAAATTTGGAAAGTATGGGAGTGAAGTGTTACCTATTCATTTGCCTTCTGGTAGAGGCTCTGAACTGTAGTGAAATGGGTATGAAAGGATAACATATGAAAATGATCATCAGGCTATGAAAAGTGACGGTAACAAAGGATTAGTCTGCTTCCGACTAGCAGCAACTAAAGTAAAGACAACGCTGCATAAATTATGCTATAAACATTCGTGAAAAATATTTATGACATAATTCATGTGCATATTTTTCTCCAATAACCGCTATCTATACATCTTTATTTATTCTGCTCCCGCTACGGTCTACACGACAACGCACACCTTTAGTTGCTGGATATAAATTCTACCAATGTTTACGATATCTGCAACTAAAAGTAAAGCGCATACGAGCTCTACCATGTAGAAGTATCACACCATCCCGAAGAGCGTATATGTATTGCCGCGAATGTAAAACTAGTGGGGCTGAAGTTGCAGCAGTTTGTTTTTTTTTCTCTGAAAACTTTATTACCCGGTTTTTTTACCACCTGCTCACTCTTATGTTCGCGGTACGACACACCTTATCAGCCCCTACTTCAAGGCAGGTCACAGCTCCCAGGTTCACCTCCGGTTGCTACACATTAAGCCCACCGGATGGAGCAGGAAATTTGCCCCTTATTGGCATTTCCGCTGAATGCGGGGTATATAAAGTTGAGCAGTCAGTCACCGACACTGTTGTGTAGCAGAAAATAGAAAAAAAAACACAGTGACAGCAACAGCATGTCATTGTACACTGTTGACATTCGCTAATCATATCAACTTACTTCACGGTGGGTAGACAAATTGCACTGGCTCTTGCAACCGCAAAGTTATTACGATGCGTGAGTGTATTTTCACTTTGAAACTAGCCATTTTAATATGAGCAGAATATAAACGGGGCGGTTTATGATCTTAAATTTTCTTTTCAAGTACTCATTGTTATATATATTCGATCGATATTCAACTCAAACAAATTAAAGGTTTATTGACCCAGCAGTTTGTTATACAAAATATTTTCAATAGTTTATGAGGCATTTTCCGAAATAATAAAACAATAAAAATTTATTCCTGGCAGAATATTATAACCAGTAAATAAATATAATAAAATTAATAAATAGACAGATATTTCAATTAAATATTAAAAATGGGGGTTTATATTTTTTATCAAATTGAATAATTTTCCATGCAATTACTATAGATTTTCACGACACGCTAACTTTCGAACTATCTTAGTGTGTGAGTTTACAATTACTTACCTCCACACAGCAGAAAATCTGTCAATAATTGAATGAGTTGAGTTGAGACCTTAAATGAATAGAAGTTCAAAAATTCTACTAAAAATGAAGAAGTTTGAAATAATACAAGCAGTTTTTTCTGAGAAAAATATACAGCCAATCAAGAAAGCCTCGGCTAGAAAGTTTCAAGTAAGTAATAATTGGTTATAAGCTTTCCCACCTGGGACATCAGTATTCTTCTATTTTCTACTGGGGAGCAGTTCCACAAAAATGTCCCAGTTTTGATATTTTTTTTCAATTGTCATTTTTGATTAAGCTGAAACTTTGCATAGACGTTTCCATAGGCAAAAGATACCATTTGTGCTATTGGTTTAATTTTTTGAAAAACGACTAATTTTTGAGATGCTATTAAAAAATACTTTTTCGGGGAGGTATTGATGTTCATAAATATTTTTGGGGCCAAAACGATTTGTTTGATCGGTGTGACGTCTTCGGCAAAGTTGTAGATAATAATTTTATCTTTTCGAAAAAAATTACACTTTAAATAAAATTATTTAGTTTTTGCAAAAATTTTTTTTTTCTCGATTTCTCCATGATTTTATGAAAAAAAAATTTTTTTTTTAAAAGGCTTTTTTAGATAATTAATTTTTAATTTTTCTTTTAACTTTTTTTTTTCAAAAAATAAATATGTTTTTTAGAGTGTAGATTTTTTACGGAAAAATAAAATGATTGTCCAAAACTTTGCCGAAGACGTCACACCGATCAAAGAAATCGTTTTGGCCCTAATAAATATTAATATACCTTCCCAAAACAGTTTTTTTCAATAGCTTATCAAAAAGGAGTCGTTTTCCAAAAAATTAAACCAACAGCACAAAACGGCATCCTTTGCCTATAGAAACGTCTATGCAAAGTTCCAGCCAAATCGAAAATGGTTGATTAAATTGGTTTCCCGTTATTTTGTGGAATTACTCTAGAAGAAACAATGACAGATTTTTTGTTGAAAGTTCCGAAAAAAAAATCTTTTTGAGCTTTTTGTTAAACGGAATTGAATGTTGAAAACAGGTTATGCTTCCACTTAATTCTACTACCAAAAGATCGAAAACCCTCTTAGGGGCCATCCACATTCCACGTGGACAGCCTTGGGGGGGAGGGTCTGTGCCATGTCCACGGTCCATACAAAACTTTTAAAATTTATATGGGCAGTTGTCCACGGAAGGGGAGGGGGGGCTCAAAACCGTTAAAAATCTGTCCACGTGGAATGTGGATGGCCCGTTATAGCGTCCGAAGATACGTATTCTGGTTGTTCCATATAAGCATTGATGATGGTTGTATGTAGCAACTGAAATACGTACGTATCTGCAGACGGTATAAGGAAGTAATTTTTTTTTGGTAATAGAATTAAACAGAAACATAATGTATTTTCAACATTCAACTCCACGCTCAATAAGAATTTTTTTTCATTCGGAACTTCCAACAAAAAATCTGTCATTGTTACTTCCAGTAGAAAAAATAAGAATATTGATGTCCCAGGTAGGAAAGCTTATTACCAATTAATACTTATTATTTTTTTCAATGGTACAGAAACAGATATTTATGTATTTTGCATATTTTGCTATTCAAATGATGTTCAAGTTATATGCCGTTATAAACGTTTGCACAAAATTTTGTATTCAAAAATACTTAAATGTAAATATAAATAAATAACAAAACTTGAAATCCCAGGCAGAGGAAGGTAATAGAAAATCTCCGAGTTTTTTGATTTTACAAGTTTTTATGACACTTTGAAATTAGCACCGCTTCATGCAATTTGATAATAGTTCTCTCACACCGCAACACGCAGTTGGAACGGCAACGACAGTCAAAAAATACGTCACGCAAGTTCCGATCAATATTTCGGAGTTGATCACTGGTGCCCGTAGCCACTTCGGGTTGCGAACCTAGTGTTGGCGTCCTCCGTTTCATATCGTCACGTTTTTCTTTTTTTCCTTTTCCATCTATATGCGTGTAGTACTGAATGGAAACCTCCTATCTCCATCAGCGCTCATTGTCATTTTCAATTGAGAATCGTCAGGTGAAAGTGACGCTGTTAATCTCCGCTTTCAATAAAACTATTTGTTTCCGTTTCAAGCCCTTTAGCTATCCAAATCAAACCCAGAGTGTTCAAATAGTTTTTATTTGACTCGCAAAAGTGCTCGAAAATGAAACAAATGTTTTTCTGTCGAAAGCGACAGGTCCCAGCGTCACTACAACCAGATAATTGCCAATTGAGAATGACTTGTTAGGCTCTGTCTCCCCACATTTACTGCTCAAAGTAAAGATATTATTTGTTTTCCTCAAGCAGAACGGCATATAAACGAAAAGGACGTACTTGAATGTACTTTCAAGCTGGGTTGAGATAATTAACGATCTCAGTATTGTTAAATATTTGTCCTAAAAGCTTTAAAAACCGTTCGAATGTGAAAACTGAAATAAAAAAAATTCGTGCAGAAAGAAGTGTTTTTTTTCAATTTAAATTAGTTATTTTAGAAAAAAAAACTTTCACTAAGTTGCTTAAAATTAACAGGCTACAACATTGTATTCTCTACAATTTTTTTTTCCATCTACAAATATAAGAAAGATAAACTTCTGATTTACTCGAAAATTTTGGTCACCCGAATTTTCGATAACATGAAAATAAGCGCTTCATCATATGTCACAACTTTGTAGAAGAAAGTTATCTACGGAATATTGCTATCGGATTCTAGATCCAAATTTTCCTCTACATGCGGTTCCTAGACCATTGTGGGATGGTATAGCAAACCGTTTTCAAGGCTATCGCACGTATTTTGAAAAAAACAATGAAAAGATAACTAATCGAATTGCAAATTTGTTTCTAATTCGCTGTATTTGTGCAGTGATGAGGTGTTCATCACAGCTCGATAATACTGTGCATTGACTACGGGATACACAAAACTGAGAACGCCGGATTCGTTTTAGAAAATTCATAACTATTCATTTGGAATGTTCAAACGTCTTAAAATTGATAATTCATCTTTACAGCAGCATTTTTGACTCCATTTTCATGAACATAATTTTATTGTCCTCTAGCCGCTGCTGCAATATGAAACACACAACAATGTGATAAAATGTTGCGTGGCTGAGAGTGCTGAAACTTTTGCGATCTGTCCTCCATCCATGATGAAACAAGTGTAAAAGATATGTTAGAACGATCCATCAGCTCAGTTCCGTCGGTTGCCAATACAAAATGAAACATTCGTTTTTCATACATCGTTCATACGAAACAAAACGTCTTTGCGTCTCGCGAAACTGAGAGGATGACATAACTTAAAAAAAAGCCGGGGAAACTTACAATATGGGTATGAAATGCATATTGTTTATAAATTTTAAACTGTGAAATAAATCCGTTTCAGATGCCTTGTAATGTGATGGTCATCACAACTCGATATTACAGTGCATTAAACTTTAGGTGTCAATAAAGGAATTGATGTTTGAAATCCGTTCAGTGGCAGCAAAATAATAAGTACTTGAAAATGATATAACACCGCTAAAATATGCGAACAGCAAGCTGTTGATTGGTTATCCGCTGCTTTTGGCGAATTTTCAGTTCATTTTTCACTAATTGACAATTCTGAATGTATGCTTATTATTATATCAAAAGTTTAGGGCAAACTTTACCTTTCATTACATAACATAACATAATATATGAGCAAAATCGCGTCAAATGAGCTATGATCGAATATCGGCCATTTTTTATTTGAATGAATCTCTGCACACGTATTTGGCTTAGCAAATGGTGCATTTTACACAGATGAAGAGATTTTTTGGACTCATGAGTTATTTTCTGAAAGGGCGGTTGCATTGTAGCTCAACCGTTGTTTGCATAGAAAAACTGTCTGAAAATTAGTTGTAGAGAATCGATAATGCCTCAAAAAAAAAAAAAATCAAAATTTTTCAAATATAGCGTGCGACACCTCTATCTTCGGGATTTTTCATCGGGCATCGTTCTAAAGAGATATTTTTATATATAGGCTGCATTGGCTACTTCAGGAACAACCCGGACGCTCCGAAGGAATCCGTAGTGGGAGTATTTACATTTCTGCATCATGATATAGCATGCGACACCTCTATCTCCAGCATTTTTCATCAGAAATCATCCAAAAGACGTATTTCTGAATACAGACTGCGTTGGCCACTCCCGAAACGATCCGGATGCCTTGAAGGAACAGGTAGGAGGGACACTTGCATTTTTGAATAAAATATACTGTCCGACACCTCTATCTTCACGATGTAAGATTCTAGATGAAAAATACTAAAGATAGAGATGTTGCATGCTATATTTGATGCCGAATCGTAAATGCCTCCACTATTGGTTCCTACGGGGCATGCATATCGTTCCGGGAGTGGCCAACGCAGTCTGTATTCAGAAATATGACTTTTGGATGATTTCTGATGAAAAATCCTAAAGATAGAGGTGTCGCATACTATATATTGTTGAGGAATGCAAATTCTCCCAGTACGGGTTCCTTCGGGACATCCTGGTTGTTCCGGAAGTGGCCAATGAAGCCTATATTCAAAAATATGTCTTTTGGAAGTTTCCTGATAAAAATATCCTGAAGATAAAAGTGTCACACGCTATATTTTGATGCAAAAATATAAATGTTCCCTACTACAGGTTCCCCTGGTGACTTCCGGATGGAAAAAAGCCATTTCTCGTTGAGTTCTTGGCCGATTCCGGATCTAGATGAACCATTCGCTCCAGAAATGGTTTTGTCATCTTTACCGATGCTGCAAATAAGCATTTTTACCAGGTAACCTATTACCAAATTCATCCAAAAGCTGGCAGGTTTGACATGCCAACCGGAACTCGGGATTTTTCCTACATCCGGTGACCTAGGCCACATTTGTAATCAGGAATTGAAACTTCAAAATTTTTCCAGTTTAAATTCGAATTATTAAAATCGAATAATATTTGGCAAAGCTACTGCATTTCAAATTTCATCAAAATTTTACCTATCCTACTTATTTTGACTATCCCCTGTATATCAAACGAAGAGAGCATCTGAGTAAGAAAGTAGATTGCGTTTGCTTTGCATCTTGAAACAGAAAAAAATAAATTCTGGCGCTACTCCGCATCACATTCTTCTACGAGAAAACTCAAGCGTCACTGTTGTATTGCCTCAGCAGCAGGCTTCGGACGAAGACTGTGGTGCGGCACTATCCAGCTGTCCATGAGCGGTAATGGCGGACAGTGCACGTAGCCCATTTCGACGATTTCTGTAGGTCAGGGAGTTTTCAATCGCAGTAACGGAGTAGAAAATCTAACAAAGTCGTAACGAAGCATAGCAACTTCAACAAACAATAGGCGTTTTGTTATTTAAATTTCGTCATGCGCATGCGCGGATCCAAATACACAAGACATCTCGCTTTCATTATAGAATCGGTCTTACTTTCGTGAATCATAATCACCCAAAGAGATTATAGGCTGTTATCAGCGACAGCTTGGAAGAACCAACAGGCATAAGGAGATGAAAAATAATAGCCCGTTTGGCCCTGCATGTGTGTGCTGTCGTCAGTGGCTGTCGGGTCATGTATCGAACGTACGGGGAGCAGGGAGAACTGTGCAATACAATGAGAGTCGAATTAGTTGAAAACTTGCTGTCATGGATATACAGTAGGGTGGGGAAAAGTGATCGATTTTCCAGAACCAAGTTTTTTTTGGTTCTTTTTGGGGCCCCAAACAACCCTAAATTTACCTGAAGTCGATTGGTTTTGTCTCCGCTTGGCGTATTGCATTTCAAATTTGTATGAAAATTCATATGGGAAAACCTACTTTTTTGCATTTACCTTTCTAGAGAGCTCAATAATGCTCTAACAATGCACTACATTATGTTAAAGTATAGTATTTTAGATGCCTAACAACTTTGCAGAAGACACTGAAGATCTATCTAAATCTACAACGTGTTTCAGAGGTTACTTCTGATGGAAATCTGTCTGACGCCGGTACACTTGCAGTGTTGGCAGAAAAAATGATTTGCAACATAAATTTCGACATACTCAACTTTGAACAGCTCTAGTATTTTGTTGGCACACCCTAGCTATTAAATGTCTTCGGCCAAGTTGTTGGGCATCAAAAAACCTACCATTTGAAGTCATGAAACCTATGATTTGAGCCATTTTGAGCTCTTTAGAATGGAAAATGCAAAAAAGTTTGTTTTTCCATACAAATCTCCATATGAATTCAAAAAGCAATGCGCCAAGCGGAGACAAAATCAATCAACTTCCGATAAATTCAGAATTGTTTATAATTGTTTATAATTAATATACAGTCATTTTCAGAAGCCTGCTCAGCAGTGCACACTACGATGTACCTCTGTGTATTCTCACTAGAGTGATTCCCCACCACTTCATTCGTTCGGTTCTGGTGTAAGCAAGAAGTGAGTTTTTTTCTGCGAGCGGTAGAAAGAAAAAAACTGTGGTGTAAAAGATTACTACACGCAGCACTCATGCTGGAGAAGGAGTGCGCAGTGAATTTAAACTCAGCTCATTCCTTATATCACAATTGATGGCAAATAGTGACGTAGCTATTTGGGTTTATTATTGAGTTCGTCTAGTTATTTACATTTGAACCATTTACTAGTACTAGAAAAAAACACTTTCCTCCTCACCTTGCTTTTATGCTTTTTGATCATGATTTTTATTGAATAATCACGATTCTTGGCATGAATTGGTGCTGTTTAAAAAAGGTAGAAAAAAAAAGAAAAACTAAATATTTGGAAAAAACGACGTGAGCAATTCTTTTAAATTTTCCAGTAAGAAATGTACAGAAAAATTGAGCATATCACCCTTCATATATGGTGGAACCTTGCCGTAGAGTTGTAACAGAGAAATCTGCAGGATAATTCCACCCGGCAAGTATTTTTAACAGAGCGGGAGCCTAGTGTGGTTGGTAACGTCTCTGCCAACCACGCTCGACGCCTGGGTTCGAATCCCACCGCCGACATAGGTGTCGATGGTTGTGAAGTGGCGTGATCCACTCACAACCTACCCAACTGGTCTAGATTCAATCCTAGCCGACACCGGGATATTTTCTGAGGCGAAAAATCACGCCTTCACGCCTTCCATCGCATGAGGAAGTAAAGCCGTTGGCGCCGGTCCGTTAATAAACGGGTCGTGAGTTAGGGACCTGGGTGTGGAGTCGCCTCCCTGGGCGTCGGTAATTGGCCACAACAGTGCGGAAATAGACCGACGGAAAATAAGCGAGAATAAAAAAAAAAGTATTTTTAACGCAGCAGCCGTTTTTTTTTTTTCAATTATAAACAAAACGTCAGTCGACAAACCGGTGTGTAATTTGACTACTATGCATACGGTGTGAATTATATCCTGCGCGTTGGTGATAAAAATGACTTCAAATTCAAAAAAAACTATAAGGAAGCACAAGTGAGGACGAGAAGGATGACGAGACAATTATTTCGTGCAATAATATAACAAAAATAGGGTATCGAACGTCTTCGTCAGTGGTTTTCTTCAGCCCCTTTTTGCATAAGATTGCTGCAGAAAAACTGCCGAAGAAAACCACTGACAAAGACGTTCGATACCCTATTATTAATTCATAATAATCTCACAATCCTCTCTCCTATTTTTTCTCATCACAAAAAAAAAAACTGAATCTTCTCATTTAATATTGTTTCTAATCAAAGAGCATTTCTAAGAATGTAAATATACATGACGGAAGGAAAAAGTCGCGCTATTTGATCATTGGGTTTTGCGGCACAACGAATTAATTCTTGTTTACAACATTACATGTAACACAACATGTTACATATTATAAAATCACGGTGCTTCCTCAGACCGTTATAATAAAAAAAATGCACCAAAGAATCTGAGTACACCATTCGATTCGTTATGACGTCCAGAATCTCTGGTCAAAATTTCAAAATCATCGTACGGTACATTTTTGAGTAATGCTCTTTTGAAGGTCGTAAAGTACAAAAATGTGATATAAAACCGACGAAAAACTTACTGTAAAGCACGTTTTTCAACCACCATTTTATGAAATAACTTCCAAAATAGTTTTTTCACATTCCAAAGGTTATATTTCAAGACAATAACAATTGGTGGAAAGATTTATTTGAAAATCCCATGGTGCACAGTGGTCTAAACTCGAAAAATCGTGATCGTTCTAGATTTGACTATGAAAAATTGATTTTATGTACTCAATGTCTTCAGCAAAATTGTTTCATGAAACAAGGCCATACTTTTGGCGTTTTTGGTTTTTCGATCAATCTACCTAACAGTTAGAAAAAATAAATATTTTTCCTAATTTTTAATATACCAGATTGCTTTTTTCAGCAAAGTTGTGGAAAATTTTGAAAGAAAAATAATTGCTGAATACTGCTATGTCTTATCTGTACGTTGGACATGACAAAATAGAGTTTTTTTGTGGAACACCCCTCTTCAAAATCAGTTTTTGTCTATAATTTTTTCAAATAAAAATAAAACTAGTACATTACTTCTTCATCTATAGCTAAGAAGTTTTAATCAATCTCACATAGAAAGATATTTGTACAAATATTACAGTTCAAATGCAAATATTACACTTTATCTGCAGCGTATTTTCGGACTGATTCGTTAAGCCCCTTGAGACAAACAATATACAAGCTACAGTACGAGTTAATCAAAGCTGAACTGTGAAGACAACAACAAATAATCGTATGGTATTTACGCAAATAAACGCTTCAACAAGATGTTGCTACACATTTTTATCACTAGGTTGCTTTCCTTAAAATAAAACATTTATAAAAAAATAATGTGCAACATCATGCCACATTACTAAATGCAGTTGGAATTGCGAGATTGTAACACGTAAATAATATAATGTTTCTCAATTCATTTAAATTTGATTGGAGTAACCGGAAAAGTTTCCGGCACCGTTTGGAAAAGTTTTGAAACAACAAATATTTACTAATATCTTATCATAATATGTAGCAGGTGCTGCTTGGGTACTCACAATGCTATGCTAATGTTCAATTGGACAGCAATCTGTGGAATAAAAAAAAAAAAACAAAAAAAAATAAGCGAGAGATAGGGAGGCGTGACGTTGCTTTATGCCAACTTATTTTTCGACAGCTCAGATGCTTCCGATCGTTTCACCATATCAAACCAACGTTGAATAACGTGAGTGGAAGTTCATGGGAATGTGCATAGTGCTAAGGGGCTTCACATTAACTGTCGGAAGCTTTAATGCACAGCATTTTTTATGGTTTCATGCCTCCACATTCCGGACATTTATGGGTTCATGGATAGGTTCGTGAAGGTTGGTCGGTATTTTTTATCCTAAAATTGAGCATGATTGGCAGTAATAAGCAAATCTTGTTAATTGGTAAAATTATTGGTTAACCATATCAATTAAATTTTCACTGATTTTTGCAGAACAAAGAATGGGACCAATTTTTAATGAACATTACAGATCAAAAAACATGATAACAAACAGTTGATACCTCAAGCATTGCTATAATAATTTGAAACCTGATCACCCGCTTGAAACGCAACATCAAAAAGCATTCACATAAAATGTTTTCTGTCTCCCTCGCGTTGTCGTTCCGGGGCTTATTTCAATGGAAAAAATAAGCTGAAAAGGACGTCTAAATCCACGTCCAATTAATCCCCAATTGTCATTCACCCGTTGCTGCGCTGTGAAGCCTGTTGCTTCCATTTCGCTGGAACATACACTTTTATGACTGTATATACCCTCCACGCCTTATTCCCAGCTGGGTCCGTTTGCCGCCAGGGCATGGCGGCATGATGTTCCCATAGCGAGGAAAGGTGAGTGGGTGTTCTAAACACACATGATGCTATTCCACCAACCCGTACGTAAGGATATGCTTTATATCGGGATGAAATGATTTTCGAGCGAATAATTGAAGATTTTTATCCGAAAAAAAAACTCCTTCTCTGATTATTATGTTATTTTTATCTTCACCCCCTACAATTGATTATGCCGTTAACGTTGTTATCCTTGATTTGCAAACTGAACATTCACACCCTTTAATACAGTTTCACCGGCAGCTCCATAACAAGCATTACTAACTGCCCATTTCTACACCCGATCGCATTCCGTCCCATTAAATAAACTCGTTCGAACAAATAATAGTGAGCTGAATGCCGTTTTCATTTAGTGGAGAACGCTTCATTCACCGACACGACAGCCATAGTTATTCATAAATTATGTGGAAATGCGATAATTATTCGACTCGACACCATTTAATTATTTCACCACTCAAACAATGGTTCTCCTTTTCCGCTGGTTTCAGCCTTCGAACCGTGGCCTGTACGGCTGAAGCTTCCAGTTTTTTTTTATTTTCATTTCTATTTGACTCAACTCGTGATAAGAATTTTTATGTTCAACAACAATAAAACTGCATGAGGGTTAATTTGAAGACCGGCAGGAATTACTGATGAGCGAATTCTCCTGGTTACTGTTCGTCGTTGCTTCTCGCAAGTCATGGGGGAGAACGTTCAGTTCTTATCAGTTTTCCTCTGTGGCGCGAGTGGTGCGCTTCAACAAGGAGCCACAGCCGAAGTGTCACACGATTATGCAAATAAGCCTCCGGCATTTCCACTTCGGTGGCGTATGGGTGGCAAGTTTCGCGTGATTCCGTGACAGAGAAACACACGAAAACCAGAGAAACATGTAACCGTTTGAGTTTAGCCGGAAAACAGGTGTTTATTAAGTGCTACTGGCTTTGACAAAGCGAACCCCGTTTGATGTATGTCGGGCCAAATTGTTTAAACATCTCGGGGGATGGCTGCGGTAGGGCGAATGAATGAGCCCCGGCAGGCTTGGGTGGCATGATTTTGATGGCTGTAATTCTAATAATGCTAATGGCTGTTGGTAGATTGGCGGTCATTGTTTTGATAATGGGATTGATGTCCAGTCAGACTGAAAATCTATCTATGATGCGAACTGGGATTTAGACCTAATAATCGCCAGCATTCCAAGATAGGATTTTTAAAATACATCTCAGCTGTATAAAATTACAATTTTTTCTTATTTCAAAATGACCTTGGTGATTTTCAATAAAAAAATTAAAAATACCAGCAACATCCCGTGCTGACTGCTGACGAACTAAATCAACTAGTTGGATGCGTGGGATGAATTGAAATTTTTTTATCCTTCATTGATCATGTCGTGAGTGTTCAAAGTGCATGCGTTACTTGCTTTCACTAGTGCGACAAAACTGAGGTTATTCTAGGGTGAACAAATGTATATTTTTTTTTAATATTAAATTTATATTTCTCGAGAAAATGGCAACCAAATATCGCTAGCGGTGAAGATGTGTTTAGTGAATGTTTTCTTCGGCCGGGTGAAATATATGGATGTGTTAGAGCTGCATTTCAATTTTTGTTAAAAACAATAAATATGTTGAGTTTTTAATGTAATGATCCATTCATGCGAGCAGAAAAATTTCAATGTTCAAGGTAAGTTAACATGCATTAAGTTTCTAAGAGGAATAAATGCTGAAGGACTTGACAAACTGAATCCTGCCCACAATGCAACTTCGCTGAAGACCGCAGCTTTCTAAGAAGTAATTATCACGGGATAAGCTAAGGTCAAAATATGAAGAATAGCCTTCACGCTAATGCTACGTAGCGACAGAATTCTGCACTGTTCATCAACCAGAAACCCTTGACCTTCTCAACAAATTTGCTAAGACCGTAAACGGCGGAAACGCAAGATATCTAGTTAGTTCAGGTGACGCTCAACTGTTTTTGACAATGTGAACATTTTGACTGTGTGAAAATTGTACATGGCTAATTCTCCAGTTAGGGTGGCCATAGAAGTTTCATCTTCATCGTTAAGATGATTGTTTGAAACCACATTCCATGTGGACGGCTGAAAAGTTCCCGATTCATCGAAGCATGAGCCGCGGTAATGCAACGGTGTCAAGCATCTAGGCATTTTTAACCTTCCAATAAGCAATACCGACGATTTATGAGACTCAAACACGTACGAGCATGGTATGAAGTAAATTAATTCGTGTTTTCATAATATTTTTCATATACTCCGAATATACACTGCTATTGGGAGTGCTGCCACCACAACAGCGAAGAGGGAAATCAGGATGAACAAAAAAGTTTTTGTTTACTTTGTTTGTATTCTATTTTTCTTCTTCAGTGTTCTAGTAAAAGTCCGAAAGTTCGTTACTGGTACTTGGCCGTTCTGTAAGGGCTTCGCCGGGCAAATTTCAGTGTGTACCTACAGGGTGACCCCCTGTTACAACTTCACGCCACACTACAAACACACGCACACACTACACTCACTCAAAATATTTTTCACGTTATTGTTACGTGGAATTTCCTATACTTGTACATTTTCTGTCATTTTGCATGATTTATGTGACAAACATAACATCTACGTTAAAATCACATGCATACTATGTTTTATCTCGTAGCATCTACGTCAACTTGGCAACTCTCTGTGCAAAAACCCACAGAAATCAAAATGGCGAAGCTGTTGCATGATTCAGTCTTTGAATATAAAAAGGAATTTCTTGATGACTTGCCAATAAGTGAGCTTTAGAAAAACCATAAGAATCCGACATCGAGTCTTGATCTTACAGATTTTACACAGATTCAGTTCAATGGCAAGTAATTCCCTGAACATAAACAGTTGCAGCTGACAGTAATTATTGCCGGCGAATGTCGCAATGCCATTTTGTCTTTTTGTATGTCAATTCATTTACGAATTGGCGATTTTGCCTGCCCGTGCGACTTATCAAGCAAAATATTTGGATTATTTCTAAAAACAATTTTCAGTCTCTCAAAAATTTCGAAAACCACAATTGAAAATAATGAGTTGTTTAAAACGTAATAGCTATCAGACAATTAAATGCTTTTCACTTTACCGGTTGTTGATTTCTACGTGAAACTCACATGAAATGCATATGTCTCCTGAATAAGATTCACAGGATAAATCATATCACCAGTTCATGATGAACTCAAATGACAATTACGTAAAATCTACGTGAAAATGACAGTGGAAAATATTCACATAACTTTTCCGGTAATTATAACGTGAAAAATATTTTGAGTGCTGTTAAAGAAGAAATGGCAAGATAAGCAAATATGGGACGAAATATCTATGGAATCTGTGCCTTCGACAGCCTCGGAACTGCTGATGAAGCTGATGAAGCTAACTACGGAAGGGGTTTATTCGCTAATATTTCTTATCGGCAGGGATCGGAAGTTTCGTTTTTTTTTTTATTAGGACAAAAGTAAACATACCTATATCAGTTTTCAAAAAAAAAAAAAAACAATTTTGGCATAGACACTGATAATCTAAAATATTGAATTTTTGCCTTTAGACTAACCACTATCATATTCACAGTCAATGTTCAAACGTTTTGAGACTGTTTTCTAGGTTATTTCTTCAACTCAATTTAGTCTTTTTACACGGTTCCAAATATTTTTATACAACTTTAGAACGTATCCTCCGCGTAAAAAAGTGACTGTAGTTGCAAATCAAAGACAACGCTTTGGTCATTTTATATATATTGAAACACATATGGGTCATTCCATTTCAAATGTCCAAGGAAATGCATCGACCATCTCCGATTTCGACCAAAATGTGTGAGTCGATGTACTATGGGCCGGAACACATAAATTCACTTAGTGATTGGTGGACCCCTCGACCAATTGGACTACCTCTACTTTTTGCGAATTTAGCAAAATACCTTTTTTAATTCGCGGATATCTCGGGACCCGGAAGAGCTACAGGTGATATTGACAGATCATTTTTCTGCAGTGTTGCCAACATTGCATATTTCTGAATTTAAAACTTAATTTGCAATTTCCTCGAAATACCCCCCCTTCGATTTTGATTTTGACCATGGTAATGTGTTTAGCAGACGATTTTACATAAGAATCACTTATCAGCAAAAAAAAAACAAAATATAGCGTTCCAGTGATACAGAGACAGAGATATAAATCGTCTGCTAAACACATTGGTGTGGTCAAAATCAAAATCGAAGGGGGGGTATTTCGAGGAAATTGTAAATTAAGTTTTTAATTGAGAAAAAAGCAATGTTGGCAACATTGCTTTTTTCTCAACTGTAAAAAAAAAATAAACTACGTAGTTGAATTCCACACTTTTAAAAAGCAAAGCCTTGGTGCTACAAAGACTTCGCAGCCGACTGTTTAGTGTACAGGACAGTTGCGGGGCTAGCGCTACGATCCTACTGACACTAACAGTCTCTCCCGAGCCGGGACTCAAACATACGACGACTGGCTTGTTAGGCCAGCATCGTACCTCGAGACCAGTTGGGAGAATTCTACATCTAAAACTCTTCAAAATGATATGTCAATATCACCTGTACTGCCGTTCTACGCATAGTTGTCCCATGTTACTTTTGATCGATTTTCGTTTTTTATCACCAATGAGTCTATTTACATGTATATTTCAGAAAAAACTTAAAAAAAAAGCATTGTTTGTTCCGAAAATCTTGAAAAACCATACCAAGTCTGTTTGTCCCATCGAGGATATTCTACAAATATTTGTCCCACTAGTTTTTTTATTCTAATTCATCCCACTAACCACTACTTCCCATATTTACAACTTGGGTAGTTCTACAGAGCACTAACAACTTCCTAACAACGATTGGCTACATTACGGGTTTCAAAAAGTCGGTACCGAAGATAACTTTGCTTGATTATTTAAATGCGGTACGTTCATATCTTTGTTAGGGATACCTAAACCTTGTTGCTGGTTTGTAATCTGAATGCTTTTTCTTTTCAAACATGTAAGAAAATAAACGCTTGAGATTCATACTGATTGGAAGTTGTAAGAACTGTCTTTTGTGTGTAGCCAAAATGGTAAAAGCCCAACAACGTTCAAAATTGATAGAAATGGGCAATATAAAAAAACAATTTCTCTTTGCAATGGTAAGTCATCTGATACTTATTTAAATAACTAAACTTTCATCTCGACTATCATCACTTGCGTATAAAGACAACCAGTTTAGCGTGATCATTTTCGTGAAAGATTAAACAGCCTTGTATCCCCAGTACGAACTTTGTATTGGGAAACATCGAATGCACGTGGTGGGACTGATATGCGTAGAAATTACCTATTGGAAGGCAAATTTCTCGGCATTATTGTCCCAGTGAGTATTTTTATGGAAAAGAGTGTTAAATCGAAAAACCTTCAACTAGATTTATTGAAAACAGTCTATTGCAAGGTGAAACTGGTTAGAAACCCATAATTGCACTTGTCACATTGACACAATGCGTAAAAGTTTGGTAAAACTTTAACACCGTTTTTCTCGTTTGCATGATTTGGAACATGGGACAATTATGCGTAGAACGGCAGTGTAGCTCTTCAGGGTCCCGAGATATCCGCAAATTAAAAAAGATGTTCTGCTAAATTCGCAAAAAGTAGAAGCAGTTGCATTGGTCGAAGGGTTCAACGATCGCTACAACCCTTTTGTGTTTATGAGTTCCGGCCCAAAGTACATCGACTCACAAATTTTGGTCGAATTCGGAGACGATCGATGCATTTCCTCGAACACTTGATATGGAATGACCCATATATAAGTTTCCACATATTTTTTCCTGAACTAAATATATTAATAAAGTAGAACCTGATGTCATAATGTTGTGATTTTAGTTTCCTAATGATTTTACGCGAAAAATCTATTTTTGTTAGCATGCGATTGTGTACCAGTTTAACCAAATTGTGTGCAGTTTTAACCGGGTAATATGATTATTTTGCTTCTTAAGAGACGTTTTAAATTGAAATAGGAAATTTGATTAACCAATGAATAGTGAATAGTGGATGTAGATAAAAATTTCATAATTTAGGTGGTCTCTTAAAGTTTTGTACATACAATTCAACTTAATTACAAGTGAGAAAGTCATATATATTGGAGCAAATATCCTACCTATATTAGCAAACTTGGACAGCAAACTTTCGGTCGCAGTATACTTCGATTCTCGACTAAAGTAAGCTGAAATCGTACCTAATTGTTATCTGTTTCAGCAATTTGATTATAAATTCAATTCGCAAGATATAGGGGAAGGGGTGATTTAATGGACACCTTGAGCCATTTCTAAATTTGTCAACATTAAACATTAAAATCATGAGTCAATCACGCACATTAACAGAGTCATTATTGAAAATACTTAAATGTATCGAGAAAATTATTCAAATAATTACCAACCTTGATTTCTGCTGATTAGTAGTCTAAGTACACGTATTGGCACAAAAATCCTTACAAAAAAAAACTGTTTTACACTGACAAAAACGATATTTCATGTTGGCCATAAACAACGTCATCACCACGAGTGTGCACGTGGCTTTTGTTTTGTTTATTATTTTCGACGTTTGCTTGTTTGTCTCAAATAGCTCCTAGGGCTTCTAAAATAAAGGGTCAATGAAATTTGTACTATTTTCCAAACAGTCGAGGTTTAAACAAATGTCCATTTTACCACTCCTGTTCTTATGAAAATTATAAATTTTCATTTACTATCATTAAGCTAACGATTGTTAAGAGCCAGTTCGCGAGAGGCGCAACCGTTGTTTCGATGTTCTCCGATTGGGCTGAAATTTTCAGCGTTTGTTTGTCTATTCAGGATAGGGAATTTTGCAAAATTTCAATTTTTTTCATTGAGGTTAAGTGGGGTAGAACAGCCCTTGAAAATGATAAGTGTGTGTGTGGAACATATCTCTCTCCCACTGTCTGGCAGTGATAATTTGAAACGAAGCCAGCTGCAGTAGAATTTCATTTCTGCAATTTTCTTTGTTTCGGGATCAAGAAGGTGTTAGCTCTACCGATTTTCCAAAGATCCATGACAGATTGACTGAGTACTTGCAGCGCATTCCGAAACAATAATATTAGACCAACTATTTGACGCTTTTAATACAAAGTTCTACGTGCGCGTCAAATTTCATGGTGAAACATTGCATTTTACTTCTGAAAAAATTACTTATGCGCCATTCATTGGATACGGTTTTCTGTTTGTAAATCAGTGGAAAATAGATTATTCATTACAGAATGGTTGCTTTTTCATTTAAGAGTCTCGATTTAGCCCAACATTGCATGAGCTTAGTTCGTAAACAACTATCTGGCATCTCTTTCTTACTGTCCTAGTAAATCGCAATTTCGTTTCTTTTTTCCTGGGTTGACCTGCACTGAACTAGTGGAATAAAAAGACTCGCGCATTCGTGGGTCAGAATTCGCCACACCAGCGTGCATGCGTAAATATGTTGCTATGACAACATTTACCCAGCGCATGCGCAAATGTATTGTTACGCGCAGTGCAGCTAGTTCGAAAATTGTGTTCGTCAGCGGCACTTTTAATTAATTGTAAATTGATGATAAAAACAATGTTCAACCTTTCAAAATGAATTGTTTCTGTCGCTTGAGTATTGAACAAGTTTTCGTATAGTTTTAACGTTATCTCGACGTAAAATATAACAAAACTAGAAAACGTTGTTAGATATACGGTAACAAAAATTGGCGTGACATTGGTTGCACTGCAAGCGTTTTGTTTACATTTTCATGGCGCATTTCGATCCAACTCAAACAGTTTGAATAAAATCGTTTAAATCATTTTAAAAACAATATGATCAAGTAATTGGCTGAAAAATACTAAGACCAACCAAAGGAAAAGCACTTTCCAGGTACGTAAATTATTATTGGGCGTGTAATATTGAACTGGCGCGGCTGCCTCGGCTGGACATTTTTACACAGTTATAATAGGGAAAACATCTGGAAGACATCTTGAAGACAAGTGCCATTTATGTCATAGTTTTTGTTTGCTGAACTCATGTTATTGAAAAACATCTCCAAAACCAGAAAAACGAGCTTGTTTTCAAAGTGTGGTTGAATTACTGATGAGGAACAATTTCTCACAAATGTTTTATTTTAAGTTGTTTTCTGTACTGTTTTGATAACATGAACACAACTTAAAGACAAGCAAATGCAGTTTATATTTATTAATCTATGGAATAGATTAATAGAAACTCATAGATTAATAGAAACTCATGATATAAAATAATATCTCCAGAGCAAGAAAATAACAACACAAGTTTTCGAATGCGCTTATAGTACAGTCAGGTTTTTTTACGCGTTTTTTTATACGCGTTTTTTTTACGCGATACCGCGCTAATTCAAAAAAAATTTCACGAATTTCCGAATTAACGTGGGTTGGAACCAGAAACGTTTAAGTGTTTATCTAGTAAAAGACTTAGTCCAAAAAATACTCTCCGGCCACCGAAAGATCCGGAATGACCGTCAAAGAGGATAATTTTAAATACTGGTTCTAGAGCGTCTCGGGTTTTTTCTAAAGCCCTTCTTGCTGGACTACTTTACGCGGATTTTAAAAAAAACGTTTATTTTACGCGGATTTTTGAATTAACGCGGATTTTTGAATTAGCGTGGTTTTTTTTACGCGGATTTTCGAATTAACGCGGTTTTTTTACGAGGTACGTATCCCTCGCGTAAAAAAACCTGACTGTAGTCTTATATGACTACTGTCATTGAGAATAATTTTCTAACATGTTTTGTGTGTTACTTGGGTAGTGTTTTGTAGAGCAACTCAAAAGCTTTAATGTCATGTACAAACCAAGTATGCCGAATGGAGTAAAACGGGCCTAGAAGGTTTTTTTTTCTTTCAAAAAACCATTAAAATCACTAAAATCACTATATTTTTTGCTCAATAGATTTGAACATTTGGATAATCATTCTATTTTACTAGAACTATCTACTTTACCAGAAGATAAGACATTTGGGGTAAGACGTTCCTTGAAGATTTTTTTTTTTCGAAAAATGCCGTAAAAATCACCAAAACTGCAAGAACTCGGGTTAGACTTGAATAATACCACAAATTTTTAGAAAAGTTCCAGCAAGTCTAGCAGGAGTTATTGCACTTTTTAGTATTTGGACGTTTTTGGACATATCATTTTCAAGGGCCGTTTTACCCCACTTAACCTCCATGAAAAACATTGAATTTTTACAAAATTCCCTACCTTGAATAGACAAACAAACGCAGAAATTTTCAGCCCGATCGGAGAACATCGAAACAACTTCCCTCAGAAAGGTGGTTGCGGTTCTTGCGAACTGGCTCTTAAGTAGTTTCAGTTCATACCTAGTATCCTAAATAACTTCGCAAAACTTTGACTATTATCTAGATACGAACTTTATGAATTCCAAATTCAAAAAGAGTTTTTGGAAGGGCGTGTAAAGTTCCAAAGCATTTTATCACCAGGTTTAACCAACCACATTAGACGAATTGTTACAGAGAAACATTCGGCTGATTGAATATGTTTAATAGAAGGTAGCAACGAAACAATTTGCATTGAATTGTACGGATTCCAAATCGACAACAGAAAAAAACCAGTGAGCACATTCGCATTCAACTTAAAAGACATGCATCCCTTTTCCAGAATCAATCCAGCATCGATAGAAGTCGATTTTCTTTATTTGTGGACCAAACTTTTGCCGGCATCCGATTCGATCGGGCGCAGATAGTATCTTTACAAAGACGTTACACTATCCCATCTATTCGGAAACTTTCGAAACGGCTAGCCCGATCTTACAAAGGAAATCTTCTAAGCAAAATCCCAAATAACACTTACGGTGTACTTAAGAAATTGCACAAACAACAGCCGCCCAGACATGAAGCTAGAAAAGGAAACCCTGAAATCAACTCCACTTCTGCCTTCGCACCCGATCCGAACCACAACTTTCTTCGTTGAACTGAAGCTAGGCAAAACCGCCCACCTGGTTTTTGTATTTCCTGGTTCACCACAGAATCTTACCTCCGTCGCTCCGATCCGCAGTGTACCACCTTCTTCCGTCCCTCTCTCGTGCAGCAATGTATCAGTATTAGCCTGAACTAAAACTGTACAGTAGCAGCAACAGCAGAGAGCATCCTTCATTCAGCTAAAAACAGCAAACCAAAACGAACACCATCATAAACCTTTCGCATTTGTGACCCCGCCAGATTGCCTCACCCCACTCGAATGTGCCCATCCATACGTATCCTTTTCGACACTGACTGTACTATACGACCGTGAGGCAGTTCGGTTCGGTCCGGGTTTCTGTTTGTATTATACAAATGGATTATCATATTACGATTTGAAGCTTTTCCAGCTTTTTCTTCCGGCTTACAATCGGAACCAGCGGCGGTGGCGGGGTGGTTGGGTGTCGACGGGCCCTGCATGAGTGTACCTAAAGTAGGTGAGGTAGGTAGAAAAGTTCGCATTTGGCAGAGACGAGTAATGCTTGCAAGGATTTCTGCCTTCCGTTTGTCTTTGCCAAGATTTTCGATCCCCGGCGACGGTTGATAATCTGTGCGGCTAACCGATCCGAGGGAGGCAGGGGACTCACAGGGAAAGCGGAAATTGTCTCGTTGGAATACTTGACAATCGGAGGATTTTCTATTTCGATTTCAGAGTGAATCGTTTCCCGATTGGGTGTTCCGTATATAATTCTTGCTTGAATGAACTAAATCTTCAATCTTTAAGTACTGATGCAAAAAAAGTTCATCAATCCAGTATAAGCCATCGGAAGCTTGGAGCTATTGTCTCAATAGCTCGTGAGATGGAATGCGTATGATTAAAGCAATGTTCTGTCACATTGACAAAGCCGTACTGGCACTTGTTTATGACACCCAACAAAGGCGGTTGCTGACAGGGAAACACGCTCCATTAAGAAACGACAATCACACTCACTGCTTCCTCCTTCCGCACCTTCGCACCGGTGTTGCTTCCGTTCCGCTTAACGAGTTCGAGACTCGTTTTTCACGCACTTCCGCAAAGTGCCCCGAAGCGAATGAAAAGCGCGTCAACGATCTAATTTAATTAGGCAATTTTAAAGCATTTTCCCTGTCTCCGCTCCGCCAGCGCGACATGGATTCAGATTTTGCGGTTTTATATCTTTATACAACATGCGAACTGAACGGATCGTTGCGCTCCGTTGGGCTCCGTTGGGCTCCATCCAGTCGTCTGCCTGGCTGGCTCTGGCGGTGTGGTCGGAAAAAGGGTTGACACAGACCGCAGTTTGTTTAGGCCTTAAGGCTGATATTTAGAACATTGGCTTTCCGTGGGTGAGCGCGCGGTGCCAGCAGGCAGGGAGAAATGATTAAATCACCTTTTCGTGGCCCGTCCCGGGTGATAGTATAATTTTGTCGTGAGGATCCGTATGTTCTAAGTGGGAGTCGTAGAATCGTGGAGAGTTGGTTGAGCGTGGAGAAGTTTTCGATTGTCAGCATCAAATGAGCTTTTAATTGTCGACTCACATACCAGGTAATTGTTGGTGTGCATGACGAAGTTAACAAAGAGATAAGATTCGCACGCGTTATAGAATTTAATGTTTCCGAATTTGTTTTTAATCGTGTGGTAAAATATTTTTGTTTGGAAAGGATTTTTTTTTGTAATTAAAGTTGAGTTTAGTTCAGGTTGAATATAAATAGAATTTCGATTGAATTAAGACTGAATTTATCTTTGATTTTGATGGCATTTAGACAGTAATTGGATTGAACTCGGAATGGATTTGGCCTGGAATTGAGTTTAGACTGGAAGTGATTCCATTTTCGTTACCAAAATGTGTGAAAATTCAAATTAATTAAAAAACTAGATTTTCATAGAATATCACCAACGGAATCTGCGGGAAACTTACTCCCATTCCACACCTCCAAAATAATCCCTCATATCAACATCCTGCCAGATTCATTTTCCCCGGCTACAGAAGATACACAGAATTAAACATTTCGTTATCCTGCCGCAAACAAACCGCCGCTGCCGACAGTCGAGCTAGCGTTGGGCTTTTATCGGCTATATTTATGTTCCTAGCGGAATCCCCAAATCTGGGTCGATTTGCCAATTCGGACCGACCGACAGCAGCTAGTCGTCGTATGTTCCCATCAGCGGCAAGTGGAACGATGTGGGAAAATAAAAACTATCTCTGCTAAATCGCAGAGGGTTAAATTATTTAAGTGTTTCCCTTCGCCGCTGCTTCACTCTGGTGTTTCAGCGCTGTTGTTTTTTATGTACAAACCGAATCTCGACCTCGCAACACTACACAAAAGAAGGGTGGGTTGTGTGTACAGCTAGTCCGGATCATAAATAAAACGTTTTACTGTTAACTGACCAAAATATATGGCCGTTGTTGGTGGAGATGGAAAGGGTAGTTGTCTAGTGTTTTTTGCTGGGTGAGAGTAAATACAAGACGAAAGGAAAAACGGAGGGCAGCGAGCCGAGAAGGGAAAAACTGGTTCAATTAATTTGGTAAGGTTTTCGCAGATAGAAGGCGAATTGTGTTTGACTACTTAAAGTTGGAAAGGTAATTTGATTAGGATTTTTTGTTGTTGTGAAACTTAGGAGAGTAAGATTTTAGAAAGTTGGTAGGTATCAGCTGGCGAGGCAATTTTACCAAAAACAGTGGATTAAATCAGTTCTTAGCTAGAGTAATAAATCATTTAGGGAATATAGTCACACAAATACCTTTTAAAATAAAGGTAGCGAAATGGACGGTCTCGCGCTTCGTAAAGCGTCTAATGAAGGCTAAAAGTGCCACCTGCCATCCGCTTCGCAATTTTCATAAACGGACCCTCATCGATTTTCGTGCTTCACAATTGCCATTGTCACGTTCTGTAAACTCAATTCTTTCTAATGTATACATGTACTGCAAAAAAAAAAACCGTAAGCGTTGTAGAACCTAGCGATAAATACAAAGTCCGATATGGCGACATAAAAGCCCGAAGCAATCAACTCTTCAGATGCCTCCCTATGTCGACGCCGTCCCGGGTTCGCTGCTCCTTTGCGGTGCCTTCCGAAACAAAAAATGATAAGTGATTGAGTGAGGTAATCGGGGTAATTGAATTGCTGTCTCTGGGATACATAAGATAAATCCTTGCTCGGTCCGAAACGACAACGGTCTTACAAAATGTCGAACGGAGGCTAGGGTTTTTTTTCTCGTTTGAATGCAACATGCCGGACCTATCTCTAGGGCGGTGGAGCGGGTTATTGAAGTTTTATTGATTTGCAGCACATCGTATGCGTCATTCATGTGTGTTTTCCTAAGTTACACACATGAATTAGAATTAAATTTGTTCGTTAGTCGTTATCAAAGTTTCAAAGTTGACTTTAAAGTCAATAACATTTGATGCAAAGTTACTATCCTTTTAAGCAAACTGAGACTTTAAACTAGTCACAGATGAGAGTCCTTTTTTGACCACAGACACACACACGGTCAGCTACCATTGAACTTCATCCACTTCTGTCTGGCCAACTAGAAAACAGCCGCAAGCACTTTGACGCTCCGCAAAAGCAGCTCAGAAGTAAGGGGCGGGCATCGAGTCGAAAATGTGGCTTCCGCAAAGATACTCTTCAAGACACACCTCCAACGAGGGAAAAAACTCGTCTACATTTTAGATTTCCGAATTCAAGAAAAGGGTTCACATTTCCCTAGGAGACATGTTTTGCAAACTATTCACAGTTAAATATTGAGCTTTTCCAGCTGGCGGAGAGGAAAACGAAGAGATTGAGATGGAAATGATTGCCGGTGGCTAAACCACTCGACCATTTCCGGAAGCGGTTTCTCATCTGTGTTTGGTCACCGATGTCTACCTTCTGATCTCGATTGTTGGGTACGATTGGTCGTGTATCCACGGCAGCACCAGTGGGTTGAACCATTCGAAAAGGCTTGAAAAATTGTGCAAATTTTCTTTAATGTTAAATTTACTGATTTAGCAAATGATTCAACTCACCTAGAAGTTGACTGCCTGTAGACAAAAAGACAAACAAAAAATTTCTCTCTTGCGAAATGTAGTAACGGAGTGAGTGAAAGAAGTAGAGAGAAGCGAAACACAAATAATAATGACGACTTTTCACCGGACATCACAAAGTGGTCACCATTGTTGTGTGGGTTTCCATATTGCCGAGAGTTGCATAACCGCACCAGCTTTTAATTAGATTTTTTATGTTACTCAAACATTCAGAATTGAGTCATGTTTTTTCATGTCACCATCCCCTTCTCCCATTCTGATAAAAAACGAATCAGTTGAGTCTGGCCTGGAAGAGGTAGGAGTAGGTGGAATCCCGACGGTAGCGATGAGATCAAACATCCGAATATGTACACTGCTTTGAAGTTGGCTTTCGAGCTTTTATTTAAACAAGTTGGGACTGGAGCCCGTAAACTGTTACTGTCGAATATGGATTACAATTATCTCTTTGCTTTTTTGCTATGTCCTCAAATGCATTTGATAAGTATTTTCGATTATTTTACAAAACTGTTTGTGTTTCAAAGTGGGGGCAATTAGGTTTTTTTTTGGTTTAACTGGAAATTTCATCTGCGAAAAAGATGACTGTTTTTTTTTTATTTACTAGTTGAATTTTATTACGCTGGAGCACCTCGAAATAAGAAAATTATTCAGACTATATTCTTGTGATTTTTCGAAACATGAGCTGGACGAATATTAATTATGCTCAATAGAATAATTCTTGTGAGCAATTGATTCACTTACCTTTGAAAAGGCTTTTTTTCTCCTCAGAAAAATATTACCGTGTAGGAAATTATCTTTCACTGTGAAAACAATGCTGTTTCTAAGTAGCACGCGAAAAAACACCGCGGAGGAATCTAAAATATTACTTCAGAGAGATAAAAAACAGGTGTAAGGTTTCTCAGACGAAAGGTCATTACGCTTAACAACTATACAATAGAGTTTAAACATCTAGGTAGAAAAGCAAATTACGTTGTATGCTTTGCATCTCAGAACTGAAAAAATAAAATCCAGCTGCTGGTCACGCATGTTTGCTCTAAGAAAGCTATCGAATTTATCTCAGCAGTGCACACCGCGGCGTACTTTTGTGTATTCTCTCTAGAATGACTCACCACTCTTGTTTCGCTCAGAGGTGTTTTTTTTCTTCATCTATAATTTATTTGACACGGCAGCTCAGAGGTGGTGTAAGCAACAAGTGTGTTAGTTTTTCTGCGAGCAGCAGAAACGCAGCACAAAAAAGAAAAAAGTATAGCAGTAAAAAAAATGCTACACGCAGCGCTCATGCTGGACAAGAAGTAAACGGTGAATATTCACTCTGCTCTTCATACGTATTGAGAAGAATACCAAGCCTGCCTTCCAATATTTTTTCTACGCGTTCGTTAAACTTCGCCTTTCAAGTGTTCATTGTAGTGCTACTTACACTTGTCAATCACTTCATTTTCATCCGTTAAAATTCTTACAGCCTTATCCCGGCACATTTCGGCTCGTGACACAAAATCTGTGCGGGAAGCGTTTAGTTTTTTGTAGAATTTACGTGTATCCTAGATTAAATTACTAGACTAAATTTTGCTATGCAGTGCAGACTAAGGCCATTGCAGGAAGCATTTGTTGTTGATGTTCCCCTCAAACCAGATTCTCGATAAGTTTCGGGAACACAAAATGCAAACACATCATCAAAACTCAGTATTTTTTGAAGTTTACAAGACGGCGTACGATTCAGTAAAGCCCAACGAGATATGGCAGACTATGCTTGTACATGGTTTCCCAACAAATCTGATTGAGCTGATTCGTGCAACTCTTGACTGTTTGACATCATGCCTCGAAACTGCCGGCGAATTTTCAGACCAGTTTGTGTCGTTGCAACGCGTTGGAAGGTTTAAGCAAGGCACGGGCTTTTAAACTTGCTGTACGACATAACCTTGGAAGGTCACATTAATATCACCATTGGTAATCGTGAAACTGTGGAGGAGGCCTTTGCGGTTCTCAGAAGAGAAGCAGCAAAATTAGACTTACCATAAACACTGCCAAAATGAAGTACATGGTGACTGGCAGAGAGCGTGGTAGTCCACATTCCTAAGTTGTGACAAATTGAGGTGTGGAATAGGGCATATTATGCCCTGCAGCCAGTTTTGGTCCCGCAGCCTACAAATCCGCACGAACGCTTTACAAAACGCTGATACTCTCTATAGCATTCTGAGGTCATGAATCAAGGGCATGAAAGGAGGCCGATCGGCAAGCACTAGGGTTCTTCGTGCGTAGAATACTACAAATAATACTTGGTAGGAAACAAGAATGCCTTAACTTAGTTTCATAATATTCGGCATACGTGTAGTCATCAGTTTAGACCCCTCATTCCTCCCCCGTGGACATTGATAGAACCCAGTTGCCCCCTATTTGTCCACGTGCATATTTTTTCACAAAGGAAAATTGAAAAACGTTTGTTTCTGAGATTTATTTAGTGATTTATCATGAAAAAGGTTAGCAAAACAAAAACAAAAATAATTCCAGATTCAGTTCAAAACCACCAGAAAAGCTATAAGTGAAAAGAATCCTATCAAAATTATGCTTGAAAGTGCTGCGAAACGCACTAAAAGATCAGAAAAGGGCAAATAGGGCAAATTCCGTAATTTATTTTTTTTTTATTCTCGCTTATTTTCCGTCGGTCTAGTTCCGCCACTGTTGTTGTGCCAATCACCGACGCCCAGGGAGGCGACTCCACCCAGGACCCTAACTCACGACCCGTTTATTAACGGACCGGCGCCAACGGCTTTACTTCCTCATGCGATCGAAGGCGTGATCCCAGAGATTTTTCGCCTCAGAAAATCTCCCGGTGTCGGCTAGGATTGAATCTAGACCAGTTTGGTTGGTTGTGAGTGGATCACGCCACCTCACAACCATCGACACCTATGTCGGCGGTGGGATTCGAACCCAGGCGTCGAGCGTGGGTAGCGGAGAGGTTACCAACCACACTAGGCCCCCGCTATAAATTTCGTAATTGGAGGAGACCAGAAATTTGCAAATGCAGGTCGGACTCGATTATATAGAGACTCAATTATATATTGACTCGATTGTTTATGATTCGGTTATATAATTTTAGACTCGATTACACACTTAGATTTTGTTGCCGAGTACTCAACAGCTGATAAATTCAGCAAAATGTTCTACAAGTTTTCGACAGAATTTTCAAGAACTTCGGCAAACGAGATGTCAATACTTACTGGCTCACGGTAGATCGATATATTTGCTGAATGTTCGTCGAAATATATTGCCGACATTTGTTAAAAACTTCGCCGAGCTCGCTCAGCTGTTGGGAAGTTTGCCGAGATAAATTAATTGTGTATATATAGAAGCAAAAAAATTTATTTGGAATTTTGAAAATGGCTTATCTAGAGATACTATGTCGTAAGAGAACAACCATAAAATACGTATCGCTTGATGAGAAGGGAAAAAAATCGAAAAAAATTGAAAATTTTCAATTTTTTTCAAAAAATTTAAAAATAAAAATACCTAAACAAAATACCTAAATAAATTTATTTCTAAAACAAAACAAAATAGATGAAATTTAAAACAAAAATTCCAAATTTAATTTTTTAGAAATTGAGAAATTAAATACAAAGGAGTTGACAAATCAATATACACTGATTACAATTTGTCTTCACTTTTGACTGCAATTACATGAGGAATAGCTATAAGATATATATTATTTTGTAAGAAATTTGTTTTGTGATTTTTAGGGGGATTAGTCAAAAATAGAATTCTTCTTATTCATTCGAAATCAGCAAGTCGTTCATGTAAAATAAGTGAAAACATTTTTTTCTCTGATTCGATTACACAGTGCAACAATTTTTTTGCCTTGGCTTCTATGTATGATTTTTTGATGAAGTTTGATGCGAAAATAAATTTTCCGGAGTTTGAACATATTTCAACTTAAGGGGCAACAATGACGCCTTTTTGAATTTTTGATGTTTTTTCGACGCCATTTTG
This sequence comes from Wyeomyia smithii, assembly GCF_029784165.1. NCBI lineage: Eukaryota > Metazoa > Arthropoda > Insecta > Diptera > Culicidae > Wyeomyia > Wyeomyia smithii. The sequence goes on along the minus strand of NC_073695.1, from coordinate 59,278,640 downwards.
TTTAAGACCAAATATAAAAATTCTAAGAGATTGTAATATGTAGCATCTTTTTACTCATCTTTTAAAAAAACAGATCTTAAATCGGACAAAAACTGAGCTCAAAACGGTGATTCTACGAAACCGGTTTTGGCATACTTTTAGTGTATTTCACATTTTACGTAGATCAGACACCTATCATTCGATTTCTGAGACTTTTTTACTCAAAATAAGATATAATTTGACTACCACTTTAAGCTATTAGCGAATTACCCATTAATGCTCAGAAATAATCGATATTATTTTGCTTTGTGAAATACACTAAAACTATGCCAAAACCGGTTTCGTAGAATCACCGTTTTGAGCTCAGTTTTTGTCCAATTTAAGATCTGTTTTTTTTTTTAAGATGGGTAATAAGATGCTAATATGTGAACAAACTGTTAGAATTTTGATATTTGGTCTTAAAACAAAATGGCGTCGAAAAAACATCAAAAATTACCGGTTTCTCAAAAATTCAAAATGGCGCCGTTGTTGCCCCTTAAGTTGAAATATGTTCAAGCTCAGGAAAATTCAGTTTTGCATAAAAATACACAAAAAAAATCTATATAGAAGCCAAGGCAGAGCAAAAAGTCAATTTTTGTTGCACTGTGTTATATATAAAATTCGATTATATATAAAATTCGATTATATATAGTGAAAAAAATCGGAGACTATACATAATCGAGTCCGACCCGTAATAAAAAAATAAAAAGTTGCGAATAATTTACTACTCTTCAAGCAAAGAAATTAAAATATTCAAATCGCATTTATACCTATGTCACAAGTTATAAACGCGAGAAAAAACAGCACAACAGACTCTAAAATGACTTCTAATGACAAAATGAATTCTAGTAAAACAAAATTGGACAGCCTTAATTTAAGTCAAAATTGATGAAACCATCAAAATGCCAAAAAAAAAAATTTTAATAAAGTTGTGAACCGCTCAAAAAAAGTCAAACAAAAGATCAAAGCCAAAAAGGATTCAACCCAATATGGTTGAAAGCTTCTGTAGAAGCTAGAGAGATAAAAACTTTTCTACAAGTTAGAAAAGATTTGGAAAATAACAAACACACCAATTTTAACTCAAAATGCATGAAAACGCTTCGAGAAGCAAATTGATTGAAAATTTTTCAAACAGACAGTAAAAAAAAATAACTTCAATTTTAGTTCAACAAGTTTTCAGGAAAACGGGAAAATCCAAAAAATTGAGCATCATGAAAAGGCCGAAAGCCACTATCAAAAATTTATCCCAAATTACCCAAAAAAAATTCAGACGTCTTTTAGAGGTTGAAAGAGGGTATAAACAAGTTAAGGCTGAAAAACATTCCTCAAATCCAAAAGAAATCGAAAAGAAAATAATCTTTAATGTAGTAAGAACGATAAGTGTTGTGTTTTGTCCCGCGTCGCGTCGTATGAGTGATGTTAGTTCTTACGTTGCACGAAAATACCAAATATTGAAGTGAATCTTAAATGTAGCTTTAGTTTTTAGTCACAAACATTTTAAGAAAAAAAATAAAAACGCATGGAATGTAAGAAAAATTAAAAATGAAAGGAATGATAAATTTTCCTCGACCCGGTTCAAATCTTTTCTAACAAAGCGAGTTAGAAAGTTTTCTGGAATAAGAAAATGTAATTTAGGGTAATGTATCATTATCGGACCGCGCTGTTCATGTCCCATTGTCACCAGTAGTATTACATGTAACCATAAATAAATTACATTTATCGAAAAGCCTCTATGTTTAGTTTACAGACATAATAATTTATAGCAAATCCGAGCAGAAATAATAATTTATAGCAAATGCTCACAGAATTTGTATCATGATCGGACCAAAAAATGTATCATAATCAGACCAGTGTATTTCTAAGACTTCAAGCGATTTTCTGCTTCACGTGCTGGGCTTTACTTGCATGGTGTTTGATTTGGGCTTGACAAATTAGATAGGGTAACCGCTCCTATATTCATCTCAGTACCTATATTCATCCGATCACGCCTTTTTGATCAATTTATCGTCAATTTTACCATATTTTAAACGTAGAACTTTCAGTCACTCGAGAAAATCGAAAAGCAAATAGATTTACGTTCCAAAATTGGTAGAAATTTGACGGTAAAGTGGACAAATGAGAGAAGTAAGATGAATATAGGTGCACCAAACTGTTGAGATGAATAATGGAGCGATTACCCTATATCTGAATATTTTTTTGTGATTCTAAAAATATTTTCGATCATTTTCATATTATTTCGAAAATGTTATGAACTATATTTGAGCTTCTAATTGTCATACATCGTTTCTAAAAATGGTACTTGTGAAGTGAGCTCGCGACGAAAAAACACTCAAAATTTTAATATGCAACCTCGGAATACGGCATGTATTGAGTATTTCGTACAAATTAGTTTAAAACTCGCCATTTCCGGATACTTTCGGATGATTTCTTACGAATTTTTATTTATTCGCCGATCATTGGACCTTAAACACGGTTCTACTGAAATTGAAAAATCTTAATTTGGCGACTTTTCTAGGTTGTATGTTGGAGCTAATGAGTAATCTTATACCAATGCTGTCATTGTCAGTATTGCCAGAGAAGTTCAACTTAAAATAAGTGCATAATTAAAAAAAATGACAATAATTTTTATTAAGTTTATTCTGAAGTTAAATAATAAAACATCAGTTTGACAATGATTTACCCATTGTAGTTTTCTTTATTATTCGTTTTCAGTAGTGTGTCTGGCGAGATGAGCTGCTTGCTAGTTTTCAAGAGGTTACATTTTATAGAAAATAAGCTTCATCTTTTATATTCTGTTCCAATAAATTAAACGTGTAATACTTCGTTGGCTATATCGTGTAGAAGCAAAGTGAGGCGGTGATGTCTCAGAAGTAAGCTGGCCCGACCATGATACAAAACTGGCCTTCGCGTTTCACTAATAGTTTCAACTTTAAAACAAATTTGAAAAGTGTTCCGACATTGAATTTGAATGTCACAAACGCATATAAATGAAAAATAACTGCAATCTTTAACTATTTGATTCTAAGATCACTGCTTGAAAACAAGACTTGATAACAATTGTAGGATCAAATTGTGCTCGAAAACAGTTTATTTTTTAAAACTTGTTCAAATATAGTAATTTTTTTATTATTCTCGCTTATTTTCCGTCGGTCTAGTTCCGCCACTGTTGTGGCCAATCACCGACGCTCAGGGAGGCGACTCCACACCCAGGACCCTAACTCACGACCCGTTTATTAACGGACCGGCGCCAACGGCTTTACTTCCTCATGCGATGGAAGGCGTGATCCCAGAGATTTTTCGCCTCAGAAAATCTCCCGGTGTCGGCTAGGATTGAATCTAGACCAGTTGGGTTGGTTGTGAGTGGATCACGCCACCTCACAACCATCGACACCTATGTCGGCGGTGGGATTCGAACCCAGGCGTCGAGCCTGGTTGGCGGAGACGTTACCAACCACACTAGGCCCCCGCTAGAATTATAGTAATATTGAAGCAATCTGAAGGAAACCGTCTGAACATCATCAAAAGACGTTATGCGATGATGCTGCTATATATTTAATAGAGTTTTTTGTTTAGTAGTTGAGCTAGCCGCTGCAACTACCGATCACACCCGTTCCTGAGAACCTCTCGGGCAAAGACTGATTGTGGCCGTGAGTAATATGTCTCGTGTGTTTAATAGCTGTTACCATTTTTTTAACTTTAATGTGTCTCGCGAAGCGAACAAACGTTGTTTAAGGCGCATTTTGTGTTAATTTTAGCTGTTATATTAGTCAGGTCATTGGAATAAACATATTATCTGTTGATTAAAATAAATAAATAAATCTCGCATTACAAAAATGGTCCGATCATGGCACAATACACCCTACTTACGAAAGACAGTTGAAACCACAAACGAAAATGGAATTTGGGTCAAAAAATAAGGTGAGTAATTATAACAGGAGGAAAAGGTGAAAAAGAAAATGATTTGAATTCAGCCTAATGGTTGGAGGACGCTTTGAAGAAAAGGCCAAAGCAGAAAATGCCATATTTAGATAAACGTGGTTCCAAAGATGGATGTGACTAATAAAAACACAATCAGAAATTCAGCTCACAGCTTAGTGAAACGTGCCTCAAAACGTTGAAACAATGTTTATGAAAAAAGATTTTAAGTTAGCCTAAAATAATGCAAAATACTTCTGCTAACAAGAGAAAACAAAAAAATATATATCATATTTTACCTGACATTTTTGAAAGGCTCTCAAAATGTCTGATGAATCTTTCAAAAAAAAAACTAAAGCGGCCACAAATTATATGATTCCAAATTCTCAAATATAGCTGACAACAACTCTAAGAACCAGAATATCTCCAAAATTTTTGTTATTATCAAATTTTTTTTTTGGCAGATATTTGTTTTTTTTTTTTGAAAAAAAATTTCGTGTCCACGTCGACATTTCATTACAGCCTTTCGTCCTTTCGTAAACAAGCGTGGACATTTGCGAAGACTAAATAGTACCTCGCTTTTGTCAGTTTAATCACATATAATAATAAATAAATAATAATGATTTTATTGTCATACACTTTCAGTTGTGTAGAAATGTCTAATTTTGTTCTTATTTCTTTCAAAGAGAGCTGAAAAAAGTTTACGGAAATGCTGCCCTAAGTGGAACTTTTACGCTTTAAAGACGATTATTTCGATATTGACGACTGTCCGCGTGAAAAAGGTCAAAAGCCTTCGAAAACGCTGAATTGGAGGAGTGGCTCGGTGAGAATCCATGCCAAACGCAGGAATAGCTTGTCTTAGTATTAGGAGTTACCAGCCATTTCATTTCCAAGCAAGTGCATGCTTTGGGAATGATTCAAAATACAAATAACTTGGGTTTCTTATGATTTGAAGCCAACGCAACGTCCCTTGGTGTCGTTTTTCAGCCTATGACCAAATGCTAGAAAAAAGGAAGAGTTTTTTTTCTATCGCATCGTAACGGTAGATGAAAAGTGGATTCATTATAGCAACCCAAAGAAAAGATACTCATGAGGACTGCCTAGTCGTGTTTCTAAGTTGCCGGCTCTACAGAAACACGCTGCTGCGGAGGTTATGTTGTGCATTTAGTGGGATCAGGTCAGTATTATTTAATATGAGCTTTTGAAACTGAACGAAAACCTTCACTGGGGAGAGGTATCGACTTCAATTGATGCGATTAAGGCGAGCACGTGCGTAAAACAACCATAATACGACCAAAGCACGAAAAATGATTCTTCTGCATGACTACGCTCGGCATCGTATTGTCAAAGACGTAGAAACCTACATAAAAATGCTCTAATGGGAAGTCCTATCTCGCCCGTTATTTATCCCGATATTGAACCGTTGGATTATTATTTGAGAGAAATTTCATGCGGTCACAATAGCAATCATAGTTATTATCATGCCTGATATATAGGGCCCTGACAATTATTTTCTTGCTACCGAAAACGTATTTAACGGAATACGCTTGTATCATTACCAAAACATCACAGAGGGCGATTGTTTTTAAAAAGATTTAAAAGTTTCAACGCAGTGCAAGAAAGTTGGTTGAATTTGGTAAATTTAATGTAGGTACCTATTTGAATATTCTACTGCAACTGACAGCAATGAGACGATCGATGTGTTTTGATTTCATTTGCATACCTATATCATACAAAAGATAGAATAAATTTCAAACCGCCCAACTAGCATTAGACAATGTTCGTCTTCTTATGAATCTTCTTTATGTCAACTAAAATTTTCTATTTATTTTACCTCATCCTCTTACTGAATCGACCTAAGCACAAACCGGGAACTATTATTTGCTGGAATACTCATACGAATTATATCCCTTCATTTTTTTCCCTTTTAATCCGCTCACTTCGAGTACCGCTACCATATTAAATTCCTCTCATTCTTATTCTGGCGGGTAGTTCACCATTAAATGGACCGCTTCTGGTCCGCTCGACAGACGAACCAAGTCGTTGTCCGGCCTCCGGGTAGCTCTGACCTGTTGCAAAAGACCACTGCGGGCGAGCTAGAAAAAGCGTCCCACCGGCAGAAAAAAAAACGTTTCGTCGGGAGGAGAATCCACTTAAAATTTTGCTTTCTTTCTACATCGTGCTGCCACGACGCGAAACGATGTCACTTTCGGCGATATCCCTCCACTTTCGGTTCTGCATCGCGTCGTTGCCTACTTCCGGTTCCCGTCGTTGCCGTCCGTCCCCCTACCGGAGTTGGGATCGTAAGGATTTGTTTCCCGTGACGGCGGAAGGCGGCAGTTGGCAGCCTCTCACTCTAGGAGCACTAGTGCCTCTAAACGAGCTATTCATCGAAAAGTGCCGCTTCGCGCGTTTATTGAGCGGAAACGAAAACGTATGGTTGCTTTTTCGGCTATGGCTCTTTGTGCGCTTTCGGAAAGAGAGAGCGAGAGAGGTGGAAATGTGGGTGGTTGAATTGCACCGCACTAGGAACATTCGCACATACACACATACATAGATCCACACTAATAGCAAACATTCATAAGCGGAACTATGTACATGGGTTGGAGTTTTCCACTGCTGTCTGTGCTGCAGCAACTAGCAACTGGTGGCCCTGATGGATTCATCTGTTGCATTTGCCGCCTGTTGCTTTAATTTCGACGTCGTCTGCTGCTGCTTCTTCGTCATCGCTGGTGTCGCTTTTGCTGATTGCTGGATCGGCGTGGAAGTGATGTCAAATTCGGAAAGTGTTTTTTTGTGTGTGTGTGGTACATTTATTTCAATAATATGGATTGGTTTTATTTAACTGCAATCGTTCGTCAATTTCATATAGAGTATTTCAAACGTGTGTTTAGGTGTTTTTACAATATTTCTGTTCAATGGTTAATAAAATATGAATCGATGAATCGATGAGACTTTATGATTAGTCTTTCTTTGATTTTGATTTTGACTTGAGTTTTTAGTTTCAACGTTTCAACTCCTCTCTAATATCGCATTCAAATTTATTCTAAATCTCAAGAATCTGATAAGCTAATAAAAGCCAGATCTCCTAGTAATAGTTTAATTCATGAAAAAAGCAAGAAGTATTTTCATTTTGCTATTTGTTTTTTATTATTTTTCATCTATTTTAGTTATCAAAATATCAATAAAGCGACTGTTTTGACGTAGAAATACGTCTTTGAGAAAGGTCTCGTTTAATTTAGGAAGGATTTTTGGTGAGTCGATTTCGGAGTTTAGAACTCTTACTACGAACACCGCTTGTTGAATTTCTCTGCGCCGTTCCAATGTTTCAACCCCAACCAGACGACAACGGTCAGGATATGGAGACATGTTAATCGGGTCACGCCCCGGGAGATCTATTAACGCAATCCACCCGAATCTTTGCACTCGCTGAATTCACAAATTCCAGACTAGTTGTTGAGGGCACCAAACCAAGCTAGCATTTTCGAGCAAGGTGGCCGAACGATAGCACAATACAACGCCTTTAAGCAATGGGAATCCATAAAGTCGCGAGCAATTGTCGAAACCAAACCAAGTTGTCTCGTCGCTTTAGCGATTATGTTGGTACGATGTAGTTTGAATGTCAGTTTAGTATTCAATAAAACTCCGTGGTCACTAACGCGATCATCTCTTGTTAGGTCTTGATTACCAATTTGATAGTTGAACACAATTGGATTCATTTTGCAGTGAGGTCAACCAGTTTTTGCGGCATCAATAAACAAACTTACTCAAAAGTCCTTGAAGTCGCGGACAGCCGTCGATAGAGCGTATTATCAAATACAGCTTAAAATCGTCTGCGTATACTAGTTTACAGCCAACATTCAACAGTAAGGAAACGATATTGAATAACAGCGTAAACAACAAAGGTTCTAGGTTGCTACCTTGTGGAACGCCGGAGGTGTTCGATAACCGAGACCAACAGCAGGAATTAATGTATACTCGTAGAGCTCTATCGCATAAGTATGAGCTAAGCCAACCGATAAACCTCTGCGATGCACCAAGCCGTGAGATTTGCCTTCAAATCTGTATAGATTACGTCGATTTGAGCTTTTTGTTACATATGCGATATACAAGTTGACGTGAGTCTAGTCTAGTCTACACTAATGCAGCCAGTACTGGAAAATGATATCCATCATTTAAAAAAATGATTACCATACATTCCTGTGTAGTGCAATATAATTCAATATAATCTAAGAACGGAGACAACGGAGAGTACACTCCTTTTTTGACCAATGTCCTGGGATGAAACATAGGTATTTCCTCTTTATGTTCGGGTTTCAAAACCAAGGATATAGAGTCTTTACTCGCTTGCGATATTCAAGTTGACGTGAAGTCAAGCACAAAAGTAATAATATTTGATTGTTCATTCATTACACTTAATTTAAGATGTTGGAAGAACTGTCAATTCGGGCTCGTCTTCACATCTAAGCACGAACCAAATTTTCTTTTCCTTAAGCATTATACGACACCACCCAACAGTAGCTTAACAAAATATTGCGTAACTGAATGAAGCATACTCAGTTATCTGCTTCCATATGACACTAAAACCTTTAATCAAGCCTTTTATGTAAATAGTATAATATTTAAAATGGTCTAGCCTTGCTGGAACGCAGACTCCGATTAATCTAATTGCTCCGCCAATCTAATTGTCGCTTAATTGCTTTCCCTGACACTGTCGTCAGAATTATATACCTAATAAACCGGAAAAATACTATTTAGATTAAATAAGAGCCTGCTGCTGCTTAAACTAATCATTCTATTAGTGGAAGGCGACTAGGACGGTCCTAACTAAGTCGCAGTGGGTACCAGCGGCGGTAGTGGTGGCAGCGTTAACGGTAGGAGCATTGGCAGTACTTCTTGCCTAGTATAAAATCACGACCGCAAAGTTGCGTAGAACTTCATAAGGCTGTTTGTTACATTCTTTGCATTGCATCAATAACAATAACTTTTATCTAACACCCTCTAGAAATAGTGTGATGACAATGAAAAGATTCAAAAAGATTTACGATAATTTTAAAGACATCTTGATCTGACTTCCGGTTCATGAATGACCAAATTCCAGGTCATATGAGTATTACCGGATCATCCCGGTGATATTTATAGGTAAATCGACTACAGGTGCCATTTTGAATCTTTTCAGGGTCACATTATTTCCAGAGGGCTAGTTTATTAGTGTTTGATAAATGGTAAATGGTATTGATATGAGATAGTCTATCGTAATCTTAGCGTCTATCATTCAAAGAATTCACAATAACTTTCGAATGCAACAATTCATGTGTTGTAACGAAAATCTCTATGTAATTCTACGTCAACCTTGTGGTCATGGCTTTGCACGCAGCCCTTCTGTTTTTTTTTCTTTGAATGTTTATTCGCTATTATTCATATTGATGTTTAGCTGGCAACTTGAGGTATGGCCCACACTGGTTCCAAAGCTCCGAAAACGAGATCGAAATTGTTTCGACCCAGAAAAATTGATTCTAGATCTATAGTGTCTTCAGCAATTAGTTTCCATTTTACAGAACTTACAATTTTGTGGTTAATCCACCTAAAAATGAGAAACTTTTTGCATAGAAAAACCCACTTTGCTGGGTAAAGGTATTTAAACTTTTGTACGAAACAACTTTGCCAAAGACACCATTCTATGAGCCTCTTTGAATTGACTTTGTGGAGTTTTTTGTAGAATACCCCTAAAATCTAATTTGATTTTTTACAATTCTTCAATGTTCTACAATGTTGTTTGCTGTAATACAAAACAAAATTTCACCAAAGAAAGTTTATTTTTATCTTTTGTATTTCGCTAGTTATTGAAAATTTCAATTTACACTGTTCGTTCGCTAACTGGGCTGAGGGCCTAGCCCTGTTAACGAATGTCGCTCGCTAACTGGGGTGACATTTCAAATGTTGTCAATTATCGAGGGGGATTTCGATGTAATGTCGCTAGGCAAAACTCTCAGCGAAAATTGAAAAATATTTTGAACAAATACACTAAAAATCCTGATTGATGAACAGATAATGAGAAAAAATAAATTGTTAGCCTTATGTGTGCTTTATTTGCACTAACCGTTACCTGGAAACATATTCTTTTCATAAAACATTTATTTGACCTGGAAACGAATAGATGAATACCTAGTAGATCGCATGTGTGATGACAACAAAAATCCATTGAACTGAAAAAATCAATCTCAATTTACTATTCATGTGCCCCTATCTCGTTTTGACAGCAACATGCCAAACGCTGATTTTTGACGTTCATCTGCTTTTTAACTGGGCTATAGCCCAGTTAGCGAACGCCCAGTTAAAAAGCAGCCCAGTTAAACAGCACCCAGTTAGCGAACAGTTACTGTACTAGCATCCTAAAAGTTGTGCGTGTGCTCCAAATAAGGGAACAATTCATTGGAGAAATTGTCGGTCATGTACCTGCTGCTGATGCAGCCGCTATCGCATAAAGGCAACTTTTAGTAGCGGAAGTGCTGCTGCACCTGCCGCCACCGTACGAAAGCAACCTCGTAATAGGAAATTTCGCTGCACGTACAGCTGCCGCCGCTATCACTGCCGCTGCAGCTGATGCTGCTGCTATCCGCTGCCGCTACTGCTGCTACTCGCTGCCACTTAGTCAGGACCATCCATGTCACCATTTACCTGTAAAATGATTAGTTTGAGTAGAGACAGGCTCTTATATAGCCTAAAGAATGCAAACCCGGTTTACTAGGTATATAATTCTGTAGATCATGCTAGGGAAAGCAAGTATAAAGCGACGAATCATGGATTAAAATCTGCGTTTCAACAAGGCTTGACAATTTTTAATAGTACAATCGTTAGAATAATCAAATTACAAATTTCTGCATTTGGTCGGATACATAGAGGACTTCCAATCGGTTGCTGCTAGAACGCATGAAAATTCATCGAAAACTAACCGATTTAAAATTAGACATATTTTTCCTCTCTTTTATTTTACACTTCTATGTAGCCAAACTTCCTGAAAGACGTAGGTCTACACGAGCTCGTTTTTTGTTCGCGAAGCTTATTTTGGACACATGTTGTCAAAGGCCCTACCTTTTTCATAAGTTGCTCTACCTTTTTACAAGTTTTGCATTTTTCCAGTCCCACAAAACGCTTAGAGACTTTATTCCGTATTCGAATGTTCGAAAAATGATTTCGTGTTAGAAACCAACGAAAGAGGACCGATAGAGTTTTCACACACACACAACAACGTAATTCGTATCGTGTTACAACTTCGAAAGACAAGCGATTTCCTTTGTTTGTGTCTGAGAAAAACAGATAGCAAAAGATGCAGCGCACTCTCTGCCAAGAGTCGCGAGGTTTTATTGCGCTGTTACGTGTTGTACATTGCATTTGTGCGGCTGGAGGACAAAATTCAGATCGTGTCGGATGAAAGCAGAAAGCAGAAGGTGCTGCGGTTTTATTCACATTCATGGAGATTTGTTCCCATGGGTTGAATAATTTAAAGGTCGAAAATAACTGCTGAATTATTCATCCAATCTTTTTCATGTACATTGAACCTTGAATAGTATAAAAAATGTTAAAATTAAAAAAATCTTCAAAACTTAGCTTTTAAGTGAACTTTTGTCTCACTTTTCTTCATCCAGGACATTTTATCAAAAGTTTTGAATTAAAATCAAGTTCCAATAAAAAAATATTTTGAGGGGAAAATTCAATCCGCTTTTGATTCAATGTATGATAACATGTAAAAAATAAACATTACCATTTGTTAATTTTCTCAACCTAAATTTAAAATTACTTTGAAACGGATGCATTTACGAAGTTAATTATTATAAGATTTTCAATTCAAAATGACCATTTAAATTGTTTAAAATCATTGCAACACAAATAACAAAAACAACATCGAAATTATTGTTTTTTTTTTTGGAAAATCCTTGAAAAATCAATAGTTGCTTAGCTTAAAAAAAAATCAACTTTAATTTTTGTAAATTAAAATCTAGTGTTAATGTTCAATTGATTTGAGTAAAAAAATATCTTTTTCAGAGAATTTTTTTCACAGGGCAATATTAATTCTCTACAACTCATTCTCAGACAGTTTCCTATACAACCAACGCAACGGTTTCTGGACCACAATACTTTAAATAAAACCTATGCAAAAAACATATGTACGCCTTTTTTATAAAATCACTCTCGAGTCTAAAAAATTTCTCTGTCTGTGAAAAATGCTAAGTAATGGTCGAATAAATTTTAGCGTATTCTTAGGTCATTTGGCGTGATTTTGCTCATATGATATTAGTTTGAGCCGAGAGTAGGCTCTTAACCATGCATTTCCGCTTAATTAGGTATAATATTCCGTCGACCGTGCAAAAGAAAGCAGCTTAGCTCTGACTGTCGAAATCTGCATTTCAACAAAGCTTGACAATATTCAATAGTCCTACAGTTCGCATAATCAAATCACAATTTTCTGCATTTGGGCTGATGCGTAGCTAAGTTTTCCATCGATTTCTGCAACAACGAAGGAAATTCGCTGAAAGCTAACGGAGTGATAAGCATTTGTAAAAGGGCAAATTTCGTCGCCTGCTCCGTTATTAGGGTTTCATTTACACCCCTGTAGCGGAGCTTCCTTAGGGACGTAAGTCTACGTCAAAATTACATACAGTCATACCTCGATATAAGGCAACTTTGTTTTTATTTTCGTTACGTTATATCGAAGCTGTTAATGGTTACTTAAATATGCGCGAAAACCCATTTTCCATCACCTATCAGTATTTTCAAACTTTTCTTATGCCCATTTAGAAATATTTTCAGAAGCAAAAAAAATTTTTTTCAATTGATACACAGGTTACTCAAAGATGCGTGAAAACCTATTTTCCCTCACCTATCAGTAATTTTAAACCATTCTTATGCCCATTTAAGACAATTTTCAACAAGCAAAAAAAATTTTTTTAATTGCTTGCATCAATTGTTCAACTGTTGATGGTTACTCAAAGATGCGCGAAAACCTATTTCCCATCACCTATCAGTATTTTTTAACCTCTCTTATGCTCATTTAGAGAAAGTTTCAACAAGCAAAAACATTTTTTTTTTCTATTTGATGCAAGACTGTGAATTGTTACTGAAGGATGCGTGAAAACCTATTTTCCATCACCTATTAGTATTTTTAAACCTTTCTTATGCCCATTTAGGATAGTTCTAGCATTAGTCTCATTAATTTTGAAACTTACTACAAACATTTTTTGAAGCAATTTATACCCCAAAAACAGTTGCTGTATCATTTATTTTCAATTTCAAGACATTTTAAAAAGTTACGTTAAATCGAGGTAAAAGTTACGTTATATCGAGTTACGTTATATCGAGGTTACCTTATATCGAGGTATGACTGTATTACTATTGTGTATTTTGCGATTTCTTTAACCCATTCCCGCTCATGGTGACTCTAGAGCACCATGAATTGTATTGACCATATTTTGGCAAAAAATAGTTAGTTTTGACTTCTTTTTTCTACAAAATGTTGCATTTTTAATACACTTTCAACTTGGCATATCGAATGACAGCCTAATTCAATGTTTGGATTGTTATCAAGAAAACTGTAGAAGATTTTTCGATAAAAAAATAATGTGTGTTTTTGACAACCGTTTTTATATGACAATAATCAATCGATTTCATAATAAAAATAAATTTACGTAGATCTATTGTCTATTGAGTGTAACAATATACCAAATTAGCATTTTTCATTCTAATTCGCTTGTCCCATAAATTTGAATATGGTGCCTCAGAGCACCACTGGGCATACAGAAGACAAAAATTTACAACGTATGCTGGCTAAAAATATCCGTTACGATGGAATATCATATTGGCCAGCATTTAGAGATGCGCAGAGATTTTTCTAACGCAATCATCGTGATCACTTTACACTCTTTTGGTGTTCGAAGTGTAATGTTCGTCTTTGCATAATAAAAGCGAGATTTTTTTTCTTCATTTTCCATCATAAAAAATCAATCAAATGGTCGTAAACGTAGTCTTTTTTTCGAAAAGTACATTGCTTCTCTTTTATTTTTATTAATTTTTAAATAACTGCTTTCAATAGTTAAATTTTACCAAAAAAAATTTTCTCGTGTATAAAAAATAAGTCCCTTCTATGCTCATAGGTGCTCTGGAGCACCATTTCAAATTTAACTTTTTACTTCAAAATATAACATTTCCCAGTAATTTAAATAAGTCTACGAAGTATTTTGCCCAAATTAACCCGTTAAGTATTTTTAAATCATGAAAAAACTCGTGAGCGGGAGAGGGTTAACAACATATAACTAAATAAATAATAAAAGGTGATACCATTCTTCATGCGAAGATTTTTATGTACATAATTCTAAGCAATCGTTTCTTATGTGGTTTTATGCTTATTATTTGTTAAAGTTCTACATTTTTGTCTCTAGTTTCTGAGTTTCGGGTGATTGAATCGTTTATTTTATGTAACTGCCATAAAAATATACTTATAGGCGTTAAAATATGAGCGAGAAAAATATTAAGGATAATAAATTAAAAATAACACTTCCATTCATAACAAGCAAAGTTCCCCTTAAAACTTTTAGGGCGCCTTCCCTATTTATCGCGAGATATTCTTGAGGTCCCAATTAAGAACTTCATATTTTTATGGCCCTTTTGCGTGGTAATAAAAATATGAATAAAAGTTTCGGCAACCCATCAATATCCATTAAACGTGCCTAACAACTATTTAGGGATATAGTCACGACTGTATGGGTTATCGTTAAACCATATGGACTATCTTTCGTTTACGGTTATTGATTATGCGGGACTTCAATGAACAGCAACAACAGAAACAAAGTTCGATATGTAAAAATAATAAAACCTAGGGATGTTAAGCTGATTTTTGCCATTATTTTTGACGACAAGAAACCATTATTATGCAATGTCGAATTTAAAAATTAATTTAAACCACAATGTTCAGTGCAACGAAATTAATGAATTTGTTCCAAATTTATTTTGCAGCGGTTTCAGGTACCTACCATCGAGAATCTGAATAAACTGGTATTAGAATGCATAAATCAAAATTAAGCATTCTATACAATGTAAAATACTGGTGGGAAAAATTCCTTGATGATTTTCATTTGCTCTCAGTCAACACCCGAACCAAGTATTGTAATGTTTATTATAATTACCTTCTTTTCGGTGTTACTTGTTTAATAGACACAAATGGGCATAATTTACCTGAAATCAGAAAAAAATCAGTTGAGTAAAGCATTCGATTAGTGATGAAAAAAAATCAACTTTTAATTTTTTGTCTAATTCGGATTACTTCAACGCCTTGCTACGGGCAAAAGCATTAATCTAGACCATTATCAATGCAATTTTTCATTAGGCTTGGCATCTGGACAACGAGTGTGTATTACTGGAAACTTTCTAATGTATATCAGATCTGCTGTACGCACTTTTATTCGAAATCAGCTCAAAACTTGTGTGATCTGTAAGACTTTTACGTATACAACTCGACTAGCAACACTGCTACCAACGTTCCAGCTGATAATTTTGTCCTCGATTTCCAGCAGAGAAGCACCAACAGAAGAATCACCCACAGAACACTGCATATCTATAGCCACCGTAGAATTCGTTCCTCGCAATGCGGGCAGAAGGACTTTTTGTGGCCTTTCATTTTCCCCGCCACTTCTGGTCTGGTTGAGCGGCTTTTGGTCGGTTCACTTCGATTTCCTCCGCTTCGACAACCGACAACCGACAAGTCAGCTCAACGCCCAAGTATCGCCAATTTGCAGCCCCGGGTGTGTCGCCTAGTAGTCCCAACCCACCATCCCCAGCCACCCACTAGGGGCTCAGACTCAGCCGATGCCGGTGTCGGTATGTGCATGGGAAGGAACATTTTTCATCAATTTTAACTGTGGCGGTGTACAAAAAAAATGCCATCACACCGTAACCGTTCCGGGCTTCAATTGTTGCACCATAAAGAGCTTACAGCCAAGTGCCCAGCTCTAGGTTATGCGAAACGAGTGATTAAAGGGTTCGACATAAAGGAACCGGCTGACGTTTTGAAGGTTCGCCGCCGAGAACAATGGTCGGATTATTAAATAGTTTTATACATTTTGAGTGTTCTTTTAAGGTCTCATTGCAGCATTGAAGTGCATTTTGTAAATAGGTACCTTGAAACGCATAACATTCCAACATTTTTGACGAACAATTGACCTCCGTCATTATCATGGGGCCGCATAGCATCAAAGCATCAGTTTTATCCACGATCGATAAAAAAAAGATGTCCCTGGATGAACCAAGTTTGGAGAAAAAGTCAAATAATATCCTCGCGTAAAGCGAAGTTTTTTTTCTGTTGCTGCGAGGTGCGCCAGCAAAATGAAGTAACAGGTTTCCTTCCAGCTGAAGTGGCTTCGAGCGGGCTGCTGGCAATATGGATCCGCAAGCAGAGCATGTCGAGGACATTTTTCCATCTAGTCTCTGTTTGATGAACGGAAAAGTTGAAATTGAAAACTTTTCACTGCTGCTGCTGCTGCTGTTCAGTTTACGCCATCTCCTGTTTCGTCCACACTGAGTGGGGAGAAATTGAATCAGCACTAGGTGCCGTTCTTTAAGCTGTAAACAATATTCCTTATGATTCGATTGCAAACAACGAAAAAATGAGAAAGAAATCTCGTCACTGTAAAGTTTTGATACTGTCGGTTCCGGTGGGGTTCGCTGACTATAATGTTCGAAATTCACTTTTGAAAAGTCATTGATGCTCGGATTCTAGGGAAGCGATTCTGCTAATAAAGTCGTTTGTATTAACCGACGGTATGCCAGGATCATTCGCCCGGGGGGAAGGTATGGTAGCGTAAAACATGATTATGATGATGATAAACGACGATTGCACGACCTTAACTTTTACGCGCGGCTCTTCCCCGAGAGCTGTGTGAGTGTGAATCAGCATGAATATTTCATTGGTTGTAGATAAGTGGAAGCTATATTGGGTAGGTACGCCCGGGAGGGGCTGGAAAACTCTTGAGTGTTAGCGAAGTGGAAGGCTTATATTTGATTTATGTGCGTTTTATTTGCCACCGCGTGGATAAAGTTCGGTCATGCAGTAGAAATTTGGCGCAAATTTGGTTCGGCTTCATGATGAAGTTGTTGGGGTGGTTGGGGGAAAGTTTATATCCGGGAATGTCAAATACATTTATTCGTTTTGGTGTAGGCCCCCGTGGGGCTGGTATTCTGTTCTTAGGAAATGCAATAATCAGTAACTGGCTAAGACTTTCAGCTGATTTTGTTGTACAACTACTCTTAAATACTACTTCGTGAGATGAGGAATATGGACAAATTTTATTTTATTAACCTTATGATGAAACCGTTTGGCAGAAAATTGATTGTTTAATTGTCAACACAGCATTTCGTCCATAAGGAGTTCAACTTCTATAGACAAATTACTATTTGACATGACAGGTATCATGAGCCCTAATCCCTAGAAATGCCGGTATAATACACTGACTATATTTCAATTTTATGACTCTCAAGAGATATTAAATTGGCAGAATTTAAAATCAACCACAAATATCATCGACGTCAAAAGAGGAGTAAAATTTCGATGTTTTTGTTACGATTTTATATATATCTGCGTACGTTATTGAAAATCTACCGCCTACATACAAAAAATGTTCTAATATAACTTGAAAAATCACAAAAAATCAAAAAATTTAACGTTTGCATCATCGTTGGCACTACTACATCTTCACAGAGTACATGGATGCCAGATTTTCATATTTTGCTTGGTATCGTAAAAATGAAGAAATTTGCGATGGCCAACGGCGTCATCTAAAATCTAGTATTTTTCGACGAAATTCTTTTTAACGTCTATTCGTCAGAAGAAGGCTTCAATAACATATCAGAAGTGCTTAAGCGCTGAATAATAACAAGTACAAACTGGATGTCTCTTCGAACACCACTTTTTAAACTTTAATTGAAGTTTGATCATTTATAACCTTTTAAGCACAAATGAACCGAACAATGATTGCAATTTATGTTCGACGTTTGCTTCGAAGCGCGATATTCATTCACGACATTTAATTTTTAATCTAATTGTAAACAATATACTCTGCATGCTCGCGTAAGCTGCTGCTGACAGTGCTGACAACACTGGCGCACAGCTTGACACAAGCACTTGAGCTAAAGCAATATGAAAATGCAAGACCGTGTTCATGCTATGCGTTACTCTTTTGAAGCAAGTTTCGACCGGCTTTTTGCGAAAATTAGACACGATCTCGATGTTTGTAAGTCCAAATAGAAAAAAAAAGCTGAATTTGAGTTGTTACGGGACTCATAAGCATCGGTATTTGTGAAAACTCACTGGCGTGAAATTGTAAATAATTCCTGGAGGAATAAATTTGGGGTACGTAAATTAGCAATTTAATTCAGCTTTGGAGGCTTTTGGGTTAATTCAGAAGTACAATGTGATAATATAAGGTGCTCTGGTACTGTAGTAGCAGTTTGGTAATAAATAATGTCAAAAGAAGCAGGATCAAATTAGGCTTATTTTGACTCTCATTACTCTTCGGTTGTTGTGTCACGTAGTTGCATATATTTACATATATTATTGCAGATTATTGCATCGAACAAGACAATAGAACCCCATCACATCCTAAACAGTTTTCAAAATTCAAGAGATCGATTCAATTTCGTGTTTAGGGTGATCTATGACACGAAAGACAGTTGCCGACGAGATGCAGCTCAAGGCTAGTAAGCATTCTGCGATGAATAAAGTGACCAAGAAGGCTGTACAGAACTTGATGGAAGGAGTCAAGAGATAAATCCGGTAATTCGCATTCTCCAAAAAAGAAGTTCGAGTCAATATTTTCTATATTTATTTTATTCTGTACGAATTAAACTTGATAAAGACACATGATTTGACTTTTCAATAAAAAAGTAGAAAATTATATCTGACACTCAACCAAATTATTGACGTAGGAAAACGAGAAACAATCATTCATCAACGCACACCACAGTGAGCAAGAGGGTAGAAACCTAAAATTACCACGTCCCTAATTATTACATGCCAAAGGTTCCAATTTGATCACCGCTCTAATATTGTTAAGTAAGGACATATTTAGCATATAACTTCCCCCTACCCCCGGCGAACATAAATGTTGGCATCGTTCATATCTCGTTATGTCATCAATTGAGTTTTATCCTGTAAAGCAGAGGACAGATGAGTGTGCCAATACTCGAGCTATCTCCATTATATATTAGAGTACTTTTCTTGAAGCTTGTGAGCATTTCTGTATTCTGGCTATTACGACATATATTATAGAAATGAGAAAACCAACTCTTCAATTTTCAATCCTATTTGTCCTGTGCTCGAGCTCGAGGACACTGTGCTCGAGCTATTATTACCGCAAAAGAAAAAAAAAATATTTCGTCAAGCTCGTGTTAGTTTGGTCTACACCTACCACTGTGTGTATAACCAAAAGAGAAAATTAATCAACTTTTCAACTGTAGATTTGTTTGTCCTGAAAAGGACAGTGTTTGTATTGGGATAATAACCCACAAATATTGAATAAAAATCGAATTTCTTTTCGGTTGGTAGTAATTGAGCACTTTTGCTGCTGCTTTCACAGCAGCCACCATCCAATTTGTCTATTCTACAGCCGGAAACTGTTTTTTGCCACACAAGAATTGAATCGAATAAAATCAGGCACAATCTGATCTGGTTGCTTTTCGCTTCTCGCACCCTCTGCATACGGTCCTCTATCAACATCGCAACTAAAATCTGACGCTCTTCGTTTCTTTTTTTAATTAAAATTTTGGAGGGGGAACATAGTCTCAAGATTCTTTTTTTTTGCATAAAAGCATGACACAGTAGTACAGACATGCAGTGCGTGTTTATTTCTAACCTGGTTTCTGAAGCAATAGCACCAGCCGTAGTTTTTAAATATCTTTCGAGAGATGATGCACATGAAGCACATACAAACTGTGCAACTTTTTCAAATTCCATCATTCTCGCTTCTGCGTCAACGAACCTGGATTGCCTTACAGAAAAAAAAAGAAGCGAGAATGACGGAACTTGAGAAAGTTGTATAGTTGCATGTGCTTCATATACATCAGCTTTCAGAAGATATTTTAAGAATTGCTGCTGAAGATCCTGTTTCAGAAATCAGATTGGAAATGCATCGAGCCGCATGCCAGTTCTGTTTTTATGCATGAAAATGAGCCTATCTCTTCCACGCGAACAGTTGGATGCAAGGTTGCATATTCAATTTTGGGGTGTCAATTCCATTCTATTGGTCGAGTGCCGGTAGTTCGCTACACAAGAACAATTTTGAATCAAGACGTACGACAAACTTTCAGTCCTTAAGTGAAGCTACAAGTTCGTCAAAGAAAGCAATGCTTTAACTCTTATGTCTAAAGTGTGAGAGCCCATATTCATTGAGATAATTAGCCAATATTCGCGGTGATTATTATAATATTCACCGCGAATATTGCACTGAATATGGGCTCTCACGCTTCAGGCATTAGAGTTAAAGCATTGAACTATTCCACAAACTTGTAGTACTACTTAAGGACTACAAATCTGTCATACAGTGTCTTTCAAAATTGTACTTGTGAAGCGAGTTATCAGCACGCGGCAAAAAAGCACCCTAAAATTGAATATGCAACCATGGTTGGATGATTGATGAAACAACCAATCACGTGGTAGCAATGAAATTTCAAAATCGAACTCTCACGGTAAGAACAAAATAGATCACTCAGGGTAGTCCTATGTCAAAACTGAACAATTTACACACATTTTTGTTTGACCAACTTTTGACCGTAACACCCTTTAGGCCCAATTACGGCACATTTTAAATACAGTAATCAGCCGATTTTAACACTCCACCCATCTCCCTCAATTTACCTTCAAATTACGGTATAACGGTGTCCAATGATGTTAACAATACGTTGATTCTACTTTTATTAAACTAGTTTCAAAATATTGAATTTTGTTGACGAGCCGCACAATAAGTTATGTGAAGTTTTTTACTGCATTCAGAAGCTGGCTCTTCTCTGGGGTACCTAAAACATGTCCAGATAACGTTTGCGGTGAAGAAATGGACAAAGAATGCCTATTTTTCATGGGTTTACCTGACGCAAACTGCCCCTACATCATCGATCATAATAACCCATAAGTCAGCAGAAAAAAATTGATAGCTCTATCAGTCGAACTCTAATCGTGATGGCGAAAACAGTGAAGCAACTCCGTTCAAAAGTGTGCGCGTTCAAAGAGAGATACCCCGTAGCGCCGAAAACATCGTGCGGCAGTTCGTGGACACCGTATACGCCCGTACTGGCATCTACAACAATTTAGCTTAGGGGAATCGCGACGTGGCGGTGGTCATGGACGACAAGACTCGTCTCACCCTGGATGGCAACGACTGGCAGGGCGCTTCATTTTTGACTTCCCCCACGAAGGAAGTGAGCACCAAGGTAAAGTTAATTTCAAACACCAAGTTCCCCAAGAAGGTGTTGCTGTAGCTGACAAACAGCGAAAAGGGGATGCTCAAAGCCGCTCTTCTTTCGCTCCGGACTGGTCGTGAACGGGGAAATTTATAGTACGAAGTGCCTGCCGGTAGTCTTCGTGGTTCTGTGGTTAGCAATGTAGGTTGGCTAGCTTCGATTCCCAATCGGATTCGATTCCCAATCAGATCGAGGATCTTTGCGAGCTGGGAATTTTGTCGACTCGGCACTGGGGCACGGTGAATGGTTGTCTTACAACCGAGGGAATAAAATGTACTGAGCGATAACATTTTTTGATGACATCCGAGAACATCCCCCTCTGACAGTGTTGGTATTGACAAAACAGAGACAGCCGGCAGATAAAACATATTGCGACTATAACGTTGGCATCTAGGGGAACTGCTCCATTATTCATCTCAGTCCATATATTTATCTCATACAACATGAAAACACAATTGAAAACAGAAAATAACGCATATTTTCTCACTAAATCAATCTGCTAATCCATGGAATGGATTCTTCTTAGATTTCTCATAAATCCTCAAAAACTCACTTAGAAGCTCTAAATTTGATATAATAGTCAGGCATCTGCACTCGAAAACTCATTTAATTCAATCACCTACCTCAGAAAAAGGAACTCGTTCAGCAGCCAACGAAAGTTTTTCTCATCACTAGCGGACCATTTTTTGTTTTAATCACTTAACAAAATCACTCACTACACTAAGAATACTTTAATCTTTGAAATGTTTACCTCAAATTTCCAAAAACCAGCTTGAATTAGCTGAAATATATGAGATGAATTTCTACAATTCCTAAACTTCAACTGTATGTATTTTCATCTGTTTTCACTGCCTTGAAGAAAATCAAAAGTTGCCAAATCGGTTTCTGTTATTACGAACAAATCATGCTGAAAATGTTGAATTATTCCAACATAATTGACATTAATGGACAGCACTGCAGTGGTAACCATATTTGCACGTAAACAACTACAGCAAATATCTAGGTAACCTACTACGACGGGCTGCGGCTACGTTCATTCATGATAATGTGATTCATTCATGAATAACAGTGCACTGCAGTGTGATGAATATGGGGGCATCGTGAGATGAATAATTGAGCAGTGATTTAAATTTTGAGATGGATATAGAAGCGTTGTGCAAAATGATTTGTTTAACAAAATTCAGGATAAATCTAGCTAAGTTTACAAAATATACGATGCTGAACGTTTCTATAAGAGCACGTAAGTGTATTTTGTTTATTTGTTCAATGATTTCGTGAAAATTTGTTGTTTAATCCGTGCATTCTTCGTGAATATCGGCTTAATGAGATAAATAATGGAGCAGTTCCCCTAGTTCCCCACACACGAATTTTTTTTTTTTTGCAGTCCACCTTATTCCCATGTCGACGATAGCATGTATGGTTGTATATAACATGCGGTATGCGATACACACATCCTTCAGTGCACAGACGCTCTATTGTCGAGTATGCTTTTCTCTGCACGAAGACTGTCGGTGAGGTGCCGAGCAGTCCTTACGCTTCTTCTTAACAGCCTTCACACGACATCCCTCATAGGCAAATGAAAAAGGGGGGGAAATGTCTCCGGTAGATTCGGGCTGTTATTGGAACGCGCCTTTTCTGTAGTGCGGACACGAACGTCTGTATAAAAAAACAGCTTCTTCTCTTTTCCACTTTCGCATTTCCGAAGACATCCTCAAAATAATGCCAAATCGACACACGGAGTACATTTTTCGTTTCATTTCGTATTGATCTGTTGCCAATACGTTCTCAATGTGACTACCGACTACCAGCGCGGATAGGTATCACGAACAAACAGCAACAACTAAAATCCCCACGGAAGACAGTAAAAATATAAATGTACAAATGGGATGCCTGCCTACAACATGCAAAACGTACCAAAAAC
Organism: Wyeomyia smithii; assembly: GCF_029784165.1. Classification (NCBI taxonomy): domain Eukaryota; kingdom Metazoa; phylum Arthropoda; class Insecta; order Diptera; family Culicidae; genus Wyeomyia; species Wyeomyia smithii. Next base: position 59,255,290 of record NC_073695.1, on the reverse strand, counting down.
AATAAATATAACGAATTCTCTCAACTAATCTAGTTGATCGAGACCGTTATTAGCCCTCCAGGCTAGCGTGCGATATTGTTGTTTGTTGAAGTGCCTGTCGGAAGTTGCGTCGTTCATTAAGAAATACCATAAGACCGAAGATCTGACGTCGGCCCATTACTTGAAGCGAAGCAATTGAGGGGATGGAGCGATTGAATATCGATGCGGTACCCAAGTTGGTGAACCCGCCGTTTACATCCTATCCGTCTCCAATTTACATCCTATCGAGGATTTCTGGGCAAACCTGAAGCGTAAGATTTACTCCAACATTTTTGTCGCGAGTACTGCGGTGAAATTGGTAGATAAAACGAAGAAAGAGCTCAAAAACATGCCTACACGCATATTTCCGTTCGCCATGGCGAATGTTCCGGTTTACTGCTGAAAGGCCGCTGGCAAGGGTGTAGAACTTTTTTGCAAGTAATTACCTTCCATGGAAAATTTATCAAACTCATTATTGTTATTCCACTCAGAGTTGCGCAAAAGTACTAAAATATCGAATCTAAACGGAAAATCAATTCACGCTGACATTTTTTCAATGAAATGCTAGGGTAATCACTCCATTATTCATCTCAACTGCTAGCTGCACCTATATTCATCTTATTTCTCTCATTTGTCCAATTTAGCGTTAAATTTCTACAAATTTTTGAAAATAAATCTATTTGCTTCTCGATTTTGTCAAGTGGCTGAAAGTTTTACGTTTAAAATATGGTAAAATTTGACGATAAATTGATCGAAATGAGATGAATATAGGTACTGAGATGAATATAGGAGCGATTTCCCTATATAATGACAAAACCGGATGAAAAAGATGATAATGAGGCTAATAAAATCGGAATGTGATAGAATCGGGTGATTACTTTATCTCAATCAAAATTTTAAATTAGAAAGCAAATAAAAATAATTTTCAAAATTTTTCAACAGTTGCACATTTCAGTTATAACTAAAACTTTTCGTTAACATAGGAGGAACCAAATAAATATATTGCTCCTAATTACGTGGCCCATAGACGCGCCAGAACTCGGGGTTTCTTGAGAATTTTTTTAAGTCAAATCCGTTTTAACACTAAACACCGCACCGATTAGTTATCAACTATTGACACCGATCCTGGAATAAGGAGACAAATTCCCGGCGTTGCTCGTGATAAAAGATTTTAAAATTTAAATTCATTTGTCATATTCCACTTGGCCATCTCAGACTTGGAAACGGCATTTAGGGTCGATTTCTAGCTTCTAGGCATCATTCCGATTGAGGGGATATCCACATTTTACAGAAGCTGGAAAAATTGAGGTCAATTGCATCCATATTGAATGGTATTTGACCATTCTTGGTTGATTTCTAGAAACCGGATGTTGTGAGATCTTGGAATCTGAATCGGCATCTGGGATCGATTTGCGGCCTTTGAGTATAATCCCGATTCCGCCTGACACCGGAAGCGCATATATTAGAACACCATGTAGTTGATTTTTGACTTCTGGACATCATTTTGAAAATCAAACCGAACCGCTGATTAAAAAAAACATGCTATCTTTAGTATTAGCGAGGATGAAATATTTTTAGCTTAGAAGATACCATAGAAATGAGATTCATCCGGCTCCGTTAAACATTTTATGTGTTGTGCCGTGTCAAGTAAACGCTATGTATGAAGAAATTATTTTGAAAACACCGAAATTAGATAGTATTTGGTCTTTCCGGATCTTTTTTCAGATCTCATAAATTACCAATGTTCCGGTCTCTTAGCATCATTCCGGTTCCGAAATAGTCATATTGGTCTGCATTTACAATATCAATAAGGTGAACTGTGTAACAAAACTCCGCACTTGAACGTTGATCTTCTCATAACAACACTTAAGCTATTAAATATTTTGCTTACTCAAAACCATAAACAGCATGACTTGTGTTAAAAATTGCGATTAGAACTCATGGAATCAGTGTTGCTGCATACGTTTTAAAATGTTCAAAAAGTTGAACTCTACCTTAAGGAAAACCTACCCACAGCCACAACTATGAACTTTGCAATTCTAGCAAACATATTTCCATAATTTACATTTAACTCAATCAAAACAATTTGTAACTCATACTTCCGAGCGGAACACCCATCGCAATGAATTCACAACACCCTGTGAAAGAATATCATTATCGTAAATTCGTGTTTCAAAACTTCAGTGATGAATTTTGCTCCAATCCTGAGAAGGTAGACTCTTGCCCTCCTTCGGTGCGTATAACGTTCGGAGCTGCTTTCAATCAAAAAGAAAAAATCAAGCCCACGTGAGCCTATAGAAAATTTATCCGCTTCATTTTGCTCCTCCGAGGGGGTTCCGGATGCAGTAGATTTTACCTATTGCTTTTCTTGGTTGGGATCCTATTCAATTGGTGCTCTAGGGATCGGAACGGCGCACGGAGAGGGAAACGGGGAGCAGGATATATTCCATTATTGAAATTATATTCCATTATGAGCGCATGATTAGATTCAAATTTCAAACCCTCGACGACTGAGCTTTCGTTTCGTGGAACTGCCTCCTGCCAGGCTGTGGTGGGCTGCGAGCGCCGTCAAAAGGAGAATCGGTTTTGAATACGGAGAATTAGCTAGGAAAAAATTGTCATAATAATGCTACTTCTTCGATGATAATACTAATAATGGTGATGGTAATAATAATTATTATTATTGAGATCGGTATTTTATTCAGTGCTTTTTGTATGGCAAAACAGCGGAAGCCGCTAAAGAAAGAGCAAAAATTGATTGGAAAGAGGATTCGCCTGAGACACTTCGAATAATATTTGTCCGATTATGAAGCTAGGATTTTTCATGCGATTTTATCATTGATACTTGAATCATCGTTAAGCAATTTATCTCTTCAAGAGTAAGTAGGTAGCAAACTTCATAATTCAAACAGCTGGCTGTTATTTCAATCTAAGCTTTAGCATAGGGCAATATTTGCGAACTCATCGTCAAACATCAGACATTCCTCGAAATAGAAGTGAGCTAAAACCTGCTTGGAAGTACTCTAATCGTTTTATGACCTAACGGTCCGCTTTGAGTGAGTTGTTCCGAAATTCACTCACGCCCTGATGAAGTTCGTTTAACCTGGGTAAACTCAACTCCATTGGCCACTGATTCTACCGCCAGCGAAAATCGCTCACTTGATTTTTTCTGGTAGAGACTACCCAACTCAAACTAGTGCCTTGTCGTCGTCGTCCTCGTCGTCGGGTATCGCTTCATTTTATCAAAGCACAAAAAAAGGATCCTTTCCACTCCGTGATTTCCTCGTCGGTAATCCATTTTTCGGTGCGGCCTCAAGAAGGAGACCTGTTGAATATTTCGGGATTCGTGTTTTCGAATATGTTTGCGGAGGTAGGAAGCAGCAACTTCAAGAGGATGGAAAAAATCAACTTTTCTCCTCCTGCTGCAGCTGTGTATGTGCCAATGTAGAAGAAGGAGGCTTAACCAAGAGCTTAACCCTGTGGCAGTGGGGAAAAAACAGCGAATTAGACCGAAAACCTTATGCGGGGATGTAAACAAACGTCCGCCGGTTGTCTTGACGACCTCATTGAGTAATAGAAAGATTGGTTCTAGAATTACGAACGAGTCTTCCTTCGGTTGAATTTTCCCATTTTTGGGTCGGATCGGCGGTTTTTTTTTTTTCATTGCGATATTATACTGCTAATGGATCCCAAACGACTAGAAAGCGGAGCGGAATTTATCGGTCAACATTTTGATTGAAATGGGAGAACTGTAATTCATTAGCTTCAACGGCACTCGAAGGCAGTTTTCCGGCGAAACGTTACCAGCCGATGTTAACATATTTGACCGAAATTTGCATGTTTCATTAGCTGCTCGGTCTAACGTAAACATCGAGCCCCGGCGCGGCGGGGGGAAGAGCCCTTTACAAAATGGGTAAGCACAGCCGTTTCGGATCGTTAGGTTGTAAAGCTTCCGGGTAGTTCCCGAGCCCGAAAATGTGGGTTTACTCGGCGAAAGCGGATTTTTCCTGCGGGAAAATGGGACACGCTGGGTAGGAAGGTTGTCGTTTGTTTTCCGTTCGTTTTTGCGGGTCAGTTTGCTTTCGCTAGAAAGTTACTGTTTTGATTGGAAGGGGAAATAAATTCGGATGTGATAATGATGATGGTCCCTCTGCAAAGATTTGAGCTGGATGATTTCTCTACATGCTATCTGTTTTAAAACAATTAATTCGTATCTTCCGGGTTTTAGAGTATTGTAACGGAGTACTGTGCAATGCATTTTTTTGTCTCAAAGAGCAAATGTCATTCGGAATGAATCTAAATGATGAATATAATGAAAAAAGTGGAATCAAGGGTGCAAAGTATTGTATAATTCATGAAGTAATAGAATCTAATATACACAAGCACATCAATTTTTTTTTTTTTTTGATTCTCGCTTATTTTCCGTCGGTCTAGTTCCGCCACTGTTGTGGCCAATCACCGACGCCCAGGGAGGCGACTCCACACCCAGGACCCTAACTCACGACCCGTTTATTAACGGACCGGCGCCAACGGCTTTACTTCCTCATGCGATGGAAGGCGTGATCCCAGATATTTTTCGCCTCAGAAAATCTCACGGTGTCGGCTAGGATTGAATCTAGACCAGTTTGGGTTGGTTGTGAGTGGATCACGCCACCTCACAACCATCGACACCTATGTCGGCGGTGGGATTCGAACCCAGGCGTCGAGCGTGGTTGGCGGAGACGTTACCAACCACACTAGGCCCCCGCTCTTAAAGCACATCAATGTTAAGTGAAATTATTGGATCAGGTTTGTGTCCCAGCTAAAACACAAGTTTTGTCAACGTTTTTGCCTTTCTCCTAGAAAGGTATAGCAATCACTGGAAAAACCGAAGGTATAAAAGTGGTCCCAATGGCCGAATGTCATATACCACTCGACTTCTTTCGATGAACTGAGCATTTTCTGTATGTATGTATGTATGTATGTGTGTATGTGTGTGTGTGAGTATGTGCAACTTTTTTTTCTCACTCACTTTTCTCAGAAATGGCTGGACCGATTTTCATAAAATTAATTGCAAATGAAAGGTCTAGTTGCGTCATAGGTTGCTATTGAATTTCATTGTAATCGGATTTTTAGTTTAGAGGTTATGTATCAAAATGTAAAAATCACGAAACATCAATATCTCAGAAACCACACAACCGATTTTAATAAAACTGGTTTCAAATGATTGGGCTGTCCCCAGAACCCTTAACATTTGAATTTTGTTATTATTGAACATATGGTTCAAAAGTAATGTAAAGAAAAGTTATCCTGAGGTTGTTTAAACTCACTCATTTCTCTCAGTGATGGCTGAACCGATTTTCACAAAATTAGTGTCAAATGAAAGGTCTAGTTGCCCCATAAGTTGCTATTGAATTTCACTGCAATCGGATTGTAACTGTGTCCGTTGTTCATAAAAATGTGAAATCACATAATGAAAGTAAACATATTGACTTTCTCCTAACGATCACTGGCAAATTAAAAGGTAGAAAAATGATTGAAATGGTCGAATGTCATATACTACTCAACTCAGTTCGACGAATCGAGCATTTTCTGCATATATGCATGTATAGGTGTATAAGTTTGTGTGTGGGTGTGTACGTGTGTATGTGCACCTTTCTTTCGCACTCACTTTCCTCAGAGATGGTCTGACCGATTCTTTCTATCTTGGTGTCAAATGAAGTGTCTATTTGCCGCTTAGGTTGCTATTGAATTTCATTGTAATCAAACTTTTAGTTTTGGCGCTGCGTCAGAATGTGAAAAACGCTCTTATATCTCAGAAGCTATGAACATAGTTGAATTCAAATAAATGGGCTTTCAAACCCTTAAACAATGAATTTTATAATGTTTAAACATGAGGTTTGAAAGTTATGGAAAGAAACGTAACCCGCAGACTGTATCAAACTATAGCTACGATCAAACTATGTGGCCTCAACATCATTTAAATTTAATATTGTACTATTTCAATGTTTGCTGCCTTGCTCGGGATTGAAGTTGAAATTAAAAGTCATTTCTATCATTTCACTTTTTGCCTTTCTCCTAGAAAGGTATAGCAATCACTGCAAAAACTTAAGGTATAAAAGTGCTCAAAAGGGCCGAATGTCGTATACCACCCGACTCAGTTCGACGATCTGAGCATTTTCTGCATGTGTGTGTGTAACGCTCTCCCAATCTCACTCGATTTTCTCAGAGATGGCTGAATCGATTTCAATGAAATCAATTGCAAATAAATGGTCTTGTTGCCCTATAAAACCCTATTGAATTTTATTGTAATCTGATTTCTAGTTTAGAGGTTATGTATCAAAATGTAAAAATCACGAAACATCAATATCTCAGAAACTACACAACCAATTTGAACAAAATTGGTTTCAAATGAACGGGCTACCTAAAACCCTCAACTTTTGAATTTCATGAAGATTGAACATATGGTTCAGAAATTACAGAAAGAAACGTGTGTTTCTCAGAGATGGCTGTACCGATTTTCATAAAATCAGTGTCATATGGAAAGTCTTGTTGCCCCAAAAGACCCTAATGATTTTTTTTGCGAACGGATTATTACTTTTCCTGTTATGTTTAAAAATGTGAAATCCAGCTATGAAAAGAAACATATTCTGATGACTACTTGGGCTCACTCACTTTTCTCAGAGATGGCTGAACCGATTTTCACTAAATTAGTGTCAAATGAGTGGTCTAGCTGCCTCATAACATCCTATTGAATTTTGATGTAATCGAAATGTAACTTCGTCTGTGATGTATCGAAATGTGAAAATCACTAAACTTCATTGTCTAAGAAACTACACAACCGATTTGAACAATATTTATATCGATTGAACGGTATAGTTAAGGGTTAACTGATGAATTATGATTGAACACGTGGTTTCAAAGTTTAGCTCCCCCATACGTTCCCTTTTCATTTGATTGTAATTAAACTTAAGCCACCGTTATGTTTCAATTTGTAAAACAACGAAAGTCTATTATCTCAAGTATTACACGACTTATTTGAACATAACTAGTGTCATACAAACGAGTCATCTCTCAAACTTACAAATTACAAACTTCATAAAAATTTGATATACTGTGCGAAAGTTTTGTGAAGAAAAGAAATTCAAAGACTATTCAACACTATAGCTGCTTTGTTCAACATGTATGGCCTCAACATGATTTAAATGTGGTATCGTACTATTTGAACGTTCCCGGTATCGCTCGTGATTAAATTGTTCGAAATTGAGAGTCATTTCTTATATTTCGCTATTTCTGAAGCACTAACATTACGTCAAATTCATATTTTATACTTTGATTACAACATCAATATTTTAGAACCCAAAGAGTGGATATACTTTTTTGGATTTAAGCATTCATGTAAATCTATTTTTACAAATAATAAGTTTGAATGAGAAAGGCTGAGTCCGACCGCTAGGTGGATTAATTTAGGTTTTTCCACTTCCACTACCATAGCGGAGTGTTATCAATAATAATATTGATTTGAGCTTTTGTACATTGATTAGTGAAAGGTTCCAAAGAAGTGTCAAATATCAATGTCTCATTAGATAGTTATTGAAACTAATATAAAACATTAAAATCATTCCTGATTTTTTTACAGAATCAAATCAAGCAATTCAAACTAGCACTTCAATGTGTAGTAATTACGACTTAGCAGTCAATGCTTCAATTACTCTGGAATCATATGTAAAAACATTTTAAAATTATTTAAAACATTCAAGAATTATTTCGAATTCATTTTAGCATCATTTTGGAATAATGTTATTATGATTTCAGAGACATTTTGGAAATATTTCAAAACAATTACAGAATCATTCAAGGAAAATTTAAGAATCGTCCTAGAATATTAACAACCATTACAGCAAAATTTAAGATTCATGTGACTTAATCATTTTGGAGTCATTTTAAAATTATTTTCGGATCACTTTGAAATCATTTAAGAATCGTTTCATAATCAATAAGGAATGGTTAATAAAATTAATCAGTTAAAAATCATGTATTCAAAAGCATGTACCATAAAAAAGATTGAAGAATAGCTACTAAATTATTTTGGAAGCATTCAAAAATCTTTAAATGGCAATTTTCGAGTCATTTTAGAAATATTATGAAGTCGTTTCTGAATCTAGTTTAAAACATTCTAGAACCCTTTTTATTTATTTATCATATAAGAATCAGATTCAAATTATTTTGGAAGCACATTAGAATTTTTTTTTTTTAAACCGTTTAGTGACGTTAGAACCATTGTGAAATCATTTCAGAATTATTCTCTAAACATTTTATAATCGTTCGAAAATAATATAAAAATATGATAATTCACTTTAGATTTTTTGAAAATCAATTTAGAATCATATTAAATTATTGAAATACCGTTATATAATCATTGTCGAAAAATTTAACTTAAATTATTTGAGAATAAATAGGATTTTTTTCGAATTATTTTAAGACCTGTTTGGAGTAATTTTGGAATCATTCTCGAATCATTCAAGAATCTCTTTGGAACAATTTTAGAATCATTCCAGAATCATTTAAAATCGTTTTAAAAATATTAGCGGATCAATAAACGATCAATTTAGAATCATTTTCAAATCATTACAGAATCTTTTAGGAATCATTTGAGTATATTTTTGAAATATTTTTATTATTTCAATTTCGAATAATTTTAAAATCATTCGAAAATCATTTTAGATTAATTTTTTATTCATTTAAGAAGCTGGAACAAAAATTATTTCGGAATCATCCTAAAATCAATTTTAGATTCTGTTTACAATCAATTCGAGGTAATTTTTGAAGTACTTCAGAATAGCTTGAGAACCATCTTACAATCTGTTTTGAATCATTTTGGAATCATTTCCGAAAAATTTCAGAGTCTCTTGAGAATCATTTAAGATTTAAGAGTCATTTTAGAATCATTCAAGAATAATTTTAGAATCAGCTTAGAATAACTCTGGAATCATTTCCGAAAAGCCGAAGAGATTCTCATATAACGAATGTTAAATAAAAAATGAGAATTTTTTCAATACCTTTCAGTAACTCAAATACAGAGCGTAAAATTTTCTTTCTCCAAGAAAATTGCTCTTTGGGCTCCCTAGAAACAGTAGGCGTGTTTGGTTTTGCTAGTTTGAATTTAGTCAAAGCAAAGATGGCGTCGAAACAGCACGTGCTCCGCGAACGCATTGTACGGTTCTACGAAACGCATTTCCAGCAAGGAAAAAAGTTCACGGTGACACATTTTAAGGAAGAAAATGTACCTGTCAGTACGGGATATCGTATCCTGGGTTCCTTGACAACAAGGACGCAACCAGCCTGCGTGACGCCGGTCGGAAATATGGCTGCTCCCACGTATTGATCCATCAGACCCTCAAGATGGAAGGAATCGTCTGCAGGAAGAAGACGAGGTCGCCGGAGTACACGGAGGAGCAGATTGAGACGGTTAAAACACAGTGTCGGTGGATGACCAAAAAATACCGCGGGACGTCTTTCGTTCTGGACGACGAAAGCTAGTTTCCGCTATCCAAAACGCATATTCCAGGAAATGATAATTACTACTCCAGCGACAAGTCATCCACACCGCCTGAAGTGAAATACAAGTTCAAGCACAGGTTAGAAAAAAAGGTTATGTTGTACATCGCCATTTCCGACCGGGGCATTTCAAAGCCTTGGTTTAAGCCGAGCGGTCTGGCAATCAACCAACAAATCTATCAAGAAGAGTGCCTCGATAAAATCCTGCTGCGGTTCCTGAACGAGCATCACGCGGATGGGAAGTACGTCTTCTGGCCAGACAAGGCGTCTTCCCATTACGCCAAGAAGACGCTGGCGTATCTTGAGGAGAAAAAGATATCGTTAGTGCCGAAAGATTGTAACCCAACAAACTTGCCCCAGTGCCGCCTAATAGAGGATTTCTTGGGTCACTCAGTGCCCTAGTATATAAAAACAATTGGAGCGCCAAGGATACAAAGCAACTGACTACAAGAATCCGGAATTGTATCCGGAAAATGGACGTAAGTGCCGTACAACGTTCTCGTGAGAGCATCGCAACAAAGTTGCGTCGAACAGCAGACCACGGCCCTTACTCAAACATTCACTGATATTTTTTTGAAGAAAATACATTATGTTATTAATAAAAGAACTGAAATCGATGAAAAAAAAATTTGTTTATATGTGATTGAAAAAATTCTCATTTTTTATTTAACACCCGTTGAGTCGTTTAGAAATTATTATTGAATGATTTAAGAATTATTCTAGAATCATTCTGGAATCATTAAATCAGATTCACTTAAGAATACTTTTGGAATCTTTTTAGAAAATTTCTAGAATCTCTGAAGAATAATTTATGATTTATTTCAGAATCATTTTGAAACCTTTTAGTAATCATTCATCACTTTTAAATAATTTTAAAATCCTTACAGAATCTTCAATGTACAATGTTAAAATCATTTTAGAATCATTTCGGAGCCATTTTCAAATCACTTTCGATTAATTTTGGAATCTCTTGAGAATCATTTTTAAATCATTTCAGAATCATTTTTGAATCATTTCAGAGTCAATTAGGAATCAATTTAGAATCTTTTTCAAATCATTTTAGGAATCATCACAGAATCTTCAAGGGTTCATTTTAGGATCATTTCGGAATAATTTTAGAATCTCATGCAAAACATTTTAGAATCATTTTTGAACCTCTTTAGAACAATATAAGAATCATTTTAGCAACATTCAAGAATCAATTTAAGATTCTATTCACAATCATTCTGGAATCATTTTCGAACTATCTTTGAAACTCTTGAAAATCACTCCAAAAGAAAGTATACTCGGAGCATTTGTTAGGCCGATGTCCGGCAGCTTTTAAAAAAAGATATAAGTTCTTCGATGGAGGGCTATTATAACCCTCGAAAATCTGAGAAAACACCTCCCAGTACGGTTGTGCGCTTCATGCGAAGTGTGATACCAGACTGGACTAATGCTTTCGGAAGGGGCGGATTAAGGCGAGGGCGAAGCAGTCTGCCCAAAGTCTGAGAACGAAAATTGTCAATTTTTTCGAGCGTTATTTTAATGAGAATAAATCATCAAGTCTATGCAAATGCAAAACGAGTTTTGTTGTGAAATTTTACTCGACTTCTTTAAGTGTTGTTTTTGTCAAATTTAAAGTGACACGTTGTTTCTCAACCACTGAATATGTACTTTTGATATTTTTTAAATATTGATTATCAAATCAAATGTAAATTCTTTATTTTTTGTATAATACAGGTTACTCGAGTAACCTGCATTATACAAAAATTCCGGAACGTAAAAAAAATTATTCCGGAAAATCGCATCACAGAAAAAATATTCGAATTTGCGATTGACGAACATGAAATAAATATTTTCTTTTAAGTTTAAAATACCTAATGAACATTAAAATAATTCACAACTGGTTTGGAACGAGTTTTGATCAGAAGCCAGTTTGAGAGTATTTCATATTTATTTATTTGTACAATTACATTCATCTGACAAAGATAAGTCTTAATGAATAATAAAAAAAAACTTCACAATCTTCTATGAGCATCAAGTAGCCGTTGACGGAACGTATTCATTGGTAAGTCGAAGTCAAAAAACTCGAAAACATTATTAAAACGGTGGCAAATAACACGAATTGGATCATGTCGACATATAGTCGACTCCGCGGTTCCAGATATAAGAAACTCCTTTGGCGCAGCGGTCTTCCAGGGGTGTATATGTTTAGTTGAGCCAATATAGCTGGACAGTCGATGTAGCCAGTCAGTAGTTTAGCAGCGAACACAGCTTGGGCTATTTGACGGCGAACCTCAAGTGGTTGAACACCAAGAAGACGACAACGGTCCTCGTATGATGGCAGGTTTACTGGATCTTGCCATGGGAGCTAACGAAGAGCATAGCGTACGAATTTTTTCTGAACCATATCCATTCTGTAGGACCAGTTTGCATGATATGATTATTAAGCCATCGGTCCCAGAAGGTCGATTTTTGACCAAAAATATATTTTCGAGATAACACTGGATTTCGACGTATGAAGTATTTTTAGGACATTTGGCATCTAAAAAAATTTCGATTTTTCCAATTTAATGTACTCTTCTACCCTTGGTAGATTTTGAAGAGGGGCGCCAAAATAAGTTTGCCCCTGGTTATTGGCCATATGAAGATGGCCGCTTCCAATAGTGTTACGTCATCCTGGCCTAGCAATATTAAAAAAGGGCATATGTCACAAAAGTTAAAAACAATGGTCGTAGTGACGAAAATACCCAACATAAATCATTCCAAAACTATTTTGAAACCAATTCAGAATCTATTTAGGATAAGTTAAAAATTAATTTCATAATCCTTGCAGTATCTTCTAAAATCATTTTAATTTTTTTTTTCGAAATTGTCTCTGTTTAATATTGAACTGATTGATAATCATTTGAGAATTTTTCTAATTATAGAATTATTTGAGAATAATTTCAGAGTCGTTTTAGAAACATTTTAAAATTATTTTAGAATCATTTCAAAATCATTTTGAAACCATTCTAGAATCATTTTAGAATCAGTTAAGAATTATCTTTAAAGTTTTAGAATCATCACAGAATCTTAAGGAATCATTTCATTTCTTTAATCATTTCCAAAAAGTTTTAAAATCTCTCTAAAATCTATTCCAGAATTGTCAAGAATCTATTTAATATTCTATTTACAATCATTTTGGGATCATTTCTGAATCATTTTAGAATATATTGAGAATTGATTTAGAATCATTTTGAAATTATTTAAAAATCATTCTAGAATCCGTTTTGAATTCTTTTTGAATCCTTTCAGAATATTTTTAGAATCTCTTTAGAATAATTTTTTTTGTCATTTCATAATCACCATAGAACCATTTCATTATTTTTGAAGAATAATTTAAGAATTTGCTCGGAACCGTTTTCGAATTACTCCCTGGGTCTAAACCGGTACCAAATATAAATAAGCTAATTGTGCTCCTTTAGTCAGCCAGCGGAATATAGAATAAACCGAAAATAGCTAAATAGAGACGGGTAGAAGTTACATGCAGAGCTGCGATTAATCCAAGCAACATGCTGACAATGACGAGAGAGAAAATATCATCGCACTCGTTTCTTTCTCTCATGAATAGCCAGCAACCATCACAGTAAGCGTAGAGATCCGACAAGTGATTTAATATCTTGTCTCTTGTGTTGCCATTTTCGGGTTCTAATTGTCAATCGTCGTGAATATACAGAGTTCACTCGGAAATATCACTGCAATGCAAATCAAGGTAATTTTTGGAATATCAAAAATCGTTTCAGTAGCGTGATTATGTCAGTGCCAGCTTGAAGTTTGTTGCTATCAGAATTTTTTAAATTTGATCTGCTTTGCGGTCCGTGACGATCCCAACTCAAGATATGGCCACCAATGAACTAGGTTTATAATTTCAAACCAGTGGTTATAGGTGTCGCTTGATGGGCTGGCACAACAACCCCGAGTATTCGGAACAGGTCCGCATTTTTACATTTTTCAATGAGAGGCATGGTAGGATTTGAAGCACTTCTAAGCACTGCTTTGATCATCGTTATCATGTTACTGAAACATATTCCGGCCATATATCCGAAACCAGTCGATTAACTCCGGCCATCCTCTTCGTTAAAAGAAAATATGAATGAATTCTAGCAGAAAACCAAAACCGTTCCGAACCGAAATCGAACAGTTTCAAAGTTTAACCGTGCCAAAATTCAACAGGATCTGTATATAAATATACATACCCATACATATTTAAAAGTTTTCTGTTTTGCCACCCGCGATTCATTTTTTGCCGCGAACTAACACTGTCTTTAGTTTAACCTACAACAAGCACAATATTCAAGAATCAAATTAATAAACTCCCCAAGTAACAAAACTGGTTTTATGAAAGTTTTATAGCGCTGTTTTGGCTTTATTAAGCGCTATAAAACTTTGATAAAACCAATATTGTTACTAGGGTCATGCTGTCAAAAAACAAATAAAAATGCAATATTATTTTTCAGATATTAGATCATTTGAAAAATATTAATAGAATTCTTATTATTACAATTGGTGTTATGAAGAAGCATATTCTCTACTGAGAATAAAAATGAATGATCATACAGATTCAAAATGTACCAAGCTAAAATACGCTCAGTTACAAAACGAAGTAATAGTTGTTTATTGACAATGGTTTTAGTCGGCGTGCAGCCAAACCGAACCAAACGTCGAAAAACATTATCGCCGCAATTGCTGTGTACAAGCTGTTACAGAGAATTTTTGTTATAATATCGTTACCAAATGCTTAAACGATTTCGTTACTTCATAATAGATAGATTATTACTTCTCATATCCACTGGGTGTCAATAACTCAATCTGAGAAAACGGCGCTCAGTTCGGTCTGATCGCACGCCGACCATATATCAATATCATACATATCAATTGAAGAAAAATCATTGATTTTATGTTTGCTATCCTCATAACATCATGCTGTCAAAATGAACTTGATATTTCTGCTGGTTCAATCTCAGTACAGCCATACCCGAATGATCGAGGAAGATAGCAAAAAAAATGAGAGTGAGAGTTGACGCTAAGAGAATCATTGTAACATCGCAAACTCTTTTGTAATGAACCATGCATCATAGTTTGCTGATTCTGGTGTTGCATCATTTTGGCGTAATGTCAGTAGTATGATGTTGACTTTCCGCAGTTCTGGTTACATGTATGATCGCATCACTTATCAAAGTGAATCCTGATCCAACGAGCCTTCCCCTACTAACAAAAACCTCCTTCCTGTGACCTTTGTGGAGTTGCAGAGGTTAACACGGTTTCCAAATAGCAAGGGTCACACTAACATCCCTTCCCTCTTCCGACCTGATTGCAAGGACGTGGCCGGCGTCGTTATTGATCCTCAAAAGTGTTGAGTCACTAAAACTTGTACAATGAGAATGGTCAGTCACTCCCAACCTTATTCAGTTGATTAACTGTGCAAGTTTACTGATTCGGAACAATCACGGAGTGCAACCATTGATATGTGCAGTCAGTCAAGCTAAGCTAAGGAACCATTTTTGAATTACTTCCAATCAATATTAAAATTTCTTGAGAATCATTCCAAAAACATTCCAAAGTCATTTTAAAATCATTTGAGATTCATTTCAGAAGCATTTTAGAATTAATTTAGAATCATTTCAGAATCAGTTTAGAACTATCTTGATATCTTGATTTGGAATCATTTTGGGATCATTTACGAAAAATTTTATAATCTCTTGATAATCATTTCAGAATAATTCTGGAATCATTTCAGAATCATATTAGAATAAATTTAGAATCATTTTAGAAGGATTTCAGAATCTATATGGAATACTGTAAAAGTTAATTCCGAATCAATTAAGAATGATTTTAGAATCATTCTAAAATCATTTAAGAATCCATTTGGAATAATTTTAGAATTCTTTTAGAATCAGTTCAGAATCAATCCAGAAAAATTTTAGAATCAATTTAGAATGATAAAGGAATCCTTAGAATATTTTCAGAATCTTTTTAAAATAATTTTAGAATCTGTTTGAAATCATTTTGGGATTATTTCCGAAAAGTTTCAGAATCTATCAGAGTTTTTTCAGAATCATTTTAGAAAAACTTAAGAATCATTCCAGAATCATTTACTTAATTCATTCAATTAATTTAAGATTCTATTTACAATCATTTTGAAATCATTCCTAAATCATTTTAGAAATATCCTGAGAATTATAACAGAATCATTTTAGAATAAATTAAGAATGATTTAATAATCATTTTAGAATCTCTCTTGAATAATTTTAAAATCATTCCAGATTCAATTAAGAAAAGTTACAGAATCATTCCAAAATCATTTTAGAATCCTTTAAAATATTTTTAGAATCTTGTTAAAATCTTTTGAGAATCTGTTTGGAATTATTTTGGAATCTCTTAAGACTTATTATAAAATCATTCCAAATTCATTTGAAAATCAATAGGAATTTCAGGAATTAATTAACTGTCAATTTAGAATCATTTTAGAATCATTACAGTATCTTTTAATAATCATTCTGGAATCCGTTGGGAATCATTTAAGAATTATTTTAGAATCAGTTTGGAATAACTGGTTGAGAATATTCCTGTACCCTGCCGCCGCCGCGCCGCCACCGACACTTTTACATATGCTGCCACCGCTAATGATTTTGAGTCGGTGCGCCGCTAAGGAAATTTTTTGTCCGACGATAATGATTGTGCAGGCTGGAGTCTAGAGTTATCGGGAATCATAGCCGATAAGTGTAAGTTACATTATTTTTTGAAAATTTGACACAGAATTTGAAATTATTTAGAATCATTTCAGAATCAGTTTAGAACTACTTTGATATCATTTTGGAATCATTTCCGGATCATTTCCGAAAGATTTTATCCTGAGAATCATTTCAGAATAGTTATGGAATCATTTCAGAATCATTTTAGAAAAAATAATAATCATTTGAGAATGGTTTTTAGATTCTCTATGGAAAACTGTAAAAATCACTTCCGAATCAATTAAAAATGATTTTAGAATCATTCTAAAATCATATAATATCATATAAGAATCCCTTTGGAATAATTTTTGAATCCTTTAAGAATCAATTCAGAATCAATCCAGAAAAATTTTAGAATCAATTTAGAATGATTCAAGAATCATTAATCAGAATCATTTTGGAATCATTTTAGAAAAATTTGAAAATCATCCCAGAATCAATGTAAAAAAGTTTTAAAATCAGTCCAATATCATTCTAGAACCATTAAAAATATTTTTAGAATCGTGTTAAAATCTTTTACGAATTTGCTTGGAATTATTTTGGAATCTCTTGAGAATCATTATAAAATCATTCCAAATTCATCTAAGGATCAAAAAGAATTTTAGAAATCATTTAACTATCAATTAAGAATCATTTTAGAATCATTACAGTATTTTTTAAGAATCATTCCAGAATCTGTTGGGAATTATTTTAGAATCATTTTCAGAATCATTTTAAAACTATTCTAGAATTACACCGATTTCTCTTTTTGCACGGTCTTTTTTACGCGAATTGCTTTCCTCCATTACTCAAAACAGGTACAAGATATCGACCTCATTTCAATCACGTTTTTCGTTTTAGGCCACAAATGATCATAAATCAGGTTCTGAAAAAAGCACAATTTTTGGTGTAAATACTCAAAATTTATAATATTGCGTTTTGGTCTCTACATAGTGGATAGTGGTCACTATCATAATCAAACGAGGTTCAAACATTTTAAGGCGATTTTCTTCGTTATGTTTGCAACTCAAAAAAGTCTCCTTTTACGCGGGTCCCTACAAATTTTTAACGCAACCCCCGTCCATTAGTTTGACGAAATAATAAAATATAAAATTTAAATTTAAAAAAAGAATCCGGCGTATTTTAGAATCTGTTTGGAATAACTGGTTGAGAATATTCCTGTACCCTGCCGCACCGCATCTCCGCTGACACTTTTACATATGCCGCCACCGCCGATGATTTTGAGTCGGTGCGCCGCTAAGGAAATTTTTCGTCCAACGATAATGATTGTGCAGGCTAGAGTTTTTGCTGATTCTAGAGTTATCGGGAATCATAGCCGATAAGTGTAAGGTAAATTATTTTTTGAAAATGTTACACAGAATTTGACATCTATAAAATAATGAAATATACTTTTAAACAATGCAAAAAAAAAGTTTTCTGGCAAAAATACAAAATATTGCTAAGTGATTTCTGCCAAAGATCAGTCTAATTATTTTGTTGGTTTTTTAAAAATTAGTTGAAAATTGTACGTAAATTGTATAATTGATAATGTTAAGCTCAAACAGTTTTTTTTATAAAAATGTTCTATAGTACACTTTTCGCTTAAAATTATGGTAAATTTTTTACTAATCAAAGTAATCAAAACTGTTTTTAAGTTAAGATTTCTTCAACAACAATAATCGAATGATCGAATAATCGAATACATGGTATTTACGAAAGTTATACATGGGCTAAGTCTTTGGACGGACACAGAGATAATGTTGTCGATAGAAAATCCTTTTCAATACTGTTCAAACGAAGCAATATCTTTTTTTCTTTTCACCGCTCAAAAAGGTCATACAGGAAAATATCCAAAATAACCAAATGACCACAAAGTTAAATTGAGCGAGCTAGTTGAGACAATTTTTCATAATATTCATAAATGAAGACGCTGCGCGCGCGATGGATGCTGCGTTTCTTAACAATTGACGGAAAGGTAAAACGCGTCAAATTTCTAACGGAAAATGTGGCATTGATTACGCGCAATGAAACGAAATTTTAGCGGCAACCTCTACACTGTTGCGTCCAATTGATTGGCAATCAGCAGAGTGCCTGGTGAAGGTCGTCCGCAGCGGCCAAAAACGCAACAACTAGCCGGTAAGTTTTGGGATTCACAAGGCACAAAATTCGTTGACTATCTTGAGCATAGTAAAACAATTCATAAACAAGATTATTGTACATTATTTGATTGATCAAACGTTCAAATTAAGGCGAAACGGCCGCAATTGGCGATAAAATAAGTGCTTTTTCACCGAGACAACACTCCCGCTCATTTCATTCACAGTTCGACTGATAATTTGAATGAATTGCGCTAGGAGCTGGTTTCCCACCCTCCGAATTCGTCAAATTTGACCCCTAACGATGACTTTCTGTGTCTTAATATAAAAATTTGTCCGGCAAGCGATTCCACTCGAATGAAGAAATAGAGTTGGGAACAAATGACTGTTTAATTAAATGTTGGAGGGCTCTAGATGTGTTCATAGGAGAAATTATTTTTTTTCATAAAAATTATTGTTTTTTGTTTTTTCGTTAGTAGGCCATCGACTTTTCAGCCCGTGCAGTAATCGGAAAAAATAATATCGTTAGTATTTTAGAGACATTTCAGTAAAAGATTCTTAAATTTTTTCAGAATCATTTAAAATATAAATCAGTTCAGAATCAATTTTTATCACTTTGAAATTACTGTGCAATATTTCAAAAATATTTCAACAATAATTGCGGTGTCATTTACAAATTAGTGGAACCGTTCTAGCATTTTAGTTTCGCTTATGAATATTTTTCTCTTTTATTCTATAATTATTTCAGAATAATGGGTGATTACAGTTTAATTTTAAAATAATTATTAAGTCTGAAAAAAAATAAAAGTCTCAAATTATATTAATATATAGTTCATTAAGCAGACAGTATATGAAGTAGAGAGAACGAAAATTAAGCGAACTAGAAATATGATACAGATTTGGAAAAATATACCGCATCCCGACGGGACTTGAACCTGCAATCTCCCTGCCTCCGGCATGGTGTTTTGACCAATTAAACTACGGGGGACGGTGGTAGTGTTCCACAATCTATATCGTATCACATTCCGCTGCCGACTTATTCTATTGCTCATCCCTAACTTCACACACTGCTGTGCAAGCGTTAATTATAGACTGAAAGGAATGTCTCATCACACACAGATGAGTCAGCTGATGCTGGTAACTCTTATAGACCTGTGTGATCGAGACCAAAGTCAGTCTGCGTCGTGCTTGCAAGTGCGACACAACTACGGAAGGTGCTCCGTACGGGCTAAATTTTTCGAACTGAATTTCTATTTTTACCAACGGCTTTTTTCCGTTAACACGCAAGTTCAAGTTGAACTTGCGTGTTAACGGGAAAAAGCCGTTGTTAAAAATATAAATTCAGTTCGAAAAATATATTAAAATAATTTGAAGAATGATTAAAAAAATTTAAAACTCAAGAGTCACTCCAGAACCGTGTAAGAATCAAATTACACCGTCCTTCCCGGGACGACCCGGGATGGAATTTCTCGACAAATTTCAATTTTCCAGGATTCTCGATTCTTGGGAATTTTTTGTTCAAATCCCGGGATCTCGGAAAATATTTTCTGCAGAGAAAATTATTGCTAAATCGAGTGAAAATTTTAGACCCTTTCGAAATTGTTGAGCAATATGAATCATCTTTTTCGCTCTTTGTCTATGAATATGCTCCTTAGAGTGTTAATGAAATGCATGAGAAAATTTTAACCTTTGACTCTATCGGACTTCGGGAAGTAGAGCTTCAAAGCAGTCAGAGATGACAAAAAAAAAGCTCAGAAAGTAGTTAGTATAATTCATGGAATCAAAGCTTTGTTTTTTGATGCCAAATGTTTTAGAAATACATAAAGCGTCAAGATCTGGTATTCTCTCGATTTTTTTTCAATCGACTTTCTATGACCAAAGAAATTTTGAAAGTGTTTTAGAATTATTTCGAAATAATTACAGTTCCCCCACAATTATGGATCACTTAAGAAGATGTCTGAATTCAAAAAATCATTTCTGACCAATTCTTTTCGTTTATAAGTAATCTATAAATGTTTTCAGTCACAGAAATATGTAATCTTTCACTTCATTGTGTATTTCTTTCCATGTTTTGTTCATATTTCTCAGAAAATTTATTTACTTCATAGCTCACCAAATACACAATTATGGATCACTTTTGAGAGCGGTTCTAATTATGAGGTTCTAATGAGACAAAAATTGTATTATATTATGGATCAGCATAATAAAAACAGCTTTTGGCAACGACTTCGTTCAAAAAACCTTATTCAAATTATGTAATTTGAAGAAATAACATATTTCAAATCGTATTAAAGATCCCGCATTGAGGTTGCAGCTAGATCGAGAGTCCAGGTCTGTCGCTCCCGAAGGTAGCAATGAACCATTGTACACGGTACATCAAAACAGTTTCCCGCTTTACGTAGATTTCCTGTCCCTCGCGCCTTGGAAATAATATTTTTCAAAGGCTCAGCACTTTTTAGCTTACGTTTAGAGCTCAATAGAAGTTGAGAGGGTGTTTTAATTCATGAAAATCACATTTGAATCGGAGTGATCCATATTTATAGAGAACTATCTTGTCTCGGTCGCTGTTATGGAACATTTAGAAAATAACTAGTTTTTACAGAAAAATCGTTATCAACCATCAACATTTTGATGAATCGTGAAGAACTTACGTTGATCTATGTGTATGAGTTATTTTTTGCACGAGATTTTGCGGTTATATCACATATGAACCTTATGAATGATGAGCGTGCTACTTACGCTGATTGAGAAAAACGACAAATATTTTGATAGATTCTGGAAGACAATATTTCACGCTTGTAGAAAACACATCAATCTAGGAATAAGAACGATGTTTTCTGTGTTCAAAGCTAGCAAATATGGCTTATTTTACTGCAAAAATATTACATGCCTTCGAACCGTTAGTTTAACTGAGTTATATAACATGAGACACAAAAGTGATCCGTAATTGTAGGAGATCCATAATTGTGGGAGGAGTGTATTTTGGGATCATTTCACAACCTATTGCAAATTACTTTAATAACAGTTAAGAATTATTACAGAATTGAACTATCTTAGAATCTTGTTAGAATTTATCAGAAATATTTCAAAACAATTAGGAAGCCAAAACAAACGAACTTCCATTTCGATTTTTGAAATGTACTTTGTCGTACTATTTGTCGGATATTATTGCTAATAATCTTCCGATAGTTGAAACTCTATCGCATATTTTTAAGAGATTTGAAGAAAAAAAAGCTTAAACAACATTTCTGAAAACAAGCACTAAGGTCTTTTTTTACGCAGATTTCAGAATTTATAAAAAAAAAATTACGCGGATTTTTTATATGGCTACGTACCCCCGCGTAAAAAAGGCTTTAGTGTGTGTTTCTTATATGTAAGCTCTGCGCAGTAGAATGCTCGATTCGAGACTAGAACTCTTAGTCGGCTTAATAAATAAAGAAGCATGTTCTGGTAAAACTTTTGGAGGCACAAGTAGCCTGCAGTACATTAAACGTTGATTAACGAGCTAAATCAAACAGTCCTCACGGATAACAAATTAAATTTGCCAAATCAATTTGTGGTCATGGTTTCGGAATGAAGATATTAACTCCACTGCGAACAGTAACCCTGGTGCCGGCCAGTAATTCATAACATTCTACAGCGACGAAACAATTTTATATCAAACTATCAATTACTTCGAGCCGAAATTAATTATGAATGGTCAACCGGCCGGTATTCTCCCTGCGTCTCGGCAGAATTTTTCCGTGTGATCTGCGCTTCGGTTGGTTGCAGCCAAAATTTCCACCGCGGAATCCCCTCCGTCATTCCGGTGCAGCCATTTGTACGGGGAGGAACTTTCCGTGCGAAGCCTCGGTGAATTCGGTTGCGGTCAGAGTCCACCGGTAGGATTGTAAAATATGTCTGCAATTTTTAAAATAAATTAAATTACTCACTGAGAGTCACAGGCTATTGTTTGCAGTGCGGACCGAAAACTTATTTCCCTTTTCTGGTGTGGCTCTGTTCAGCCCAGCGGCTCTCCATTAGCCGAGCCCGGAATGTCGAACCACCAGTTAGAGAATCATTTTCACGAGGGAGTGAAACACAAAAGTCAAACATTTTCTCTCGTTTGTTGTCGGTCTTGCAGACGCTCTAAGTGAAAAGGAGGATTTTATGATGAAGCCGGGAACTTTAATAATTGAAAACGGTCAACTTTCGGAGTGACTTTCCCTACTTCCCGCTTAGTGCCATTCTTCTATCGAGCGGGTGGCGGTGGTTTGCGGCAGCCAGTCTTTGGAATGTCCCCTCATCACTTACGTTCCGGGTTAGCTGAAGATTTTTCAGGGTGGCCGTCCGTCGGTGCGATGTGTTAACGGGCGGAATTGGGTCAGCGGAAAAAAATAATCACTGGATCGATTTTTTGTTTGAAGAGGATCTATTTTTTCTGTCTGTCTCTCTCTCTCTCTTTTGCCTGGATTAGTTAGGTGACTGTTGAGCATCCAATGTCACACCAGTGTGCAGTCCGACCCTGAGTGGACCTCCGCCTCCCGCTGTCCGATGGGCGCTGCTGGCGTGACGGCTGCTGGAAGCCGAAAAGAATTCCATTTATTTTCATTCCCTTTTCATCTATTCTGATTATGTCATTCCTCGTCACACCAATAATATAAAAGAAAAGTATTCTTCGCCGGGATCGCTGACTTCCTTCTGTTCGGCTTTTAGTAGCTACCATTAAAGTGAGAAGTGCCAAACCGGACACCAAAGATGGTCGTCCGCCGGCTCGGATGAGCCGTGCAATCATTCTTCATCTCTGGTAAGCCCTCTTTTTCGGACAGGGCGCGTAATTATTGATCATGTCGCTCGGTTCCGAAGCGAGTGGATAAAGAACGAGTATATTTGAAAATCTTCTGGAGTTGGTTTGGTTATTATTGTTAGGCAATTTAAAGGGCTGTATAACGTTTAATAAGCGTTACTTATTTGAGAAGCGAGTTTCGAAAACCCTCAACCAAATTTAAAATTCGTGCTTCACTACACAGTGGAAGGCGCGCACGCTGTGCATCAGCCCTGCCCTGCGCTGCACCGTAATAACTCTTTATGTCCAACAACGTCAAACCGCAGCGTGTCGTAAGTAATAGCCTCCACTGAATTTTCCTTTTCACTCTAATTACTATATTAAATTTTCCTCTGTTTGAAAGCATTCATCACCGCACGTCATATCTACAGTGTAGCGGGCGTCAGTCAGCAGACACTCTGCGCGTTCTGCCGCCCCATACGAAACGGGGCTTCAAGCGGGGGTGTGTAAGCGGTTGTTCGTCCTTGTTCCGATCCGACAGCGTCACTTGTTGCTTTCGTGGCGTCGTTGTCTCGTCGCCGCTCGCCCTCCTGAAGCAGTCAGTATGCTCTCTGGCAGACACTGCGTGGTTGATACGCGAATACCGCCGAAATAAAGCGGAAATAAAATAAAGGAAGGGCGGTCGTAGAAACGGTTGAAATTTAATTATGCTACTCTGTCTTCAGACGAGACAGCGCGGAACGGAACTGCTAGTAACGGGAATCGTCAGGGCCCACGAAGTTAGGCGGGTCGTCAGCGGTCGGCTGTTGTCGCGGTCAATGTTCGCAACGCGATGAGAGCCAAAGATGAGCACATTTTCATACTAAAATTAAAATAGTTATTGAAAAACAAATGGAACATTTTTTTCAATTATCAAAAATGGCAAATAAAAGTTTAACGAAACCCTCAATAAGTTTAGGACTATCAAAATATCATCTGAAAGTAACATTACTAGTAAAAATAATCAGAATACAAAAAATCAGCAAACAGTAAAAATTTTTAAAGAATGTATCAAGACAGTTATCGGAAAGTCTTTGAAATATGTAATTTTTCAGATATATAATGTACAGTTAATTTTGGATTCTGGCAACAAGAATTTTCTTCTTAAAATGACGCAACTGAGTTCACACTTTACTATTTTGAAGTTTGTTCTTAACTCTCAATAACAAACTAATCAAATATCAAGAATGGTCGACGTAAACATTTGTTTGCATCCAAAATTTCGTACTTATAAAGATATTAATTGCAAGGTTATCCAGAGGCCATTTAAAAGCATTGAGAAAGCCGCAAAAATGCTTAATTTCAATTCAAAAAGCTGAAATAGCCGAATATCCGACTATTCGATTATCCGTATCCGGTCATCCGAATAATATTCGTTCACCCATCCGTGATCCAAGCTTCGGATAATCGGATCACGAATGTAATCGGTTAAAAGTTCCAGCACTAATTCCATCTGATAGAAAAATCGATTTTAAACTATTAGTGGGTCGCTACTGGCATAACGCACTTCAGTTGAAATGTTTCGAATGCTTCGTGCTTCGGAGATTAGCACGGCGGTTATTGAGCAACAGATAGAGAGGCTAACGGTATGCCGTCTTGTGGCAACTGCCAGAGCTTTATCAATTGTTCGTAATTTTCCTTTTCCTCAGTCACAACAGAGCCTTGTTGAACAGCAGCAGCAACAGTATCAACCTTCTCTAATGTCAAACCGCAACTAACCAGCTGAAAATTCCCATTGCAACACGACCTAACCTCGAGAACAATGTCAGTGTGCTCCAGCAAGAAGCCTGCAGCGGAATTTGAATATTAGCGACCCAAAGAACAAGGTTGGTTTTGACTTCTTCTGAAGCGGGGGGCTACTGTTCAAGATAACACGAACGTGTGACATTGTACCAACACAAACACAATGAACTTTTGCAGAGTTCTGCACTACACAGTCAACTTTCAAAGTACACCGTACAATGGCCAGCCAGCCGGATGCGTGTTTTCTTGATGTTAGATTAGAATAGAACTGTTGCATGTGTCACTTTCAAAACGCTACAAATTGCCACGAAGCATGGCAACAATGGAGAGACTGTCTGTTTTTTATACCTTTTTTAAATCCTGAAGACATCAATTGATACAGGATTTTTTTGGGAATAAAATCAGCTTTGAATGTTGCTTCATGATGTTCCGGCTCTCTAACCAAGAAAAGCATATTTTTTCGCATCGTTATTTAATTGTGAAATTATATCTGCCAGAGTAGGAACAAACAAGTCAAAAATTTACCACGTTTTTGTTGATCTGTTAGGCGTAAGATTTCATAAATTGCTGGCAGGTGAATGCTGAAACGGATTTTATTTTGGGGTTTTTTTTTCTAGCGTAGGGAACAAGCAATTAATAATTACAGTCCTAGAATGTTATTTCATGACCTTATAGGCAATGTTCAACTCGTATTCTATTAGGAGCTACCGTGGAAAAGGGTTAAGTTAATCACCTAAAAATTCGTACTGATCAACAGATACTGATTTAACAACACTTGGTAAGGTTTCCATTTTATTGCGCAACAATTCAACCTACAACTCAAAAACTAGCTCGTTGAATGACAAATCAAGTACCGTGGACCACTATTGCCATTACCACAACATTATCAGTTTTGAAGTAGCATGAATTCATTGCTATACTCTAAATTGCTCGGTATAAGAATGCTATATTCTAAATTGCTCGGTATAAGAATACCCACGAAGAATCCACGCTCACGAAAACTAAACATCAAATCAAGGACCGACGGGAACAATAACACTGGTCAACATAGATGTGGCCCTAAAGCTCAAACTACAAAAAAAAAAAGATTATAGGCTATTAGCCATTCCTGCGAATTTTGGTTCCCCCAGCCACCAACATTTTTTTCAGAGACTTAAATGAGCAAATATAACGTTAAAGCGATGAACCCGGCGAGCAATTACTATGCGACACTCTCGCGTAAGTTGACACATTTTGGTATTGGCTAGGGGCACCAAAATAGTTAAAAAGCAACAGGAATAGTTAAAAAGCAGCTATTTCGAGCTTTAGGGCAGCTTTTTTCACATTTATCGACCAGTGTAATCAGTTGCTAACATGTTCGGATGTTCTTATAAACGTGACTTGATAATAATCCAGGATGTCAACACAGTGAAGTGAAATGATATTTCATCTACACGCAAAACTTTTCCCTGTTACTTTTAACGCAATAACTAAAACTTCTGCCTTTTGTAATAGATTTGTAACTTGAAAAGTAATATTTTTCTTCACCAGTCAAGTAACAACACATACTGTCATGTGTTTTGCATATGTTACGAGATCACGATTATGATCGTTTCAACCACACGCAAAATTTTTACTTGTTCCTTTTAAGCAATAACAAAAAAAGGTTCCCTTTTAAAATAATTTCATTACTTGAAAACTCCCTCTTCTGGAAGGGAGGGGTCCCATACAAATGATACTCAAATTTCGCACAGCTCGAGAACCAATCAAGCAAATATAATCAAATTTGGCAAGTGAATGTTTGTAGATGTAACAAACATGTCCATAATGTTTCGACACCCTTCCTTCTTCTGGCATGTCTCCAAATGCCATTTTGAAGTCCAAGATGGCGACTTCCGGTTTCTGAAAAACAGCGGCAAATGATCAAATACCACTAAATATGGGTATTTCCAGAATTGTTATGACGCACTGAAGCCACAAATCGACCTCAGACAACATATTGAATTGTAAGATGGCGACTTCCGGTGTCTGGAAAACAGCCGAAAATGACCAAATTTCACCCAATATGAGTGTTTCTTCAACCAGAATGACGCTCAAAGGCCAAAAACTGTCCTCTAATGCCATTTTGAAATCCAAGATGGCGAGTTCCGGTTTCTGAAAACCAGCGGCAAAATACCAAATACCACCCAATATGAGTATTTCCGGAATTGTTATGACGCACTGGAGCCACAAATCGACCTCAGACAACATTTTGAATTGTAAGATGGCGGCATCCGGTGTCTGGAAAACAGCCGAAAATGACCAAATATCACCCAATGTGAGTGTTTCTTTAACCAGAATGACGCTCAGAGGCCAAAAACTGTCCCCTAATGCCATTTTGAAATCCAAAATTGCGACTTCCGGTTTCTGAAAACCAGCGGCAAATGATCAAATACCACCCAATATGGGTATTTTCGGGATTTTTATGATGCACTGAAGCCAAAAATCGACCTCAGACAACATTTTGAATTGTAAGATGGCGACTTCCGGTGTCTAGAAAACAGCCAAAAATGACAGAATACCACCCAATATGAGTGTTTCTTCAACCAGATTGACGCTCAGTGGCCAAAAATTTTCTCCTAATGCCATTTTGAAATCCAAGATGGCGACTTACGGTTTCTGAAAAATAGCCTGAAGTGACCAAATACCATGTGTATCACCGGATCCAGAATAATGCAAGGAGCTAAAAATTGACCTCAGACACCAGTTTGAATTGTTGAATGGCAGCCTCTGGGAAACAGCCGAAAATAACCGAATACTACTACATATGGATATTTCCGTAATCGAAATGATGTATAGAAGCCAAGCATTGACCCTGACCACTTTCAGTTTCTGAAAAAAAAGGAAAATAACTGAAATGCATTCAGCATATTTCCGGAATAGAGGTGATGTACAAAAGCCAAAAGTCGAGGATGTTGTCATTCCGATAAAACCAATCATTTAAATGATATAAACAAATCGCAACGAATCAATGAATTTGAAATGGTTAAAATTATCAAATTGAACACTAAAATAGGCGAGACGAAGTTTGCCGGGTCAGCTAGTAATTTTATATTTTCGTTTGAAAATCATCTTCGTTTTTTCAATACTGTATGTTTAGCATCGTTATGCTGCTTAAAGATCCAGCAAAGTGGCATGATTTTTTCGTAATATGAAAGCAAAATCGACCACCTAGGTACACAGGAAATTTTACTCTACTTCAAAAGCGACACATATTGGCAAGAACTGAATTTTCTAAAATGTTATTAGACTAGGGTGCAACTAAATGGCACATCATATGTTGGTCGGATGAGTTGAAATTTAACCTTTTTGGTCCAAAATACTGCCTTCAACGCACAATTAACCAAGAAAGTAGAAAAGTTTGTAAGTGACCACAAAATGGTGTGGTACTGTTTTCTGATGCTGGTGTGGAACCCATTCGTTTTATAACATGGACTATGAATACTAACGACTATGTAGATATTTTACGTAGTCTGATGCTTCCGTATGCCAAAGAAAACACGCCTCTTCGTTGGAGGGTAACGATCCTAAACATACAGCTTTGAAAACTTGAAGATGATTTTCAGAGGAAAATATCAAATTTTCAGAGGAAAATATCAAATGTTTTATTGGCCAGCATAGTCTCCTAACTTTACCCGTATCAAAAATCTATGTAAGATTGTTAAGTTCTGCGTTGCAAAGCATTATCTAAAGAATGAAACAGACTTATGAAACGTCGTAAATGCAGCGTGAAATGCCAGCCCAGCTTTTACTCGTGAGAACTCGGTTGTAAACATACCACGAAGAAAAAATATGGTTTTGAAAAACAAAGGACAGGCCACGAAATATTGAAAGTGAGTTTTGTAACGTAAAAGGTTACTTTGCCAACGATTTATAGAGAAATAAAGCTTATTTGGAATGTTTTGTATACATAAATTTCAATAGTGTATTTATTTTTTTCGCCACCTTAAAAACACTAACTCACGCAAAAAACTTTCGGAATCACCGACACAGAAAAATTCTAGTTATTTTTCCGTTCCTATTTGAAAGAGAATATCTGCATATCGTAATGACGTAACATAACATCATATAACAACTAAAATCAGTGCTCAAGTGTGGAAATTAACCGAAATTGCAAGTGTATTTATTATTTTCTCCATGACTGTATTTATAGATTCAGTCAAAAGGAACATAATTCTGTCTAAAGTTTTGTTTATTTTAATAGAAATTTAAACAACTATTTCGGCTTAGTTTTTCCCTTGTCGAATTCGTTCTTACGGCAGAACTATGTCTCGGACTACACATTGCAGCTGAACTAAATACTTTCCGAGCAGTTGCAATGGTGTGCGTAATACCAGAGGTAGTTGTCACTTTGTTTTGTTTTGGTCATTATAGTGCCGTTCTACGCATAGTTGTCCCATGTTACTTTTGGTCGATTTTCGTTTTTTATCGCCAATGAGTCTATTTTCATGTATATTTTTGAAAAACTTTTAAAAACAACATTGTTTGTTCAGAAAATCTTGAAAAACCATACCAAGTCTGTTTGTCCCATCGATGATTTTCTACACATATTTGTCCCACTAGATTTTTTCTATTCTAAATCATCCCACATACCACTAATTCCCATATTTACAACTTGGAAAGTGCTACAGAGCACTAAAGACTTCCTAACAACGTTTGACTACATTACGGGTTTCAGAAAGACGGTACCGAAAATCACTTTGCTTGATTATTTAAATGCAGTACGTTCATATCCTTGTTAGGGATACCTAAACCTTGTTTGCTGGTTTGTAATATGAATGCTTTTCCTTTTCGAGCATAAAAGAAGATAAACGCTTGAGATTTTGACACATCTTTTTTTTTTATTTTGACACACAATTTTGATTGATGATTGATGATTGATAATTGTGACACAACACATGTGAATGTGTTGGTGTCTTCAAAACTGCACTCTGTTTCTTTCGCGGATCGTCCGGGACAGAAAAAATAATAGTCCGGAAAATGAAAAAAAAAAACAGTCATAGGACAAAGTATAGTCCGCGGTGTAGCTACACCGCAAAAACGAAAACGACATCTAATAGTTTTGATCGAATCAATCGCAGTACCAGACAAACTTTAATTAAAATGAACTTACAAACCAAAGATGCAAAGAATCAAAACCACATAAAATTTTCAACGAGCTTTTTAGCAAACCAGAAAAAAAAGTTCTATTGAGGCAGAGTAAAATAGTACATAATCACCTATATGATTGAATCATTATACAATACTTAAAACTAGACCCAATCTGAACGGGAAACAAATCCAAATCTATATTATTAACGAGATGAATGAACCTATCGATTAAATCTCAGAGAAAAAAAAATTAATTTAAATTGAGTCTGATGCTTGATCCGTTTCAAAGTCCTATTGGTGCTGAGCTTTAATCTTGTTTTACATGCACTCCAGATTATACTTGCTCTTGATTTGTCTCTCATCAACATAGATCATTAACCCCCCGTACGATTAGGACAACCTTCAGGAAAAATTAAAATGAAAAATTGATTTGAATTTTTGAAAAATTTGTCTGTTTGTTCATTTATATATTATTGAAATTGTAAAATCAGAAACAAAATGCGATAAGATTCCAACAAAAATATGGGTAAACAAAATCTCTTAACAAATAGGAAAACATCACAGTGTTATCCCGATCAGAAGAGCATAACTAAAAAATTACAAAATTCTATCAACGCGAGATACAAATAACCTATTTTGATACAATTTTATATTTTTCCATGTAATTTTGATAACAAAATTGAATCTGAATGTGTTATAATAACAAAACCTGAAATGAAGTTGTTCTGAAACAAGTCTAACTAATTTTTCGTTTTTATCAAAACCTGTTGTTTCTAACAATATCTGTTATTGTATTGTTCTATACACTATCTTATTTTGTTAGAAGCTGATACATTAGTAACAAATTTTGATATGTGTTTGATATTAGTAGAATAATTTCTGTTATAATTTCTGTTATTTTAACTCCTAACGGGATCAAATTGAAAACACAGCCTGTTAGGTTTTTCCCGTGACAAACTAACAGCTTCTGTTACATTTTTGTTTTTTCTTTCTGATCGGGATTATAACAGGTTGAATATTTTCAGGATCAATCTCTCCTCCTTCTCCCTCTCCGTATTTAAATTTGAAGTACAGGTATTCCTCGTTATAATGTAACCTACGTTACAATATAACATCTTTATAACGTAAATCGATATATTATAGGGTAGGAAACATATTCTAAGCAGCTTTAGGAACCGCCTGACAGACGAAATACTCGAAATGTGCTAGGTGAAATTCAAACAGTAGTATATCAATCTGTTCTTTATCGTTTTCTCTGTCAGAACTTGTTTACAGACTGTAAAACAATGTTAGCCATCGTTAACAATAATCAATTGAAGTTACAAATCGAGGGACACTATTCCAATCACCCCGAACCTATTTTAAGCAGTTTCAATCTGTTTTGCAGGCTTTTTTTGCAGCACCCGGAGCCACCTGAATGTCTGCAATATAGGTCGATTTGTTTAAAATGATGTTTGTTCACAGATTTTTTGTGATTACCGGTATTTCTTATATTCGTAAGATAGCTAGACAATCAATGTTTTCGTTTTCATCATTGAAATTGTCGATATTGATCAACATTCAGGAGTTTGAGGCCTGTTTTCTTCGACTGATTAAAATAGGCGCTACTGCTTAAGCCGTTCCTTACCCTAATATTTCACTTCACACAAGGTAATATTAAATTTTAAAATTGAAATAAATTTTAAATTTACTACGGAGCATTGAAAAGTGCTTGAATAATCATGAATATCTTCATGCAAAACGAAAACAAACATTAGGTAGCAAATAACACATGTTCCTCAAATATGTTTGTTGTTCAAGTCACGTTATAGTATAATTTCTGTTGTGTTAGTGTTACAGTACTTGTAAATTGTAAATCATGTTCAAAACAGTAATAAAAGTCACTCTCTGGTGAATTTAGTATGAAAAAAACATGATTCGATATAACGTAAACTCGCTGTAACGTAACGTTTAAAAAATAATAATTTCGTTATAAAGAGGAATACCTGAATATAATGATTTTTCGCTTTTATCAACAGTCGTTTTTATCACTACTCGCCAAATTCACGCTCAATTTTCTCACGGTTTTTTTTTTCGTTGTTATCACACTTTAAAAAAAAAAATTCAAATTAAGAATAATGTACTTCCTGTTGCAGAAAATGTACTCGAAACATCATTTTCATTTGTGCCTTGTGTCCTTGCATGTGTATAGTTTCATGAACTCAATCGATTTGATCAATTTTCTGAGGCAACCAAGTTTGTGTCATAATTTTAAGAAAAATGAACCGTGAAATACGTATTTCATTGACTTTAAAGCAAAAATTACGTATTATTCGGGTAGTTGAGAAAGAAGATCTGTTAACAACTTAAAAATCCCTACAGTTTGGTCCTCATAAAGTGTGTTCCACAATTTCACACAAACAAGCATTAGACTCTGCTAGCTATGCTAAAGAATGAGCAGTACAAAACATATTGATATTGCATGTATAATAACTGTGAGAAAGTCCGCGAAAATTCAATGGAGAAAAATATCAATAAATAACTTTTTCTTGTTTAACCATTTGTATTTTGAACTTACATTCCATTCAACTATGCAAGTGCATCATTTTACTCAAAATATCATAAATTTTAATTAAAACCAACAGAAAAAAATTAATTTTTATCATTTCGCTAAATTGACGGTTTCGCCAAATTCACGGTAAATTTTTTTTTGACCGTGATAAAATCGAAAAAAGCACTGTACCTAGTAATTATTTTTTTTTAGAATATTCTAGTTACAATACTCTTTTTGTCTATTTTTTGGGAGGTGAGAAATGAACATCGAGTTTATTTGTGACAAAACTGTCTCAAAGGGGTGCAAAAGTTTTATCAAAACTGTCAGAACGTAACAAAAAATAAAAGTCCAAAGAAATCGATTATGTCTGTAAAAATAGCAGAAAAATCACAAAATAAACATTGACAAGAAATTGGATATTCTACAGGATAATAAACTGTATTAAAATAACAACTATTCATTCTGCATGAACTGGAAATGAGATTGAACACCCGAAAAAAAAATAACATTAACAAAACATTAAAAAAAATCATTCTGTGCCGAACACGCATCAGTATCGGACGTGTGATCGGTGATCGCTCCGATAGAATATAAAACAAAAGACGTGTGAACAAGTGTTGGCATTGTTTGCCTGGTCAAGTGAAATAAATCCGGGTTCAAGGTCGCGCCTTTGTGCAACTGTTTCGCATCGTGACTACCAGCTGGTGCGTAAGCCGATTTGGCTGCTGGCTGAATTGTGCTACAGCAGTGGACGAGACACAAAAGAGGCAAAAGAAGAAGCCATCAGTTGACAGTGAGTTGTATCGCTGTGTGGAGTGATCTCACACCTGGCTCGCTGCTGGTGGCTGTTTGGTGCTGCTGTATTGGTGCTGCTGGCTGTAACGGCTGCAACTTCGAACGATCGGACAACCAACCTTACTGGAAGGGAGAAGTAAAAAGGTACGTGCTCTTGTCGGCGCTAGTGCGCTAGACTTAGCGGGATGGATGTAGATCCCTCGCCTCCCGCGCCACCATCCCCGAACCCCCCTGACCCTGACCCTTCTGTTACCCCCTCCCCTGTTCATTCTTCAGTCCCCCCTCGCCCCAGGCTTTACCCAGACGGAGCCCAGGGCAGCTATGCTGTCTATTTTCGGCCAAAGGCGGGACCGAAATCGAAACAGTTGAACCTCTTGCAGATTTCCAAAGACCTGACGAAGGAGTACAAGGGCGTGACCGAAATTTCCAAGGTCCGGCCTAACAAGCTCCGTGTCGTGGTCAGTAACCTGAAAGAGGCCAACGCTTGCTCTGAGCTCTTCACACGCGAGTATCGCGTTTACATACCCGCACGAGACGGGGAGATCGACGGTGTCATAACCGATTCGAGTCTGTGCGTCGAGTGTATACTGGAAAGTGCCAAAGGGTGCTTTAAAAACAAAACCTGTCCCGATGTAAAGGTGCTCGACTGCAAGCAATTGCGGTCAGCATCGATCATCGGTGGCAAAACAGTATACACTCCGTCAGACTCGTTTCGAGTTACGTTCGCCGGGTCAGCGCTACCAAGCCACGTCTCGATCCACCGGGTCCGTCTCCCTGTGCGGTTATATGTGCCTCGCGTCATGAACTGCCTGAATTGTAAGCAGTTAGGCCACACCGCCGCCTACTGCTGCAATAAGGCACGTTGTGGCAAGTGTGGGGGGAATCATGCGGATGATTCCTGCAGTAAAAATGCTGAAAAATGTATTCACTGTGGGGAGAGTCAGCATGAGCTCTCGACATGTGCGGTGTACATGCAGCGCAGGGATAAAATAAAAAGGTCTCTCAAAGAGCGTTCGAAGCGTTCTTACGCTGAGATGCTGAAGAAGACCGTTACCACTTCTCCCATTACATCAAACCCCTATGATCTGTTGTCCTCTGATGAAACCGATTCTGACGATTCACCAGCGGGAACAACTTACGCCAATCCTGGGGAGTCTAGAAAGAGGAAAAATATTTCCTCTCCTAAACTTCCCAGAAAAGGTCCTAAGATTTCTCAAAGTGAAATGAAAGTTACAAACAAACCAAAAAGTCCAGCGGAAAAACCGAAGCAAACTCCTCCTGGGCTTGCAAATTTAAAGTCCCAGAAGGAGTTACCAGCACTGCCAGGAACATCTAAAACCCCAGTTGTTCCTTTTGCACATCCAGTTGATGAAACAAACTCTGGATTAGTGAAATTTTCTGACATTGTGGACTGGATTTTTGAAACATTCAATGTACCCGATCCAATTAAAATTTTTCTTACAGCATTTCTCCCAACAGTTAGATCATTTTTGAAGCAGTTGACTGCCCAACGGCCCCTCCTTGCAGCGATTGTATCCTTCGATGCCTAATTCAACTGCGTATATGAAGGATTCTATCTCTGTCTTACAGTGGAATTGTAGAAGTATTTTACCAAAAATTGATTCGTTTAAAGTTTTGATAAATAAAAACAAATGCGATGCATTTTCCCTTTGTGAAACTTGGCTTACTTCAAATATTGATCTCAACTTCCATGATTTTGATATTATTCGCCTTGATCGAAACACCCCATATGGAGGAGTACTTTTAGGGATTAAAAAGTGCTATTCTTCCTATCGTATTAACCTCCCCTTGATTCCAGGCATCGAAGTTGTCGCATGTCAAATGACAATACAGAGCGGGGGCCTAGTGTGGTTGGTAACGTCTCCGCCAACCACGCTCGATGCCTGGGTTCGAATCCCACCGCCGACATAGGTGTCGATGGTTGTGAAGTGGCGTGATCCACTCACAACCAACCCAACTGGTCTAGATTCAATCCTAGCCGACACCGGGAGATTTTCTGAGGCGAAAAATCTCTGGGATCACGCCTTCCATCGCATGAGGAAGTAAAGCCGTTGGCGCCGGTCCGTTAATAAACGGGTCGTGAGTTAGGGACCTGGGTGTGGAGTCGCCTCCCTGGGCGTCGGTAATTGGCCACAACAGTGGCGGAAATAGACCGACGGAAAATAAGCGAGAATAAAAAAAGAAAAAAATGACAATACAAAGTAAAGAGCTTTGTATTGCCTCAATATATATTCCTCCCAGAGCACAGGTTGGGCAACGGCTGCTCTTTGATTTAATAGAACTTCTTCCCTCGCCAGGTTTGATTTTGGGAGACTTCAACTCTCATGGTGTGGCTTGGGGTTCCCCCTACAATGATAACCGCTCCTCTTTTATCTATAACCTTTGCGATGACTTCGACATGACTATTTTAAACAACGGCGAAATGACACGTATCCCGAAACCTCCAGCGCGCCCAAGCGCTTTGGATCTATCCTTATGTTCGACGTCGCTACGGTTGGATTGCACATGGAAGGTAATCCTCGATCCTCACGGTAGCGACCATCTGCCTATTCTTAATTCAATTACAAACGGGTCAACTCGCATGCGACCAGTTGACATTCCGTATGACCTCACACGGAATGTCGATTGGAAGTTATACGAGGAAATGATTTCAAAAGCGGTCGATTCGATTCAACATCATCCACCACTTGAAGAATACAACCTCCTCGCGGGCTTGATTCTCGACGCCGCGTTGCAAGCCCAAACGAAGAAATATCCCGGCGTAACGATTAAAGAACGGCCTCCCACTCCGTGGTGGGACCAAGAGTGCTCCGAAGTCTACACGCAAAGATCCGACGCGTTTTTGGCCTACCAGAAGGGAGGTATACCTGGCGACTATTTACGGTATTCGGAGCTTGATACCAAGCTTAAAAGCTTGGCTAAAGCAAAGAAACGCGGATATTGGCGTCGGTTCGTGAACGAGACGTCGAGGAAGACATCGATGAGCACTCTTTGGAACACAGCCCGAAGAATGCGGAATCGCGTAACGGTCAACGAAAGCGAGGAGTCTTCAAGTAGGTGGATATTTGATTTTGCCAGGAAAGTATGTCCGGACTCTGTTCCTGAGCAAAATATTGTTCGTAATGCGTCTCCGGGCCACGACGCGATAGAATCACCTTTTATGATGGCAGAATTTTCAGTTGCCCTCCTGTCCTGTAACAATAACGCGCCTGGGTTAGATAGAATTAAATTCAACTTGTTGAAGAATCTACCCGGCAATGCCAAGAGGCGCTTGTTGAACTTGTTCAATAAGTTCCTGGAGCAAAACATTGTACCGCAGGATTGGAGGCAAGTGAAGGTGATCGCCATCCAAAAACCAGGGAAACCAGCTTCTGATCACAACTCTTATAGGCCGATTGCAATGCTATCCTGTATCCGGAAATTGATGGAAAAAATGATGCTCCGTCGTTTAGACCATTGGGTCGAATTAAATGGTCTACTATCAGATACTCAATTTGGCTTCCGCCGTGCCAAAGGGACGAATGATTGTCTTGCGCTGCTTTCAACAGATATTCAGCTGGCGTATGCTCGCAAAGAACAAATGGCGTCTGCGTTCTTGGACATTAAGGGGTCTTTTGATTCCGTTTCTATTGACATTCTTTCGGGCAAACTTCACCGACAAGGATTTTCTCCAATTTTAAAC
Organism: Wyeomyia smithii; assembly: GCF_029784165.1. Taxonomy (NCBI): domain Eukaryota; kingdom Metazoa; phylum Arthropoda; class Insecta; order Diptera; family Culicidae; genus Wyeomyia; species Wyeomyia smithii. The sequence continues at coordinate 59,218,218 of NC_073695.1, read as the reverse complement.
AATTTTTTGCACAATTTGTTGTCCGAAAAGCACTTGCATTTTACGCACGGCGATTTGGCAACTTTTCGCATGAGCTACATGGGTCTTCCCCAGGGCTCATGTTTAAGCCCCCTTCTTTACAACTTTTATGTAAATGACATCGACGAATGTCTGGCAAATTCATGCACGATAAGACAACTTGCAGACGACAGTGTAATCTCTGTGACTGTGAAGCTGCCGATTTGCAAAGACCATTGCAAGATACCTTGGACAATTTGTCTGCTTAGGCTTTACAGCTAGGTATCGAATTCTCTCCGGAGAAGACTGAGATAGTAGTTTTTTTCTAGGAAACATGAACCTGCTCAGCTTCGAACACAATTAATGGGTAAAACGATTTCTCAGGTTTTGGTACACAAATATCTTGGTGTCTGGTTCGACTCTAAAAACACCTGGGGTTGTCACGTGAGGTATCTGATGAAAAAATGTCAACAAAGAGTGAATTTTTTTCGTACAATAACCGGACAATGGTGGGGAGCCCACCCAGGAGACCTTATAAGGCTTTACCAAACAACGATATGTCTGTCATTGAGTACGGGTGTTTCTGCCACCGCTCCGCAGCAAACACACATCTGATCAAACTGGAGCGAATACAATATCGTTGTTTGCGTATCGCCTTAGGTTGCATGCAGTCGACCCATACGATGAGTTTGGAGGTCTTAGCTGGAGTACTACCATTGAAAAACCGCTTCTGGAGCCTGTCTTCTCGTATTCTTATCAAATGTGAGGTCTTGAACCGTCCCGTGATTGAAAATTTTGAAAGGTTAATCGAACTCAATTCTCAAACCCGTTTTATGACATTGTATTTCCATCACATGTCCCAAAATATTAACCCTTCTTCGAATATTCCAAATCGTGTCGACTTATCAAATACTTCTGATTCTACTGTGTTTTTTGATACATCCATGATAGAAGAAACTCGTGGAATCCCGGATCATTTTCGCGTGCAGCAGATCCCCAAAATTTTTTCCAATAAATATCGAAACATCAACTGCAACAATATGTTCTACACTGACGGATCACTTCTTGATGGGTCCACTGGCTTCGGTATTTTCAATAACAATTTAACCGTCTCCCATAAGCTCGATAATCCTGCTTCTGTTTACGTCGCAGAATTGGCTGCAATTAAGTACACCCTAGGGATTATCGAAAAAATGCCCACGGACCATTATTTCATCTTTACGGACAGTCTCAGTTCCATTGAGGCTCTCCGATCGATGAAAGATGTTAAGCACTCTCCGTATTTCCTGGGGAAAATACGGGAACATCTGAGTGCTTTATCCGAAAAATCTACTCATATTACCTTAGCGTGGGTCTCTTCTCACTGCTCGATACCGGGCAATGAGAAAGCGGACTCTTTGGCTAAGGTTGGCGCAACAAACGGTGATATTTATGAAAGACCAATTGCTTTTAATGAATTTTTCGCACTTGTACGTCAGAATACGATCATCAGTTGGCAAAATGCTTGGACCAGAGGGGAATTGGGAAGGTGGATACATTCCATAATCCCCAAAGTGTCGACGAACCCGTGGTTCAAGGGGTTGGATGTAGGTCGGGATTTCATTTGCGTGATGTCCCGGCTTACGTCCAATCACTATAGATTTGACGCGCATCTCCGTCGTGTTGGGCTCGGGGAAAGTGGTATCTGTGCCTGTGGTGAAGGTTATCACGACACAGAGCATGTGGTTTGGTCATGCCCTGTACACCGTGACGCCAGGTCTAAATTAATAGCTTCCCTGCAGGCCGAAAGTAGGCAGCCGGCTGTTCCTGTTCGTGATGTCTTGGCGAGCCGTGACCTATCCTACATGCCCCTTATATACGTTTTCCTGAAATCCATCCACGCCCCAGTTTAATCCTATTCCCTTCCGCCTACATCCAACCAAATGACAAGAACACGTTAAGGCCCCGGATCCGGAAACAGCAACTAGACCCGCACGATACTCTCAGGTCCCGAGGGAGACAACCCAATATGCCAGTCCGTAATATCTTGGCCCAGCAACGGAACATATTCAATATGCTGCTTACCTATGGCGATGGAAAACCATCGAACAACAAATCAGTGCTATTAATGCAAAACATTCTAGCTTTAATTAGATTTAGTTTCAGCTCGTAGTCGGCAGCGAGGATAAAAAATTTGCTTTTAGTTATTAAGATACTTTAGAAAGTAAGCTACCAGATATAATTGGCGCCGTTAAACATTAAATTGTATTTGTGCCGTGTCAAATAAATTATAGATGAAGAAAAAAAAACATTTAAAAAACCTTAAAAATTGCTGTAATTGTACATAGTCATACCATGATTTAACTATGTTTTTCATTGTAGATACATCAATTTTACGTAAAATATCATTGTCCAGAACAATAAAAAAAATCGTTTTTGCCATTTTTACAATGAAAAGGGGGGGTCGTTATGTATCTTAACAGCATATTTTCAGGCATTTTTCCCAGACATTTGGAAGTTACTGACAATGTTTTTCATGGTAAAATTATTGTCGGTGGTAGATTCAACAACAAAAAACGTTGTTAAAACATGAGACAAATCGCGCGAAAAGAACGATGGTCGAATATCGACCATTTTTGATTTGAATGAAACTTTGCACACGTATTTGGCTTAGCAAACTGAGCATTTTTCACAGGTGGAGAGATTTTTTACACCCACGAGTTACATTCTAAAAGGGCGTATGCCTTTTGGCACAGGTTTTATTCAAAGCATTGTAGCCCAGAAACCGTTGATTGTATAGAAAAATTGTCTGAAAATGAGTTGTAGGAAATTAAAATTGCACCATAAAAAAAATATACACTGTACAAAAAAAAATTTTTGTGACCAAAAAAAATTAAAAATAAACATTAAATTTCAATTTAAAAAAAAGAATTGAATTTTTTTATTTTTTTTTTTTGAAGAAACTTGACGTTGATTCGCAACTTTTTAAAAAAAGTCCAGGATGGAGAAATGAAGAATGTTTTATAATGGTAGATTAATTTTTTTATAAATATTATAATTGAAACATTTTTCAAAGTATTTGTATTATGATGATTTTAAAAGATGCAAAGAGTCATTTTGAATCAAAAAGCTTTTGGTAGTAAACATTCTAAAGGCATCGGTTTTCGAGTTATTTTAAATTTAAGCTCGAAAAATTATTAATATTTCGGAATATACACGTTTTTCTTAATTTGTCCATGGTTCTCCAGCAAAAACCATACATTCATTGGAATGCTTGATCAAAAATATACAATTCATTCTTTGACAACAAAACGATTGGATAAATAACTAAACCTTGGCCTACCTACACGTTCCCCCTTGCCGAATGTTTTATAAAAAAATATGTTTGTCATGCAACACTACCTACTTGTTTACTAATAATAAATGTTTGTAATGTACGCAACCACTAACTACTGGGTTACCAATAATATCTGTTTTCGTATATAAATCGATTGCACTACTCCAGATATGTTAGTAACAGTTTTCATTTTGTGAAGATGAATAAAGTGAAAATGGAATACACCAAGCCCAAATGCTGTAAACCCTTTCCTGATCATCGGTGCTCATCAAGCTTACGCAAATTAAAAAAAACCTTATTGCAAAATTAAAAATATTGAACAGTCAAGCTCATTTTAATACGTCTTTATCAATTTGTGATTCGTTTAGTTATTGGAATGATAGTCAAGCCACCATTCATCCCTTCGTTGTTTACTATTCAGAATCTGGAACACTGAAGAATATCAGCTTCATCATAATATCGGAAGTACTCCATTATGATACTGTTGCGGTTCAGGTGTTCATTGCCAAATTAATGAGTTTTTTGAAAACAACAATACAGTTGAAAAAAGCGATATTAATGTCTGATGGAGCTGCCTCACAATATAAAAATAGAAAAAACTTTGCAAGTCTTTGCAAGTTCAAAACAAAATATAACGTCGATGCAGAGTGGCATTTTTTTGCGACTACTCATGGTAAAGGCCCATGGGAGTCAATTGGTTGCATATTAAAACGAATGGCAGGAAATGCAAGTTTAGCTAAAGAACATGAACACCCTATTACAAGCGCAAAAGAATTGTATGATTGGTCTAATCAGCAAAATAATGAAAAATCATCAAAAATGTCATTTAGTTGGGTATCATATGAAGAATATGAACAAGGAGTAACAGAATGGAGCAATATTTTCCAAAAAATCTATAATAATAGCTGCCACACAAAAGTATTACTCTTTTGTTCCGATTTCATAAAATAAGATACAAACGAAGCTGTTTTCAAAAGATGACGAATCATTTACTTATGATGTATATAAAATATAAGGTGAAACTAGTTCTGTAAAGTATATATGTCATAAAAAAATATGTTCCTAAGATAATAAAACTCGAAAATAAATATTTGATTCTTATATATATATATATATATATATATATATATATATATATATATATATATATATATATATATATATATATATATATATATATATATATATATATATATATATATATATATATATATATATATATATATATATATATATATATATATATATATATATATATATATATATATATATATATATATTTATATCACTTAGAACATTTAACTCTTTTCTTGACAACCGTTCGCCCAATCGTTTTGTTGGCAAAGAATGAATTGTATATTTTTGATCAAGCATTCCAATGAACGTATGGTTTTTGCTGGAGAACCATGGACAAATTAAGAAAAACGTGTATTTTCCTAAATAATTATAATTTTTCGAGCTAATATTAGAAATAACTCGAAAACCAGTGCCTTTAGAATGTTTACTACCAAAAGCTTTTTAATTCAAAGTGATTTTCTGCATATTTTAAAATCATCAGAATACAAATATTTTAAAAAATGTTTGAATTAGAATTTTCATAAAAAAATTATTCTACCATAAAAAAAATATTTTTCATTTCTCCATCCTGGACTTTTTTTAAAGTTGCGTATTAACGTCGAGTTTCTTTAAAAAAAATGAAACAAAAATTCAACACTTTTTTTTTAAATTGAAATTTAATGTTTATTTTTAATTTTTTTTTGGTCAAAAAAATTTTTTTTGTACAGTGTATATTTTTTATGGTGCATTTTTAATTCCCTTCAACTCATTCTCAGACAGTTTTTCTATACAACCAACGGTTTCTGGGCTACAATGCTTCGAATAAAACCTGTGCCAAAAGGCATACGCCCTTTTAGAATGTAACTCATGGGTGTAAAAAATCTCTCCACCGGTGAAAAATGCTCAGTTTGCTAAGCCAGATACGTGTGCAAAGTTTCATTCAAATCAAAAATGGTCGATTAAATTTTCGCGTATTTCCAGGCGATTTGAAATGATTTTGCTCACATGGTAATGACAACAATCGTTTACAAGCTTATACAGTAAAATACCGTGTTTTTATGAACAATAAAAAAACACGGTATATTAATGTAAGTACAAGCGTGTGTCCTACAATATAGATAGAAACCGGAATTTTTCGCATATTGCTTGTAAATCAAATTTCGTTCACCCAATGGGTTTCGTGATATTCAAATTGTTTCACTTTCTCCATTCCCAAGTAATACATCGTTATTTGTAAAAGTAATGTGAACCAGTGAAAATTACACAATAAGAATGTTATGGTAGTCCCAAGCACCATTCATCTGGCTCATTTCGCAATTTCATTGGTTCGACCAATCACGGAGGACAACTACTGGCACTCTACCTAAGCTAAGCTAAGCTGAGCTCAAACAATTTGAATGATCTTCGCCCTCATATAAGTCTTTTTATGAGGTTAATGATAAGCTTTGCAGTATTCTTCTGAGGAATTGGTGTTCTTGTTTTTTGTTTGTTATTTTTAAACAAACGTTTTGGAAAAAACAGTTTAGTTTTCGAAATTTACTACAATCATTTGATCAGCGTTTAATCAACTTTTGCTGATACGTGTAATATTTTTATACAAAATCACACTTTTAATTTTTGTGGGGTATTTTAAAAAATCATTATAAAACAGTATTGTTTACCAGAAAATAGTTTTAATTATGATTGTCACAAATTTGATTCAATTGTGTAATTTTTTGGTAGTTTCTTCAGAGCTGAAATTTATGGTGATAAATGGAATTGTAGAATATTTTACAACACCGTTGAAACTTGAGTAAAAGCTATTGTCAAGATTGTTTATGGAAAACATTTCGTTACCATGGGTTTTGACTGGAAAAAATTCAATCGTAGATTTTAGGTAATTTATGTAACGTTATCTATGTACAACACATTTCTTGGATATCTTTTTTTTAGGGGGGGGGGGGGGGGGAGGAGTTTGTAATGATTTATTTATGTACTAAAACATCTATTCAGAATTAATATTGTGTGTTCAAACGGTGACATTCCAACACTATTATATATATTTGTACGCTTTTTTATATTATTGAATGTTATTAGCTTTCGCAGTTAAGTTAATGTAATTGTAGGAAAATTATTAAACCTACTTGTCAAGGAGAAAAAAAAGGAATGAAACAAAACTTAAAATAAATTTAAAAATATCTCACTGACTATACAGTGAGCTAATCGTTGCAATTGAGGATTACAACGATTTTTGTCGGAATTTGTTGATAATTTGGCTTGACATATTTTCTAATGTTTCTACATTGATGAGCCTTTGTAGCTCGTTCGTGCTAAACCGGGGAGGATGCTTCAAAATCATTTTTAAAAGTTTATTCTGAATCCTTTGATGTGTCTTCTTCCTGGTTGCACAACAACTTGTCCAGATGGGAACTGCATATAACATTGCTGGCCCAAAAATTTGTTGGTAAATTAACAGTTTATTCTTGAGACAAAGTCTAGAATTCCTGTTGATAAGAGGATATAAACATTTGATGTACTTATTGCACTTTGACTGGATATTTTCAATGTGCTCCTTGAAAGTAAGATTCTTATCATAAATTAGCCCTAAGTATTCAACTTGATCAGACCAATTCAAGACCACACCGTTCATCTTAATAACGAGGTTATTGGTGGGTTTGAGAAATGAAACTCCTGGCTTATAAGGAAAAATAATTAATTGTGTTTTAGAAGCATTAGGGGAAATCTTCCATTTCTGCAAGTATGAAGAAAATATATCTAAACTTTTTTGTAGCCGACTGCATATAACACGAAGGCTTTTTCCTTTTGCGGAAATTGTATCGTCACAAAACAGAGATTTCTCACAACCTGGTGGGTAAATCAGGAAGATCAGAAGTAAAAATGTTATATAAGATTGGGCCCAAGATATTCCCCTAAGGCACACCAGCTCTAACAGTTATGCCAAACACTGTCGAATGCCTTTTCTATATCTAGAAGAGTAGCTTCAGTCGAATAGTCTTAAGATTCATTAGTTCGAATCATATTTGTTACTCTGAGTAACTGATAAGTAGTGGAATGCCCATGGCGCATTTCTTGGAATTTTTTGTGAAAATAATAATATAAACCAGTACTGTTGTTGTTTTTTAAATAACGACACTTTACACAACAGTGGTGCATATATGTTGGATAAACCAACACTCTTTTTTGGGAGATTTTAAAATGAAAAAAATGTTTTGTGGAATTTGAAAAGCTGCTACATCGGAACTATTTATTGCACCATATGTTTGACACTCGAATTGACTATTCATGAATTTGATTTATTATTCGATAATAATCCAATGCCATATAGGTTAATGTTTTGAATGACAAGTTAAGGTATCTGGATTGAGAAATATGGTACAACTAGTTAGTGGACCTTGCTTTGGAACAAAAATGAAACTGAACTTCAATTCACCCCAGCAACTGTGTTCCACTAAGAATAACTGCCAACTGCTTTATCGATTCTACCAATCCGCAGTTTTGCGACACCTTTAACATTCGTTTCCGAGTGCTGCAGGTGCCTGCTGGCACCGGAGTTTCACGCTAGACACTGGTGCTGAACGTAGTAGAATGGGATTGCAAAATGAAAAAAAAAGAAAAAAGAATATCAACTCACCTTATGGGTCACGCCGATCAGCCTTTACAGTCTGGCACTTTCGCTTCTACCCGGTGTGCAACACGGTACTTCACTGCACCCCATCGTCGCCATCAGCATCATCGTCATCATCATCGTACTGTTCCGAGATCAAAGTTGGGTGCGGCGCACGCGAGAGAGACAGAGAGAGAGATAGAAAAAAACGAACAGTCTGCGCCCCTGCCCCCGGTTCCAGGTGGCCTGCGAGCCTTCCCCGGATTAAACCGGAAATGCACACTGCACGGCACAAACTACTGCTCTCGGTTGGGACGTGTGGAGGACCACACTGGAGGATGCTGGACGTGCGACGTGTGACGGGATGTTGTGCTGTGGCGCGCGCGTTTGTCCGGAACAGAGACACTCTTGTTAAACTTTCTGTTCTACGCGACAAATTTTTCCCTTGTTTTTTTTACGCTGCCTGTCGCTCGCATCATAGTTTATTAACTCAATTTAACTTTTGTTCGAGGATTTTGCTCTTGTTTTGCTTGTTTTCGGCCGCCACTGGTCAACTTCAATCGGGAGTTTGGCTGACTCTGGATGCGGTACGACGTGGCGGTGATCGTTCTGGCAAGATCTCCACGGCAGGATCAAACGGCTTACCGGTGCGTGTGTCGCTGGATCGATTTTCCGATTAATCACTTTGAAAACTTTGTCGATTGAATGGATTCGGTGATGAACTGAGTTTCGCTAGCGGCTCAAAATGTTTGTGTTTAACGAATGCCCGATTTCAAAAAAAGTAATTATTTGTAGTGAAATGAGGAAGAATAACTAGGCAAAGGTGCGGCAGAAACGAGAACGGATAAAAGAAGAGTTGCGAAAAAAAGTAATTAAATTTTGATCAAATAGCCATTATTCGCTGGACTAACAGACGGCAGAAGGCCCTGCGGGAGAGCAAGGAGCGGAAAGTAAGTTCCAGTTTTTCCTGGCAGGATTTTTCCGGAGAGAGGCGGAAAATTCCATGAAAGACAAATAAAAGCAGTGTGGAAAATACACATAGAGTAAAGCAACAGATTGTGGCAATAGAAGTGTAAAGGCAAATTTCCGTGTTTTTGCTCTTCGCAAAGGGTGCTGCAACTTTTTCTGTTTAAATAAGTGTCTGTTGTTTTTCGGGAAGTTTCAATCCCTTTGGCTGAGTAAATAGATTTTCTGCTCACTCTTTTTATTTTTGTTGCTTGCCGGCGTCGTGCAGCTCCGGGAAAGGCACTTGGCTGTACCGAGTTGAACTATTTCTGGTGGTGTTTGTTGATAAAAACGAACACAAAATTGGTTGAATTCGGAAAGTAGGATTTTTATAGGTATGCTAATTTGATGTTTAACTAACCCAAAAAAACTTAACCAGCCTAGTATAGGAAGCGAGGCACACGAAAATTCACTCACGATGTTACTCGTACCGCTAGCGACTGACGACTGACACATTAGTTGGTTGCTGAACATAAGGTTCTAAAAATTGGTCCTCGTTCTAGCCACCTAGGGTGCGGTACTCCCTACGTATACACACTTGTTGAAGCCCTCGGCGGCAGGAGAACCGTATGGCTTCAGTGAAAACACACGACAACGACTACGAGTGCAGCTTTAGCCGTTGATAACTCGTAGTCCTCTTTGGAGCCGAAGCACCCCGAGCTACGCAGTAGTAGCAGTCGAGCACCCACACAGTGTTGCTCACAGTCGCACGCACCACGGGAGGCCAATTTGATAACGTGGCCGTTCCGCTGCTCGAGCAACAGTTTGGAGGCACAGATACCGACACAACTTTGAGCAGGAACCGATAGTGATTATGCGCAAACTCACCGCAGCTCGCACAATTTACCACCCGCATCATCCTGCCATCGGAAAATACACGCGCTCTTCGCCATGTCGTTCCCCTCCTGCACTCGTATGTTCCGCCGATTCGGTCGGTTTTGCTTACGACACGCGCCTGTTGCACATCATGAATACATCCAACGCAAAAGCCTACAATACACTACGTGATTGACAGCTATAGCCTCCGCATGGCCGTTCATATTTTCTCATATCTCTCCAATATCTCCCAATACTCCAATCGATAACTCTCCCCACCCGATTTCCATCGAAAGCACCCAACCCATACCAAAATTTTCCTGCACCCCAAACCCCTCCTCATCCCACGAGGGTGTGCTGCGGAGGGTGTATCTGGCGTAAAAACACATTCATTCAGCAAAATACATACAACAACCAGTTTCCTCCGTTCCCTCGCTGCAAACCAACAATCATGCACGCAACTGCTTACTTCCAGCCAGCCAGCAGTTTGTCAGGCAGTCAGTCAGTCAGTCAGTCAATCCCCAATGATATGCGGCAGGGGGTTGTGCTGTGCAGCACAACCGCACCGTCCGCCTCGTCCCCGTAGTGAGTGAGTGGTCCAGGGCATTCCCACAGTTAGTAAAGCCGGAGGCCGGAAATGTGACCGTGTCTTCGGTATATCATCCTTCAACAGGCAGCCTGACTGCCTGCTCCGAAAGGATTCGATCAAGCCGAAACAGATGGAATTCCGTTGCTAGAGGCCGCCAGCAGCAATATGGCTTGGCGAAAAAGCGTGCTGCTGTCTTGCACGGTTTCCGCAGCATTTGCCTAGCATATGGAGTGGATTTTTCTTTCCATATGGTGTGAAACTTTGGCTGCACAGAGTACTTTAAGTGTAGGGAATCCACCCAGTTTATGATTTTGGTTTGGTAATGTATGGTTTCGGAAAATATTGTGCAGGAAATAAAAAGCGGTCCTGAAACATGTTGATGTACTCGACAAAATGATCGATGATTTTGTGTTTAACGCCTTATTTCTTATCTCTCCCTAAATTGTTACGGCAAACCAGCATCTTGAAGTTTGGAGGTGAAATATTATTTCAATAATTAGGTTCATCTAGACACTTTAATGGGTTTATCATTCTGTTCTTTCGAAAATGCTTCAAATAATATCGTAATGTTATTAAATCGCACTTTCAAATTTAATTTCATTCTAATTTACCGCACACGAACAATGAATTTTCATGTTAGTTTTTCCCTCAAGTGTTGTTTACAATCTTATCGACAATGATCACTTGACTGTTTTTCACTAAAATCTCAATAGATCATTGCACACAAAAAATAACGTTACATTTTTGATACTTCCCACGAGTTTGTTTACAAGATATAAGAACTTTTTTCCATTCACCGTTTAGTGTGAAGTGAGAATAAATGATACGAGTGCGGAACAGATCGGAAAACTCTCCGCCTATGGGAATTCGCTACAACCAGGCAGTAAAATGAAGCGTAATATGAGCGTAAAAATTTCACAAGTCCATGTAAACCATGTAAACAAACCCGCGAGAACTGTCAAATCTCCTTGTTCTTCTTTTTTTGTGACTTCACCGTGCAATGATCTATAAGTCACATAATTTCCATGAAAACTCGCTACTATTATTTCAGTTTCAGTTCAATTGCAAAAGTCAAAGTATACGCCAGTGTTGTCAGCACAGCTTATGTAAGTATTCAAAGCTAATAGTTTGGATTAGTATAGGATTTAATGTTGCCTATCACCCTTCAAAACAAACGTCGAACGTAAATTATAATCATGTTTCTATTCATGTGTGCTTAAAAAGGTTGCGAATAATCAAATTGCAATTAAACTGTTAAAAGTGTAATACATGAATATGGATTATTGACTTCACTTTCATTGATCTAATTTTCGAAAATCGAAAAATAACAATAGAGCTACACACAGCTTTTTTGTGCAATTTCATATATGAAAACAATGAATAGATATTCAGATTGTACTTATTATTATTCAACGCTCAAGCACTCCTCATATGCTTCATTGAAGCCTTATTTAAAAAACAAAAGATGGTATGTACTTTTGACGAATAATAGTTACTAATGCATGAGATGTCTCCATTGAATTTGAATTATAATGAAAATCTGACACAATGAGTGTGAATAAGACCCCTGGTACAGGACGTGAACTGGCTTTTAGTTATTCTTAATCAGTCAAAAAGGTCGACATTTTGTTTCTTTTTTATCAAAAAACTACCAGAAAGGTTGTGTACAAACCCACGACCGCAAGGTTGACGTAGAACTACTTAAAGATGTTTGACTTGCGTTTTTGCATTTGAGAGTAATCCATATTGAGCAGTACTTGACTGTTTTCCTGGTATCGGAAGTAAACATCTTGAAATTTAAATTGGCCGTAAATTGACCCTAGATGCCATTTTTAATCTTTTCAGTGTAACAACATTATTTCCAGAGAGTTATTTTATTAGTGTTGGGTTAAGGATACTGTAATGTAACAAGCAGCGTTATATAGTTCTATGTCAACCTTACCTTACCTTGAACTGGAAGAATTTTCTAGCGAATTGATCGTCCATCAAAAGTACTGTAACTTTCAGTTACAAAGTTTCAACAATCACTGATTTAAATAGCACGTAATGCGCTTTTTAATGCGTTCCGGGACATGGTAACGTCTATAATCTCGTCAGTGTTTATTGTCGGAGACCGAGTTTACCTCTGCATCTCCACGACTGCGACGGAAAAGAAGGGTTGCGTCACCGTGGTAAGTGACGGATTCGAACGATATTGCGCGCGACGTTAACTCATTACGAAGGCGAGGGAAGATTATCTTTCTTGTTTAACACCGAGAATCGGGGCGAGCGGGCGCGCGCGAAGACCATTCGTCACCAGGAGCATCTAAGTTATTGTTACCAAAACATAATATTCCTCGAAAACACACTCCGGCGAACGTGGTTCTTTGAATTATTCACGATATTTATGGACCGAATGAACCTTCTTCAATTTTCAATGTGCTTTTTTGTCAAACAGTTTTTGACAGTTTTTTGACATTCGAGAGCGTCCCTCTATGACAATAGTGGTATTGGAAAAATAAACACAACCAACAGAACAATGTTTTGTGACTATAACGTTGCCATCGAGTTCCCCTTACACAAATGTTTTTTTAAATAAGAAAAGCGAATTGAAAAGGTGGATTCGGGCTGTTACCGAAACGCGCTTTTTGTGTAAGTGCTGACATGAACGTCTTTATGAAAAAAAAACAGCTTCTTCTCTCTTCTACGTTCGTTATTCCTAAGACATCATCCTAAGAATGTCGAATCGACACACGAAGTACATTTTGACGTAGAACTACGTTTTTCTTTAGCCTACCACATAGGGATGTAAATAGGAAAACTATTAACGAAAAGGGGACGAAATATGTCCCTTTTTAAATGCTCATAAATCGGTTTGATTTCAACCGATTTCCTTCATTTTTGCAGTAATTGTTTGGAAAATTATACACGCATCCACCCAAATGTAGAAAATTATTGATTGATTATGCAAACTATTGTACTATTGATAATTGTCAAGCCTTGTTTAAACGAAAATTACGTCCTCTGATTGGTCGTTATATGATTGCTTCCCAAACACGGTCGACAGAATCATATACCTTGCAATTGAAAACATGCTGTTTGGCCTATATAAGAGCCTGTTTCAGCCGAAGCCGCTCATAATAGTTCTGGACAGCGACAAGTTGTCAACAGCAGTCGTCCTTCCTTAGCAGCAGCACTAGCCCTGTGGTTGGTCACCACGTCTCAGGAGCAGCGCGGTTCTTCTCAGCGTGTGTCGCCAGACTGCCATTATTCCCCCGTGTTAGGGCAGCATGAAGATCGTCATCACCAAATCCAATTTTGAACAGCAAAATGCCTTTTTTCAAGGCAAATAAACAAGTAACTGAAGGGTGAAAATCTCCTAGCATCAACACAAGCAAACATTCTTCGCGGGATCCTAGCAATCAAATTCTGTTGTAGTTTAATTAGTTTTAGTTTACCCCCACTGTTGGGACAGCACAAAGGCTGCGATCAACATAACCGATTTTGAATAACAAACTGCCCTGTTAGAACGCATTCACAAAAGCAGTTAATTCGAATATGCAGTACTGATATAAAGTCGATTCTATCAATCAGCATTAACAGAATTTCGTCGTCTCCCAGCTGCCAAGTTGCAACATAATGCAACACGCAACAACGAGCAAACGAAATCGCTTGATGTTACAAACCGCAATAAAATACGGGTTAAAACCGTTGCGTGTGTGAGAGCACCATCGGTGATTATTCGCTGGATACAAAAATCAAATGCAAATTGTGGAATAATTTGTCTGAAGAACATTAGGGAATGGAACAACTGAACTGATAGGGCGTGGCCTATTACGTAGCACCCTTTGGCTATAAAAGAGTGTTTCTGGGAAAACTAGCTACATTCATTAGTCGGAAGGTGAGCTGAATGGACCGGACCGTCCACAACGTTGACAGCAGTAGAAGCAGATACAGCACTCAGAAGTAACAGCGGGTTGCGCCTGTGGCTGCCTTCAAATTAAATAAACCACTTGCGCTGTGGTTGGTCACCATGTCTCAGTAGCAGCGCGGTTCTTCTCAGCGTGCCTCGCCAGACTGCCATCATTCCCCCACTGTTGGGGCAGCATAAAGATCGTCATCACCAAATCCAATTTTGAACAGCAAAATGCCTTTTTTCAAGGCAAATAAACAAGTCATTGAAAGTTAATAATTTTTGACAACGTAAGCAAGCATTCTGTGCGGATTCCAGCAGTTACATCTGTCGCGGCCGTCTAATTTACAGGAGGTGAAATAGCTTCCACAATGCATGTTGTCCGTGTATCTTAACTCCCCCACTGTTGGGGCACAAAGGTTGCGATCAGCAACCGATTTTGAACAGCAAAATGCCTTTTGACGTAGAACTACGTTTTACTTTAGCATACCACACAGGGATGCAAACTGAAAAACTGGGACGAAATTTGTCCCTTTTCAAATGCTTATAGGTCGGTTGGTTTTCAACCGATATTTTTCATTCTTGCAGCAATCGATTGGAAAATTATACACGCATCTGCCCAAATGCAGAAAAATGTTGTTTGAATCTACGAACTATTGCACTATTGAAAATTGTCAAGCCTTGTTGAAATAAAAATAACGTCCTCTGATTGGTCGCTTGCTTGCTGTGTGTGTGTAAGATATGGTGTGATGTGTGTATGGTATGATGATATAGTATGATGTGTGTGTGTGTGTGTGTGTGTGTGTGTGTGTATGATATGATATGATGTGTGTGTGTGTGTCTCTATGATATGATATGATGTGTATGCGTCTGTATGATATGGTATTATGTGTGTGTGTCTATGATATGGTATGATTTGTGTGTGTGTGTGTAACAGCAACAATATCGCATGCTTAGCCTGGGGGCTAATAGCGGTATCGATCAACTCGATTTTAGTTGAGTGAATTCGTTATCGATATTGTTTTTGGCACATTTTGTATGTGTAGGATAAGTACAATGATACACCGTGCCGCAGTGCTGAGTCGAGAAAATTTCCAGCTCGAAAAGATCCTCGACTCGATCGGGAATCGAACCCGATATCACAACCGTGAAGGAGAGCTAGCCGACCGACATCGCTAACCACAGAGCCACGGGGACCACACTGTGTGTGCTGTGTATGGTTTTTAACTCGGCACGTTCTGCTAACTGCTGAATCCGGTTCACGAAATTCACAACGCTTCATTAGTAGACATTATAACTCATTACCCAAGTAAAAATATTGGTTTTATCAAAGTTTCATAGCGATCAATACAGCCTAAAAAGCGCTATGAAACTTAACTCAATACGTTTTCAATGTAATAACCGGACTGCTAGCGAGGATAGATACATATCCACGAACAATCAGCGACAGAAATCGTATTCTGAGGAGACAGTTGAAAAAATACTGTACAATTGGGATGCCTGGTCACCTAGTAGAATGATTTGTTTGAGCCGAAAGCAAACTCGGTAATAGTGAATTTCTTTATTCCACGGAGTTAGTGCCAACTTTCGGGTAGAATAAAAATACTACAAGGTATACAGCCCTAGGGTTGTATGAAATGGTGACGTGGGACTAAACACTGTAATTAGGGGATTTTTTGTTACAAAATATACAGAGTCTGCAGACAGAATCAATCTGTTTGCTCAGTGACTGTACGTATTTTTATTTTCAGCCTCCCCTGGAAATCGATTTTTGAAATATGTTCAACAACACTCCAAATAATAATGTTTTTACTTAGCGATATTATGACTGTAGTATTTTTTTGTGCAAACAACATGCATTTGACAAAGTGCTTGTTGAAGAAGCACCAAGAATTTCTCATAATGCGTCAAAGTCAGAATTAACTCTATATCCTCAAAAACCAAATCCAATAATACTTACGTCATAATAATGAATGGTTTTGTCTTGTTTAACTCTGATTAAATAAAATCTATAATATGGATCTTACTTTCAAAATAATATGGAAGCCCCTAAGAAGATATGTTCAACAAAATTATTAACAAGTACCAGCAGAAAATCGTAGCATTCAACAATTCCATTTTTGTTTTTTGCTTGACATTTTTTCTCATTTGCCTACAACTATATACATTCGCTGTATTACGAAGACAGCTGATATACGTTTATTATGGTAAAGCTTAGAAGAATAATATATCATCTAACAATTTTGAAATGTAAAAAGATATTCTGAATGAATCTTAGTAAATAATCCAAAAATTCACCAGCATTCGTAGGCCCTTACTCTTCTATAAATGTGTATATTTGAGAATTTACTCTTTCGATACTATCCGGTTACGATTATTTAATGAATATCGAAGATAAAATTAAATAGAGATCCGTTGCAAAATCTTACAATTCTCGTTGAGTAACTTATGGTAATAATATTTATGAGATAAACTTTTAATCACCAACAACAGCAGCATTGCAGGTTTTCCTCGATGGCACATGAATAGAAATGAACGAACAAAAGTGTACCACTGCAATACGAATAGTACCGCTGCAGTACGAATAATAGTGCTGCAGTAAGAATAGAAGTGTACCGCAGGTACGAATAGAAGAGTACCGCTGCAATCATAGACGACGAGAAACCTGCGGCTCTTCAATCCACTGGTACTGTTGCTTTTACCAGCATGTTTCCTTTCAAGACATCAGTTTTTATTAGGTTATGAAAGCAGGTATAGAAATTGTTCTAAAATGGGGATTGTTTCAAACTTTCCGGAAAACTTTTACCTTCGAGACATCGTATTAGTCTAAGCTCATGGAAGCAAAAATAAATTGACCTATTGGGACGGGGAGACTCTGTCAATTTTTATTTCGATATTGATACAGGGAATATCACAGGGAACGGATGGTGTCCATTCACGTCGTCTGTGCTAGGAATGCTCGCATGCAATTGGTTCATTATTCGCGTAAATTTGTCATTAGAACTTTTTATCAGTTTCACGGCTTAGCAATGAAATTAAAATGATAACTAGCATATCAAAAAATTGTTATACATTTTATCTATCCAACAACATATTGATTATTGTTATCCATCATGTGGTTATGCTGTTATTAACGTTTGAAATCTGACGCAACATTTGCCAGTTTCATTTCCAATTTTACAGAATGCATCCCAGTATAGTGAACAAAGACGTAGTCCCACGTCAAAACGATTTCGATCTACGATCTAAAGCCTTGCTGGCCTTGCGTTAGTGTGCGTGAGACCATGTGCAATGTAAACATAATGCTGTCAAAATACTTTTCCCGTATATCCGTATATTTTTCAACTACGGCGATGACAAAATTCGCCACCCGACTCCTGCTTCTTCTCGATGGCTTCCAAATCTAAATCCGATTCCATTGATTCCATAACAAACTTATTTGCTGCAGCAAATATTTCTCGTTTGCGTTTCATGACTGCATAGAATGACGAATCACATTTTTCTTTTGTTTTCAACACCACCCGCGTGTTTTGACCGTTTTGACAGATACGATGTAATAGTATTGGTAAACCCACTCGAAACTGACAAAAGTTACAGTGCTAACCTGTTTTCGTTTTTTTCTTGTACTCTAATAACGCTTCTAAATAGAGTCGCTAATGTTTCATACAGTAACAAAAGTCATGAACTATGACAATGACTAAGATTATGCTCCAACTATTAGAAATATAGCATTTATTCCGACATATTGTCGCAATATTCACGCTAAATCTAAAATAACAACAATTTCTAGTGTGTTTCAACTGAAGATTCACTCTCCAACCAACTCTGTTTGAGAAACGGGCGGTCATGGGTTCTAATTATAGTAGAATCCGGCAATTCGATGCCAAAGGATTTTTAAGTGATACTGCGAAAACAAAAAAGGCCTCACTGAAAATCTTTTTTCGTTATTACACTCACGCACATTTCGTAAATATGGAATTCTTACGTTATAAAGCACTTTTGTTAATTGTATAGAACATTCGTATTGCAAGTTATTGAATAGAATTGCAACAGTCCGCATAATTTGTGCAATTCACAAATGTACTTAAGTACGAACGTGGATTACAACGAATAATTACATGAACGAAATTTTCGTGTTCTGTTATTTTTGGTTTCGTACAATGTATAGGATATTGCGTAAGCTTACTGATTTTTCCTATTATTTACATTATGCAGCGTTTGTTTGTACGATTGATATATGTTCATTTTTAAAACCTTTCTTTAAGTATACAAATGAAAATCTGAAAATAATTTACAGTTCTGACGAAAGTACCTTCGAATTTACTACGCATTGGTTTCGTTGCAGAAATCAACAGAAGGTTTTGTATTTATTTGGTCTTATTGAAGTGGGTTGGGTGGGGAAAAGTGGAATGACGTAACAAACATCGTTGAAAAAAAATAATCAAAAAGCAATGGTCCAAGATTGCTTCCTTGAGAAACACCCGACAGGTTAAAGAAGCTATCTGACTCAGTGTTGTCTAATTTAATGTACAGTGTGCGGTCTACGAGGTACGATTTCAACCACATAGTAAAATGGTGTTGTGCACCAAGGCGTTCGATTTTAACCAACAGAATATTGTGATCAACACGGTCAAACGCTGCCTTCAGATCTGTATAGATGGTATCCAATTGCGTCCCGTTCTCTATGTTTTTGATACAGTGCGACGTAAACTCTAGTAAGTTAGTCGTGATCGATCTACCTGGGTAAAATCCATGTTGGACTGTTGAAATATATGGCTTGAATTTACGGGATAAAACGTTGCCGACTAAAATCTCAAATAATTTTTCATCCAGCGTATAGAGACGTTTTTCTCCTGTAGTTCATCACATCGTGTTGGTTGCCTTTTTTGTAAACTGGAAATGGAATCAGGAAATATCCCTTGAGATAACGATTGATTAAAAATGATTCTTAGCGGAACACTGAGCGCGATGGCACATCTTTTCAAAACAATAGCTGGAATACCGTCAGGCCCAGCTGAAGAAGAAGGTTCTAGTTTTTCTGTGGCTTTGAGAACATTTTCGTTAGAAAAACTTAAATTACTAAGATTTACTACGTTATGAGGAACATTGCGAAGAACGCTCTGTAGTGCAGAAGTCGAACTAAAAAGGCTCGTGAAATGTTTCTTAAATAAAGAGCCAATACCTACCATCAAGTGATTCCGCACTTTCATTTCCAAGAGGGCTGGGGATGGACTTTCTTTCCACTTACTGTTAACAAATGTCCAAAATCGTTTTGGATTTCGTTTGAGTTGTGATTGGGTGCGTAGCGTATGTAAAACAAAAGTTTCCGTGGAATAAACAGTGTACGGACAGAAAAATCGTTCAGAGAATTCCCTAAAAAATAAAATGGGCTTTTACTAGTCGAATTGGGTACCATACAAAAAAAAACGACTGTTAACCATCAGTCTGAAAAACCGTCTAGAAACCTGCCGTAGAAAACCACTGCCGAAGCCGTTCGTTATCCTAGTATTAAAAATCGTGTTCACTAGCAAAATTCTGCGAAAATTATACCCAATCTTTTTCAATTTTCTTTTCTAATGAACGCAGTGTCGCTTAAGATTAGGGTGGGGCATAGTGATCGATTTTCCAAAACCATTTTTTTTGGTTCTATTTGGGGCCCCGAACAATGCTAAACATTTCGGAAGTCGATTGGTTTTGCCTCCGCTTGGCGCATTGCATTTCAATTTTTTATGAAAAATTGTATGGGAAAACTTACTTTTTTGCATTCCCCTTTCTAGAGAGCTCAGTGATGCTTATGTAATGCAATACATTGCGTAAAGTATAATAATTTAGGGACTTAACATCTTTGCAATGACACTAAAGAGCTAGGATGTACCCAAAACAATTTATATTCGTTCAAAGTTAAAGTATGTAGTATTGAATGCTCAAAATCATTCGTTTTGCCAACACTGCCAGTGTAGCAGTTCCCATTCGGGTAGTATTTTTCTTATCGATCACTAGTGCGTAATGCCACTTAACAAAAAACAAACCGAATATACAAAATTACAGTTCACACAACGAAACTCAGAGTAATTAACTTTCAGAAAATTTGAACCGGAATAAATGCAAGAGCGCTGAAAAATATTAGCCCTGGTAATAACCAAAAATAGGAGACGCAAAATAGTAAAACAGGTACTTGTTAACATCCATATATTCACTTATTAAGACTCCATGTCGGAGTTTAAATACGTATCTACTTCTTGTCAGAAGTGATAAATAACACTGATGAGTTTAAAAAGTAAAGGAGTTTGGAGACGTAACATAAAATGATTTTCTGATGTATTTTATTGCAGTTAATTTGTTTGTGAAATGAATCGGAGTTTTAAATTCGCGTTTGCCAGTTCGATTCGCGTTTTAACAGCGTTCTGAAGGACGTGAAACACCGAAAACAAATTCTCAACTGTTATATCAGCTTTTCCAAATATCTCACTGGTATTCACTCTACCACTCGAAGCAAAATTTTAATCGGTTTTCACTATCTCGATAGCCGACGTTTTTTTTTTTAAACCATCGTCGAAGTATAATTAATAAGTAACCCGCTATCTATCAACATTCGTCTGCCCTCGAACTTAAAAAATGTCACCAACCAAACTACTTTCGTAAGGCGTCTATTTTCCAACCAATTGAATGAGTCTGCCAGCGGTACTTTCCACCGCGAATGCTAGCGGTACTTTCCACCGCGAATGCTTCAACCACTTTTCTTTATCTCCGGTGCAAAAACGAAAAACGGAAAGCTACAATCGGCACGGTAAAGTTAGCGTGTGTGATTTTTCGTCTCCCTAGTGTCATACTAACCAAGAACAATTCCAGAGCTCGATGCTTGTAACCTCTTTCCATTCCATTCGAAAGCCAGCCAACTCTCGGAACCATAATTCTAGAAAGTAGCAAATTTTCGATATGCGCCAGAATTTCTTTCTAAAACCCCTCCACTTTCCTTTCAGGAGTCGTTATCCTTGACTGCACTCAACCTTTAATTCTTCGATCTGATTATGTGATCTCAAAGTTACAACACCAACCCCTCTACCCCTTTCGAGGACCTTCCATCGGCTGCTTCAACCCATCAGAATGCGAACGATGATGGTGTCTGCAGCGCGTCTGGCTGTGAGGAAGAAAACTTCACAAGTGGATTTTGCAGCAAAATTGTGTGCATGTGCTTTTCTTCCAACAGCCGGCGCTCCGATCTACGCCAGCTCTCATGTAAAGATACCAGTTATGCTGCAAATATGCACGAAAGATGCTTTTCTCACGCCAGGCCAGGTAAGCAGGCTACCGGTCGGTTCGTTCGTTGCTGCTTGGAACGTGATGAGCCGGAGCAGAGGACACAAAAAAGATTTTCTTGTATCATCTTCCCAATAAATATGCTTTCACTTCTTCTTTCGCATCGAAAACGACCGTGTGGGTAAATAGGACTAGTAACGAGGGAGGATGTTGGTGAAATGCGCTTCCGAGTCACTCTCCTTCTTGGCCTCCCCCTGAGTCGATTGGCGGGGTGGAAAACAAATTAAAATTTGAAAACTAACCTCTTCTCGCAGGAGTTCGATTCCTGGAGGATGCTAGGCAAAGAACTTCCCGGTGCGGCGAAATGAGATGTATAATTTTATCTTTACATTATTGCTTTTATTGCGTTTGGGCTTTGCGTTTGGGTTGCTCCATGAGCGTAGTAATTGCGGTTGAGATGGGCATGTTAATTAGGTCTGTGAGATTCGTACCGGTTGTTCGAGATGCGTTATAGAAATATTTCTAGCAGTACTATAAGTGAAACATTCGATTTAGACCTAACTCTTTTGACACTATGATCATTTAAATATTTGTTTAAAATACTTTTTATGCTTATTGTATATGTTTTTACAAAGCATTTTTAGTTCCATATGACTCATTCTTTGACAGTTTTCCTATACAACCAAATATTTATAAGCTATAGTACTTCAAAATACAAAACTGTATGACGGAATAAGACAGTCTTGAGAAGCTTGAAGCTATAACAAAATTTTGATAGATAGTTCATGATGAAGTTAAGTCTGGAAGCATTTTTTATTTTCAACTTTTTTTTTGATAAATCGGATACCAATGCAAATGATGTAATATGATTCTAATTAAACTGCTGCAATTTGACTAGATTGTGATGTACTTATTTTTAAAAAATACTGAGAAAACCAAAAGACAAAATAACACCGCATAACTATCACAAGTTGTTAATACAACAATTGAATAATAATTTCAAATATGGCTGGCAAATGGCTGGGCAGTGACAACCATCAGTACTACTTGTACTTACAGGTACAAAATAGGCTCCATTGTGGTCCATGGCATCCTCTCTAGCAACTCCCCCTGGTAAGAGCCCAACCAAGCGAAGATCATGGTAACCATCCCGCGTGATGGGACCTCATTCGCATGCTGACAGGGAAGAAGCAGGGGAGACTGAGCTCCTCGAAGAAAATTAAATTCAAACCTTCCTAAGCGTCTGTTTCCTTGGGCGACTCACTACTGCATCTGACCGGGAGCGGACGACTGATATGGCCCCACAGCCGTTCTCTTCGGCCAAACATCCGGCAGTTGCCTTGTGTTAATTTAGTTCGTGACATAATTGTTGAATTTATTAATTTTGCTTAGAGAAAGAATTTCATCTGTCGACGAATATATAAAAAACATAAAAAACAGGACAAGGTCGCTCGAGCCTGGGGAACTAGTTCGTCGCTAATTCCTTTGGTGGCATCGCAAGTAGAATGAGCGGGAGGGTTCGCTTGGTGAGAGAGCACTTTTTTTCTCCCAATATGCAGTCGTCTTGTAGATTGGGCATATGAGGCCTTCCAACCAGTCGTTCGGCATTTTCTCATCCACCCAGATCCTCAGTATGATCTAGTGGATCGCATAGTACAGCCTTCCGCTTTTAGAAGTTCGGCCGGGATACCGTCCTTCCCAGTGCTCTTGCCGTCTTTTAGTTCACTTATCGCCTTTTCAACCTCCTCCTGCGTTGGTGGCTTCAAAGCTTGTTCGTCACTCATAATCCTCTCCCTGTTCGTGTTTCGCTCCTCTTGCTCTGCATAGTTTAATAACGCCAGAAAGTGTTTCTTACACCTGGCTGCAACCGTCGGTTTATCCATAAACAGGTTGCCATCCTAGTCATTGCACATGGCTGGCACAGGGAAATTCCTGCTTCTTACTCTGTTGACTGTTCTATAGAAGCTACGCACGTCGTTTATAGCAAAATTGTCCCCTGCCCTGGCGAGCACCTGCTCCTCGTGCTCGCGCTTCTTCCGACGGTGGACTCTATGTTCGGCAGCTCTTGTCTCACTGTTTCTCTATCTGTTCTAACGTGTAGCCACAGTGAGCATGCAGCTCGTCCATTGCTCTCTGGCACTCGGCATCAAACCAGTAATTGCGCTGTCTTCCACGTGTCCACCTCTCTCGCAGTCGTTTCGATGGCACCGTGGTTACTGCTCCACAGCCCATTTATGTCTCCTTCCTTCTGCTGTTCTGCGATCCGTTGAACCAGCTTTCTGGCGTATTCTGCTGCCACGCCATCAGCTTTCAACCGCTGAATTTTGAAACGCGTCGTCCTCTCTGTGCGAGATTTCAGCACGTTCGACAACCGTGCGATGATCTTACAAACGACGAGATAAAGGTTAGAGTCAATGTTTGGTCCCCGAAAAGACCTAACATCAGTAACATCCGAGAAGTGTCGATCATCAGTACGTTTGCGTCTCCGATGACGACTTTTACGCCGTGTTTTGGGCACTCGTCATTGCTTCGTTCAAGCTTGTCATAAGACTCATCTTTGACTTCATCGGATTTGTCGATTGTCGGTGCGTAGGTGTTAATTACACTGTAGTTGAAGAATTTGCCTTCAATCTTTGACACACTTATAGGGTCAACTACGGGCCTCCATCGGATGACTCTTGTTATCTGATTTCCCAGCACTACGAAATCGTACTTGCCACCACTGCACAATGGTGTAACTTTGTAGAAAAAAGTTTTTCTCTATCTTTGAAAACAACCGATTTATATTGAAAAAACCTGAATTATTCCACCTAGTGGTGCAGAAACCTTTGTTATACTAACTATTACTTAATACATATTAGGCCAGTCAATTACAAATCGTATACCAACGTAAGTCCAATTTCAATAATGAATTAATTGAATTTAAAAGATAGTTTTCAGAAAATTAATCAAAGACGATCATTGAATTCAAGAAACTTGACGTGGTTTTCGCAAATATTATGGATGTTATCACTGGAGTATATGAGTCTTATTATTTTGATCACAAACCAATTTTTGAATGCTGGCTAGAAGCAACTAAATTTTTTTTTAAATAATCGAACGTGGGGAAACAGTAATAGATCAGAATGATACTGATTTTACTTCAGAACAGTAAATATGTACGTTAGTTCAATGCAGTTCAAATTTTTTAATTCTCCGTGATCCAGGTTTAAATACCACACTTATTTGCAGAAATCGCAAGACCTAGATTCATGAATCAGCATCAAATATTTCTTACGAATTGAAGCAAACGTTTACAAACCTGCTCTTGAAAAATTATAGTTCAGAATTATACGGGAAAAAAAATTACTATTGATGAAAAGCAGCCTGTGAAAATTTTGGATTTTCAGAGTGTAGTCGAGAACATGACAAAATCCGAAATAAAGACTTTATAAAACTTGCTTAAATTAGAAAGCAATATACATATCTTAGATGAGCATAGTGTATCATATCATAGAGATAAGTGTCTTCTCACCTACACTGAAATAATCTCACCTATTCATATTATATGGGAGTGTTATAAATTTGCACTATTAGAACTTCCAATCAAAACGATGTGATCGGAAATGTGTCATGCATTCTTCATAGGATCGTCTGATAGACTCTCATTACTACCAAGCTTTTAAAATAGATAAGAAAATCCTTTAAAAACTAAAGAACAAATAATTCATTAGACTCATTGGAAATGCCATAATTTATATCTTGGCATATAATAACAATTTCATAGGAAAATCTCATACATTTCGTGTTATTATCCTATAGAAATAACTTCACTAAAGGGACTGTTTCTTTCAAATGATTTGTACATGAAAACAAATTCAAGTGCTTTTTATAAAGGATACAAGAATTTATTATAAAAATAATATTTATTTTAAGAAATTGGTACTTGATTGTTGACTGTAAAACGGCAATCCTATAAATTAAAGCAAAGATGAATTACGTCGGTCAGTGGCAGTCACAACTTTCGAGAGATTTCACTATCAACTTCCTGACAAATGATTAATAAAAAAGAAACTACCGGTTCAACGTTGGCCACTTGATCCGAGCTCCAATGGTCTGTTCGTTGTTTGCCCTACGATTATATAAGTGCCAATTTCTTCGGTGTGATCTATAGTTGTGAATATCTATGTGAGTTTAAACTCAAATGAAATAAAGAAAAATAACTTACCCATTGGAGATAAGAAAATATCCTTCCAATCGCTCAATAAGACGCCGTCTTCTTGTGGTGAAGCCACTTTGAATAACAATCTGGATTATTCGATACCTAATCCAAACGTCAAAACAAAACTTCACAAGTTAAACTGACAAAAAGTCACGGCGACATGTGTTTTTTAATGGATTTATCAAGAAGATTTATATGTTGGTTTCGATACATGATGGTTTTATATACCTGCTTTATGAAATGTATTCCGCAATGTTGCCTTTAAATTTAAATTTTTACGGCACATGTTAGACGTAAATGAATTTCAAATAAAATGGATGTGAAAATCCGATAATTATTATTCCATTGTGCGGTTCGTTAAAACTATTGTATCACATTTAATTTACAAATGGATTTCCAATGGAATCATATAAAATTAAGAGATCTTTTGGTACGTAAAATTCATTGGACAAATTTGATAGAGAATATATGTCGACTTGTTTCAGTGTACGCATACCAGTAAACGTGTATAGCCTTTCGAAGTGGCTTTAGTTTCATCCAAACTGTAAATCATCGCATCTCGATGTTCACAATTTTTCGACACTTTTTCCTTATTTTGCCGATTACGTTCGCCAGCTACTTTAGGTTCCTGGTCACGAGTGAAAAGTGTATTCAGAACCGAATTTAAAACATAAAATAAGTGTTCAACTGATAAATTTTCCAGCTGTTCAGAACGTAGCATTGCAGAAAAAACAGCGATATATTTATGTTTTTCTCAACGGATGGCACTATTACATTCGTTCGTAAATAAGTCTATACATCTATGGTAAAGCTTTTCAAAATATCTGCATCGCTAATTGTGTTACATTTACACACCGTGGGATCAGATTTTGCTTCAACAATGCTTGGCTCCCGGAAGCTGTAAAAGTTTTTTATTCTTCGCAAATCTGGGTTCAACGTACAATTTAATATATATTTTAAAAGAAGTGTGGACGGAAGCTTCGGAAGCGAGAAAAGGAGCTAAGTAAGCATTGCAGTTTCTTATTAAATCTGATTCAAATTATGCAATGTTGTCGATGATTGTTGATTTCCTTTGAGAAATAAATAGCGATACGGAAAAAAGAGGGATCGAGAAGAAGAAAGAGCCGAGAGAGTGAAAAAGAGAGAAATTTATCAAAAAGTAAAATATCCCATGTCTAAAATATACTTTGGTCAAAATTCTACAGTTCAAGCAACCAATAAAAATCGCACTCAGCATGATTTTCAAAGAGCTCTGTGGCTTTCATTTGAGCATGCGAACATCAAAATCGGAATATGCGTTCTGAATAAAGAGTGTTTTTTTGTTTTTACCTTTGTTATACTAAACAAAGGTTATAAAATCGGTCGAAAAACGCAAAATAGATCCAAGGCCCGGAGGGCCGAACCGTATATACCATTCGACTCAGCTCGACGAACTGAGCAATGTCTGTTCGTGTGTATGTGTGTGTATGTATGTGTGTGTGTGTATGTATGTTGTCTGTATATATGTGCCGCAATATACTAACGCACCTTTCTTATAGAACGCAATATCCGATTTTGATGATTTTATATGCAAATGAAAGCTACTGTGCTCCCCCAGAATGCTACCGAGTGGATTTTTGATTAGTGGCTTAGTTCTCGAAATATTGATCAAAGAGTATTTTTTACGAAAAATATTCAACTTTTAAGGCAAAATGAATGGCATGGAGAGCCATGTGTTATACACCAATCGACTCAGATCGACGAACTGAACAATTTCTGTATATATGTGTATGTGTGCCTGTATGTATGTATGTGTAAATACGTTGTTTATATGTATAGTATATTAAAATCGAAACAAAAAAAAATACAAGATAAGCGCTCATTTTACAGAACGCATATTCCGATTTTAATGTTCGCATGCTCAAATGAACGCCCTGGAGCTCTTTAAAAATGATACTAAGTGTAGCTTAAACTGTGAAAATTTGACCGAAGTATATTTCAGACATGGGATATTTTACTTTTTAGATAATTCATCTCTCTCTCCCTGCTCTCTCTTCTTCTCTATCCCACTATGTCTTTTTTTCGTATCACTATTTATTTCTCAAAAGAAAACAACAATCTTCGACAACTTTCCATAATTTTTACACTCTTCGAAATGCGTCTTTATTGGTATTAAAAATTACCCTCCAGTTTTTTCTTAAGAATTTGAATTAGATTTTGGAGGAAACCGCAATGCTCACTTAGCTCTTTTTCTGCCTTGCGAAATATATATATATATATATATATATATATATATATATATATATATATATATATATATATATATATATATATATATATATATATATATATATATATATATATATATATATATATATATATATATATATATATATATATATATATATATATATATATATATATATTAAATATATATTAAATTGTACGTTGAACCCAGATTTAAGAATAAGAATCTTCTACAGCTACAGCCAAACATTGTAGCAAAATCTGATCTCACAGTGTTCAAATGTAACACAATCAGCGATGCAGATATTTTGAAAAGCTTTACCAAAAATGTACAGACTTATTTACATACGAATATGTTAGTACCACCCTTTTGCAATGTTACATTCTGAACAGCTGGAAAACTTCTTAGTTGAACACTTATTCTAAGTTTTAAATTTAGTTCTGAATGTACTTTTTACTCGTGACCAGGAATCTACAGTTGATGGTGAACGTAATTGGCAAAATAAGGAAAAAGTTTTGAGAAATTGTGAACATCGAGATGCGATGATTTACAGTTTGGATGAAACTGAAGCAACTTTACATGGCAATGCACGTTTACTAGTGTGCGCAGGTGAAAAGTTACTTACCTCTATGATATGATACACTATTCTCATGTAACATATAAATATTGCTTTCTAATTTAGGACTAAGTGCAAACAGAGTATCCATGTTATTCCGCTTCTCGTTATTGCAGCAAGTTTTATAAAGTCTTCATTTAGAATTTTATCATACAACCTAGACCTTCGAAAAGAATAATGTTCTCGACTACACTCTGAAAAAAATTCAAAATTCACAAATGTCGTACAAAACCTTCATTTTCAGATAATGCATTTGAGATAGAACTAAATTGACAACTTTCATGAATAGTTTTGTTTTCTGTATAATTCTGAACTATAATTTTTCGAAAACAGGTTTTTAGACATTTGCTTCAATTCGTAAAAAATATAAGATGCTGATTCATAAATCAAGGTCCTGCAATTTCTACAAAAAAAGCGAATGTGATATTCAAACCTTGTTTATGAGGATTTAAAAAAACTGCATTAAACTAACATACATATTTGCTGTTCTAGTATGAAATCAGTATCATTGTTATCTATTACTGTTTGCTCACGTTCGATAATTTCAAGAAAAAAATTGAGTTGGTTTGTGATCGAAAAAATAACACTCATATACTCCAGTGACAACATCCATAATATTTGCGAAACCCACGTCAAGCTTTAATTCAATGATCGTATTTGGTTCACCCTCTGAAAACTATACTTTAAATTCTTTTTATTCTCTATTGAAATTAAACTTACGTTGGTATACAATTTGTGGTTTACTGGTCTAATAAGTATAGAGTAATAGGTAGTTAGTATAACAAAGGTTTCTGCACCACTAGGTGGATTAATTCAGGTTTTTTTTTTAGTTCGATTCTGATATACCACACATATAAACAACATATTTACACATACATACGTACAGGCACACATACAGAAACATTCAGAAATTGTTCGATTCGTCGATCCGAGTCGATTGGTATACAACACATGGCCCTCCGTGCCATTCATTTCGCCTTAAAAGTTGAATTTCTTATATAAAAAATACTCTTTGATCAATATTTTAAAATCCAAGCCACTAGTCGAAAATCCACTCGATAGCATTCTGGGAGAGCACAGTAGCTTTCGTTTACGTATAAGATCATTAAAATCGGATATTGCGTTCTATAAGAAAGGTGCGTTAGTATTTTGCGGCACATACAAACATACACACACACACACATACACACATACACACACACATACACACAAACAAACATGGCTCAGTTCGTCGAGCTGAGTCGAATGGTATATACAGTTCGGACCTCCGGGCCTTGGTTCTATTTTGCGTTTTTCGACCGATTTTATAACCTTTGTTTAGTATAACAAAGGTAAAACACATTCTGCGCTCTAACTTCTTTATTTCAAGTTTCACTTTAAAACTGTCTTTGAACGACTTATAGAGCTTTTTAAGAGAAATAATTTGTAATTCTGATATCGTGAATATCTCACTTCTACTCAAAGTTATTAATGTTTTTCATCAAAAAACATGCGTTTTTCATTTGTTCGTCATTCTTTTTGGGGCAAACATAAATAGTAATTCTTGATTTCATTATGAAAGGCATACTTGAATCTTAAAATGGAGGAATTTTTAAAAATATATAATTTTTTTAAATTGAGTAAACTCAATTTAAAAACATGACAAAAATTTCAGTAATTTTGTATGTTACGCATATAAAAGCACGCAGACTTATTTTTCTGGTATTTTTTCTTTAAACTAGAAGTAATTACCTTTAAATTGATTCAAAAAGATAAAAAATCGATCAACTGGTTCAAAAGTTTTGATTTTTTTGGAATACAATACATCAAAAATAGCCGTTTTTTATGGGCACCCTATTTCGGAGCTAGTTCCCCTAACAACCCAACGAAAAAATACGGGTTTGATTATTTTCAACATAGATTCATTCCTGCGATTTTGTGCACAATTGAAGCACTTTGCGTGACCAACTTCGAAATTGGGTGACCATAAAAAACGGCTGTGTTTAATGTATTTAATTTAAAAATAAAATCATAACTTTTGAACCAGTTGATCGATTTTCAATCTTTTTGGATCGAATTAAAGGTAATTATTTCTGGTTAAGAGAAAAAATACCAGAAAAATAAATCTGCGTGCTTTTATATGCGTAATATATAAAATTACTGAAATTTTTGTCATGTTTTCAAATTGAATTTACTCAAATTCAAAAAATGACATATTTTTAAAAATTACTCCATTTTAAGAGTCAAGTATGCCCTTCATAATGAAATCAAGAAATACTATTTATATTTGCCCCAAAAAGAATGACGAACAAATGAAAAACGCATATTTTTTGATGAAAAACTTTAATAAATTTGAGTAGAATTGAGATATTCACGATATCAGAATTGCTAATTGTTTCTCTTACAAAGCTCTATAAGTCGTTCAAAGACAGTTTTAAAGTGAAACTTGAAATAAAGAAGTTAGAGCGCAAAATATGTGTTTTTCAATATAAATCGGTTGTTTTCAAAGATAGAGAAAAACTTTTTTTCTACAAAGTTACTTAAAATTATTGGAACTATAGTATTGTAGAACAAGTTTTTCTTCTATCTACAAAGATAAAAAAGTTAAGTAATAGATTGCATCGAAAATTTTGGTCACCCGAATTTTTGATAATTTTTCAATAAGCGCTTTATTATATGTAACAACTTTGTAGAAAAAAGTTTTTCTCTAAAACATTTTTTAAGAGCTCTAGACCAAAATTTCCCGCTAAATTTGGTTTCTGGACCATTGTGCACTGTAGTAGATGTGGTACTTGAAGGAAGTGTGTGCAATAGGGCTATTGAAAGGAAATCCCTCTCTCTGCGGAATTTGGCCACCGAACCTTCTGAATCGCTGCGATTTCGACTTCCTACCGCTGTCGTTCTCGAGCAAGCAAGCCAGCTCGCGCCGGTTCTTTGAGAGATCGGACGTTCCAAGTACCCAATTTCCAATCATTTACCTTAATCTTTTTCCGTATTCGAAGCCTAGGTCTTTGCCGATTGATCCGTTCCGTATTTCTAATTTCGTTGTTCGTAGTTGAAAGAAAGGTTTCGGTATGCTACCTTACCAGGGTCGCGATACTTACATCCTACTGATGGTGCTGCCACATTATGTGCAGCTGGCGGGATACAGCATTCCATAACTCAGCCGCCCGCTCCGAGTCAGACGCTGTTATACGCCGCTCCTAATATAGGGACACAGCCGCGTACGACCCTCTTTTAAGTTAGCATATGACCATAGTTTCTACCGGGGGTTGGCTACCCGATCTCCGCTAAGGTTACTCGTATCCCGGTCGGCACCTCGTGGAGGTTCCCAGTCAACCACAAATCGTATATCAATGTATGAAAATTATCGCAAACATATCTCAACGAAGTCGAAATCGTATAGCACGCTTTTTATCATGCGCAGAAATTCATCTTTAATTGTATATCATGGTGGAGTCTTACCGATTTACGATTGTGGGCTTAGAGTTGTAAGACAGTGTGAAACAAATCACTTTCTATCGGATATAATCATATATAAATACGTATATCAATGAATTGCATACCATTAGGAGGTCGAAGTAAGCCATGACCGAAATCGGACGCAAAAATTTTTCGCTCGCATGTTATATCGGAAGAAAAATTGTTTAATTTAGTTGTGCATGTTCGTTATAGATGTTATCGCGGAGTGAGTTTATTTTCTAAATTTAAAATTGTTTTTTCTTGGAAAAGTTCGCGGATGGTTGTGCGAGGCCGTGATCAAGATTGGCCAGCTGGTTCCTGCTTTGAAATCATCACATTGTTTGGTGATTTTCGGTTATTTTACACCTAAAGAATTGTTAAACATATATACAGGTGTTCTATTGAAATGTGCTGAGTGCGAAAAGTGTGAAGTTCCACAGAAAAAAGTGAATTTAATTGTGAAAATTGAATATTATTGCGTTGCGTTTTGGATTCACCAAAGTGTTTATTTTTTCTTGTTTTTTTTTTCTATCGCTGTCTTGGCGACGGTTTGAAAGTGTGGAGTGTGTGGTGTTATTACATACAATAAGGAGAGTGTTTTTCGAGCAGCTGCTCCACATAGTTTTATAGTGATTGAATGGGATTTATTCATTGGCATAGTGCAAATTATATTTGGCTTGTATCTAATTAAACTTGAAGTGGAAATTTGCCAATAAGATCAAAACCATGCATCGCCCCGTTTACAGTGTTTATGTGCTATCTCTTTTCAACGAATGAAATGTTGTATGGATTAAACGAGTGTGTGAAGGCATACATGCATGTTGCCACTGTACTTCCATTTAAAGAAAAGTCCAAAAACGATGAAAACAACTGGAAAATGAAGAGATGAAAGCTAAGTATACGTTTTGTCTTGTCTGTATTGTAAAGTAATATTTTGATGCTTGTTTCTAGTTTTACTTTATGTGAGAAAACAGATACAGAGAGATTTTGATTTAATCGTTGAAATTGTGTGCGCGGTATTTTTTTTTCCGCAGGGTTTCAGTAACAAGTTTTATTTTTGTCCACAAAGTGTTAGTGTGGTTTGTGGAGTTTGTTGTATGTGTTTCTCAGGAATCATATGCTTTGATTTTTTGATTGTTCTAGTTTTTGACCAGTTGTTTTACATAATTTGTTATATTTATGACTAGTTCGGCACTTTGTCAATAAATTTAAAAATATATTCAGGCTTATATGTATATTTGCTTTTATTAAATTGTTGAGGCTTTGGATGCATGGAACATTGCCAATTTTCATATTTATTAGGCGTATTAGGCGTACATTGTTAAGAGATAATCGACGTAAACGCCGAGTTCCTGCGCGTATGTGTCGGCCGGGGGGATTAAAGCGGTTGTTCGTAACGCTTCGGTGTAAACGCGTGTTCAGCCCGGGCGAGTTTTGCTGATATATGGACTTCCGGCGTGTGGTGATTTCGCGAAGTGAACCCAGATATTTCATCATATCTTTCTTATCTTCATCAACGTTAAGTCGGAGACTGCTCGCGCGTTGCATCTAAATTATTACATCGGAAATCGAAGTAGATTTCGTTGAGTCGATAAATATCATTTCAACCCCCGCGTCGGTACCTTCCATGAGGTCGTATTATCTTCAGATGGATCAACAACGCGCAATTGTTTTAGGTATAAAGAGCATCACCTTACGAGGAGATATACGGTAATTTTAAGTTGTCTCGGTTTAGTCAAAAATCCTGTATCCTCGCGTACGTTTTATTGTTGCGGTGTTACATTGTCAAACTAAATAAGTTCGAATCACATTATGAATATCGTGGCGGATGTAATAAACTTGTAGACGCGGCACTTGTTCTGAAGGACCCGACATTAGCGTATCGTTTACCAAAACGAACCCTGCTATATACCTTCCCCTTTATCCAACATCCCAGTGATTTCTCGTGGAAGTGCAGAGGTGTTCTCGGCTTCCAATAAAGCGAGTATCACGTCAACATATTCCTATACAAACTCCTTCTTTGACCTGCATTCTGATGCGGCCGGCGCTGGTATTGCCTAATATAAAGATTTAGGTCACCTGTTTTTACACATTGAGGATGTATCTTGGTCCCAAACATCATCTGTTGGTTCTTTGTGTAATTACAGCTGATCTGGCAATAACGGAGTAACAACCGCGAGCGGTCAATCATGCTCATGCTCATGCTCATATCAATGAATTGCATACCATTATTCCTCAGTACGTATATCGCCTCCAAAATAGTACGTATATGCTGTTTTTGTGCATCAAATGTGAGTTTTTATGTATTATTTGAGTGCGGATATTGGAATCAAAACATTATTATACGTATGAAAATGTTGACTGGGTTGGGATAAGAGTTTCTGGACAGAGGTGAATGACCACATTAGGGTCTCCTCTTACACGTATCCAACCATTTGCCAACCCCATTCTCACATACACCGCCGAAAATGGTCCTAAGTACACGTCGTTCGAGAACGGCTTGCGCTCGCAAGTCCTCCTCGAGCATTATTCATGTCTCGTGCTCGTAGAGGACTACCGGTTTCATGATCGTCTTGTACATGGTGTACTTGGTACAGGGGTAAAGTTTGCCTGTCCTCAACGTCTTGTGGCGTCCGTAGTAATTTCTCTGCTGCGGTTATCGTCTGACGTTAACAATGATCCGAGGTGCACAAATTCGTCAACCACCTCGAACTCATCTCCGTCGATCACTACGCTGCTGCCTATGCGAGCTCTATCGCGCTCGATTCCCCCTGCTAGCAGATACTTGGTCTTTGACGTATTCACCTTTAACCCAGCCTTTTCCGCCTCACATTTCAGCTTGGTATACTGTTCAGCAACCGAGATGAGTAGTGGGCTTTACATTATCTACGCTTAAGACTCCCGAGTCGACGCCGCTATAAGCGTATAAGCCCAAAATACTTGGTGCGTCTGATCTCCAAGAGGAGCGGCAGTGTCTGTTTCGAAGCGAGCGACTGAAAATGAAATGCTGTGTCCCGCCAGCTACACCTAACATGGCAGCCCAATCTGCAGATTGACGGCATCGCAACCCTGGTAAGCTAACGTATAGGGAGAGCTTCGTAGCCGCATGGTTACTGTGTCCGTTTTGCCAATCGGGTGGTCATAGGTTCGAATCTTAGTAGAATCAGGCCACTCGATATCGAAGGGACTTAAGCATGGGTTTAATCTCAGGCACCTCCACACGGAAACTTCACTCCAGACTGCAAAATTCGTATCTAAACTTTCGGAACTTTTATCCACTCATAGCATGGTATCCGCTTTAGTAACATGCTTGACAAGATGATAAGGCAATAAAGAAGATATGAGAATAGTAAGTCTGAGTGAAGCACTACACGGAGTGTTCTGACAGCATAAATCGCAGATTCGTAGTCATTGTTTCGTAGCAATCACTTTATTCGCAAAAACTTTAAAGCTAAATATGAATCTTGTTTAATCATTAATCGAAATAGTTTGTTGAGAAATACTCACATTTCGGTGATTCTTCAATCAAATCCTACGACTAATTTGCCTGTGATTTTAGGTTGTAAGTAGCATTACCTAGCATAATTGAGTAATTTTTGATTTAAGTAATGCACGAGCTTATACTATAATGAGTTTACTTACATTTAACATTCGTATTAAAAATATTGAATATTTTAATACCGAGGACAAAATTGGTTGGGATAATAACCTATAATCGTAGTTTTGTTTTAATTTTATCAATAAGCCGAATACACTCAATATAATCAATATGAGAAATTAAGAGAAACTTACACGTCTTTATCTTTTAAACACTACACGCATTATTTAATTCTAAATCATAATTTATAAAGATTACTTAATTGAAAAGACTTTCCGTATCTTAGTAATTTACTGCACGCATGGATTTGTTGTGATGATAAGCATTTTTCTTGTAAATGACAGCCTACACCTACACATAGCTACTCACACCCGTTGAAGTTTCTACAAACAATAGAGACGTCAACGAGATTCTGGATTTTCTGTGGAAGATTCGTTGCTTGAGCCGTTACCGGTCGTAACGTCTCTCGCAACACGGGGTGAACACGCAGCACAAGCACTACTGAAACTTCTTAATAAGTGACACTACACAAAGAAAAAACAAAACAAAAAGTACGAACAGCAATAAACGTTCGGACAATGCTACGAAAGATCAAAATATGTATACAAAAATTAGCTAACATACCGAAACCTCTCCTAACCACAAACAACGAAATTTGAAATACGAAACGGATCAATCGGCAAAGATCTAGACTACGAAAACGGAAACAGTGCAGAGCAGTGCAGTGCAGAGGATATCTTTACTAGAAACGACGTACGGGGCTTCTATAGAACAGTCAACAAAGTCAGAAGCCGGTACATCCCTGTGCCGGTCATGTGTAATCACAAGGACGGCCATCTGCTTACGGATAAACCGACGATGGCAGCTAACTGGAAAGAGCACTTTTAGGCGCTATTAGAGCAAGAGGAGCAAGGAAACAGGAACAGGATGAGGATTGTGAGCAACGGTTCAAGCTATGGAGCCACCGACACATGAGGAAGTTAAAAAGACGATCAGTGAACTGAAAAACGGCAAGGTGGCTGAGAAGAACTTCTAAAAGTGGAAAACGAGCGGCTGTAGACGCAAAAGTTGAAGTGTGCGTAACCAGATCATTTATGAGCGAAATTAGCGCATTTTCTGAATAAATTTGGAACCAGTACAACGTATGTGCGTTGGACATAACGCATTTGATGCTCTAGCGTATTTTGAATGCATTACACAGCTCCAAATCACTACACTTATAAAGCATCAACCGATATTCAGAAGGCTGGCATCTTAGAAACAGTGCAACCATCAACCAATACTGATAAGTTGGGTACTGACAAAATAAAGAAATTATTGTCTGATCGATTCACTTTCATGAATCAGGTCATTTGAAAACATCATTCTTTTATTAAAAATAAACAAAAACATTAGATTTATTCAAAACATTTTGCATTTAGCTAGGACTCTGGTTTTATTCACATGCATTCGGTTTCGGGTTACTGGCACCAGCGTCAATAACTTCTGCAAGGCCCGCTATTGGCTGTTTCGATTGCTGACAATTTTTAGAGATGCACGAGCCGTTGATACGTACCGGCTCGCGAAAGTAAAGAGTGGTTTTTAGCACTTCGAACGTTCGCTCGAAACCGAAGAGTACCGAAACAATACGATTTTTGTGTATATGATACATATTCTGATTTTGATCTCTGTCAATGTATTCCTTGTACAACTTTTGCGTTATGCGTTTCATGCATTCGTTGTGCGAAGTCAGAGCAAATTCTGTTCAAATTGAAGAACACATTGGTTTATTAAAGCTTGAACTTTTGCGTGTACTATGTGATTCACCAGATCATACTGAGGATCTGGGTGGATGAGCAAGGCCTCATATGCCCAATCTGCAAGAAGGACCATCGACTGGATTGTTGCAACTATCGAGGCATTATGTCGCTTAGCAATTTTATCGTTCAGCATCGGCAGCACAAAGAGCAAACATGCAAAGAAACGGTACGAACATCACGAGATATCATATGCTCCTTAGTTTTGCGGACAAAATTGATATCATCGACATTGACCGTAGGGCCGTGAAAAAAGTAAATGGTAGCTGGCAGGGAGCGTGGAAGTTTTCGGTGGTGTTGGTGCTGAAGGTGAGATTGATGGGAAACGATTTGTAGTGACAACGATATAAACCCTGAAGTGAAACGACGAGTTGCAGCTGTGAACTTGGCCTTCTACGGACTACCAGCTAAGGTGATGGATGCTGTAGAACGCTGATCCTCCCGGTGGGCCTTTTCGGATATAAAGCATGGATGTTGAAGCAAGCTGATCGGTGTGTGGTCGGAGTTTTTTAACGTAAAATTCTGCGATCGATAGTTGGCAGTAATTAAAAGATGAAGTGTGGCGTAGACGCATGAATCGCGAGTTGTACCAGGGATACAAATATGCTGATGTAGTGAAGGTTATACAGCGTGACAGGCTTCAGCGACATGTGTCCATAAAGCCTGACGAGAGAGCCGCCAAAACTATATGCAGCAGAGAACCAGAAGGCCGTCGAGGTCGTAAGTAGTTATTATGAAAGTAATGAATATTTTAATTTTGTCAGGGTGAATAAACATTTCATTTGTTCATTTGAAATTAACCTATACAAATAATTGGAATTCACTCATAAATTATAAAAATTACAATCTGACAATAGTTACATATCGTCTGCGTATAGCGAATTAAAGATTCATTTCCAACACATAAAAAGGGGTGGTCTTGAAAGAAGACATAGGAGAACACCTGAAGTTAATTGAGTTAGATTTTATATGCTTCCTCTTATTTAATTTAACTGTTTGTCAGTCATATTTTAAATTCGACTCAGTCCGGATAAGAAATCTCAACTTAATCTTCGGATTTTCACAGGCTTGATAATCAATATAGAAATTTCAAGTTCAACAAGAAATTGATTAAGTCAGTATGAAGAACTTTAACATAATTTAAAAGAAGAAAAAAATTAATTCTAATTCATAGACGCTCAACGAAGATTTTTCAAATTCCACTTAATTATTTCTGGCTTTCGGGTAACGAAAAATTAAGCAACTACAGAAAATAGAAAGTATGTATAAGAACTCGTGTTGTAAATTTATCATTCTAGAACGAATATCAGCTTGAGTAACAAGCCTTATCTTTACTCATGGTGTTTTTTTTAATTTTTACTTTCTCAACTCAACAACCAATTTTCTCAAGCATACGATAACTGTCTAGAGAAACCAAGGCTAATACCTCAAGACTCAATTATTATCAAATACTTAGCTGTTTGCGAAAGCTCTCCACCCTCGGAGACGCCCCGATCAATGCAAATATCATAAGCATTAGGTCAGCCTGTTGCTGGGTAAAGCATACGTACATGGACGTTACCGCTTTAGC
The DNA here is from genome assembly GCF_029784165.1 of Wyeomyia smithii. NCBI lineage: Eukaryota > Metazoa > Arthropoda > Insecta > Diptera > Culicidae > Wyeomyia > Wyeomyia smithii. The sequence continues at coordinate 59,179,237 of NC_073695.1, read as the reverse complement.
AATTGTTTTTCTTGGCAAAGTATCTGTTTCCGATGGCTTTCTTTTGCTCAATTGCTCAAATTAGTATAAAGCTGCTTACACCGTAGCCTTCAGGTGTAATCTTATGGAAAGTCAAGAAAACAATCGGTGTGTGGCCCGATAAGAGATGCAGTTGATGTATCGATCGGCTTGGATCAAAAAGCCAACAAATGCTCTTGATGTCGGAGGTCTGGCCGCACTCCTTACCAGAGAAGAAGGAGATGAAACGGGCAGGGCAGTAAGATATTTTAACAACTTAAAACAGTAACTTAATTGGTTACCTACTCAATTTGTCATCATCCATTTCGCTCATTTCTTTTCCCAAGCTAGCTATAAAATTCCCATTGAGAGACGCGATATCAGATGAAAAGTTTCATCCGGCAAACGTCGAGCACGAGGAAAACTTTATCCTATATAGTCCTCAGCCGTTGGAAATAAGTACGTGTAGATATGAACCCCCGTCTCCGTCGTCGACCCGCCAAGAACGGTTGGCTAGGCAATGCGAAATGGGAAAGCTAGCATCACCCACTCCAACACCCAACAGGCAGAGCGGCAACCAATTCATCGACGAGGGAAATTTCAAGAATTTCTAATTCCACACTTTTTCCGTCAAGGGATGCGCGTAACTGGCCGCTGCTGCCGAAAAACGCAAAAGTGTATGATTGACTTTCGCTGGGAGTCACACTCTGCTTCCCGTAGCTCCTGATCTGCCTAAAAGTTAACTCGTTCTTTCGTTTCATTCATTTTTCGATTCGAAACCAAAGTGCGCTTAGCATTGATTAAAGTCGGTGAAATGTCTTACGGTGAGCAGTCTTAGATCAGGTCCCTGTCCTGCGTAGGAGAGTCGTCGTTCCGTGATTTTCCGAATGCTTTTAACATTTCAAACATTGACATTCCGACGTCAGCAGCCTACAGTCTGGTAGAATGAAGAAGATTCCGATATGATGGAAGATATACGAGCTAGAACTGGTGGGCTATCTTATCATCGAATGAGCAATCCGTCCGTCAGTCATTTTATTTTATAATTCATTTTGACATTTTTTATGTAAAGTATCAAAATATTCTACTCCATACTATGATTATGCATTGAACGTTAACAAAAAGAGTTAACCAGCATGCCAACCTAGATTTGTATATACGATGTACTATTTTCGCCAAATTCAATCATCATCCGCAAAAGAGAAAGTAAAACAATTTCCTTTTATTACCCTCCGCACCGTGGCTTCCCATGGCCCGCCTCCAGCTGTCAAACATATGTCGGTAAATCGACGCATCAACCGAGCCGTCAAACCCAAGTTGTCTATCTGGGTCATCATTTTTGCCTCCGACACGGATCGAACAGCCCGATAACCGTACGAAGCGTACGTACACACAGATAGGTACACCCGTCAGGGTAAAGAGCGGCACTCGGTTGCTGTTGCTGCTGCTGCTGCCATATAGGTTAAGCTGATCTAATCAATCGGTGTGTCCCATCATGCAAGCAAATCGGGGAATACATCGCACGTAAGCTTAACTTGTCCCCATGCCAATTCATAGGAAGAAAATGGAAACTGCCTGAGTTTCCAGGCGGAAAAGTTACGTTCTTAATTGAGGCTGCAAAACAGCCGTAGCCTTCGATTATTATCGTTTTTCATTAAAACGGCACCTTCAAGAAAAAAACCACGAAGGTAAGATCGAATAGGTTTCGTAGTGGGAAGGATTGAACTCAGCAACAACATGTCTCGTGGGAAGCAAAGTGGCACCCACAGTGGATCCATTTGTGAATCCCATTTCCCAGAGGCAGCCTAGATACAAGCGCAAACCGGGAGGCTCCAAATCCGCATTATGGGCGAGTTGAGGTGAGCCTAATTTATCTTGATGGAAATTCAACCGGTGGTGGATGCGATTTTTTGGATCAACAACTGTATCGGTGGTTTTTCATGTGTGAAAATCAATACGACAGGTGGCTGAGTGAAAAAAGTGGAAAATTATGTAAATCATCGATTGTGCATTTATGGGCCGGATTAACTGGTGATAACAGATGGTAAACAAAGACTATCGGGAACGTGGCTTGAATCTGTTGCTGTTTCCATGAAATATGCGAATTTGACAAACGCTATGTGAACTCCATCTAATGTAGCTCATAGTTTACTGTCATATTTTGAAAATTCTATATCTTTCTGTCTCGTATTTTTTATATTTTTTATTCTTAATTTTAAAATATTCTTTTTTTTCAGTCTTACTTCAATTAATCAACTTATTTTTCCAGAGCGATAAATGTTTACAGTTTACAATATTGTTCTATTTGTGTGTTTATTGATGGTTGGTTGATGGTGAGTGGGTGGAATTTCCGATTTGCACCCCCATACACTGTTTCCAAAGCTGCAAAAACGTGATCAAAATTATTTTGACCCAAAAAACAGATTTTAGAGCCATAGTGCCTTCAGGAAAGTTAATCCATTGATTATTCTCCATTTTATAGAAGTTGAAATTTTGTGATTAATCCACTTAACACTGAGAAGCGAATTTTATTTTTTTCATTTTTGCATATAAAAATTCACTTTGTTCGGCAAAATTGTTGCACATTTTATAAGAAACAATATTGTCGAAAGTATCATGCTTCTGTCTGTCTTTTTAAATGGACTTTTGTGGAGTTTTCTACAGATTGCCACTAAAAATCAATTTTTTCAATATAACATTTAGTGATGATTTTCTACAATTTTTCAATGTTCTTCATTGTTGTTTGCTATCACAAAACAAACAATTTCATCGAAGCAAGTTTATTTTTATCTATCATATTTCATTGGTTATTGACGATTTTTATTGTAAAAATGCACCAATTTACTAACAGATATCTTGAAAATCTGGAAATATCTGCAGACTAAACCATTTATATAGAAATGGTTTAGTCTGCAGATATTTCCAGATTTTACAGATATATCCAGATTTTTAGATATATACCGTTTTGGTCGAGAAAAATGAAGGAAGTTCGAATTTATTTTTAAGTGCATAACACCATTTTCGTTGCATCAAAGTGGTAATTTTCCGAAAGTACAGTTTATCAACAACAACAAAATACGTTTGATTTCGAGAACCCCGAAACGCTTTTTTTTCACAGAGGCTTGCGGTGATTCTGATAGAGACTCAGCGGGTCAACTGAATTCAAAAAACTCATATTATTTCATTAGTTTAGAAGTGTGCCGTGTCCTCGAACGATCGCTTTTATGAGTATTTTGTTTTCAGTGCAAACGGGAACGTTTTTCCCAATGAATGCACGTTTTGAGCGCTATAAATTGCATTAATTTTTTTTTGCGGCAAAATGTAACTGTATGTTTCAAAAAGCGATCGTTCAAGGACAAGAGAATCTAATAAAAAAAAAGATGAACGAAATCGGTTCAGTAGTTTCCCGGAAGAATCAGGATCACGGCAAAGTCATTTTTCGAAAAACACTGTTCCGAGTTAATCGCGTTTAAAGTTTCAAGTTTAGCTTATGCGGCCGTAGCGAGACGTGTTGCAAATCGCTCTAACTTTGTCCCTATTGCTCAGACCTTTGTGAAAATTTGTAAAAATGTTTTCAAGATGTTAAAGTTCAAGATAATGTAATACAAAAATTTTCGATTTTTTTGAAAACTAAAAAGGTATATAACCCCTTAAGTATAAGTTAAACATTATTTAATCCAGATATAGGCATTTGTCTCTCGCTGTCTCCTGTGCAGATATTTGTAAAAACTAAGTGCATTATTTTAATAAAAATCTCTAATAACTAAATAAAATCAAGAGATGAAAATAAACTTTTTCTAGTGAACTTGTGTGTTTCATTATAAGTAACAACATTGTAGAACATTGAAAAATTTTAGAAAATCACTATAAAAAGTTATATTAACATATGATTTTAAGGGGCCTTCTAAAGAAAACTATACAATAGTTCATTTAAATTAGCAGATACAAGTATAGTGTCTTCGACAAAGTTGTTTCTTACAAGATGTTCTAAAACTTCACTCAGCAAAGTAGAATTTTATATGCAAAAATGAGAAAAATAAAACTCATTTCTCACTTTTAGGTGGATCAATCACAAAATTATAACTTCTGCAAAATGGAGAATAATTAATACAACAACTTTACTGAAAACACTACTACTTCAAAACCATTATTTTTTGAGCTAAGAGTAAAATTAGCGCATTATTCTAGTAAAAATCGTCAACAACCAAAAATATAGGTGAGATAAAAATAAACTTCCTTCGGAGATATGGTTTTTTTTTGTTGTAGCAAACAATTTTATAGAACATTCAAAAATTGTAGAAAATCACTATAAAAAGTTAAATAGCAAAAAGAGATTTTTAGTAGTAATCTATAGAAAACTCCATAGAATAGATAGAGAGAAGTAATATGTCTTCAACAAAGTTGTTTCTTTTACAATTTGCTACAAATTTGCAGAACAAAGTGGCTTTTTATATTCCAAAATGAGCAAAGTAAAATTCGTTTCTCACTGTTGAGTGGATTAATCATGGAATTGCAACTTCTATAATATGGAGAATAATTTATGGAACAACTTTTCTGAAGACGTTACAGCTCTAAAATCAATGCTTCTGGGTCGAAATAATTTCGATCACATTTTTGCAGCTTTGGAAACAGTGTGCCCCAGTGAGACGGTTCACTTTCAAGGGGGCGCTGATCAATAGTCCTGAAGGAATTAACAGATGTAGATTTACAATTGAACTTTAGTTTTCGTCTAACTCATCTTTACAGCGTTTTTGAAAATTATTATATTAACTTCTTTATATGACTTGGTAATGCGTTATAACATTTTGTGGTGTGGAAAGTGAAGCATTTCTTGCGCTTTTCCGTATTTGAGCGGTCTAAAAGAAGATCGTTTTGGGTTCTTAACAAGTATCTATGATCTGTATGTCGAAGCGCGATGTTATGATGAGCAACAGGACTGACCATGATAGTTTTCAGTTGCCCAATACATTGTAAGTCTCGAAGTCCTGTCACAGGCAGTATGGATTTGTCGGCTTGCTGAAATAATTCGATTGTTGGGGAAGGTAACGGCTTTTTATATATGCTTCTCAAGTTAAGGTTTTGCGTTACTTGTAGAGAGTGTAGTGCTGTTTTACTTGCATTCCCCAGATAGACACCAGATACTGCAGTTTGGATTGAACGAGTGTATAGTAGATCGTGATCAACTGCTTTTGTGGAATGAATTTCGCTACTTTCCAAAGTAATCCACATGTAGAACTGATCTCTCGCCGTAAATGCTCTTTATGATGGTTCCATTTTAGTGCAGAGTCAAGTATCAGGCCAAGGTGTTTATACTTTTCTACTTTTCGCACGGTCGTGTCATTCATTTTTAACTCAAAGTGAACGGGTTGTTTTAGAAGAGGGGAATGAAAAATCATATATTCTGTCTTTTGAAGATTTAGTGATAATAGATTTTCGGCAGAATAGGTCTGCAATATTGATAGGTCTTCTTGCATCTGGCGTATAACACGATACGGATCAGTGCACGGATATGATAATGAAGTTTCGACAGCGAACATTCTCGGTTTGCTGTTTAAAGGCAAGTTTGGGAGGTCATTTATGTACATCAGGAACAGTAACGGCCATAAATTGCTACCCTGTGGTACGCCAACAGTTAATTTGTATGGTTGACTCAGAGAGTCGTTTGCTCGTACACACTGTAGTCTTCCAGTAAGATAACTTCTTGGCTTTACCACGAATCCCATAGTTATTTAGTTTTCGCAGTAATATTTCGCGATCGATAGTATCAAAGGCGTTCCTTAAATCCAGAAATAGATTTTTTTTTGGATTTTGTTTTGAAATCTTCTGGTTTTTCGTTTACTTTTCTCTTTCCTTTTATTGATTTCCGTTGACATTTTTTACTCCTTTTCCATTCTATCTGCTCTTTTTCATATCCTATTTTCTATTCACTTTTCTCATTTCTTTTTTTCATTTCCGTCTCTTTTTCCCATTCCTCTCACATATGTTTTTCTCATTCCATTCTTCCATTTCTGATTTTTTTCTTTTCCGTGTTTCTCATTTTACTTTTTAATTGATTCATTTTTCGTTACCTTATTTTCCCGTTTTTTTTTCATTTTTCTTTCCCATACCCTATTTTTCTTCACTATTTCCTTATGCAGTTTTCTATTATTTTTTTTCGCACAGTTGAATTAGATTTGCTTTTATCATTAACCTTCACAATTTCATAATTGTTCGATTTTCTTTTTATATCACCTCTTATATACCCCTCCTTCATTTTTTCTCCAATCAATCAGTTACCCAACTCAATTTTTTTCGTCCACTACTCAATGCTAGATCATTTTTTTCTAGATTTTTCCTCAATTTTTTTTTCTATGTGGACTCATCACTGCGACCAGAGCTTAGATCTATTGTGATATTTCCCAGTTGTTTGCTGTTCTCCGCACTTCATATTATTGGCAGTATTCCTATTGATGTAAGTGATGCGCTTATCATTTATATCCGTGCTTGTGTGTAAGTTTTTTACCTTTCCTCTGTCCATTCTAACAATATCGCCTAATTACAATTCCCTGTAGAGAATTTTCATACGTTACTCACACCAGTTTTATTATAACAGGGACTTATTTCTGTTAGAAAGAGAGTCAACAGGAGTACTGTAGAATTTAGATTGAAGGAAGGGTACGTGGTGGGAGGCGTGAGACTAAACCCATGCTAAAGTTCTTTGACAACCAAATGGCCTGATTCTACTAAGATTTGAACCCTCGACCACCTGCTTACCAAAGCGAATTCTGTAACATTGTGGCTACGGAGCTCCCTTTTTCCTCAATTGTGAATTTATAATAGAATAATGTCAAAGTTACTGTTGTTTATGTAGCTGAATTCGTGGTTATAATAATTGTGAAATTACACTCCGAAAAAAGCTATTAATCTGTACCAACAGGCTACAACAACAAAAGAAAAACGAAATATACAAACTAAACTGTATCAAGTCATGTAAGGCTGCATTACATTGCGACTTGCGAGAAACGAAAAAAAATATCTGAGGAAGGGAGTGGCACGGTGTAAGCCACCGTCGTTAGCAACAATAGTTGCCTTGCAAAGGTCTCGAAGAAAAACTGGATCAACTGGTGAGTGTTATTTTCTCATTTCCATTTTGATAATGTATCAATTCCTGCAGCCTGATTTTCCGCAAGCACTCCGCCGACGGTGGGGGGTGCAAACTAGCAATACGCGTCGAATTCACGCTCGCAGCCTTACGAAACAAGCAATCAAGCAAGCAAGCAGAAGCCAAAGATAGGTTATCTTACGCGAAAAATGCGTTTGTATGTGTGCACATTGGTGCCGCACCCCTTCTTTCGAGGGAGCTTCAGTTTCGCTCCAGCTGCTCCCATGTTGGGTGGAAAAGTGGTGGCTCACCAGTACCACTAGCGAAACGGACACACGATCAACACTTTCAAGCAAACCTTCGGAGGAATTGAATTTAGACCCGAGCCGGGAGGGGAAATTTTTCGGTTCGACACGACTTTTCCACCACTTGTCCTAGCCCAGCTGTGGTGGTGATGGTGCCGAAATTCAGAGCGAAACGAGATGGAAAACCCTGTTGCTCTAGTAACAGAGACGACTCTCTTGGTCAGGCGAAAAGCTTCCTGCACCGGAGCAGGATGCCAAACCCTGTTGAATATCCAGCGAACGCCTCGTAACGAAAACGAATCGATCGGCTCGGCTCAGGCCACCCTTCGCTTCTCGTCAGACTAGCTCTCGTGCGGAGGGGAAGAGGATCGGATGACGCGGATGAAAACCGGTCGGAGCCTGTTGCTTTTGACATTCAACAGGCGAAAAGCTTCAACAGGTGCCCCATTTTGTCGGCTGGCTGCACGCTTTTCCAACGATGCTTTCAACACGCACACTTTGATGAGCTTTTCCGGTTTCCGATAGTTTTTTTTCGATTTACTGCTTTTTTTTCAGTTCATAATAGAGCTGAACGTTTGCTGTGGTGATTTAAATGCAATAGTTCTTGAAACTGATTTTCGCTTGGGGAGCAAACAAAATAAAAAATGACACACTTTTGAATTGTGAAAATATTATATAATAAAGAAATATTTCATTTAGCTCCGACTACGTTGAGATCAAATTCAATCGAATCGAATTCATTTTATTACTTTTTTTTAGGATGCTATTTACTTTGAATTTCAAATTTCGTTTAGCAATAAGGTTCAAATACATAGTTTACTCGAAGAAAAACAAAATTTTAGCTCAAGGTTGTGGAGCCTCAAAACGGTCAAATTTGCGCTTTTTAACCGATGAAAAAAGCACAGAAAATTTTAAACCAAGTGTCTTAGAAATGAATGAAACTTCGAGGTCTGGTGTTGTCTCGAAAAAATTCTTTAAACAATTTTTTTTAGAGAAAGCACCAGATCTCAACGATTGATGCATTTTTACAATATTTGGTCGGCGTGCGACAAGACCGAATAATGCACCATTTTTTTGAAATTCAGTTACTAACACCAGCAAATATGAAAAGTAATAAATTACATATCATGAAAAAATGAAATCATCTGAACAGTTCATATCGATATTATAACAAAAAATTTCTGTACCAGTTTACAGAAAACATATGGGAAAAAAATGTCTGGACGCTTGGTTCGGTTTGCATGCACGCCAACCATTTGGCATGAAAAAAAATTATTTAGAAAATCTCATGCTTTTTTCAGCGGCCAAAGAAGTGAAACTTTGTCGTGCCTCAAGGCTTCCAGAAGTCCGCTCACAAAGCCCATGTCAATTAAGACCTGTACCAGAGACTTGTAATACATAAGTTCCCTTATATCTGCCGAGAATACAACGACCCACAGTGTTTCCAAATCGAGAAACGGACGGCAAAACTATTTTTTCAAGTCCTATGTTATCCATATATTCTAGAAAGTTGCTTCGTTCACTGCTGTCCTTCATATGCTTTAATGGAATCAGTTACAAATTTCGCCGTATAGAGGGCGCCATACCTAACTTTTAAACGTGACTTGCTAGACGAATAGTTTCTTCTGCAAAGTTGTGTAAAATTTTATTACAAAACTGTTTGCTGAATATCTCAAACCTCTAGAAACTGAGATTTCAGAGCTACAAGACGTTTTTTAAAAAGGCTTTTTAAAAGCAGTTTTTCATCCATATGTTCAACTCTAAGGCCTAAAACATGACTGTATAATATTGAGAGTGACGTGGTAAATCAAGATGAACAATTTCTAGTGATATATTGGTTATTTTAAACAGTATTCATGAATAAAAACTGGGAAAAAGTGTTTTTAAAGGCTTTTTTTATTTGAGTTGAAACTCGAAAAGGCGCAAATGAATCCAGGCTTCTATGAAGCCATTCGATAAAGTACCTTTCTGACTAACAGAAAAACACAAAACTACAGTGGGTTATTTGTAGTTTTGAATATATGGCCACTTGAAGTTACCGATTTTTACATGCATTTGTGCGCTCTTTATAGCACAAAGGCCGGCCCGTACACTACGTTTCCGTTTCTATGCCCAACGAACAGACACCACAATGAGGCTAAATCTAGAAACGGACGGAAATAGGAAATTTTGAAGTCTAATGTTATCAATATCTTCTAGGAAGTTGTTTCGTTTACTATTGCCCTTTATATGCGTCAAAGCAACCTATTTCAATTTTCACCATATAGAGGGCGCCACACCCAACTTTTGAACGTGACTTGCTAGACGAATAGTTTCTTCTGCAAAGTTGTACAGAATTTTATTACAAAACTGTTTGCCGAGTAACTTGAACCTCTAGAAATTAATATTTTTAAGATACAGCACCTATTACAAAAAAATAATAATTTAAAAACAAACCTCAATATTTAGAGGTTCGAGGCATTTAGCAAAAAATTTTGTAATAAAATTCTGCATAACTTTGGAGCAGGAACTATTCGTCTAGCAAGTCACGTTCAAAAGTTAGGTGTGGCGCCCTCTATATGGTGAAAATTGTAGCGGATTGCATTGAAGAACATAAAGGACAACAGTAAAAGAAACAACTTTCTAGAAGATACTGATAACATTGGACTTCAAAATTTCCTATTTCCGTCCGTTTCTAGATTTAGCCCCATTGTGGTGTCTGTTCGTTGGGCATGGCAACGGAAACGTAGTGTACGCGCCGGCCTTTGTGCTATAAAGAGCGCACAAATGCATGTAAAAATCGGTAACTTCAAGTGGCCATATATTCAAAACTACAAATAACCCATACTCTCAATATTATACAGTTATGTTTTAGGCCTTAGAGTTGAAGATATAGATAAAAAACTGCTTTAAAAAAGCCTTTTTAAAAAACGTCTTGTAGCTCTGAAATCTTAGTTTCTAGAGGTTTGAGGTATTCAGCAAACAGTTTTCTGTTTCCGATGCTTATTTACGTTCCTTGTCATTCCATTTTCTACTCAACCCCTGCTTCTTTCTAATTAACTGACGAAGCCTTGATATAAAAGGTACCGTTAGAACATATCACCCCATCAGTTTCATTACTAAACCGTACCGATTACATACGGATGCTAGGGGTTAGCAGCTGAAAGGAGGAAAGACAAAATAGTACCGGTTTCACCCGTAATGCAGGTGGCTGTTAGTGGTACAATCATAGAAAAAAATCTAAATCCAATCATATTCCTTATCGAATCCTATCCCAATATAAACAAACAACAATCCAGAATCATTCAAAATTGAATCCACACCAATCCAATTTTGGTCCCCGTGGTTCTGTGGTTAGCGATGTCAGTCGGCTAACTCCCCTAAACGGTTATGATATCGGGTTCGATTCCCGATCGAGTAGAGGATCTTTTCGAGCTGGGAATTTTCTCGACTCAGCACTGGGGCACGGTGTATCGTTGTACTTATCCTACACATGCAAAATGTGCCAAAAACAATATCGATAACGAATTCTCTCGACTAATCTATTTTTTCGAGACCGCTATTAGCCTCAAGGCTAAGCGTGCGATATTGTTTTTTACCAATCCAATTTTTATTTGAATCCAATCTATCCCCAAGCACACCATCCAAAATCCAATCCATATTTAAATCACAAGTCCAACAGAACAAAAAGAAAACAATATAAAAACGAACGTCAATCCAAATCGAACTCAAACTCAATGTAAACTCAATCCTAATCTAATCCAAATCGAGCCCAATCCCAATCCAATCCAAATTCTATCAAAATCCCAATTGAAATCCAAATCCATTCCAAAACGAATTGAAATCCAATCCAAATCCAAAACTCAATCCAAACACAAGCAAAATCCAATGAAAATCGAATCCAAATCCAACCCTGATCCAATCGAAATCCAATTCGAATCCAAATCCAAATACAAGCAAAATCCAATCCAAACAGAATCCCAATTCAATCCAACTTCAATCCAAATCCAATCCAAATTCAATCCAAATCCAATCCAAACCCAATCCGAATCCGATCAGAATGCAATTCAAATCCAATCCAAATCCAATCCAAATCCAATCCTATCCAATTCCAATCCGAATGCAATTCTAATTCAAACCGAATCCCATCTAAATTAAATTCGAATCCAAATCCAAATACAAGCAAAATCTAATCAAAACCGAATTCAACTCCAATCCAAATGCAATACAAATCAAATTTTAAATTCAGCCCAGATTCCCTATTCCAATCAAAATGCAATCGATGTAAGAAAACAAAACAAAAAATAAGCAAACGTAAATTCAAGTCCGACACAAACTTTATTTAAACTCCATCCTAATCTAATCTAAATCCAGTTCAATTACAATTCAATTTAAATCTCATTCGAATCCAACCCAAATCCAATCCAAATTCAATCCAAGTCCAATCTAAATCAAATCCAAATCCAATTCTAATTTAATCCTAATCCAATTTAAATTAAATTCGAATCCAAATCCAAATCCAATCCAAATCCAATCCAAATCCAATCCAAATCCAATCTAAATTCAATACAAATCCAATCCAAATCCAATTCAAATCCAATCCAAATTCAATCTAAATCCAATACAACTCAAATCCAAATTCAAATCCAAATCCAATCCAAATCCAAATTAAATCCAAATCCAATCTAAATCCAAACTCAATCCGACAATAGCTGAAGAAAAAAAAACTCAATCCGAATCCGATCCAAATCCGATCCAAATCCAGTCCAAATCAAATCCAATTACAATCAAATTCCAATCCAAATACAATTATAATTCAAACCTAATCCAATCTAAATTAAATTCGAATCCAAATCCAAATACAAGCAAAATCCAAACAAAACCAAATTCAAATCCAATCTAAATCCGCATCCGATCCAAATCCAATCCAAATGCAATCCTAATCGATTTCAGCCCAGATCCCCTAGTCCAATCTAAATCCAATCGATGTAAGAAAACAAAACAAAAAATAAGCAAACGTAAATCCAAGTACGACACAAACTTTATATAAACCCCATCCTTATCTCATCTAAATCCAATTCAATTTTAATCTTATTCGAATCCAACCCAAATCCAATCCAAATTCAATCCAAATCCAAATCAAATCCAATTCCAATCCAAACCCAATCCAAACCCAATTTAATACACAATACAAATACACAATAAATTCGTTTGTTCAGTGATTTACGTAATTTAATTCTCACCCTCCCTTCATTTTTTTTCAAAAAAATGTTTAATTACACTCGAAAAAACTTCATTTACACTTGGTGATGCTGTGCCCGTAGTGTTTTTTTTTTGCAAACAACATTTAACAATTACAACGAAGTTAATGTTTAAAAAGATTCTTTTTTTTTGCTTCACAAGTTTGTTACATTTGCCAACAATTACATTTACTGTATTACGAAGACAGCCAATATAAAATAATAAAAGAATAAATAAATAAAAGAATATCTAACAATGTTGAAATGTTAAAATTTCAAATGGACAGTAAATGGACAATAAATTCATAAACACTCGCCGGCTCTTACTTTTCTATAAATTAGTATTTTTAGGAACTTACTCGTTCGATATTTAGTGAATATATTATTATTCAGTGAATATCGAAGATAAAAAATAAATAAAAAAAACTAATGACCGGTGCAACAATGTTCGATTCTTGTTGAGTAATTTTTGATTTATTTATTTTTTTTTTTTTTATTTTTTTTTTTTGTTGTTTATTTATTCATCGGACTGAATGTGTCTGAATGAATGCTTAAAATTAATTAACTAAACATAATTTGGTTGGCAGATGCAGTTACACGTTGTCGGAACAAATAGGACGGCTCGTTAAAACTAAATAAATTTGCATGTCGGTTAAACTGGCGAACCATCGAAGCTAATGGCGAGTTGGCAGCATATTGTGTCGAATAATTTCCTTCCTGCAGCATCATTCTCGGTCGCAAAGCTCGCGTGGGAGCATAAAAACCAATCTGTGACAGTAGATCTGGTGCATCGTACTCGCCAGTCAGTAATTTGGAGATAAAACTGACCTGGGACACATGCCTCCGTTTATCAAGCGTATCAATGCCCAGTAACCGACAGCGATCTTCATACGGTGTTAAAAACTGTTGCTCTCTTCAAGGAAGCTGCCTTAGCGCATAACGGACGAATTTACGTTGAACACTTTCAATTCTGTTTGACCACATTGTCTCGTGAGGACACCAAACAACATTTGCGAATTCTAGTGTCGAACGAACGATGGAACAATACAGCGCTTTAAAACAAAGTGGATCGTCAAATTCGCTTGCTATCTTGAAAATGAAGCCAAGACTTCGATTTGCGTTATCGATCGTAGCCGAAATGTGAGACTTCATAGTTAGCTTCTCGTCAAGTATTACTCCGAGATCTTTTACCTGGACTACTCTGTCCAGTTTCACTCCAGAGATTTCGTAGTCGAAGCGGATAGCATCCCTGGTTCGATAGTAGCTGATGACACAACATTTATCCACACTCAGAAACAAGCAAATTCTCATACACCAACTACCAAACAAATTTAGAAGTTTTTGCAATTCTCTGCAGTCCTCAATACGCCTAATCACCAAGTAGATTTTCAGATCATCCGCAAAAAACAGTCTTCCACCTCGGTTGAGTAGTATTGCTGCGTCGTTTATATACAAACTGAATAGCAATGGCCCAAGATTGCTACCCTGAGGTACACCAGAGCTATTTATGAATGGGCTGGAACGGCAGTTACCAAGCTGTACGAATAGTTGCCTGTCCACGAGGTATGTCTCCAACCATTTACAGAATCGCGTAGAACAACCCAACTTGTTTAACTTGTTCAAAAGAATTGTATGACTAACAGTATCAAAAGCTGCTCTCAGATCTGTATATATTGTGTCGACTTGAGCTTTTCCACTCATGTTTTTCGTGCAAAAAGATACAAAATTTACCAGATTAGTTTCAACGGACCGCTTTGGAAAAAAACCGTGCTGTACTGTACTGATATACTGTTGGCAGGCCGAAAATAATGTATCCTTGATAATTGTCTCGAACACTTTAGACTCGGCACACAAGGAGGTTATACCTCTATAATTCGTTACGTTGCATTTATCACCTTTCCTTAAAACTGGAAACATGCACGAAACTTTCCATGCCACCGGAAAGCGTTGCTGCTGTAGTGATAAGTTGAATAAGCATGTTAATGGAACCACCAGGTAATCAGAGCATTGCTTGAGAATAGCTGTCGGAATTATGCCAGGTCCGGGCGAAAACGACGACTTTACTTTGTTAATTGCTGACGAGACGGATTGCTCATTTACTCTAAAAATGTCCATGCATAGCGTATCGGCCGGTACATCGCTTAAAGCTTGCTGAATCTGTGTTTCAGTGGGTGCAATATGGCTATAAACGGTAGAAAAATGTTTCGCAAATAGATTGCACTTTTCGGAAGGCGCTTTCGCAGACATTTCATTCAAGAATACCAATGATGGAAGCCCGGTCTCTTTCCGTTTTGTATTAACAAACGCCCAGAACTGTTTGGGGTTCTTCCTAATATTTTGCTGGAGCCGATGAACGTAACGGTTGTACAGGAATTTATTGTAGATGCGATAATTGTTGCTTGCAACTGCGAATTTATTTTTGGACAATGCACACCGCGCTTTAGAATAATTTCTTAGAGCCTTGGCCCTCAATCTCTTTAACCATCGAAGCCTCGCGTTTGTCCATGGCGGTTTTTTTTGTTGGCCGATATGGTGGGACAGCAGCAGTGAGACAGTTATTCAGCATTCGTTCATAATACGCCACGGCATCATCGACATTGGTAAAATCATAAAGAGTACTCCAGTCGATTTGAGACAGATTATTTCGTAACAATTCGAAAATCGTTTTACGATAGTTGAGCTGGGGCAAGTTATTCACATCCTCAAACCTTACAGGGTGACGAACCGCGAGGTCGATAGACAGAGCAGGATGGTACTCGTCGCGAGAGACAACTGATTCAGGAGCTTCGGAAACGGTGCAAAGAGGATAACAGCTTTCGTCGGCAAACACGAGATCAAGACAGCGAGATTGATGATTACAAATTAAATTAACTTGTCGTAATCCCAGGAACGCAACTCCGTCAAGCAAAGTTCGACTGGCAGGCGTAAACGATGAAAGCAGTGGGTCAGCAAAGGCATAACCAGCATTGGACGATTTCCATACTAGGCCAGGTTGATTGAAATCGCCTAGCAAAATTACCGCATCTTGATGATTTAGTTTGGAGGTAACAGTTTCCAACACATTCAGCTCAGCATTCATGACGTCACAATCAAGTCGCTTCTCGGGAGGAATATAAACCGCGCCAACGATCACGGATTTATCTGCCGTGGTTATTTTCACCCAAACTGCTTCGAGCGTGACCGGAACGTTGTCAATTATTTGGCTAGATACATGCGATACGGCAACAGCGATGAGAACACCACCGCGCTTATGTATGCTGTTGTGCGGGTTGCGATCTGTTCTATACACTGCGAAGGCGTCTCCGAATAATTGAACCGAATTGAAACGATCATCTAGCCAGGTCTTAATGAAGACATAAACATCAAAATCATTCTCTATAACAGCCAAAAATACGTCGTCCACTTTGGTGCGTAATCCTCTAGTGTTTTGGTAGTATATTTTGATCGATCTAGTAAAATCATCCGCAGGTATTTCATCAGGCTGAAAACGCAAAGAAGCAAGATTGGGCCGAGAGGAAACACCATTCATGTACTCGCCTGTGACAAGGGCATTGTTGCCCTCGCCGTCAAATGTACAAAGCCTTGTTGTTGAATTGAAATCGTCGTGTTGTGAAAGGCAATGTTCCACTTCTGCCGGTATTCCATTCATGTCGATATCGAGCCGCGCGTCTAGCTCCGGTTGACTATAAAATACACACATTTCCTGAGCTTTTTGCAAACTATTTGAATACATATACTTAACTGCATGGGGGGCCCGTTGGCCCCCCGACTCCCCCGGTGGCTGGACGATATCATCTATTGCTCTGCAGATGTACTCAATATTGGTGTTGCTGATGCATAACCGTTTTTTGATCGATAATCAACAAACTCTCTGAAGAATATTCCTGCTGGCCAGGTGCTTGAAGATAATGCGGTTTCCTTATACTTCGGATCAATCCCCACTTTGAATGATATGAAACGAAGTGATCTTGTATCCACATCTCTTTTGACTAGTTTTACAATTTCAGGCGGCTCCCCACACTGCACACATTCAGATACCAAGTGCTGAACGTTTTCGACCGACACGTCCGGGTGGATTCTAGACAAATAAATCCAAAATTTCTTCTCCTCAACTGGAACAGTAGCAACTAATTTCGACAGATTGGCATTTGTTCCTTCTGTTGCATTGGAGTTAGAAATCGAATGCTCTTCACGACGACGTTTTGGTGCCGATCGTTTAATGATTGGCCAATCATTACTTACGCTGCGCGGAGTTATTTGCAGCTTTTCGGGTAAACCAACTGCTTTGGCTCCACTTTTACGAACTTCAGTTTTCAGCTCATTGATAGCGGCGGTTCGCTCTTTCAGTAGCTCAGCAATGGTATTTCCAAGTGCAGCAACGGTTTGTCGAAAACGAGCAAATTTCAGCAGTTTCAAACACCCGTCGCAAAACCACAACAAATTTTCAGATGCCGTTTTTAGCTTCACTTGCTGATTGTTTAATCCAACACACTTAGCGTGGGCTACTGCTTCACAGAAACCCTGGCATTTGATGAAATCAGATTCTTTTGTTGGCTTAGCGCATTTGTCGCAAACAAACTCCATTGTTGGTATCCAGAAGTTAGTGACGATGATGCACGGACGTTAAAAAACGAATCCCCTCAGCTCCACCAGTTTGATTCACAGCGATAAAAAATCAGTTGGTATGACACAAATTAAAATAATATTACAATAAATACGTCGAAAAAATCTAATAAAATAATACACCAAAAACAATACTCGAGACCACAATTCCAGTGCTGCCAGACTTTTTTGATATATGATAATATGATAATCATATATGATTTATGATAATCATATTCATGAGAAAAACTTTCAATCACCATCAGTAGCAGCATTGCAGTTTTGATTGCACGCGAATAGATAGACGCTGCAATGATAGCAACGAGAAACTAGCGGCGCTCTGCTCCACACATACTCTACGGTGCTTTACGGTTTTACCAGCACGTTTTCTTTTAATACATCAGTTTATATTACGCTCTAACAGCAGGTTTAGAAATTGTTCAAAAAAGGGGTTGTTTCAAACTTTTCGAAAAACCTTTACCTTCGAGACATCAAATTAGTCTAGGTTCATGGAAGCATGCATAAATTGACCTATTGGGACAGGGAGACTCTGCAAATTTTTTTTGGATATTGATACAGAGAATATCACAGGGAATGGTTGGTGTCTATTCATGTCGTCTGTGCTAGGAATGCTTGCATGTGATTGGTTCATTGTTCGCGTAAATTTGTCCTTGATATTTTTTACCGCTTTGTAATAAAAAACAAATGATAACTAGCATATTACAAAATTGTTTAACATTTCATCTATTCACCAACATATTGGTTATTGTTATCCATCATGTGGTTACGCTGTTATTATCGTTTGGAATCTGATGCAACATTTGCTAGTTTCATTTCCAATTTTACAGAATGCATACCAGTACAGAAAACAAAGACGTAGTCCCACGTCAAAAAACAAACGTAAATCCAAATCCAACACAAACTTAATTGAAACCACATCCTAATCTCATCTCAATCCAGTTTCATTCCAATTCAATCCAAATCGTATCCGAATCCAAATTCAATTCAAATCTAATCCAATCCAAATTCAATTCAAATCCAAATCCAATCCAAGATCAAATCCAAATTAGATCCAATCTATACCTGGTCGTCTCATCATCTCATTGGACCCAAGATTTTCTGTGATCTATTCGCTTCCTCCCTCAGAATGGAACTGAAAGCATGGGAAATTCTGGAATGTAACTGGCTAAAAGCTTCCATTGGTTGGTAGTCGAAGCGGTTCATCACATCGAACATTTCTATGACTCGCAAAACACTGGAACTTACAGAGAAAGATCTAAACACATATGCTGGTTTAATAGCTGTCCGAGCCGTTATTATTTGAAGGAGAAGCTTCAAGATGATACATGTTGCTTAGGTGGCATGAAAAAACAAGACCCTGAACATCTATTATGCCGATGTCCGGTAATTTTTAGCAGAAGGTACAAGTTCTTCAATAGAAGGCTACGACAAGCCTTTGAAATTCAAGGAACAATTCCCAGTACGGTTGTGCACTTCATACAAAGTGATCAAAACCCCATCAAAATCCAATCCGAATCCAATCCAAACCTAAAATATGGAAAATGGCGAACTAAGCGTCTCTCGTTGAAACGGTAACTACAGGTCGGACTCGATTGTATATGTTTCGATTGTATACAATTTTGGACTCGATTATATACAGTAGGGTTTTTTTTTCAATTCCAAATCTCACAAGGGGCGTGATATAAAATGGAAGGGGGTAAAAAGTAATGATTTTTGCGCAACCTAATTAATAGGTGTTCCCTAATTGATTCTGTAAGATCCGTAAGAGTATAACGTAGCGTGAGTGGGGTGCTAGTGAGGAAACGTATTATTTCCCCCACCCCCAAAGGGGTGGGGTTATTCAGACGTACAATTCTTATGTTTCCTAATATTCAAATGGACCACAATATAAATATGTTATTGTTAAGGTTGAGGTGGTAGTGACTGAAATTTGTGTTAGTAGCTTAAATATTTGTAATAATTATTAGTGAATAAAAAGGTTGTGTGGCCAACCACGGACCACAAATGGTGACTTCTCAGTACTGTCTTTTCATTTTTGTTGTTTTTAACTTTTATTAGATTTGTGCCATGTCAAATGAACGTTGTGCATAAAAAACTTTTATTAAACACTTAGCGTGAGTGGGGTGCTAGTGAGGAAACGTATTATTTCCCGTGTATTAAATAAAAGAAACATGCATTCGCCAGTTTGTTCGTTTTGAACTGCTCGATGTCTTGGCACAGCAACAAAAAGATTTAAAATAACCAGATACCGGTTAGGGTTAAAAGTAAACAAATCAATATACACTGATCAAAATTCTTCTCTACGTTTGACTGCACTTACTTAAAAAAATTCTACAAAATGTAGGGTAGGGAACACATTCTTAGCAGCTTTAGGAACCGCCTGTGTATTGGGACGAAATACTCTAAATGTGTTGGGTGAAATTCAAACAGAAGCATATCAATCCGTAGATTTATTGTGAGATATGTACAGGTGTCTGCTGTAACCCGTACTTCTATTATTAGCAATACCGCGATTGAGAAGTGGCATGCTTATTATTATTGTTTATCAGTGCTTGTGTGTAATGTAATACTCTTCCTTTTACACGCTCACTGTTCTTCTATACCGATGCTCGTTCCTCTTGCCAAATATCACCAATTATAATTCCCTGGAGAAGTTTTGTCATGCGTCCTTCTGGCCAGCTTTATTAATAAGAGGGACTAATGTTTTTGTTAAGAGGAAATCACGCGAAGGTTTTATAGATCTCAGCGTAAAGGCCTGAGAATGAACCCATACTTAAAAGTCCAGTTTTGACATCGAATGGCCTGATTCTACTAAGATTCGAACCTACGATCATTCGCTTGGCAAAGTGGATTCTGCAACCTTGCGGCTACGCAACTCTCAAGTGTTAAGTTCAGTGTATCAAACAGCGGACAATCAACAGTGAATCTTTTCACTCAGTTATAACAAGAATTGAAAAATCTTTCAAAGTTAAAGTAGTGTTATCGGCAGCATTTCTGTAATTAGAAGGAGCTTTTGACAATGCACGTTATGTTTACATGAAAAATGCACTCAAAGCATACAGATTTGAAAACTAATTAATTAAAAGGGCTGTTGAAATGCTTACAACACGAGAAATATTGGCGCATCTTGGAGACTCGTCGCTTAAAGTATTAGCTGTTAAAGGAAGGGGGAGTGGTTGGCGAATGGTTGAGACCCCATTGTGGTCATTCACCTCTGTCCAGCAACTCCTATCCCAACCTCCTCGTGGTGCCGACCGGGATACGAGTAACCATAGCGGAGATCGGGTAACCAACCCCGGTGGAAACTTTGGTCGTATGCTGACTGGGAAGGGGAACGTACGCGGCTGTTTCCCCATGTTAGGGCGGCGTACAACAGCGTCTGATCCGGAGCGGGCGGCTGAATCATGAAACGCGGTGTTTCGCCAGCTATATCAAAGACGGCTGCCCCGTCGCGAGACTAGATAAGCCCTAGTAAGGCAGCATACTGAACATTAAATACTACGAACAACCCAGATATAAATACGGAACGGAATAATCGGCATGGACCTAGGCGAACGAAAAAGGACAACGATTATTGGAAACTCGGTACTTGGAATGTAAGGACTCTACTCGAACCGGCACGCGCAAGTATCCTGGCTAGAGAGCTGCGAAAGGTGAATGGGGAGGATGCAGCTATCCAAGAGGTGTGGTGGCCAAAATCGGGAGAACGCGAATTCCGAGCAGTAGATCCTATTGCGGACACTTCATTTAAGTACCACATCTACCACATACTATAGCGGCGGCGTGAAAGCAGAAAGACGAGTCGGTTTCGTGCTAATTGGAAAACAGATGAAGCGTGTCATTAGATGGAGGCCGATCAGTGACCGTATATGCGTGTTGAGAATTAAGGGCAAATTCTTCAACTACAGCCTGATAAATGTGTACGCACCGACCAACGAGAAACCCGATGAAGAAAAGGAGGAGTTCTATAAGCTCCTGGAAAAGACATACAATGAGTGCCCAGGACACGATATAAAGATTGTCATCGGCGATGCAAATGCACAGGTCGCGCAGGAAGACTTCTTCCGCCCCGTAATTGGTAGGGAAAGCTTCCGCTCTACTACGAACGACAATGGCCTGAGGCTTGTTAATTTCGCTGCAGCTAGAGGGATGGCTATCTGTAGCACTTATTTTGCACGCCGGAACATACGTAAGCACACCTAGATGCACCCGAATGGAGAGCTTTGCTCTCAAATTGACCACGTTCTGATTGATGGACGGCACTTTTCAGACGTTACAGACGTGAGGTCGTTCAGAGGACCGAACGTTGACTCGGATCACTATCTCGTAGTAGCCAAAATCTGCACCCGGCTGTCCAACGTGCTGAAATCCAAGGCAACGAGGAGGATGCAGTTGAACATCCAGCGGCTATCAACTGAAGGAGTGGCTGTAGAGTACTCGCAGAAGGTTGATGAACGGATTGAGGAAAGAGTTGAAGGGAACCTGAATGAACAGTGGAGGCATATCCACAGTTCGATCAGCACTACAGCGCGAGAAGTGTTGGGTACAACTGCGGCAGCTGCGCCCAATGAGTGCCGCGAGTAACGGAGGAGAAGAACCGCGCCAGGGGTCACATGTTGGCCACGGCTGTGACTCGTCAGAGCATGGGTAGATATCGAGATGCAAGAGCCGCTGAAAAGCATTGGGAGCGTATTCCTGCGGAGGCGGAAGGTTGCTT
Source organism: Wyeomyia smithii (assembly GCF_029784165.1). Lineage (NCBI taxonomy): Eukaryota > Metazoa > Arthropoda > Insecta > Diptera > Culicidae > Wyeomyia > Wyeomyia smithii. Next base: position 59,157,295 of record NC_073695.1, on the reverse strand, counting down.
CTCCAGGCACGATGCGAGGAGCTTCCACAAGAAGGTCAACAGAATCAGGAATCGAAACGTGTCAGCCCCTGTCATGTGCAACGATAGGGAGATGAACCTGATAACCGATACAACAGAGGTGGCCAGGCGTTGGAAGGAACACTTCAGTGTGCTGTTGAACGGTGAGGTAAACAGTGGAGTCGAAAGGAGCAGGATGACTATTGAGAATGATGGTCAAGCTGTGGATCCACCATCCATGGACTTGGTGAAGAAAGCAGTGAAAGAGCTGAGAAACTGCAAGGCAGCCGGGAAGGACGGCATTCCCGCCGAACTCTTCAAAGTCGGGAGCGAACAGCTGTATCGTGCCATCCAACGGATCATGCTGAGAGTGTGGTCTGATGAAGAATTGTCCTCGGACTGGTTGGAGGGTCTCATATGCCCGATCTACAAAAAAGGCCATCGCCTGGACTGTAGCAATTATCGGGGCATAACTCTTCTCAATACCGTGTACAAAATTCTCTCCCGCATCCTGTTCCACAGACTGAGGCCGTTGCAGGAGACCTTTGTTGGCGAGTACCAATGCGGTTTTCGAGGGGGACGCTCCACGACGGACCAAATGTTTACCTTGCGACAAATCCTCGATAAATTTCGAGAATACAACATGCAGACGCACCATCTGTTCATAGACTTCAGGGCAGCGTACGATTCAGTCAAGAGAAATGAGTTATGGTAGACTATGATTGAACATGGCTTCCCAACAAACCTGGTTAGGCTGATACGTGCCACCCTTGAAGATGCTACATTAAGCTTCAGGATAGCCGGTGAGATATCGGACTCGTTCGTGACGTTAGATGGTTTGAAGCAGGGTGACGGGCTGTCGAACTTATTGTTCAACATCGCATTGGAAGGTGCTATACGGAGGACTGGTGTGCAGAGAAGCGGCACCATCATTACGAAGTCGCACATGCTTCTCGGTTTTGCGGACGATATCGACATCATTGGTATCAACCGTAGAGCTGTGGAAGAGACCTTCGGACCTCTCAGGAGGGAAGCTGCGAGATTAGAGCTTGTCATAAACTCTGCCAAAACGAAATACATGGTGGCTGGCAGAGTGCGTGGTAGTCCGTCGGAGGTTGGTGCTGCGGTGGTGCTAGATGGGGAAACATTTGAAGTAGTCGACGAATTTATTTACCTGGCAAAATTAGTGACATGTGACAACGAGGTTAGCCGTGAGATAAAGAGGCGGATAGCAGCCGCAAACAGGGCCTTTTACGGACTACGTAACCAGCTAAGGTCCCGCAGTCTGCAAATCCGTACTAAACTTGCACTCTATAAAACACTGATTCTTCCGGTGGCTCTCTACGGCCATGAATCATGGACGCTGAAAGATGCTGATCGGCGAGCTCTTGGTGTTTTTGAGCGTAGGATTTTGCGTTCAATCCTTGGCGGCAAACTAGAAAATGGTGTTTGGCGCAGACGCATGAACCATTAAGTGTACCAGGCATACAAATCGGCGGATATAGTCAGGCGGATAAAACACGGCAGGCTTCAGTGGGCTGGGCATGTAGCGAGAATGCCGGATGAGCTTCAAGCGAAGGCTTTATTTAGCAGGAATCCCGATAGAGGTCGTCGACTTCGAGGTAGACCCCGCACTCGTTGGATGTGTGCTGTCGACGAGGATGCACGCGAAATAGGTGTTAGGGGCGATTGGTGGATAGCAGCCCAAGACCGAGGGACATGGCGACGTATTTGGATTCGGCACTGGATCGATAATCGGTCTGTCGCCTTAAAAGTAAGTAAAGTAAGTAAGTAAGGAAGGGGGAGTTCTCTCCACTGCTATGGTCCGTAGTAGTGGACGATTCGTTGAAAACCTTAGAGTCACTGGGGTTTGAAGTGATCGGTTTAGCGGGTGACGTGGTTATTTTAGTCCGATGAAGTTTTTTCAGAACGAATGCAATCATAGATAGATAAGATATACTCTCTCGTAGTGTAAAAGAGAAAGACTAAATGTGAATCCCCCCAAGACTACTCTGGTGCCGTTTACAAAAAAAGAACAACTCATCTTAAAACTCAATATTTAAACAGAGTTTCATTAATATTCTCCATGGAAGTTAAATATCTTGGAGCAATTCTGGATGGTAAGTTTCTCTAGAATGCACACGTAACACAAACTCTTAACAAGGCTACCTGTGCTTTTTGGGTTTGCAAAAAGACATTTGAAAAAAATGGGGCTAAGCAAAGAATCATTTATTGGATCTATTCGGCTATCCGATGGAAAAAACTATGATTTCAATCATTTATTCATTCTTGTTGAGCCAAGTTGTAGTGAATGTGGGGATTAAGAATGTGGAGGACCTAGGCTTCGAGATGGCTCAATAATTTTTCAAACTGACGGCTCGAAAATCGGAAATCGAGTAGGGGTGGCAGGTCCGGAGTAAGTCTTTCAGTGACGATGGGAAAATGGCCCACGGTTTCCCAAGTATTTTGGAATGTAGGGTAACCGCTCCATTATTCATCTCAACAGCTTAGTGCACCTCTCATCTATTCATCTTATTCATCTTATTTTTCTCATTTGTCCAATTTACCGTCAAATTTCTACAAATTTTTGAAAGTGAATCTATTTGCTTCTCGATTTTTTCAAGTGGCTGAAAGTTTTGCGTAGAAAATATGGTAAAATTTGACGATAAATTGATTAAAAAGGCGTGATGAGATGAATATAGGTACTGAGATGAATATAGGAGCGGTTACCCTACTTCGATCTGGTTGAAAAGAAATGCATATGCATTTTTTATGGTAGTCTAGCAGTTTCGAATGCAGTTTTGAAATCTGTTACTTGCGCTTCCAAATTAGTTTGGAAATGTGTTAAAATGGTTCTCAACTAGGTGACACTTATCAGTCCTGAACCGTTCTGTAGAGTTACCTTTAGTGCATTAAAGATGAAGCTTTCAGAATGGGAAAAAGGTCAGTTGTTTTTGATCTAGGATAATACTACAATTACAATATACTACGATATATCAGGCCTAACGCTTCAACCGCAAAAATATTTTTAAACCTTTCAAAGAAAGATCTGTGAGTGCTCATACTGGTCTGATTCAAGTAACTATCATTTAAAGCTAACAGGAAGGCTTAAAAATGACAATTAGGTCCTAAAGCTATACCAGTTCAAACATGCCTTCAATCGTGATAGCAACTATTAAAACACATAGTAGTTGTCTGTACAAGTAAAGGCTTAAAGTAGAAAAGGACACACAACAATAGATCTAAGTACTTGTCGCAGTGATACAATATCCTTAACAAGGAAAAAAATACCCCAGGAAGTATAAAGAATGACTATTTGACAGTTTTTTTTGCTATTTCATGGTCATTGAATTAAATAGCTCTCTTGTTATTTGGCCCTTAAAACAGATTTATTTTTCAGGATACAATTATACAGGGTATTGAGAATCAGTATGAAACATAAAAAGAATAGAAAAACCAATATATCTCTAACATTACTTTTAAAATCTATCTTTTCCCTTTGATTGTAGTAGGGTCGAATCCCACTGCTTAAAAATACAGCAAATAGCAGAAATAGTATATGTTTGATTTTCGTGCATACTTTTTGGAACTAAATCTATATATTTCACGAACGTAACTGACACCAATCGACACAAAAGGCTCCTACCGACAGCATCCAATCTCTGCGCTCGCCCCGTCAAAGCACCAGCTAATACTTGTATATCGCCTGTTGCTATTCACCACCCACAAACAACATTACCACCTACCGGTCACCTCTCTTCCAAGCACAACCGTCCTCCCCACGTGTAGTCGTTTGTCAATGTTATTTTTGTCCCCCAGTGGTCAAGTCACGTTTCTCGCTGTAGAAAGTATCTATTGCGCAGCCGGAAGTCCATAGCAAATTACTCCTATAAGGTGTCACTTTCGGGACTGTGACGAATTTTGAACCAGTGTGGATTGATTGAAATAATTGCACTATCGAAGTGCCAAAATTCTATGCTAATTGGAGTTTCCCTGTCGATGATTTCTTGCTTTGTTTCTTGAATAGACTTTTTGATAATTTTGTTCAGATGAAAGCCACTTGAAGAAATTTTGCAGTTTATCCTGAAGCTTTACTAGATGTTACTTCCGCTGGCAAGTGGCCAGGCACTGCTATTGGCCTCCCTTATTGTGCGCTACTGCCATCGTTGCATGCTGCAGTATCAAGTTTTACTGGCCCTTTGTTACAGGTTTGAAATTATTGATATTTGATCTTGTGTTCATCTAGCTATGATATGTTTGATTCAAGAGTACACGGACGGTTAAACTGAGTTGTACAATATTGGAATGGGCATTGATAAATATGGACAATTCTGTGATATTTAGTTTATGAGCTATCATTCGATAAAATTCTGCGGACAAATGGTAGCGTAAAACACACTCTAGTCAAAGTTTCATCGTTTCCGGTTCACTGGCAGCTATTAGACACATATTGCCATGAAGAGAAAGAGTGCTATTAAGTTTTATAGAAGAGTTTTTTCGCAAATACCCTAATAAACGGGGCGAGGATTTCCCGAACGACACTTTCCCTACTGTTTGAGGCAAGGAAGAAAGCACCTCCCATAATCAGGTCCATTAAAAATCTTGAACGGCAATCTTTTTACAATCAGTAGTAAATAAACACTTTCCAAGAGTTGCTCTTCTCCAGTTGCCCAGGGCAAATCAGGGCACTTCAAGATGATGAGGACAGTGAAGTTAGGGATAACATTCGCCGGAGATGGTTCAATAAAATATTCTATAAACTACATAACAGTTAGAAACGAAGTATCGGTCCGGACGTTGTCAACGCGGTGTGCACATCAAACTTTAACTCTCTCTCCCCCGTGTGTGAGGGCACTGAAGCGCCATAGCTACCGCTTTGCCAAACGGTGTGTGTTGTGTAGTAATAAAATTTACAATTACATCGGAAATTGATTTCCGTGTCCGTTGACTGCTGCTGCTGCTGCTGCTGCGGTGGAAGCACCTTCTTTCCTCTAGGTGAAGCCAAAGCGGCGTCCTGTCGTCCTTGACAGTGATTGGTTTCATCCGGTACGGCGGCTGTGCTATTGATGTTCAATCGATCGGCGGCTTCGAGCAGACATAGTCGGATATAATTTTGTCAAATCGTTCGGTTCCACTGCCGGAAAAAATAGATGCATTTATTTTATTTTCGGACTTTTTGCTAACGGTAACGCAATTAGGTTGAAACAAATTTAGCGCAATCGCACGGTCCTTGTAGTGCTATATGATTTAATTTTTAGCCGTCTTAATAAAGGGAAACGAAACAACATTTGAACACAGTTTCGGTAGCACGAAATTGTTTAAAACCCTGTTGGGAAAAACTTCAATCCTTGGAAACGAAATGAAAATATAGTTAAAGTTTGCGGAACTTGTCATTCCCACATACAGATCATTAGTACCGTGTCATTGCAAATGATTTTTTTTTCATCATCCCTGATACAACTTCACAGATATAATTTATTATTTAGATCCGAATTTAATATAAATAGAATTAGAATTAACAAGTTTTTTTTCCTGTATGGACTTCCTCACTGCGACCAGAATCGTAGATCTATTGTGAGAGAATTAACAAGTTAGGAGCCGTTCTCCAAATCAATAACCTATTTTAGTCACCAGCGTTCTATAAACTTTTTGAAATTTCTCAATGATGATAATAAAATAAGTTCCTGAAAACAGCAAAATATTTTAAGATTTATTACTGGTACACTATTAACACTACGAATCAATGTACTGAGAGAATATAAAAATGATTGCCTATTGAAGTTTTGGGTAGTTGCTAGCCAAGAAAAAGTGGTGAAGCACCAGTTTTTCTTAAATTAGCTTACATCATAGCTTCAAAAAATTGGGCGGTCTTTTCCCTATCTCACTTTACGGTGAAAACTAAAAAAGTGATACTCCTAGTAGGCATGATAATTCTCATTTGATTTGCACGCATCTTTTTCACAATGACAATTTTCTTTTTTCACTGGGCGGCGAGATAATAACGTCTGGTGAGGTAATAGTCTTCCTCTTACTCTTACTCTTACTTTTACTCTTACTCTTACTCTTACTCTTACTCTTACTCTTACTCTTACTCTTACTCTTACTCTTACTCTTACTCTTACTCTTACTCTTACTCTTACTCTTACTCTTACTCTTACTCTTACTCTTACTCTTACTCTTACTCTTACTCTTACTCTTACTCTTACTCTTACTCTTACTCTTACTCTTACTCTTACTCTTACTCTTACTCTTACTCTTACTCTTACTCTTACTCTTACTCTTACTCTTACTCTTACTCTTACTCTTACTCTTACTCTTACTCTTACTCTTACTCTTACTCTTACTCTTAATCTTACTCTTACTCCTACTCTCGCCAATTTGAAGTTGCACGTTTTATTCGCGTGATTATTCTCTGAAATATGACATAGGGTAAAAGCACCGGTTTTGGCCATAGTATGTTATTAATTAGAGATATTTGGCCTGCTTCCTTCGGAAAATATGTAACTGAATCAGTTCAACGTGGAAATCGGATGAACTCGCCTATATTTTCACTAACATTAAGTTTAAATAGTAAAATTATGTTATTTTGTTCATATATTTTTCAACTAAAAAACTTCTCTAAGCTCTTATTTTGGCCATAGAATTTCTCAATTGGCCACTCGGGGCTCCTATTTTGGCCAATTCGCGAAAAAGTTGAATTCACACGAATTTATTTTTTAATTTGATATAGATATAGATATAGATATATTGATATGGATATATTTTATCAGTAGAAAATCCTCGTTATTTAAATAACTGAAAGGCCAGAATATCTATTAATTGAACTCAATAATAATATTATATTCACACATAGCTAGCAGTGCAAAATACTTCGAACTAGAATTTTATTTAAATTGACTAGGATATTTAATAACACTGACAACACATCATTGGTCTATGTTAATTTTTCTTCTGTCATCTATCTTTATTAATAAGCTTCCGATCTTTGCTTTTTTTCACATAGAAATTTATTCGTATTATTTACCAACTATATCTAGTTAAAAGTCCGTAGCGTTAGTTTCGGTTAATACAACCGATGTTACGATTTTGTAAATAATCTTAACAAATAGAGAACGGATATTATACGGAACGGGTATATTATATTAAATAGCGGTGCTGTTATAATACAATCTTTCTTATCCCAAACCAGTTTTGTGTTTTCACGATCTCATGCGATATCTTATGACAGCCCAAAAAACTTCGTACTTTTCATGTTTTGCAACAATGTTAATACGTTACCATGGATTTGTTTACATATGGCCAATATCAAGATTATGAATTATAGAATTGCTTTGATATGTGGTCAAGAATGGATCATTGATCGTTTTTGGAAGCTTTTGTTATTTTTGATATTGCAGAGAAAAATCATACCATGATGCCTATTTTTTTATTCATGTGCTGTAATAAGTTGTGCCTGATGCCGGTAATAAAATTTGCTATAAAAATGTCCAAACCTGAACAAGATTATGCATCCTTTATTAAAAGTAAAATACGACTATTTGTTTGCTACAGTAAGTAATGTATTTGTCGAATAACATCAGGGAGTCTCTGAAATAGAAGTAATTCAAGATACTTCTTTACATATATGAATTTTATTTTATCATGGTCAAAACTGGTGCCATGGCCAAAACCGGTGCTTCTACCCTGATGAATTGTAGTTAAAGACTTTAATTATTATGATATATTTGGTTCGCGTGTCTCACCGCAGTTTTTAAATTCTCAATGCTTTAGACGAATATTACTTCGCCCATTTTCATTAAAAAATTTCGTTAAAAATGTACGCAGGTAGATAAATACGTTAGCTCCCAAGCGAGCGGCGTGATAAGCAACAATACATTTGTCCGAAAATAATTTACAAACGAGGGTTTTAGTCGGGATATGAATGCGGAAGATTATTGAACAACGAAGGAGAAAACATGAGTGCGTCTTGAACTGTCCTACAGATCAGACGTGTTTTCGGTTGCTTGTGGACTGGTCTTAGACTGTCTACAGCTTCAAAATTTGTGTTTGTGTCAGTGCGTGTTTTAAAGACTACCCGCAATTTATTTCACATAAGTTTTTATCAGGACTACCTACTTTTGAATTTAACATTTGCTTTAACTTTTTTCGTTTTAACTTTTTTCGCGAAAAAAGAAACCGCGCATCACTACGAGGAGAAAGAGAGAGCATTCTCTCTCGGACAATTCGAGTGTCTGCAGTGACAATCCTTTTGATATTTTGCCCGACCAGCTTCTGTACTAATGAAACTATACAAAATTCTTTCAAAATTAAGAAAGTTCCACCTATTGTGGTAACTATTTCTTCTGAATTAAATATTTTTAAAAAGGAACTTTCAACGTTTGATTCTGACGTTGAAGTTACCTATCAAATTGGCCGTAGAGACGAATGCCGCTTATTAACCGACTCTATAAAGGGTCGTAATTGTCTTATTCAGTATTTAACTGAAAAGATGTATAAATTTTTTACATATGACACTAAGAGTGCCAAGCCGTCAAGGTCGTATTGAAAGGTCTCACCTACGATCAAACCGTTGATGAGATCAAACTTACTTTAACAGAGTTACTTGGCATAGCCCCTACCCAAGTAATTTTGATGAAACAAAAATCACGAGGCGAAAACAGTCAAAGCCGTATTTGCCAACGTTATGGCCATGGTTCAAAATTCTGTCACATGGATCAAAAATGCCTCATTTGTGGGGACTCTTCTCATGAAAAGGACACATGTCCTGTGAAAGAGAATAAAAATTTTCGCTGTGCGAATTGTAACGGCAACCATATGTCAAATTTTTTATCAATGCCCAGTCCGTTTAGCAATTGTTAAGGCAAGGCAAGGTAAACAAAATTCAATTTCTCAATCAAAACAAACATCAATACAAAATTCCCGAAGCGTACCAGTACCGCCCAATTTTTCTTCTCCTTTGCATACTCGTTTAACGTATGCACAGGTCACAGGTAGTTCCAACATTATACCGTCTAACGTAGGTAGTTCGAAAATGACCGTTAATATGGAAGGTAAACAAAACACAGTAGAAAATAAAAATATAAATTCATTACCCCAGCTAATATCACAACCGAAATAATTTTTTCTAATGTCAACTGCCTGAGACCGATTACGGCAGGAAAACTTTCTTTTCTGCAACAGGCATTGTTCGATCCTATGAACGCCATGTTGCAGGCAAAACCCATGTTTGAAGCAATTCAAATTGAAACAAATTTGACTCTCAATATCGTTTCTAATTTGAAATTTAGCAATGATTTGAAATAAAACAATCAAAATTTTAAATTGGAATGCTCGCCCATTGAAGGTCAACGAGAATGAGCATTTTAATTTTTTTACAGTAAATAATGTGCACATTGCAATTATTACTAACACATTTTTGAAGCCTATCATCAAATTGAAATATGATCCCAATTACGTGGTTCATAGATATGACAGAATTCAGGGTTCCAGCGGTGGAGTTGCTATTGTAATACATCACCGAATCAAACATCGTGCCCTACCTCATCTTGAGACGAAAGTTATTGAAACTTTGGGAATTAAAGTTCAAACTGAACTTGGGATTTTATTTATTGCCGCAGCACATTTACCATTCCAATGCACACGCGAGCACAAAAATTATTTTAGAGGTGATATACAAAAACTCACCAGAAATCTTACAATTTTTTCTATAATCGACGATTTTAACGCTAAACATCGATCATGAAATAATTCTCAAAGTAATCCCAATGGCAATATTTTATTCAATGATTGTTCCTCAGGATATGATACGAGCTAACAAGTCTGAAGGTTATTCCACTGGAGCTGCTCTTTTAGACATAGAAAAAGCATTCGACAGTGTTTGGCATAAAGGTTTGTTTGCGAAATTGCAAACTTTTAATTTTCCAATTTTCCCAACCAAAATTTTAAAAAATTATCATGCTGATCGAACTCTGCAGGTTGTCTATCAGAATTCAAAATCTGATAGATTTCCTGTCAGAGCAGGTGTGCTTCAAGGTTCAGTCTTGGGTCCAGTCCTGTACAACATATTCACTTCAGATCTTCCTGATTTGCCTCCAGGATGCACAGTCATTGTTTTGCGATGACACAAGCATTTCCGTAAAAGGAAAAAGCCTTCGTGTCATATGCAGTCGATTGCAGAAAAGTTTAGATATTTTTTCTTCCTACTTGCAAAAGTGGAAAATCTCTCCCAATGCTTCAAAAACTCAAATGATAATTTTTCCGCATAAGCCTAGGGCTTCTTTCCTCAAGCCAAACAATAATCACGTTGTCAAGATGAATGGGGTTATCTTAAGTTGGTCTGACAAGGTTAAGTACTTGGGACTAATTGACGATAAAAAACTTATTTTCAAAGAGCACATTGAGAGTATACAAGCCAAGTGCATCAAATATACGAGATGTTTATATCCTCTCATTAACAGGAATTCTAAACTTTGTTTAAAGAAAAAACTTTTGATTTACAAACAAATTTTTAGACCAGCAATGCTTTATGCTGTACCGATCTGGTCAAGTTGTTGTTTAACAAGGAAGAAAACGCTCCAAAGGATTCAGAATAAAGTTCTGAAAATGATTTTTAAGCGTCCTCCTTGGTTTGGTACACTCGAATTACATAGACTTACAGATGTTGAACCATTAGAAGCTAAGTCAAATAAAATTATTAACAATTTTTGACAAAAATCGTTGCAATCCTCAATTGCTATGCACCATTCTATGTCATGTAAAGCTTACAATTTAAGCATCAGAAATGTTTCTGGTAGATTTCTGCAATTTTGTATCAGCGATTTCCCGAACATTGTTATGATTGTGTCCTGACTCCTGTATGAATATTTGCATTGCATACAATAACTTTTATATTCAATGGTTAAGCGATGTAATAGTTCAGTGACGGGGTGTTATAACAGAACATATTTCATCAATGCTTTATTCTCATTAGGCGAACTAAGAGTTCGCAATCAGCTGCGCTTAAAGCAACTTCATTTATGTTCACAAACAGGTTAAGATTGAAAAAACCACGAAACAAAACCGGCAATTCTTATTTTTATTATTCAGTTCCAAAGCAAGGGAAACCATTATACAATCCACATCTATTCCGATCTGATGAAGCGACGAATTATTCTGGCAGCATTCCGTATGCATCAAATCCGGCTGTGACGTAATCATAATCGCTTTTCCAGTTTTACATAACTGCTTCCTAGGTCCTGTTAACGCTTCCGTCACACGTGTTTGCTTCCCGGGTGGGACAATAGCGCTGCGATTTGCCGGAGAAAATGCCAACAAAGAAGCACACCCCAGAGGGTTACCAGCAACAGAAGGCGCACCGATCTGCATCGATATCAATTTAATGACAACTCCAGATGTAAGCTGTTGGTTGCTGCCTTTTCTAGACCCGGTTCGATACATGTTTGCATCCTACGCAGGTAACATGTTTGTTTATCCAGTTCAGATACAACCGTTTCTTTCCATCGTCAGTCGGTCTGAGTTTGATAGTGACTTTGATAGTGTCAAAACAGGAAAAGGATTCACAATATAGTTCCCTTACTAGGTACTTATTGATATTTTCGGTTTGTATCAAGATCGCTATTAAATTTGTTTTTCTTTTTCCCTACCACCGATGGTGAACACGAATCGCTTTGATAGTCGCTTTCAATAGCGGAAATCATGGCTCGAAAACTCGGAAAACTATTCAAACTGATTTCTGCGGATCCATCAACGTCCAACAACTGTTCGCCGCCGTCGTGCCGTTCCTTGTCAAGTAACCAACCAACCAATCGAGAAAGAAAGGACGTCTGCGAACCGTGGAAACTGCTTCCTTTCAATAACATCTTTTCTGGCTTTGGCAAATATGTGACAGGTGGTTGAAGCTTTCTTTTTGTTTAGTGATGGGGTAAAATGGACATTAGGTAACAATGCGAACTCTTTTTTCCTAGAACCTATTACTGTTATTATTTAATTCACTTCATTTCATTCACTAATATCATTTTACCCTACACCGAAAGAGTAAACCCACAGGTAGGAAGGACGGTAGACGCGCGCTCGTGCGGTTGTCTTGAACATAAATCGCAGGCCAAACCCGCATGCATGCATGTATACTGGGGAGCGTCGTCGGGAGGGGTGGACTATGTATTATGATTGCCATAGCAGAGTGACGACGGTTTGGCCAGGTGAAATCATTTTTCCGCAACTGCTGCCAGAGAGTTGGCACTGATGTTGATCACCATGAAGACGTTGACGATGAGGACAACGAAAACAGGTCGTCAATGTTTGCTTGTGCATCATTTAGAAAATAACAACAACAGCGAGAGATATGAAACTTGATAAACACATCACGTGGTTGTGCCACGCCACTCACGCCGCCATTGGAATGAAGTACCTAGGTGCGTTGCCTGGCCAGGCTGCTTGCAACTATATCCGACCGTAAGTGGAAATAGTGTTGTGCAGAATTGGACAAAGCCTTTTGTACATACATATGAAAATATCATGAAGGATTACTAGTTCCAGCGATTTCAATTGAAAGCTCAATGTGCAAAACATGTAATAACTCTCAAAAATTATTACAACAAGCGGTTTTGCAACTCAAAATCAAATCAAGCCTTGTGGAAATGTAGACTGCGTTTGAAAAAGTGCATCTAGAGTTATGAAAATTATGACTCAAAATGAGACAATTTGTGCCGAATGAAACTGCGCAGCATTTTTACCATTCTAATGCACATGCGAGCACAAATATTATTTTAAAGGTGATTCGCATCAAATTTTTTCATAACACATTGCACTTTTTAGTGAAAATTATCATAAAACATTTTAGAAATGCATTTTTTTTTCTAAAATCATAGGGGACTGAAAAAACTACTAGTATTTCAAAACTGTATCAGATTTCAGCAGAAGCCAGTTACCTTTTTTTAAGGTGGCGGGGAAATCTGCGAACAGACACCTGAGAAGAGAACTCAGGGTGTGGGGATGAGACTAGGGGAGAGATGCTGGGGTAGTTACACTCCTCCAAACACCTACTGGTCCCTGTCCCGACCCACTAAAACCCCATCCAGTCTCCAGCCCTGCTCTTCCCGGAACGACGGTTAATTATTACGTGGCTTTTGTGCGTGATGCACCTTCTTTACTCTTATAACCTCCTAGCTAACTACCTGGAGACTTATCGTTAGCTACTACTGGCGTGTTGATGGTTGACCCGCCACACACGTTGCAGCTCCAGGACAATCTGGGAGGCGGCCGCACAGGCCGCGTTCCAGATGTCCGGGTCGTCGCACATCCTCCGGACAAGATTGTCCGGAGTAGTGCCAGGCCCGCTCACAGCCTCGCTCTTAAAAAACGCGGGCATACGAAAAAGACATGCTCAGCAGTCTCCTCCACCTCCATGCACTCGGGACACATGGGGGACCCCGCGTGTCCGAACCTGTGCAGATATTGTCTGAAGCAACCATGGCCTGGCAGGATCTGTGTCAGGTGGAAGTTCACTTCACCATGTCGCCTCCTGACCCAGCCGGATATCTCAGGAATAAGTCGGTGCGTCCATCTGCCCTTTGCGGAGTTAGACCATTCCCGCTGCCAGCGGAGCATCGAGAATGACCTTCTGATACCTCGTATGCCCTTATGTCACGTTGGTCGAAACACTCTCTGTCCTCCTTGATGGCGATGCTGATAGGCATCATGCCGGACAAGACACAGATTGCATCGTATGACACCGTACGATACGCACTCGCAACTCTCAGGCACATGATTCTGTAGGTACTTTCCAGTTTACCGCGGTAACTGTTAGTACCTAGCGCTTTGGGTCACACTGGCCCACCGTACCTAAGTATGGATGAAACCACGCTGGCAAAAAGTCTTCGCTTGCTGCTATGAACCGCTGAGCTATTTGACATCATACGAGATAGTGCTGCAATAGCCAATGAGGCCCTCTTACAGGCATAGTAGACGTGACTCCCGAACGTGAGCTTATCGTCAACCATAACCCACAAGAGCTTCAGAGATCGCTTTGAGGTGATGGTGCAGTCTCCGACTCTGACCATCGCCTGTTGCTCCGATTTACGGTTGTTCACAACCGTGACCTCTGTCTTATGATGCGCGAGCTCCAGTTTTCTGGAGCGCATCCAATCCTCGACCTTGTGTAAAGAGTGCGCGACCGTCAACTCGACCTTCTCGATCGACTCGCCGTAAACCTCCAGCGTTATGTCGTCTGCAAAGCCGACGATCACAACCCCTACAGGAAACTTGAGTTTCAACACTCCGTCATACATGACATTCCACAACACCGGACCCAGGATAGAACCTTGCGGAACTCCTGCGGTAATTGGGACGCACTTCTGACCCTCCTCCGTGTCGTACACAAGTACTCGATTCTGGAAATAATTTTCCAGAATCTTTTACAGCGACACCGGTACATGGATGCTCCTGAGCGCGAGCGCTATGGAGTCCCAACTGGCACTATTGAACGCATTCTTCACGTCGAGCGTGACGATTGCGCAATAGCGTATTCCCCTTCTCTTGCGCTGGATTGCTAGCTCCGCCGTCTTAGTGACGGAAAAGATTACATCCAGCGTGGTTACTTGCCAGACCGTGTACGCCCTCCGTGTACCTAACCAGTCTGTTAAGGATGATCCTCTCAAGCACCTTGCCCGCGGTGTCCAGCAGGCAGATAGGCCTTTATGCCGATGGGTCTCCTGGCGGTTTCCCAGCTTTCGGCAATAAGACCAGTCTCTGCCGCTTCCACCTGTCCGGAAAGAGACAGTTTTTATCGCTAGCCTGATCACCAGGTTAGGGATACCATCCGGTTCCGGTGCCTTGCTCACCTTTAGGGATTTGGCGATCATGATGAGTTCGTTATTCGTAATCCATGCCACCTCCTCAACCTCGACACGGCTGTCGTCGGTCACGGATTCGATGTTCGATAGGTTGGCGACCATCCCTGGTCTATGTCTGAGATTCGGACGTGAGACTCGACCGCCGGAGGCAAAGGACTTGGCTCGTGGTGCGGAAAGAGTCCCTCGATGATACGCTCCAGCATCGCTGGTGATCGCTCTGCAGGTGCCTTTATCGCACTCTTTAGCATCGATCTTGCCGAACTGAATGCTGCGCGGCGCTCTGTCCTCTCTTCTTCGTTTCGCGCACGCTGCATCCTCCGTCTTGCACGCACTATTTCTAGGTTGGCGAGTCCTAGGCATGGTGGCGTCGCACGCCCGCGATAGCATGGCAACTAGTTGGTCAGCAGTCGGGCGGAGCCAACTGCCCCCCTCGCGCTCCCTTCTCATTGTCTTTTCGAATTCCTCGGCATAAAAAAAGAAGCGAATACCTCGGCATAAAAAAAGAAGCACGATCACAACCCCTACAGGAAAAGAAGCGAAAGAGCAACCTGCAAATTTTATGTGACGTATCTAGTCTCGTCGCACGTACATGGAAAATCTACGAGCAAGAGAGAAGGAGCAGTCACTAATACACTCGACGTGAGAAAGAAAGTGACGGTATATGATACATATTCTGATTTCATTCTATGTCAATGTATTCGCAGTACAACTGTTGCGTTATGCGTTTCACACATTTATTGTGCGATTCCTGTGCAACATTTGTGCAAATCGGGAAGACACAATGATTGTACAAGACTTCAACTTTTGCGTGTACATATGGCCGCCATACTGGACTTATCCGCAACCCAGTTACCGTTTCCGGGAGGGATGCGGTAGGGGTCCGATATGATGGCGATTTCCGACAACGACTCAGTGGCTGCTTGGTGTAGCAGCTGCTGGGCCGTGAAGCAATGGTTCTGGTTCAGTTGCGTCACCCTTACGCCCATGGTTTCGCAGCCGGCTTACCTGCTGGGCACTTTGGGCCTCCCATGAAGTGTTTGGCGTCCCGTTTCCCGGGACATACCATACACTTGGGAGACTCCCCCTTCGCTTTATGGCCTGCACCTCCACATCGCCTGCACAACTGGCTCCTATCGGGCCCCTTGCAGATCCAGGACTTATGTCCACCCTCAAAGCACCGGAAGCAAATGTCTGGTTGCTGTAGTATGCCCAGAGGACATACAGACCACCCGACCTTCAACTTGCCTGCTTTCAGGGCCAGGTTAGCGTCCGCCGACGGTAGTCGGAAGGTAGCTATCTGGGTCCCCGCCGGACCTTTGCTGAGGCGGATTGACTCCTTAGCCACCTCCACCCCGCACTTCGCTTTGAAGGCTTGTGCAATGTCGCACCCCTCAGTGATTTCGTCCACTTTTTTAAGCTGGAGAGTCACTTCTGAGGTGAGTGCCCGCACTTGCACCACCTTCCCCAGGACCTTTTCAGCTACCGTCTTGTAGGTAGCCCCCTTGTTCTTGGCGTCCTTTCGGAGCTCAAGTATCATCCCGCCAGTGCAAAATCGGCGGATACTTCGCACATCCGCCCCCAGATCCTTGAGCTGGGTTTCCCCCTTCATCTTCTTCAAGATTTCTGAGTACTACGACCCGTCCGTCTTGAGTATGAGGGTATCACCCCTACTCCGCGTGGTCTAGTCCTGTACAACATATTCACTTCAGATCTTCCTGATTTGCCTCCAGGATGCACAAAGTCATTGTTCTGCGATGACACAAGCATTTCCGTAAAAGGAAAAAGTCTTCGTGTTATATGCAGTCGATTGCAAAAAAGTTTAGATATTTTCTTCCTACTTGCAAAAGTGGAAAATCTCTCCCAATGCCTCTAAAACTCAAATGATAATTTTTCTTCATAAGCCTAGGGCTTCTTTCCTCAAGCCAAACAATAATCACGTTGTCAAGATGAATAGGGTTATTTTACGTTGGTCTGACAAAGTTAAGTACTTGGGACTAATTTATGATAAAAAACTTATTTTCAAAGAGCACATTGAGAGTATACAAGCCAAGTGCATCAAATATACGAGATGTTTATATCCTCTCAATCACAGGAATTCTAAACTTTGTTTAAAAAACAAACTTTTGATTTACAAACAAATTTTTAGACCAGCAATGCTTTATGCTGTACCGATCTGGTCAAGTTGCTGTTCAACAAGGAAGAAAACGCTCCAAAGGATTCAGAATAAAATTCTAAAAATGATTTTGAAGCGTCCTCCCTGGTTTGGTACACTCGAATTACATAGACTTACAGGTGTTGAACCATTAGAAACTATGCCAAATAAAATTATTAACAATTTTCGACAAAAATCGTTGCAATCCTCAATTGCTACGATAAGCTCTCTTTATAGCCAATAAGTTAGCAATACCCCTACTCCGCGTCTTTTTGACCTTTTTCGGTCCTCTGGCCGCTCCGCCATCTTGACGCGTCGCTTCTTCCCGACGCGTCCTACCATCTACGGTAGTCCAAGGGTTGCCCGTAGCCTCCACCTGTGCCGTTTCCGTGGTGGACCTTCAACCGGTTGGTGTATTCTCCCGTGGGAGTAGCACGACCAACCGTTTCTTGGTGTTCCCGGGGGCGGCTTCCCCCCCCCCCCCCCCACTTTCCTGGTCTTGGCCGCTTTCTCGACCGCCTTCACTCGAGCTACGAGTTCTTCGTGCTCCTTTCTGGCTTCATCAATTAACTCACTGAATTGAATGCTACTTCGGTGTCTAAGATAACTGCATACATTTACAGACATGTCTATTTAAACTGCTGGTGGCTTTCACCGACATGAATCGTATAGTATCCGCGTATGTGTTGTATACCACGATTTCTTGGTCCGATTGTGTGCTGAGGCTAGACGGCGCCAAGCGCAGCGTTTTCTTATGTTTTCTCATTGTTGATACCAAGGGGAGGATTGTACAAAACGCACCAGTTAAGCATTTGCGCGATTTACAGCGCTTCAAATCATTTCAAAGCGACATTGAACGTGTAGGATGATTGTAGGATCTATTTATTGTATGTTTATGACGAAGTTTTTTATAAAATACTCGATTTCAATGTCTTTTGTGGTAAAACATACCATTGCCGCCAAACAAGCCCGTGACCAAAACGCACCACAACAAAGGTCAGTATGCTCCAAAGCAGTAGGCTAATATGCCACTAGCAGAAATCAGCACGCGAAGTGAGAAGCGCTTGAAGTCTCGAAAGTAAAATCGAAAATAATGGAACATGCTCTAAGTTGTCAAGCAATCTCCTACAAGCTCTTCATAGTGCATTCTGCCCTAATTTTAATTTTGATTGTTTTTAGGTAAAAGTTGACGAAAGTTAGTGAAATAATTTGGAATACTCATAGTATTATAAACTCCAAAAGTTTGAAGGTTAGGGAAACCATAGTTTTTCGTATTATTTACAAGTCATTCAATCAAAAACGCTTAAATAAAATTCATGAATAATTACATGTTGGACAGAGCCACAGCCAATTGCACAGTTTTTGAGTATTTAAGTCATTATGGCACACTTTTTTTATATGATAACTGTAGAGAAGCTGGGTTTTTATGAGAAAAGCGAAAAATTTTGTCATAAAAAGCCACATGTGTAAGTATTTTGGGGAATTAATAGCATGGGCCATCTTACCCAACTGGTGCGTCTTGTACGGTTCTCCCTTATTCATATTTCTTACCTTAGAATACACGCTTACCGCAAAGCTTGTCTGTCTGTTTCACAATACAATGTTTACAACTCCCATTCGAATAGGGTAGAGGAACCATACTTCGCCCAGGCACCATATTTCGCCCACCCTATGGATCCTCTTGATATTAATGCTCTGAAATGTTCAAAAGCAAACAAATTAAACTCGCTACTTGCAATCCGTAAACCTCCAGAATCAATAAACGCCGATACGTGATTCTTAGTTTTAATATTTAACCATCCTACGAAACGAACTATCAAAGTAGCGTCTTCTAGTAAGACTAATTTTTTTTTTGGTTTTTAGAAACGGGTGATAAATATTCATAGTCGAAAATGTAATACGAGATATGAACATATCTAATCATTTATAGGTATTTAGAATCGCCTGAATGTTGATTTCAATGATTTTATGATAATTTTAATGAAGACATTGATTCTTCCATACATTTTTCATAAATATTACGAGGCGAAAAATGGGTCACGTTACTTGCCTCGATCCCATATTTCGCCCTGGGCGAATCTCAGTACACCGTTTTGAAAATACGATGTGTGCCAAATTTTCGCCCTATCTGTCAAAAACAATTCAGTGGCGGAACAACAACAACAACAACAACGTTTTCGGCTGCAGGTTTTCAGTTGCAGTTTTGTTTTATAAGAATTGGATTCACTATGGTAAGATAATGTTAGTCAGTTGCAGTATTCAGTGGTTAATTACATTTTTCTTTATTTACATACAACAGCGTCCAGGAAAATATTGATGCTCTTACTCAGAGGCGGAAATTTCGGCTGCTGTCTCAAAAAATGCGCTCTAAGCAGATGGGTCTTATTCAAGCAGCCAAACATTTCCGTGTACCTAAATCTACCATCCGATCACGAATTCTATCAGGAGAACGGAAAAGCATTCGATCGGGTCGGTTGACAACATTGACGGAGCTTGAAGAGAACGACTTAGAGGGATGGATTTTTGATATGCAGAGAAGAGGGCTCCCGGTCACTAAAAGCATGCTTTTGGATAGTGTTAGATAGTTTCTCGAGGCGAGTCCGCGGAATAACGTGTTTAAAAACAACCGTCCAGGTTTGTCTCATACTTGTCAATAACTCTAAAGTTCTTAAGCATGTGTTCTTTTAGGAAAGCAATGGATGAAACGTTTTTTGCAACGTCGACCCAAAATAACAATCAGAACACCTGAATTTGTAACAAATGCTAGCTCGAAGGTTTCTCCGAATGATATAAAATCCTGGTTCAAGAACGTTGAGGCGTATTTAAGTGAAATGGATTTGATGGAGATTCTTGCTGACCCGCGTAGAATTTTGAACGGAGATGAAACCAGTTTTAATCTTAATCCAAAGACGAAGGCTGTATTTGCATTGAGAAGAAGCCGAAATGTGTACGATATAGAGCGAAACAGCAGCAAACTAAACGTAACTGTAATGTTTACATTTTTGGCGTCAGGAGAAACCATTACACCAACTATAGTATACCCATACAAATGCATTCCGAAGGAAGTTGCAAGGTCTGTTCCATCCTCATGGGGTATAGCAAAATCGGATAGTGGATGGATGACATCGGATGTATTTCGCGATTGCATACGGACTCCTTGAACCCGCAGCTTGCGGCGAAGGGAATAAAGAAACCAGTTATTTTTATTGTCGACGGTCATAGTAGCCATAATAATCTAAAAACGTCTCGAATGTGGCGCGAGTTGGGAATCATCCTACTTGCACTGCTGCCAAATGTGACAAGGATTATGCAACCCGCTGACGTTTCAGCCTTCAAGCCTTTGAAGAATGGATGGATTAAAGGTGTAGCTGAATTTCGATAAAGGGATCCTAACTGTTAAATAACGTTGCAGACGTTCGCTGCGGTTCTTCAAGAATGTTTGCGGCGTTCATTAACAGCGAAAAGTATCCAATATGGTTTTAGGGTATCGGGACTTTTTCCATGGAATTGTGATGCGATCGATTTCACTGAATGTATGACAACAGCGAAATCAGAAACAATGGATGTTGATGATATTTTGTTACAGGATCCTTCTGCCCTGGATCAGGAAACTGTTTCACTAGACAAATTACAACAATGTAAGACACAAAAATTGTTTCAAAAATTCGTAACTATAATTAGATCATCGCGCATGAAAAAATTCAATAACGATTTTGTTTGCTTCGATAACAAAGATGAAGAAGCACCTTTTGAAATCTTTCAAGTGTTGAAGGAAAATGCACCAGGAATAATAGAAGCTGAAATACAAAATGATAAAGGGGGCAAATGCGATAGCTTTCTTGAAGAAATGGAAGCGAAAACAATCGGCATATCAGTTAACGAAACACCAGAAACAAAAATAATATCGTTGCGGAAAGTTCTCACAACCAGGCTTCGAAATGGTCACGGTAGAACCGCTTTTCACTGCGATAATCGTCTACTTTTTCCTCTGACGCTACCAAGGCTCGCTGTCTGAATACATTCTTAAACAAACATGTCAAATGAGTATCGCCATCACGACGTTATTTTTCTCAAACGTATTTTGACATTTTTTCTAGAAATGAGAATTACGCACGTTGAGTGCGTGTATTCTGGAAATTATTTATATCATTGATCTTGTAATAATATTTTTCTACATAAATGAACGAAGTAGACAGAAATAGGCCGCAAAAACCAAGCGTAAACGATTGACAGTGTGCATCTCTTTGATACGCGAGTGTCGTTTGACTATCCTTTTCTTCCTGTGAGCTGAGCGGCGATGGTTTGGTTATTTTACATTTACGAGCGAAAGCCGACTGTGACGCACGCTAAGAAAGCGAGATCAAATGAAAATGGTGACCGTTTACAAGCCTGCTCACAACACCACCAACTCCAAAACGAGAGGCCAAACGAGAGTATAGATCTAAGAGGTTTCATGTGCTAACCTCAGATGAGTGCGTTGATGAGTTCGCTGCAAAAAAAAGAAAAGGTGCGTCTTAAAGAAGAAAAAGAGAACAGAAATAAACTTCGAGAAGAACAAAAAATTGCTGCAGCCAAGAAAAAGAAAGAAATAACTGGAAATAAACAATTTAAAAATCTCCAGAAAGTACTTACAAAGAAAAACTAGGTTCCGAAAACCTTAAATCAATTCGTTCGATGATAAATAAAATGAATGTTTTTTACTGTTGACCAAAAAATTGTATAATATCATTGCTTGATTTTTTCTTATATAATGAATTTATTCATTTTACAACTATTTCATAACATTCACTGCCGTTCTACGCATAGTTGTGCCATGTTACTTTTGGTCGATTTTCGTTTTATATCACCAATGACTCTATTTTCATGTATATTTTTGAAAAACTCTCGAAAATAACATGGTTTGTTCCGAAAGTCTTGAAAAACCATACCAAATCTGTTTGTCCCATCGATGATTTTCTACACATATTTGTCCCACTAGATTTTTTCTATTCTAATCGATCCCACTAATCACTAATTCCCATATTCAACACTTGAGAAGTGCTACAGAGCAATAAAAACTTCTCATTACAACGTTCGGCTACATTACGGGTGTCAGAAATTCGGTACCGAAAATCACTTTGCTTGATTATTAAAATGCGGTACGTTCATATTTTTATTCGGAATACCTAAACCTTGTGTGCTGGTTTGTAATCTGAATGCCTTTCCTTTTCGAACATAAGAAGATAAACGCATGAGAAATATACTAACTGAAAGTTATAAGAACTGTCTTTTGTGTGTGGCCAAAATGGTGAAAGCCCAACAATGTTCAAATATGGGCAATCTGAAAAAACAATTATTTCTTTGTAATGGTAAGTCATCTGATACTTATTCAATTAACTAAACTTTCATCTCGACTATCATCACCTGCTTTCTTTATAACACAATTAGCGTGACCATTTTCGTGAAAAATAAACAGCCTTGTATCCCCAAAATTAACATTGTATTGGGAAACATAGAATGCACGTGGTGGGACTGATATGCGTAGCAATAACCTATTGGAAGGCAAATTTCTCGGCATTATTGTCCCAGTGGCTATTTTTATGGAAAATAGTTTTAAACCACAAAACATTCAACTAGATTTATTGAAAACAGTCTATTGCAAGGTAAAACTGCTTAAAAACCCATGGCTGCATTTGTCACATTGGCGCAATGCGTAAAAGCATTGTTAAACTTAAACATCGTTTTTCTCGTTTGCATGATTTGGAACATGGGACAAATATGCGTAGAACGGCAGTTTAGGTAACAACAAACAGTTTCAGTTTGGCGATCGAGTTTTATTTGCATTCCATCATATTCCGGAGGTGGGCGAAAAATGGTTCTTTGGGTAGGCAAAATTGATATTTTAGAGGTCGAATTTAGGGGCTTCGGTACCAATCAGGAAAATTCTATTTGACACGACTAGATATGTTATTTGGGCTGTGATGCAAACCGAATGTGTAACACAATGTATACTGTGCACTATACAGTAAATATTGCACACCGACGAAGTAACACATTAAAATGTATCATGTTTAACTTGTTTGTCGTGAATAAAGTGGGCGATTTATGGGTCCGTTACCCTATAAGTAACATGTTAAATGTGATGAAGATAACAACTGGATACCGTATAGTGGCCGCTCTAAACAACTTTATCGCGATATATATTAATTGTTCACAGTATCGTTTATTATTATTAAATATATAATAAATAGGGGGTTTCGACTATTGTGACACTTTGTAACATATGGGCGAGGGGGAGGGGGGGGGTTAGCTTGAGCCTGACATCGCATTTCAACTCAAAAAAGAATGAAGAAGACACTTGCCTATACCATAGAGTTCAACTCAGAATTCTTTAAGATACTTGCATCATACATTCATAGTTCTACGCTCCCTTTTTGCCTTTCTCCTAGAAAGGTATAGCAATCACTGGAAAAACCGAAGGTATAAAAGTGGTCCCAATGGCCGAATGTCATATACCACTCGACCCCTTTCGACGAACTGAGCATTTTCTGTATGTATGTATGTATGTGTGTATGTGTGTGTGTGTGTATGTATGTGCCACTTTTTTTTCTCACTCACTTTTCTCAGAGATGGCTGGACCGATTTTCATAAAATTAATTGCAAATGAAAGGTCACGTTGCGCCATAGGTTGCTATTGAATTTCATTGCAATCGGATTGTAACTGTGTCCGTTGTTCATAAAAATGTGAAATCACATAATGAAAGTAAACATATTGACTTTCTCCTAACGATCACTGGCTAATTAAAAGGTAGAAAAATGATTGAAATGGCCGAATGTCATATACTACTCAACTCAGTTCGACGAATCGAGCATTCTCTGCATATATGCATGTATAAGTGTATATTTTTGTGTGTGGGTGTGTACGTGTATGTGCACCTTTCTTTCGCACTCACTTTTCTCAGAGATGGTCTGACCGATTCTTTCTACCTTGGTGTCAAATGAAGGGTCTATTTGCTGCTTAGGTTGCTATTGAATTTCATTGTTATCAGACTTTTAGTTTTGGCGCTGCGTCAGAATGTGAAAAACGCTCTTATATCTCAGAAGCTATGAACATAGTTGAATGCAAATAAATGGGCTTTCAAACTCTTAAACAATGAATTTCATAATGTTTAAACGTGTGGTTTGAAAGTTATAGAAAGAAACTAAACCCGCACACTGTTTAAAACTATAGCTACGATCAAAATATGTGGCCTCACCGATTAGAACAAAATTGGTTTCAAATGAACGGTCTACCAAAAAACCCTCAACTTTTGAATTTTATGAAGATTGAACATATGGTTCAGAAGTTACAGAAAGAAACGTGTTCTGGAGACTGTTTAATCTCACTCATGTTTCTCAGAGATGGCTGGACCGATTTTCATAAAATCAGTGTCATATGTAAAGTCTTGTTGCCCCATAAGACTCTAATGATTTTTTTTTGCGAACGGATTATTACTTTTCCTGATATGTTTAAAAATGTGAAATCCAGCTATGAAAAGAAACATATTCTGATGACTACTTGGGCTCACTAACTTTTCTCAGAGATGGTTGACACGATTTCCACAGAATCAGTATCAAGTGAAAGGTCTAGCTGCCCCATAACACCCTATTGAATTTTGCTGTAATCGGAATGTAACTTCGTCTGTAATGTATCGAAATGTGAAAATCACTAAACTTCATTATCTTAGAAACTACACAACAGATTTGAACAATATTGATATCGAATGAACGGGATAGTTAAGGGTTAACTGATGAATTATCATTGAACACGTGGTTCCAAAGTTTGGCTCCTCCATACGTTCCCTTTTCATTTGATTGTAATCAAACTTAAGCAACCGTTATGTTTTAATTTGTAAAACAACCAAAGTCTATTATCTCAAGTATTACACGACTTAATTGAACATGACTAGTGTCACACAAACGAGTCATCTCTCAAACTTACAAATAACAAACTTCATAAAAATTTGATATACTGTTCAAAAGTTTTGTAAAGAAAAGAAATTCAAACACTATTCAACACAATAGCTGCTTTGATCAATATATATGGCCTCAACATGATTTAAATGTGGTATCGTACTATTTGAACAGTCCCGGTATCGCTCGTGGTTAAATTGTTCGAAATTAAGAGTCATTTCTTATATTTCGCTATTTCTGAAACACTAACATTACGTCAAATTTCAAATTTTATACTTCAATTACAACATCAATATTTTAGAACCCAAAGAGTGAATATACCTTTTTGGATTTAAGCATTCATGTAAATCTATTTTTACAAATAATAAGTTTGAATGAGAAAGGCTGAGTCTGACCGCTAGGTGGATTAATTTAGGTTTTTGTTTTAGATTTGCTTAAGATAAAATAAATGACAATTTTTTGCCTTTCTCCTAGAAAGGTATAGCAATCACTTGCAAAACCGAAAGTATAAAAGTGCTCCAAAGGGCCGAATGGCACTCGACTCAGCTCGACGAGCTGAGCATTTTCTGTATGTGTGTGTGTGTATATGCAGATTTTTATTCTCACTCACTTTTCTCGGAGATGGCTAGACCTATTTTCATGAAATTAATTGCAAATGAAAGGTATTGTTGCCCCATAGAACCCTATTAAATTTCAATGTAATCGGATTTGTAGTTTAGAAGTTATGTATCAAAATGTGAAAATCACGAAACATCAATATCTCAAAAACTACTCCACCAATTTAAACAAAATTGATTTTAAATGAACGGGCTACCTGAAATACCTTTAACTTTCGAATTTTATAACGATTAAACAAGTGGTTCATAAGTTATAATTGAAAACGTGTTCTGGAGACTGCTTAATCTCACTCATGTTTCTCAGAGATGGCTGAACCGATTTTCATAAAATCAGTGTCAAATGGAAGGTCAAGTTGCCCCATAAGACCCTATTGATTTGTTTTGCAATCGAACTATTACTTTGCCTGTTATGTTTAAAAATGTGAAATCCAGCTATGAAAAGGAACATATTCCGAAGACTACTTGGACTCACTCACATTTCTCAGAGATGGCTGAACCGATTTCCACAAAATTAGTGTCAAATGAATGGCCTAGCTGCCTCAGAAGACCCTATTGAATTTTACTGTAATCGAACTGTAACTTCATTTGTAATGTGCCGACTAGTGAAAATCCCGAAACTTCATTATCTCAGAAACTACACAACCGATTTGATTATTATTATCAGATGAGCGGGCTAGTTAAGGGTTCACTGATGAATTATGATTGAACACGTGGTTTCAAAGTTTGGCTGCCCCACACGTTTCCATTTCATTTGATCGAACTTAAGCAACCGTTATGTATTAAATTGTTAATAAAACAACGAAAGTCTATTATCTCAAAGATTACATGACTTATTTGAACATAACTAGTGCCATACGAACGAGTCATCTCTCAAACTTACAAATAACAAACTTCATAACAATTTGATATGTGGCTCAAAAGTTATGGAAAGAAGAGAAATTCAAAGACTATTTAAAACTATACCTGCTTTGAACGATATATGTGGCCTCAACATAATTTAAATGTGGTGTCGTACTATTTGAACGTTCCAAGTTCATTGATTCCTTGCGGTTTGTTTGAAGTCTGCAAATGCACGACGAATCGGCCATAGGATATGATCAAAGTCAAATAACAAATCGTTTGAAATGATTGGTTTTATCGAAATGACAACATCCTCGTCTTTTGGCTTCTGTACATCGCCTTAATTCTGAATATATCCATATTGGGTGGTATACTGTCATTATCAGCAGACTTTCTGGCATCAATCTGACACCGAAAATACCCATATTGGGAGGTATTTTTGGTTGTTTTCCAGAAGCTAAAAGTGGTCGTCTTAAAATTCAAAATAGTGTCCAGGGTCAATGTTTGGTTTCTATGCATCATCACGTTTACGGAAATATCCATATTGAGTATTATTCGGTCATTTCCGACTGTTGCCTATAAGTTGCCATTTAGCAATTCAAAATGGCGCCTGAGGTCAATTGTTAGCTCCTTGCATCATTCTGGTTCCAGAGATACTCATATTGGATAGTATTTGTTTATTTTAGGCTGTTTTTAACAAACCGGTAGCCGCCATCTTGGATTTCAAAATGGTATTTAGGATACTGGTTAAAGAAAAACTCATATTGGGTGATAATTGGTCACTTTGGACTGTTTTTCAGAAGCCGAAAGTCGTCATTTTGGACTTTAAAATTGCCTGTGAAGTCAATTTCTCTCATCTAGGCGTAATTCTGGTTCCGAAAACATTCATATTGAATGGTATTTGGTCATTTCCGGCTGTTTGCCAGACACCGGAGGTCACCATCTTAAAATTCAAGATTGTGTCTGTGATCAATTTTTGGCTTCTGTGCATTTTTCTGGTTCCAGAAATACTAATATTTAATGGTAATCGTCCATTTCAGGCTGTTTTCCAGAAACCGGAAGTTGACATCTTACAATTCAAAATGTTGTCTGAAGTCGATTTGTCAAGTGCGTCATTACGGTTCCGGAAATACCCATATTGGGTGGTATTTGGTCATTTGCCACTGTTTTTCCGACACCGGAAGTCGCCATTTTGGATTTCATAACGGCATTTGGAGACAATTTCTGGATTTTGAACGGCATACTGGTTAAAGAAAAACTCATATTGGGTGGTATTTGGTCATTTTCTGCTGTTTTCAGAAACCGGAATTCGCCATCTTAGAATTTAAAATGCTATCTGTGGTCGATTTTGGCTCCTGTGTATTATTCTAGATCCGGATATTATTATATTGGGTGAAAATCGGCCATTTTCGGCTGTTTTCCAGAAACCGGAAGTTGCCATTTTACAATCCAAAATGTTGCCTGAGGTCGATTATGGAACATCTTTGTTACCTCTAAAAACATCACATACCAAATTTGGTTGTATTTTCTTGACTGGTTCTTGAGCTGTGCGAAATTTGTGTTTCATTTTCATGGGATCCCTCCCTTATAGAAGAGGGAGTCGGGTTTCAAACCATTATGTACATATTTGTTCCCACTAAAAACATTTACCTGCCAAATTTTGTTCCATTTGGTTGATTAGATCTCGAGATGTGCACAAATTTGTGTTTCATCCAACTATTATGAACATATTAGTTACCCCTTAAAACATCCACATGCCAAATTCGGTTTCATTCGCTTGGTTTGTTCTTGAGTTGTGCAGAAATGTATGTTTCATTTGTATGGGACCCCTCCCTTCCAGAAGAGGGAGGGTTCTCAAACTATCATAGGAACCTTTATCGGCACCAAAAACCCCTACATACAAATTTTCACGTCGATCGGTTCGGTAGTTTTCAGGCATATATGGATCAGACAGACAGACAGACTTGACTGCATTTTTATATGTAAAGATTACAACATCAATATTTTAGAACCTAAAGAGTGAATATACATTTATTGGATTGAAGCGTTCATGTAAATCTATTTTTACAAATAAAAAATTGAATGAGAAAGGCTGGGTCTGACCGCTAGGTGGATTAATTTAGGTTTTTTCGTTTAAAAAGCATAATGTTCGTTGGTTCTGTTTTACCGTGCATGTTTGTTTATAAATGACAGCGCAATTTAATTAATATTTTAGTCTTTCAATCCTACTAACATGTGGAGAAGATTTGGGTTGCGAATTGATTGAAGAAAAGGAACTGAATATGGATAGTCTTTCAGAAGTCAGCAATGATGCTGCAGTTACTGCCTCGGCTTTCTATGCTGTCGATATGCGACTACATCAACAGAATCCTTGGACTGAGTATTAAACAACTTTTCTTGTTATTTTTTATAATCTTATTTTCCTTTCAGTCTCTGTTTTTCTTTCAGCATAATCATTCTTATTTTGTGAACATGCATTTTTACAAATTTCTCATTTTTCAGTCAATTATAACCAAAGAAGGGAGAGGGGGGGGGGGTTTAAAAACGTGACGTAATTGAGTGGGAGGTTCAAGAAAGTTGTGACAGTTCGTTACTAGAGGGAGAGGGGGAGTTAATTTTTTCCAAATTTTGCTTTACGCCATTAATGGATGTTCGCTGTATACACTTGCGGAAATTTCTTCTATTTTTTTTCAGCCCTCTATGTTATTTATTCATACGTTTTTTCATTAAGTTATGTATTTATTTAAGCTACTGTTTACATATTATTTAAATTTTATTTTTTAATTTAATTTAATTTAAATTTAATCTGGTAATGTTTTTAATTTAATTTAATTTAAATTTAATCTGGTAATGTAACTGTGTATTACTGGTTAGAAATTAGTTAACATAAACATTGCATACGCAGTGAGAGTTAATTTCGAAGAAAAAGCTTCAAAACTTTCCAAAACACGGTAACCATCCAAATCAACTCCAAGTCAGTTAATGTCTACTTTGGCAAAATCGTCATTGACCACATTCCGGCAAAAAAAATTCACCAACACTAAACTTAACCTCCCTTGTTTGTTCTGCCATAGCCGGACCCAATGAACCCATGGCTGTGTTTCTCCCGCCCACCATCCGTTCCGTATCAAAGTCACCAACTATCTCTAGGAGGGTTGGAGTTTATTATCGCCAACTCGTCGAAGCAATCTAACACATTCATTAAAATTAATTGAACTCGAGCACCACCTGATTGCATCCCGGAGTTATCTCCAATGAACCGAAGCTCGGCCGACTTCTGATCCAGCAAGCGACACGAGCGGAGCATCACCGCCCTCACGACACTGCCTGGACTGTCTGCTTGGGATTAGGTGGGAGGGATGGTTGCGGGCATCGTCGCGAGGGACAATTGTCGCACTGTGTTCCTGCTCTTTTTATTTTTACCCGAGCTTCGAGATCCGATACAGTACGGTGCCAATCGACTGGAGGGGTTGCCGTGCCGTGGGCTTCAGGCAGGGTCATGCTGCAGTGCGTCCAGATCTAATCTTTTTTTTTTTTTGCTCGTGTTAATTTTCTTTTGGAAGCAATGTGACCTAAGCCATAGTTTAATGTTTTGACCGCATTGCAATGTTTGGCTTATTGTTTCGGGTTTGTTTCGATTTGCCTCAAGCAACAAATATCATCACCAGCTTGGTTAGGTTGTCTCAGTCGCTTCCAACCGTTTCTGTGCAGTCAAGTGAAGAAGTTTCCAATTTGCTCCGCTGTATCCTACAGTCGTGCTTTGCTATTTATTTTTGCTTTTGTCCAAACAATAAATAAATATAAAAGTTCTCTTAATTAAATTATGTTGATACTTTGCTTGTGTTTTTTTTTCTCCGATCCGTTTTCTCACCCATGCCAATTGTCGCATCGCAAACGGAAGAACTAGAGATAGTCACACCGCAGTCTAATGCAAGACAAAGCATAACTTGCACTCGCTGCAGCTGTTACCCGCTAGACCCGGAGTTCGCAGCCCAGAGGATGACCAGCAACGCTCGAGTGTGGGAAACATGAGCGACAAACAACGCTTACCGGCGAACTTTCTGATGGCAGAAGCGAAACAGAACACAAAACACGGTCCACGGTGTACTGGCACCCTTACTGCTGCCTTACTGCCAGGTGTCCGCGCAGTGGGTGGCATTAGATATCGGGACAAAAGGAAAAAGGCCACATAATGCACTAGGAGCGCGCGATGCTTCGGTAACCAACCAAATGCGCTCGGAGCGTGTTGCACAATTGAATCAAGTGAAAAATAAGCTCTTACTGGGAAAAAAGCAAAAAATACTAGGTTGTTCTGGGGTTGATGCGGGAAACAATAAATTGAAGATGAGTTTCACTGACTAAACATTCAAACAATAATCTGCGATGAGATTTCTCAACATTTGTTTACTGAAACTTGTAAAAAAATCCTGTTTTCGTATTTACGTTGTAAGCAACCCAAACAACACAAAACTACTTTATGGTCACAAGCGAAACACAAGAAAACAGACGTTCATACAACGCTTGGCAGTAGGAACAAAAACGATACTCCGTACTTCACTATGCGGCAAAGTGAAAGCTAGAAAACAAGTGGAGAGAAAAAAAATAATTGTTTGGAAAACTAATATGGTGGAAAATATTGTTTATCGACGGATTTATTGTTTCGGTTCGTGACGAGATTGAAATTGACAACGACGAACAGTTCAACAGTTCAGTCTGATCGGAGAGAGCTAGGGGAGAAAAACAAGCGGACATCGACTGCCATACACCCGCTTAGAAAAGGAGAAACCAAACACGAACGGAGGAAATCCTGCGAATTTGAATAGCAGGACGTAGTTTCATCATTTGCAACAGTGAAAACACTTTCAAGCAGAGCCCACTCGTGACATTGATGGAATGCCGTATTTTTCATATCACGCGGTTATCAAATTAAAACAATTCTGAAAAAGAGTAAAACTCTTAAAATGCTGTTTTTTTTACATTTCACACATCATTGGAATATACTGTAAAACCCGCAACTGTATGGTCAATTGCATAATTAAAAGTTTTTCTGAGCCGTCTAAACTTCCCGACCGTCATTCTAACTGACGGGATCAACAATGGAAATTTCTGAACCATCTGAAACACCCAGTAACTCTTGTTGGTCCCGTTGGCACGGTAGGATGCACTCCTGGCATTAATTGGAACGGATGTGCCTTGTAATAACAGTTGCAGGAGTCTTTTGTAACAAGCTGTCATACGGCGGAATAACTTTACTGGCGGCAATTTCTGAACGGAAATTGCTGTCGATATACCAGATCCGAAGTTATCATTGTAATAGATGATGGAACGCTGCGGTAAATTTTCAGTGTTGTATTATGAAACAGATTCCGGAGCGAAATCACATCTAATCCTATTTCATGACAAACAGCAGCAAAGTAAAGTATTTTTTAAAGCTTTTTAAATATGTGTTTAAGTAACATTCTGGTTTACCAAATATATTATTAGGCCTGAGATAAAATTATGAAAACCATACGACGCAAAACAAAGACAAAACACAGTTTCAGTTTACTGCCTTTGTTACTTTAAACAACGTTGCATTTTAAAGTTTTAGCTCTTCAGTTTTCTGTCTGTTCAACTTTGTAATTTTTTTTTGTTTTTTTTACACTTTCACACTTCGATTTTGAACTTTTTATTGTTAACAAACTTGAAAGTTCAGCTAAAATAAATTTTAAACGAATAAATATTTGAAAATTCGACCTCCAAAGCAAATTCGACACGTTGAAATAATATACATAGATAGTTTAAGGCGTATTATACCGGGCACGCAGCTAGGATTGACTTTTGGCTTACTTATGGCATTTCTGTGCTAAAAATATCTATTTTGCTTAGTTTTTTTTTATGGAAGTCGCCATCTCGGATTTTAAAATTGTGTCTGGGATCATCCAGCCTAGATTTCAAAATGGCTTTCGGGCATCATCTTGGTTCCTACATCTCAGAAATTAACAAAACAACATAAAAAAACTCTATTACCAAGCGAGACGGAATCTGTATGACTTGAACGATCGCATTTTACCAACAGCTCGAGGCTTGTCTTAGACTACCGAGGGATATTGGAAATTTTCCGCTTTCAACAGGTAATCTTTATTTTCTATAGGTTATCAAGAATTTGAAGCTTCTCATTCTGAGCAAAATGCCGGTATAAAGAAAGATAAAGTTCCACCTATTGTGGTATTAGTTGCAAATTTTAAAGCGTTTCGTTCAGAACTTTCATCATTTCTTTCTGATGTGAAAGTTAATTTTAAAATTAGCCGCCGAGGCGGAATTCGTATTTTGGCCGAATCTTCGAAAGGCCATAAACATCTATTACAGTATTTGACTGAAAAGATGTATAAATTTTATAGTTATGATGCCAAAAACGAGAGACCGTTTAAGGCTGTTTTAAAAGGTCTTTCAAATGACCAAACTATTGATGAAATTAAAGATTGCTTGACGGAATTACTTGGTTTTCCCCCCAACAAAGTAATTTTGATGAAACGTAAATCAAACTCGAAATTTTTTTAAAACTGGAATACACCAGGAAAATTACTTGGTACATTTTGATCGTACCAAAGTAAGTAATATAAAAATTTTAGAAAAAGCACGTTGAAAGACATGGAGGCGTCCATAATATCACGCAATGCCGG
This sequence comes from Wyeomyia smithii, assembly GCF_029784165.1. NCBI lineage: Eukaryota > Metazoa > Arthropoda > Insecta > Diptera > Culicidae > Wyeomyia > Wyeomyia smithii. Next base: position 59,124,246 of record NC_073695.1, on the reverse strand, counting down.
AATTGTCAAGCCTATGGCAATGGAACTCGTAACTGCCATATGACAACAAAATGCATGATTTGTGGTGACTTTTCTCACACAAAGGACAACTGTCCTGTAAAATAGATCACTGATAATTTCAAATGTTTAAATTGTGGGGGTAAACACAAATCAAATTTCTTTGATTGTCCTATTAGGTCGAAAATTATTTCGTCAAGGCAACATAGGTATTCAAAACAACCTTTTGTCAATAATATCAATGTGGGTAATCAAAAGACTTTCAATACTGTTCAGGCATCACCAGCATTTCCCGTAGCTAGTGTGTCCAAGGATGGAAAAACTCGTATCGCATAACAATCATTCGGGTATCATTTCTGAACGTGCTATTTATAAGCTTTCAATCCTAGCAAACCATCGCTATTAAAAGTTACACATTCTCAAGCTTGCAAGCGACAACTTAGAGCAAAGAAATATATGGAAGCTTTCTTTGATGATTTTGTTTCAGTATTGCCTGCTTTAGGCGGAGCGAGCAACATATAGCGAGTGTTTCACGAAAGAATCGTAAACGATTGCACTCAAGCGATCGCAATGATTCTTTCAAATGTTGGTTGCTTGTAGGCGTAATTCGGCTACTCCACGTCGTGCTTTCACCGTGATATACCACGATGATTCTTGGTGATTTCAAGTATCAGATGCTAATGCACCATGCTACAATTTCCGTAAGCAATGATGATACCTATTTGCTCCGGCAAGCAAACAATTGAACGCAATCTAACGTTCATTTGGATTCATAATTTTGTATCACTGGCGATAATATCTCAAAGCTTCTCGCGATAATTTTGAATGCAAGTGAACTTGGATACAATAAATACTATCGTGTTTGAATCATTCAGTCTCCTTCTATGGTATTCGGAACTCTTAGAAGCGAAAAACAATCAGCAGCGTTTCTATGGAAAACTTGTACGCGAGTGGAAATAGTTGAACGAAAACTGATAAATCAAAGAACACATTTGCATTAAATATTGCTAGTGAGTGAACTTTTCCATGCTTGAGTGTGTCTGTAGGTAATAATTCAAATTTAGAAAACAACAAATTGAAAACAATTAATCCTGCTCAGGCATTTCATATGCTAATATTTCGAATTCAAACAGCAACAAACCTTTCGTGTTTGGTGCTGAAAAGTCAGCCAGTATTGATTTAGGTAGTCCAACTCCCGAGAAGATTGACTACCTGTAACAATCCATGCTGCAGCTAATGTCCGCTTTGTTGAACTGCAACTCGATGTGTGATGCTGTTCAAGAAGGTATAAAATTTACAACTAATATTGTTATGAAATTGAAATTCAGCAATGAATTTAAATAATGCTGTAAATTTTCAAAATGGGAATGCTCGCTCTTTAAAAGCGAAAGAAGATGAATTTATTAATTTTAATTAAAACAGTGCTGCAGTGGCGTTGCTATGGTTTGGTAGGCCTGGTGCGGTAACAAAAATGTGGGCCCCCAATGAAAATGACTGGGCAGTTTTTTCTTCCATAAAATACGATATGTGCGGTCGTCAATGCTCATGCTCGTGAAAGAAATTGAGACAAACAAAAAACTTAAAATTTTCTACTGATTTATTCCGTTGTCCGCAAAATCAATAATTAGGTATTTAGATACTCACTTTCAGAGCCGTTTGGTTGGCAAAATCAGAAATTACAGATTCGAAATCAATGGAATCAGTGATTTCACGTTCGATTGATAAAATGGCAAGGTTTGTTAATCTCAAGTTACTCATCGTTGACCTCAAATAGTTCTTGACCAACTTAAACTTAGAGAAACTCGATCAACTTTAACTTAGAGTCAACTGTTTTCGGGTGCATATAGTCTTGCGTGAACGCAGGTTATTTACCTTGCTCTGTTTTTTTAGACACATGGACGTAGCCAGAATTTCTACTTGGTAGGGGGGGGGGGTTGTTTAGTTCTTCAAGATTTTGGAAGTAAAAAAATGGTATTTTGAAGTATAGAAATAAATACTAGTAGTTAGTGATCAACACGGATTTGCCCGGTACTTTTGCCGCTGCAATGTCCTTAGTGGATCAACTGAAAAACCTGTGCAATTCCACGCAACATAGGCCAAGCCTTTCAATCAATTATTTTTGATCTGACTGATACTTTACACAGATGTTTCAATGGGCTAAAAATGTCGTTTTGTGCATGCGTTAAAAAAATGGACTTTTTTCGGATTGTGGTAAAAAAACTAATACAGATAATTGAATTTCATAAATGTCCTATGGAAGGTTTTTATGTTAGCTTACTTGCAAAAAAATCTACGATCTTGCGTGCGGCCTTCCGACAGTTAACTGGATCATTCGCATTGGGGACGAAAACATGCGTGTAGGCATGTTTATTAATTCTTTTTTCGTTTTATTTATCAATTCCTCCTGAAATTTCGTGACTAACTTGTTGAAATAGATCTTACGCTTCAGGCTTGCCAGAAATCCTCGATGAGACGCAACTTGAAAACGTTGGGCGGGCTCGCCAACTTGGGTACCACATCGACATTTAGCCGTTCCATCTCAAACGATCGCCTCGAATAGTGAGCCGACTTCAGATCCGGCCAAAACACTGTATCTTCGGCCTTTTTTGGTATTTTTTGGTGAACGACGCAACTTGCGGCAGGTAGTTCGTACTAGTGCTGGGACTATCCGGATTAAAATATTCGGATATCAGGCATCGGATATCCGACAAATATCCAAAATCCGGATCGAACGGATATCCGGATATTATCCGACAGGACATCCGAATTTTTGAATAGTCGGTTATCCGGATATCCGGATTTTGTATCCGAACATAGTTTAAAGAGAATTATGTAAATAATTACTAACGAGGGTATATTAAATAGAGCATTATTTTTTTTTTTTTTTTGCTTCATTACATAAAATTTCATTTCATTGAATTCATGACATTTAATTTCAAAAAACAACACAAATATATAGTCACCTACTCACTACCCGCATACGTTGTCAGCGCTCACCCTCTGAACTAGCTGTAACGCGTAATATACATAGCAAAGAGAAGCAGAGTACAAGAAGACGGATTGGGGGCTACACCGGGCGCTCCTTCAGAAAAACACCAACGAAGAGATATCCGCTCTGTGGTGGAATTGTGGTTGGCAAATGGCTGGACACGTGTAACTTGAGACCCTAATGTGGCCATTCACCTCTGTCCAGCAACTCCTATCCCAACCTCCACGTGGTACCGACCGGAACACGAGTAACCTTAGCGGAGATCGGGTAACCAACCCCCGGTGGAAACTATGGTCGTATGCTGACTGGGAAGGGGGTCGTACGCGGCTGTATCCCCATAGGGGTGGCGTACAACAGCGTCTGACCCGGAGCGGGCGGCTGAATTATGGAATGCTGTATCCCGCCAGCTACACCTAAGATGGCAGCCCCATCAGCAGGATGTAGGTATCGCGACCCTGGTAAGGTACCATACCGAAACCTTTCATCAACCACGTACAACGAATTTAGAAATACGGAACGGGTCAATCGGCAAAGACCTAGGCTACGAACACGGAAAAAGATTAAGGTAAACGATTGGAAATTGGGTACTTGGAACGTCCGATCTCTCAATGAACCGGCAAGGGCTGGCTTGCTTGCTCGAGAACTACAGCGGCAGGGAGTCGAAATCGCAGCGATTCAGGAGGTTCGGTGGCCAAATTCCGGAGAAAGGGAATTCCGTGCAGTAGACCCTATTGCACGCACTTCTTTCAAGTACCACATCTACTACAGAGGCGGCAAAGCAGCGGAACGGGGCGTCGGTTTCGTAGTGCTGGGAAATCAGAAAACAAGAGTCATCCGGTGGAGGCCCGTAGATAACCGTATATGCGTGTTGCGGATTAAGGGCAAATCCTTCAACTACAGTTTAATCAACACCTACGCAACGACAAACGACAAATCCGATGAAGTCAAAGATGAGTTCTATGACAAGCTTGAGCGAATCTATGACGAGTGCCCAAAACACGACGTAAAAGTCGTCATCGGAGACGCAAACGCACAGGTTGGGAGGGAGGAATTCTTCCGTCCGGTCGTTGGAAGGCATAGCCTCCACTCGTCAACCAATGAAAACGGCCTGAGGCTGATAAACTTTGCCGCGGCCAGAGGAATGGCCATATGTAGCTCTTATTTTCCACGTTTGAATATTCGGAAGCACACCTGGAAGCATCCAAATGCCTGAAGCCTGCTCCCAGATCGATCACGTACTGATTGACGGTCGGCTTTTTTCGGATGTTGGGTCTTTTCGGGGACCAAACATTGACTCTGACCATTATCTCGTAGTTTGTAAGATCCGCGCACAGTTGTCAAACGAGCTGAAATCTCGCACAGAGAGGACGACGGCTGTGAAGCAGTATCCACGGCGCGATCGAGACGACTGAGAGAGAGGTGGTAGGTACGACGCGTGGAAGACAGCCAAATGGCTGGTTCGATGCCGAGTGCCAGAGAGCGACAGATGAAAAGAACCGTGCCAGGAGCAGCGTGCTCACTGCGGCTACACGTCAGAACAGAGAGAGGTGCAGGGGGTCAAGAGCTGCCGAAAATAGAACCCACCGTCGGAAGAAGCGCGAGTACGAGGAGCAGGTGCTCGCCAGCGCAGAGGATAGCTATGCTCAAAACGATGTGCGGAGATTCTATCAAACTCTCAACAGAGTCAGAAGCAGGAATTTCCCGGTGCCGGTCATGTGTAATGACAAGGACGGCAATTTGCTTACTGATAAACCGACGGTTGCAGCCAGGTGGAAGGAGCATTTTCAGGCGCTGTTGAACGGTGAGGAGCTGGATAAGCAGAACAGGAACAGGATGACGATTATAAGTGACGAAGTCACCAACACAGGAGGAGGTGAAAAGGCGATTAGTGAACTGAAAAACGGCAAGGCCGCTGGAAAGGACGGTAACCCGGCCAAACTTCTAAAAGCGGGAAGCGAGCGGCTGTACCATGCGATCCACCAGATAGTACTGGAGTATAGGATCGGATAGGCGGATGAACAAATGCCGAACGACTGGTTGGAACTGCGACAGATCCTCGGTAAGTTCCGGGAGTACAACTTACCGACTCACCATCTGTTTGTGGACTTTAGGGCGGCATACGACTCAGTGAAAAGAAACGAGCTGTGGCAGATCATGCTGGAACACGGTTTCCTTACGAAACTAATTAAGCTGAGTTGTATGACGCTGGAGGGATCAAAATCGTGCGTGCGGATAGCTGGCGAGACATCAGCCGCGTTCGTAAGGTTGGATGGACTGAAGCAGGGGGATGCGCTCTCCAACCTACTGTTTAACATCGCTCTTGAGGGTGCAGTACGAAGAGCAAACGTGGAAAGAAACGGTACGATCATCACGAAATCTCACATGCTTCTTGGCTTTGCGGACGACATCGATATCATCGGTATCAACCGTAAGACCGTGGAGGAGGCAAAAAAAAGGTTTTGTGCTACATTCCGTATCGGAACTCGACCTTCTGTTTATTATACACAGACTTCGCAGCCAACTGTTAAGTGTACAGGACAATTGCGGGGCTAGCGCTACGATCCTACTGACACTAACAGTCTCTCCCGAGCCGAGACTCAAACCTACGACGACTGGCTTGTTAGGCCAGCATCGTACCTCGAGACCAGCTGTGAGAGTCAGGTGGAGGAGGCCTTCGTACCTTTTAAGAGGGAAGCAGCGAGATTGGGGCTTGTCATTAACTCTGCCAAAACGAAGTACATGGTAGCTGGCAGAGAGCGTGGGAGTCCCCGTTGTGTTGGTGCTGAGGTGGAGATAGATAGGGAACGATTTGAAGTGGTTGACAAATTCGTTAATCTTGGTACGCTTGTGACATGTAACAACGATATGAGCCGTGAAGTGAAACGACGAGTTGCAGCTGCGAACAGGGCTTTCTACGGACTACAAACCAGTTAAGGTCCCGTAGTTTGCAAAATCGCACAAAACTACCGCTGTATAGGACGCTGATACTCTCGGTGGCCCTTTACGGGCATGAAGCATGGACGCTGAAGGAAGCTGATCGACGAGTGCTCGGAGTTTTTGAGCGTAAAGTTCTGCGATCGATACTTGGCGGTAAATTGGAAGATGGAGTGTGGCGCAGACACATGAATCACGAGTTGTACCAGGTATACAAACATGCTGATATAGTGAAGGTAATACAGCGGGGCAGGCTTCAGTGGGCTGGACATGTAGCCAGGATGCCTGACGAGAGAGCCGCCAAAACTATCTTCAGTAGAGAACCAGGAATAGGCCGTCGACTCCGTGGTAGGTCTCGCACGCGGTGGATGTGCACGGTGGAAGAAGATGCACGATCTACTGGCGTACGGGGAGACTGGAGAACGGCTACCCAAGACAAAAGAAGCTGGACATCCCTAATTCGTTCGGCCCTAGACCGGTGAACGGTCCGTTAGCCAACAAAGTAAAGTAGAGTAAGTAAGGTGGTATTCTTCATTCTTCGCGAGCCGAATCATCGACCGATGCACCCAGTTCAAGAGCGTGATACCTGGCAAGCAAGAGCTCAATTTTTGTTCCGCTTTTAGTGCGGTGCGTGCTTACCAAGTCTGGTTTTCAGCATTGCAAAAAACCGTTCCTTCGTTGCGTGTTTCCACGTTGCAGCAAATGTTTTTTGCGATCGCAAAACATTCAACTTTGGCGTCGGTCGAATCACGAATCGTGGTAAAAATGAACATCGGTATCACGTATACTTTGTCCGTGTGGTATCACAAAAGCAGAGTGGCGAGCACAAATACATGGAGTTAAGTTCAGATGGGCATTAGACTGGGACACGGTTATATGGGAAAAAAGCGATGGTGTTATTTTTTCGCTCCCATGCACTTTTCGTGATCCTTATGGATCCTATATCAACTGTGTAATTTTTCAGATCGATCGGTGAAACGCCCGATTTGCGCCCGACTTTTAAAGTTTCCATACGATTTTATATGGGAAAATTCACTTTTTAAAAACTTATTCTCTATAAATTCCCAGTTGGGTCCTAAAAATATATCGATACATGATATTTGTTGGAAATTTTCCTGGAAAAAACTCTTCTGAAGACCGTAAGGCGCTACGATGCTTGTAGAAACAGCTATTCACCCCAAACTGATTGAATGTCTGACGGACGGCTCACCATTGAATTTTACTAGCAATACTGCTGCAGCATGCAACTAATTAGACGCAGGTTTCAGTACTTCAATAAGGGCTCCCTAGAACCCAAGGAAATTTGGTTTGCGCCGCCAGTCAGTTCAAATAAATGGACGCTGTGGTCCAAAAAACTCCCTCAACAGGGAAAAAATATCGACTCATGACTACTGTGTCAACAGGACATATCCGAAATTGTGAGTGATAAATAAAATATTCTATACTGGAAAAACTTTTTTTCTGTGACTAATTTTCCATATTGTAACAAAATATTAAATATCTCAAAAAGTGCCTTTTTAAATCTTACTTTTCTCTTATAGGAACTATTGCAGATAAGCTAAGCATTGTTGAAAAATGAGTGAAATGGAGGAATAAAAGAAAAAGTTAAAATTTTCCAAAATATGTTTTTTTATCTGAGCCAAAAGTTGCAGTTAGTATTTTTGTCGTTCCAGCAAAATATACATTTTAAGAAAAAAATTTAAAAAAAATTATGAATTGACTATCTCAAAAACCTACTTTTTTGAGATCCAAACTTATTTTTATTATTGATTTTTTTAGGTTTTAGACTAAATTATTAACATATAAAGTTTTTGTCTAAATTGTCTATCTTAAAACTTATTTAAAAAAAATTTATTTATATTTAAAATGTTTTTTTTTTTAGTGGAGGATCTCAAATACAATTTTTTTTATATTGTTATATATAAGTTGAGTTTCCTAGACAAAACGATTTGAAAAAATTTCAGCCCTTTTGTTAAAGAATAGTCTACCACAAAATCTATTGAATTCTGAAAGAGTGCTGCCAACATCTGGTCGAGTTACTGCGAAACGCGTCTTGGAACTCTCAATAAGCCCGAAATTGTTCCCGATTCTTCTGTTTTTCTAAATCTTCAAGGTTTTAGGTTCTCCACTTTTGGAATTTGTTACAATAAAAGCCCAAGTTCTGCTTTCCACTGTGTTAGAATTTGGCATTTTATTTCTTCGACTCAGACTGCTTTAATAAATAATGTTTTAAAACATGTGTTGAAATGAAACCTATTTCATAACCCCTAAATCTTTTTAAGCTGAGCTCTTCAATCCTCTTCTTTACAAAACTGGGTCTCACATTGTTTAGTTTTATCACAGTTATACTTCAACATTTTCCTTTTTGATTAGGTCTATTATATTTTTAATTAGTCTGTGGAATAATCATAGTTCTAGACTCTATTTTGATTTAGTTTCATCTCATTATGATTTAAATACTGTTACTAGCAACATAGTCTAGCCTGCCTTGAGAATTGGCTAATGACAATAGTGAATATTATGTGGAAATAACGAAACCCTTTTTCGGCCGGAACTCGCAGAAAGTCATCCGCATAATTAGATTTAGTGAACTCAATATAGACGAAATAATGAATAGATCCGGAAGATATTCCGGAAAAACAAACCTTGGTGAAGATAATAAGAAGAAATTGTTATGACAAAACAAGATTTACTTAATTTCAATAATAAACAACATATTGAACTATATTCAGTAATGCAAGTAATGAGTTTATAACAATATTCACTCGAAACTGAGGACTGAGGGTATGTTTTGAAACAAGGTAGATAAAATAACCAAATTATTTTGTTAACTAGTTGGCCCGTAGTGGCTAGCCACTTTCAAATGCATTTTGGACTATTAAAAGTTGGTATTTAATCTAACATGATGAATTATTTTTTTGAAATATCGAGTTGAAGTTCAAGATGTAACTATGATACTATCGACAATTCGATGTAGATGGCCAGCGCTGATTTGAAACTTAATTAATTATCTAAATTGCGATAAATCCATCGTTCAGTAGATCATGAAAACGCGTGGATTGATTGCTTACTCGAAAACGAATCTGCACAGCTGTTTTCTCCAATATCTAAAGACTTTTTCTCCATTCTTTGATTATTTTCGAAAAACTGTTTTCTAACGATTTTTTTTTTCATAACTTGAGTAATAGTTGTTTTTCACGATTGTTTGATGTTACATATGTTATATTCAAACCAAACTTACAAAATAACTAAAACTGTATGTGATTGGAGAAAAAACAATTCACAAAAACCATTGCTCATGAAAACTGGATTGCTCGAAAAAGTAGTATAATTATTGAACTTGAATCAAAGTTCGAATGTCACCCGTCGGGAATGGGTTTATCTTATACTCTAAATTTTTTTGTAACAGCTAAAATTTTTACGTATCAGCAAATAAATTATCCCTTTCTCCGTACATTTTGAACGTCGTAGTATACTTAAAAAAATTATTTTGGGGTACAATATGTGCAGTATGCCTTGTGTAGGTTAAATGTCTTTCCTATTTTTAAAAATATGAAAAAAAATCATATTGCTCTATCTTGATTTAAAACTTCTTGAGAACATTTTTGTAAATTTTGTTAGAGCTTTGAGAAAGAAAGTTGGATTGGAGTTCCATAACTTGACACCCTAATTTTGATGGCCATGCCATGACATTACAGAACTAATTGGACATGTAACAACAAAGTAACGTTCATAATCAACTGACAGTGGTTTGGGTAACTTTAAATTTCATTTACATGCTTGATAACTTTGATAGGTACTATGTCTTCCTTACATCTTAAAACTGCCTTCCGCCCTTTATTACGTTTTTGGTGGTTTTTGTCGATGCACCTGCATCAGAACCTATAGCCATGTGCTAATTTAACACGTGAGCCGAATATTAGTTAAGACGCAGTTAGCTTTGATTTCCTTGCCACTTTCTGCATACCAGGCGAGAGGAGGTGGGTGGAGGACTAAAATCAAAGCTAACTTGTAGTCAGAACAGGAGTGTTTGCGTTGCTACACTAAAAAAATAACAAACTTTAGTGTACCTCAGGTCCAGTGTTTGCTTGGGAAAAAGGCGGTTTGAGTAACTTTCGTTTGTCGTGCGCGTGACTGAAAGACAAGCAAACTATATATATTCCGATTGTTTTGGATAAATTAAATATGACAGGGTGCGGCAGAAAAAAAACGCAAAACTGTTCTAACTTGAATATTGGGTTAATTTCTGTAACTAATGGCTTAACTCGGTTGACAGTGTATTTGCTTCCGTTTTCTTCAAAGTAGTGCATCAGAACATTGGAGTTATTTTGATGGAATTTTTTTGCAAATTTCTAAGCAGTGGAACCCGGAAAGTGGAGATACGCAGTTTGTCAAGGACCCCAACATTTCTTAAGAATCGATGCGAAGAATCGTCATAGAAGACTTCACGCATCTTCCAGAGCTAGAACAAAAAATCACTTTATTACGGAGCGTCTAACGGAGCTACAGGTGACTCTTTTGACGAGATCCCGCATAATCAATAACCATAAACGGATTATAATTCATATGGTTTAACGATACCCCATACAGTCGGGACTGTATCCTGTTAGGCACGTTTTATGGTTATTGATTCTGCGGGATGGCTTTTTTGTTGAAGAAGGAAAAAAATGATAATCCTTTTGAGTATCGATGCTGAGTCCTACACCGGCACAAGTGATATTTAAAGTACAAATCAAACATCTAGCGGGCTCCATGATGTTCCATCCAACGATTTGAAAATGCCGCCTGTTTTCATTAATGCAGGTGCTAAAATCAATACCGTAATTTATATCGTTATTTTAGTGCTTCTATGGGTGAAAGCCAACTCCTCTAATGATCAATACGTTGTTCTACAACAGGATGGAGTGCCATGTCTCGGGTCATATCGGATCCAACAATGACTGATGGAAAACATGAAGTTTTACTCGAAAGATTTGTGGCTTCCTAGAAGTCTGGACCGTGGCTCGAGATAAAGACATAACCAACTCATCGTTGTTATTATTCAAACTTTGAGTAAATTATGCAACACCTGCAATAAAAACAATTCAGACTTTCATCCCATTTTTAAAATATCTGAAGGGTTGAGGTCATCTTTTTAGGACACGTGAATGGCACTCGAGCGGCACAGAAAGAGAAAAGTTTCCGATTTAACTCTCGCAACCTGGACCACGATTATTGCGGAGGTGTAGAGGTGCCTGGAAATGAAAATATCAACCGTCATTGACGTAAGTAGGTGTAAAGCTTCCCGCCAACTTTTGCTTTATATTTCACTTTTCCAACAGAAACTATCAACCACAATATCATAGGAACAATTTTCTCCAATCATTCCTCGTTTCCTAGATCGGCCAGACCACGCCAGTTAAAGTTTTCCCAGTTGTTCTACTTTTGCAACTTTTCTTCCATTCCCTTTGCACATTCTCGAGAAGAACGGTAAGAACTTTACTAGGCTGCCACCTCAATCAGAGTTGGGGAGTTTTTTTTTGTTTTTCCCTCTTTTCTTTATTTTAGCCTGGCGGTACTACTCGAAACACCTGCCTGAAGCGGCATACCATCTTGCCACGGAAAATGGCAGAGAACGGCCACTGCCGGAAAGCAATCCGCAAGACATTATACGCCGGATCGTACTTTGCAGCCTGTTCCTCCGGCGGTTGCAGATTGAACCGGGATGCGTGGCACGCTACGGTGCAGGCTGCCTTCGGGAGGTGATGACGCAGACGACAAAGTTGGTAATTTCCTATTATGTTAGTTTCATAAACAATCATAATTAAAATTAATACCTGATACCGCGGAGCAATAACGGGTTCCGAAGATGGCGACATAGCCCAGGTCGTCGTCGGCGGAAGTGCCAATGGAAATTGCGTCAGTGTGCGGAAACAAGTGGGAAATGGCTTTTTTTGTGGTCGCATCTTTGTTTCCCGCTCCCAGTTGTTGTGGTGTTGTGGCCATGCAACAGGTTGGAAGGAGGGACTTCTGGTTTCTCACTAGTTCTGTCGCTTTAGTTTATTGACTTTTTTCCGGTTCCATTAAATACCAGCCAGTGCGTTTCTGATTACTCGAAGAAGATCGGTAGTCATTTACAGATTCAATGTTACTATCGAATGGAAGAATCTGCATGACTTGCGAATGTTAGAAATTTTTAACATTACGTTGCCATGTATTCATAAGAAATCAGAAATCATGTTTTTGAGCGTTTTGTAAATGAATTTGAGATCGCTTTCCTTTTCTCCTCTTTGTTTTAATTCATAAATTTAGTTTTGTCTGGCTAACTCTTCTTTTGTGTAATTTTAATATTATTTCAATTTAATTGCTCTTCTTATCTTTTTCATTTTTCATGTTCAAATTTTTTTTGAGCTTTTGGCGTTAAACATGATGAGTACGTCATGCAAATGGCAATTCAAAATAATTTTGGATTTTATTCAAGATGGTGATAATGATGACGATTAATTATATTTGTTTGTAGAGGTATGCTGACGTTTGTTGACAACTCGTTCTATTTTAGATTTCAGTAAGAATAATGTTTATTTCATGCCATAATCACATTGGACACCATGCCAAGCTCTCCCGTTCCGGCTTCATTATCTTGCAATAACAAAGTCATCATCTATTCTGCTCATTATCATAATCCTGTGACAAGGCCTTGCAATAATTTGATGCCACTTGTTTCGCATGTTGTCTCCCCTTCTGTCGCACGATTCGATCACACTTCATTTAACATTTGTCAAATAACATTAACCGAACCGAGCAGTAACGAAGTGTTAAATTATTTCTCGCTCTCACTCACGCTCCGCTTCTTCACTCGTGAGCTCGATAACAAAGCGGATAAGGGGTTGGTCCGGATTTGCATAAACAAACATTCTCTCGTGTCTCCTCTGCGCGGGTAAAGTGAATGAAATTTCTTCCTGTTCGATTGATGCAAGCAAGCGCGAGTGATGTCAGCGAAGGCTAAATGAAGGAGGCGGAAGATCATGATGTTTATCGTCTGATAATAGTAATGATGACATTCAGATGAATTATTAATAACTGATGTCCATCTGTTCTTCAGAGAATGAACTCTCCAATATGTGGAAAGTTTATTACAACAGAATTAAGTCATCACGAGTAGAGCGATTTATAAATATTTTCTCACTTCTGTGGATTACAAGGGTTCAATGAAAAGATGACAACCAAATCTCAGCGAGTACAAACATTTATGAACTCGATAAAATAAATGATATTCTGATAATTTGAGAGATATTTTCCAGAGCGAGCTGTAAAATTCCAAATTTCCTATAAAATTGTCCATCCAGCAACTCTCGCCTAGATCCTGTCTAATCACTCCAGGACGAAGAAAATGAAGCGATGAAAATTATGCTCATAAAATTGTCTAATTCTCTAAAAGGCACACTCTTGCTGGTACAACTGACTGTTCCATTGCTAAACGTTTGTCGGTACAAAGCACCACCCGTGCCTCACCCGCTCCGATGACAAGTTGGACAAATTGCGAGCAACTTTTTAAACGACTATCCTTCCTTCCGGATCATTCTCCTTCTTTGTCTAATCAAATTCGCAACCGCCAACCATTTAAACCAGTTGTGGGAACTGCGGAGTCTTCAAAAAGCACCCTATTCCGAGCTGTACAAGGGAACCGGACAGCGGAACTGACTTGCAGTGAGAACCGGAAACGGGAGACGAGCACAGCGGCTGTCAGTTTTAAATACACACGACTTGCATGCACCGTTTGGCGCCAAACGGCACAGACATTTAATTTACATATATTTTCAAAATTGTTTATTAAAATTTCTCATTTATGCTAATATTATGAACTGTCGTCGGTCGGTCGATTGGTCGCAGAGAGGGGACTTCCTGGAGAACAGAAATCGAAGAAGACGGAGAACAAGTAAGGGAAGAACCCGTGTAACAATGATGAGGATGATGGCGTCAACACAGAAATGCCGTGCAGCATCATAATAATAATAATGTACTTCGCTGCTGGTACTCCCCCCAAACCAGAGCGGCGGCAACGCGTACACAGTTGAACTGATGGCAGAAGGTTTCGGTACAGAGGACAAGATTTGGTTATAAAATGCTAAATTTAATAACAGATAGTAAAAATGTGATGATGAGTCGCACAGACAGGGTGCAAATTGAGCGTGAACTGCTGTACGGCTTTCACCGGGTCTGAAACCGGGCGGCGACTTGACGGATCATCGTCATCGGCAGTCGGTCTGATGGATTGTTCATGAATTTTACTCAACTTTGACTCGAAAATTTATTTCTGGCTTTTGTTGTGTACTCTGTAACGGTCTGATTGGAAATTTATGAGCGTTGGCGCTCTTGTAATACTAGTTTATTGTAATGACTAATGAGTACCCGAAAAATGTTTAAAATGCTCGCCTTTGAACCAAATACGATTTCACGACCGTAAGCGTTGTGCAAACCAGTAGCTATATCATCAGTGCTCTGAGCAGTCACGTGTAAACCCTGTCAACACAACATGATAATAAACTGTTTAAAAATGTCCGAGAACACCGGAAAAGTTAATCGAAATTTTGTTGTATTTTCACATAATTTTTTTTTACTGCATCGCCCACGGTGCTACTACCGACCATTATTTAAAAAATGCACCAAAATATCTGAGTACATCATTCGATTTGTTATGACCTACTGAATCTCTGTTCAGAATTTCAAAATCGTCGTACGGTACATTTTTGAGTAAGGCCCCTCTCGAAGGTCGTAAAATACAAAAAGTGGAATAAAATCGACGAATCACACATTGTGAAGTACGTTTTTAACCACCATTTTTTTAAATAACTTTCAAAACATTTTCAACACATCTCAAGTATTATATTTCATGATATTTACAATTGGCGGGAAGATCAATTTGAAGATCTCATAGTGTACAGCGGTCTAAACTCGAAAAATCGTCTTCGTTTAAGATTTGGCTGTGATAAGTTTATTTTATGTACTCAATGTCTTTAGTAAATTTGCTTCATAGAAAAAAGCTTTACTTTTGACGTTTCCGGTTTTTCGATCAATCCCCCTAACAGTAAGATAAAATTTTGTAATTTTCAATATACCAGATTGCTTCCTTCAGCAAAGTCGTGCAAAAATTTAAAAGGAAAACAATGCTGAAGACTGCGATCTTCTATCTGTAGTTTATCTTGAAATATAATTTCCCAAAAGAAAAAAAAATAACGGTATGATGTACAGGTCGGACTCGATTATTCGGAACATCAAAAAATAAATTCATTCCGGATAATCGAGTTTTCCGGATAATCGAATCACACAAAACGAACATAAAATAAATATTTCTTTACTTTATTTTACTTGTATGATGCAGTGGCGTAACCAGAAGTTACTTCTGAGGCGAAAGAGGGTAAAATCTTAAGAAGCAAAAAAAAAAATAATTGGAAATTGATTATTTTCGCTTAATTCGAACATGTCCCAAACATGCCGGAAGTGACTTAAATGGTAACAAATATGTCAGAAGGGATGGTAAAGGCAAAATTTCGGAAGAAAAATTGAAAACGGACACCAAAAAAACAAAATTCCGGATAATCGAGTCTAGAATTCCGGATAATCGAATTCCGGATAATCGAGTTTCCAGATAATCGAGTCCGACCTGTACTTGAGAAGTTGTAAACAGTTATTTTGCGCTGCACGAAAAATATACACCGTGCGAAAAAAAACTAAATTTAAGAAAAAACACAAAAATATTACTGGTAATAAAAATTTTATTAAAGCCAAGACGATTGTTTTTTATCTGCGTGTTTGACAAAGTTGTAGATAATGATTGTGACTTACCAAAAAATATACTTTGAAAAAACAGAAAAAATACTGATTCCTTAAAAAAACTAAATTAATTTTTATTTTTTTTTATTTATTTAGAATTCTTGTTTCTCATTTCTCCCATGGTCGGACAGCCATCGGTATTTAGTTGATCTCCTCCAAAATTAATTTTGACGTAGAACTACGTCTTTCTGGAAGTTCGGTTACATACTCGGCTACATAGGGATGTATAATGAAAATTTAAAACCGGAAAAAGTGAGAAATATATCCAATTTCAAATGCTATAAATCGGTTATTTCTCGGTGGATTTCCTTCGTTCTTGTAGCCAGTGATAGAAACGAAACGAATATGATACAATCGTCGTTTATTCATCACATGTGCACTTCACGAAATGTACAGGCCGCGACTAAACTTGAATCCTCTCAACCCATAATGAAATGATGATATGGTGCATAGGTTTCTGGGAGAAAACAAACACATGACTAGACTACATCAGCTCTGAGAAGCGATTCGATCGTTGCGTTTGTCTCTCCATAGGCCGGTAGTTAGGGGAAGAAAGGATAGAAACAGGAGAATATCAGGTCGCCTGAACAGTTAGAGAAGGGACTACTTCGGCAGCGGTTGAGTTTAAGCGAGAGTAGGAGAGCATACACTGTCATTTTCTTTCCTTTTGTGACAAAAAATCATATTCATGAGTCAAATGAATTAGGATATAACAAGTTCTAATCGCTCTGTGTACCAGAGACGAATAACTTCATATACCAAGTTGCGCACAATGAGAACCACGTGTTGTGGTGTACACTAATGAATAGAAATATATCATAAAGATACCGATTCTTTGTTTTTCACATACTGACGATGATGTCAACGCATCTTAGGCTTGTTTTATATGCATTCAACATTCGCTAGAGGTGATTTTTTTCCTTCGCTGCTTGTAGCAATAGATTGGAAAATCTTTTAATATTCTTCCCAAATGCAGAAAATTGTAATTTCATTATTCCATCTATTTTACTATTGAAAATAGTCAAGCCTTGTCAAAGAGAAAAATTCGACCTCTGATTGGTCGTTATATGATTGCTTCCCAAGCACGGTCGACAGAATCTAAGATCATTGCAATTTTAAATGTGCTGTTTAGCCTATATAAGAGCATGTTACAGCCGAAGCCGCTCATAACACTGTGCTACAGCGATTTAGAACTTCTGAAGTGACCTAGTGTAGGTTGTAGGTCTTGTTGAGTGTAACATTCGCTCATACTAGAAATTTTCCAAACACCCCCAAAATCTGAAGTTAAGGTCAAAATACGGTTTTTTGGACCTCAGTGAATACAATTTTTTTTAACTCAGTCATTTCTCAACCGATTTTCAATATTTAGGCAGTTTTGGAAAGAAACTGAATAGAGCTTTCAAAAGATTTACTGGTTTGTACTAATATCCCTAAAACATGTTGAGTTATTTGAGTTTGAATATAATTGTTTAGATTTTTTCACGCAATTTTTTAATGTAAGGTCTAAGAACTGGGTTTTGATCATAACTTCAAATTTTAGGGGTATTTGAAACTTTAAGTATGCGCGCTATCAACACTTGACTAGAGCTATTACCCACATTAGGTCACATCAGAAGCTCTTGCATTTTTTATCATTGAAATATGCTTTTCTTTGTTAGTAAAAGTCCTGGAAATGAGTAATCTTCAACAAAAACGTGTGTTTTGTATGCCCAAATGCTCCTTAAGAACAACGTTTTTTTTTGTAAAATGTAACTAACAAAAGTTAAATACAAAAAACTAACTTTTAAGTAACTTTTACATGAAATACTCTGTAACTCTGTTTCCAATGGAGATACGATTTTTTTTGCTCAGCAAAGTTTCATATTTTTGCACGTTCTAAAACTTTGCTGAATAAACCATTCCTCTATCTCTTAACACAAAAAAGTTAGTGTTTTAAATATATGAAAACCTACTGAAACATATGCTCGCCGTACTCTGAAATTGGTGGATTAAGATAAATGGAACTTAAATAAGTTTATAGTACTTTAGCTTTACTTCAAGGAGAAGTATTGACATCATGATTCCACTTGCCCCTTTTCAACCTACACGTTCTTGAAGTTATCGAAAAAATAAGCTAAAATATGATATAACTTTGTAAAGAAAAATCCTGGAGATATGTGGTCTTAGGCAAAAATATGTGTTTTGTGTGCCCTAACAATTTCTCCGAGCTACACTTTCGTGTAAAATGCAACTAACAAAAGTTAAGTACAAAAAAACTATCTTTCAAATAAGTTCCATGTAATATACTTTATTATGTGGTCATACCGGTCAAAAAAAGTGACTTTATTGACCAAAATTTCGAAAAAAGTGACCAAAAAGTTACTTCAAAACTTGGAAAAAATGACCAAGAAGTAACTTAAAAACTTAAAAAAATATCCGTTAAAAAGAGTTTATACTGTTTTCCGATGAGTTACTTATTGTTTCATGAGAAAAAATATTTTTGCCTCAACTAATGAACACCTTCGGGGCCATCCACATACCACGTGGACAGATTTTTAACGATATTGACCCCCCTCCTCCCCCTCCGTGGACAACTGCTCATATAAATTTCAAAAAAATTGAAAATTGTATGGACCGTGGACATTAACCAACCCCCCCCCCCCCCCCAAAGGTCGTTATGGTGGTATGTGGATGGCCCCTTCCAGATTTTCTAATGTTTCCTAAAGACCCTAACCCTGAAAAACATTGAATAGGGAAATTACGAAGCTAACACTTGCATAAAACCGACTTTTCAAGATGCAGCCGATCGATTAGGGTGCCAATGGAATGTATAGGAACAAATTGAGCTTCGAATTTCGTTTGGCGGTAGGGCTCAAAAGTTTCGTTTTCTCGAATAATGAATTGCAATGCAAAATTTTCGCTCGATCGAACTCGGTTTCACTAGTTCAAGAAATTGTCGAAATCGATTGTTTTATGCAAAATGTTCTAAAAATGCTTAAACATCGAAATCTGGTACTATCTCAAAAAAAATTTTTTTTTTAAATCGATATTGTTTTTTTTTTTCATCGGTCAAAAAAATAAACCTTTGATCACTGAGCGCGAAGAAATCCAACAAAAACAATATCGCACGCTAGCCTGGGGGCTAATGCGGTCTCGATCAACTAGATTAGTTGAGAGAATTCGTTATCGATATTGTTTTCGGCACATTTTGCATGTTGTAAGCCTGTACACTCTTTGACCAATGGTCAATTATTTGACCTTCTGACATAATGGTCAAATTTATTTGACATCATGATTGTTGTTTGCCACATGTAAAAATTGAAGAGTGACAAACAATTATCTTTGACCAAATTTTTATCTGTCAAAAAGTGACGAATATTTGACGCTTGGTCAAAGAGTGTAATCTAGCCTGTATCACACCAAATTCCCGAAAGCCAATTTTAGTAATCTCTACTGAAATTCAACAATAAAAACCATATACTGAAATTTCAGCAATCTAACAGTGTACTGAAAATTCAGCAACTCCTTTTGCTTTACTGACATTCAGCAATCTTTACTTCAAATGCTAAATATTCGGTATCTGTCATCGACTGCTTTGTACTGCGGCTATCAAAATGAAGAAAAAAATAGTTTGTTGTCAATATGTTCAATGCGCGTAGAGTTGTCGGGAAGAAATTTATTTGAAAAATGGGTCCGGACTTCGAGGAAGTGCTTCAGACCTAAAAGTCGACCATTGCGACATACAGTGCGTTGAATGTAGGGTAAGACGAGACAAAAATCAAAACTACACGATTTTGTCGATAAAACATGTTGATGTACCAAGGAAAGTTGTTCGTTACCTTCAGAGCTACCAAATGCATAAAAGTCTTATGTGATACACTTAATCACAAAACTGTCCCAAACGCCAACGCACTCATCCTATACCAGAACCCGTTAATCTCTTTGTAAAAGTTGTACATTGTAACGAAAACTGCGGTTTCCAAGTTTTACTTACTTTTACATTATTGCAAAAGTGACTTATGCGCGATTATAACATAAAAAAAAGATTTTTTTAGGTATTCTTCTACGTATAATTTTTATTATTTTTTGTATATTTAATCACCAGAGTAACAAACAATTTAAAATTCTTCATGATACATATTATATTATCAAGTCAAGTTTTGGGTCATCTTTAGACGAATTAGAATAGTTGTTCGAAACGGTTGCAGCAAATACTAATTCTTTTGGGGAGTTATTTTCAACGAGCTCTGCAACTCGCCGTTTTTTAATTCTGGTTGAGCAGCTTTCAAGAAGTTTCTGAGGACGCTCACGAGGAGAAATGTGGTTGTATTCATAATTATTATTCTCACCGAATCGAGGAAGAGCAAGCGGTGACTCCAACAAAATTTCATGCTTTTTCATAAAATACTTTTTTATTCTATTGCATTTCTCCCATTTCGAGTTCAATTTCGGACAATATACAGCAGAAAACTTGTGCAAATTTTCATAAACATGCTCAACTGTGTCTTCTGGTAGAGACAATAACGAAATAAACATGGTGTTCTTTTGCTTGCATTGCAGTTAAACCAGTTTTCAAATATCTGCCGCTCCACGAGCGATCGGCATTGACATACGAAAAATAAAAAATCTCTCAGAGTTGCAAGAATTTGCAGCAAATTTTTATATATTTTGTAGAGGACACTTCAAGCAAACTTTTGATGTATGTTTTAGAGAGGAACTCGGTGGAACTTTTTTTAAAACGCTAACGAAAGTTTGAGTTCGCGTATTTTTAAGGATTAATACCTTCACCAACTCATGATACCGATTAATCATATACGCAATCGAAACCAAGTCTCTCTATCAATGAAATATATTGCACTAACCTTGATTGTTATTTTCCATTTTGTGTTATTGGAATACACGAAGTAATTAAGTTTTACCAACGTTTAGAAAACGCGCGACAATTTAGCACGAAATGTGAAACTAATGATTGCTCTGAACGCTAACGCTTGCTATGCTTGTATTAGTATTTGTGATGCTTCCCAAAGCTCAACAATACTTGTTCACAACCCAAGAGATATCCCATCGAAAAGAGTGACATTTCATATTGCTGAAACAATCAGTAATTTTTCATTGCTGAATGGATTACTGATGTTTCAGCGTGGCAAAATTCAGTGAAAGTTTATTGAATTTCAGCAAAAAAGTCTAGTGTGTAGGATAAGTACAAAGATACACTGTGCTCCAAAACTGAGTCGAGAAAATTTTCAGGTCGAAAAGATCCTCGACCTGATCGGGAATCGAACCCGACATCACAACCGTGTGGGAGAGCTAGCCGACCGACAACGCTAACCACAGAACCACGAGGACCAGGCTCGTTCCGCTTTTCAATCAGACCGGACAAGACCAAAATCCAGTCGCAACTTTTCGTTCCGATATCGAACACTTCAATACTATTATCATGAATTTCTCAGGAATTGCATTCAAATCCTTTATGTTAAATTCAATTCACTCTCCCGTTTCGAAAATTTTTCTCTAAGTGCCAGAAAGTCGGTTATTCCCAAAAAAAATTTTTTTTTTGAAAGAGCAGATCTCGACGTATTGTGCATATCTAAGATATTTGGCATCAAAAATTTCATTCAAAAAGCAGGGCTGATGAGGACTGGTCAAGTTGAGCATGAGCATGAGCATGAGCATGATTGACCGCTCGCGGTTGCTACTCTGTTATTGCCAGATCAGCTGTAATTATACAAAGAACCAACAGATGATGTTTGGGACCAACATACATCCTCAATGTGTAAAAACAGGTGACCTATATCTTTATATTAGGCAATACCAGCGCCGGCCGCATCCGAATGCAGGTCAAAGAAGGAGTTTGTATAGGAATATGTTGACGTGATACTCGCTTTATTGGAAGCCGAGAACACCTCTGCACTTCCACGAGAAATCACTGGGATGTTGGATAAAGGGGAAGGTATACAGCAGGGTTCGTTTTGGTAAACGATACGCTAATGTCGGGTTCTTCAGAACAAGTGCCGCGTCTACAAGTTTATTACATCCGCCACGATATTTATAATGTGATTCGAACTTATTTAGTTTGACAATGTAACACCGCAACAATAAAACGTACGCGAGGATACAGGATTTTTGACTAAACCGAGACAACTTAAAATTACCGTATATCTACTCGTAAGGTGATGCTCTTTATACCTAAAACAATTGCGCGTTGTTGATTCATCTGAAGATAATACGACCTCATGGAAGGTACCGACGCGGGGGTTGAAATGATATTTATCGACTCAACGAAATCTACTTCGATTTCCGATGTAATAATTTAGATGCAACGCGCAAGCAGTCTCCGACTTAACGTTGATGAAGATAAGAAAGATATGATGAAATATCTGGGTTCACTTCGCGAAATCACCACACGCCGGAAGTCCATATATCAGCAAAACTCGCCCGGGCTGAACACGCGTTTACACCGAAGCGTTACGAACAACCGCTTTAATCCCCCCGGCCGACACATACGCGCAGGAACTCGGCGTTTACGTCGATTATCTCTTAACAATGTACGCCTAATACGCCTAATAAATATGAAAATTGGCAATGTTCCATGCATCCAAAGCCTCAACAATAGTCATAAATATAACAAACTATGTAAAACAACTGGTCAAAAGCTAGAACAATCAAAAAATCAAAGCATATGATTCCTGAGAAACACATACTCCAAACTCCACAAACCACACTAACACTTTGTGGACAAAAATAAAACTTGTTACTGAAACCCTGCGGAAAAAAAATACCGCGCACACAATTTCAACGATTAAATCAAAATCTCTCTGTATCTGTTTTCTCACATAAAGTTAAACTAGAAACAAGCATCAAAATATCACTTTACAATACAGACAAGACAAAACGTATACTTAGCTTTCATCTCTTCATTTTCCAGTTGTTTTCATCGTTTTTGGACTTTTCTTTAAATGGAAGTACAGTGGCAACATGCATGTATGCCTTCACACACTCGTTTAATCCATACAACATTTCATTCGTTGAAAAGAGATAGCACATAAACACTGTAAACGGGGCGATGCATGGTTTTGATCTTATTGGCAAATTTCCACTTCAAGTTTAATTAGATACAAGCCAAATATAATTTGCACTATGCCAATGAATAAATCCCTAATGAGCATTCAATCACTATTAAACTATGTGGAGCAGCTGCTCGAAAAACACTCTCCTTATTGTATGTAATAACACCACACACTCCACACTTTCAAACCGTCGCCAAGGCAGCGATAGAAAAAAAAAAAAAACAAGAAAAAATAAACACTTTGGTGAATCCAAAAAGCAACGCAATAATATTCAATTTTCACAATTAAATTCACTTTTTTCTGTGGAACTTCACACTTTTCGCACTCAGCACATTTCAATAGAACACCTGTATATATGTTTAACAATTCTTTAGGTGTAAAATAACCGAAAATCACCAAACAATGTGATGATTTCAAAGCAGGAACCAGCTGGCCAATCTTGATCACGGCCTCGCACAACCATCCGCGAACTTTTCCAAGAAAAAACAATTTTAAATTTAGAAAATAAACTCACTCCGCGATAACATCTATAACGAACATGCACAACTAAATTAAACAATTTTTCTTCCGATATAACATGCGAGCGAAAAATTTTTGCGTCCGATTTCGGTCATGGCTTACTTCGACCTCTTCCAGGGCTGATGAGGACTGGTCAAGTTGGTAAAAAAGTGACTTTAGTTACTATTTTTAGGAAAAAAGTAATTTTAGTGACTTTTTGATGAAAAAAAGTGACTTTTGAGTGACCAGCTTGAAAAAAGTGACCAAGTCACTAAAAAGTGACCAACTTGCAGCCCTTAACTATGTACCGAAAAAAAATAAGATTTTCATTTGTTCAACAAAGTTTCAAATTTTTGAATCTTCTACAACTTTGCTGCATAAACTATTCTTCTACCTCTTGACACAAAAAAGTTAATTTATTTATTTTCAGTATAGTAAACTTTTCATATATTTTGACAAATTGCGATTATGCGGGTCGTTCATACGAAAAATTGCTCCGAAGACACTACTAAGCTAGGATGAAGTTGAAAGGCGCTATGGAATTAAGTTCCACTTTTTGTCTTTGGTATCCGCTGTCATTGGTATCCGTTGCCCCTGCATCCGTTCTCCTACATCAGCTGGCCCTGCTACTATCGATGCTGATACCAGCTGCAACTGCTGCGATATCCATTGCCATGTCACAGCTATGGCCGCTATTGGTATCCGCTGCACTGCTGCTGCTGCTGCTAAGGGAGGACTGCTGTTGTCGCTATCTAGAACTATTATGAGCGACTTCGGCTGAAACATGCTCTTATATAGGCCAAATAGCACATTTCAAACTACAATGATTGCAATGATCTATGATTCTGTCAACCGTGCTTGGGAAGCAATCATATAACGACCAATCAGTGGTCGAGTTTTTCGTTTTGACAAGGCTTGACTATTTTCAATAGTACAATAGATGGAATAATAAAATTACAATTTTCTGCAATTGGGAAGAATCTTAAAATATTTTCCAAACTATTGCTACAAGAATGAAGGACCTAACACCGGAAACTAACCGATTTATTAGCATTTGAAATTGGACATTTTTTCACTTTTTCCGGTTTTAGATTTTCATATTACATCCCTATGTAGCCGAGTATGTAGCCGAACTTCCTGAAAGACGTAGTTCTACGTCAAAAAAATCTGGCAGTGTTTTCTATTTGATAATCACAAAAAAAATGTTTCTACCAGCACGCGACATACGATTGGATGAACACCCAGTAGCCGACCCAGCATGTTAGGCTGTATCTGGAAGAATCACTGAGACCGTGGGTTGTATTTTTTCGGCCCAAAATTAAAACATTAGTACAATACAAATTTTAAGAGATTCGGTTAAACGGTTTCCAGTTCCGGTTTCTAACCTTGAACAAGCAAAAGGCATTTCGAATTCGGATAGATAGCTCTGGCTCTGGCATATTTACTTGTGCGCTCTTCACGCGGGAGTACCACTTTTGCATTCCAACACGCATATTGCAGATCGACGGCATGGTCAGTGAATAGAGTCTGATCGTCATAGACCTGTTGAAGGCTGGAACAGGTCATTTCAAATAACTGTGTATTTTGGTCACATGCCCCAAAGTGTAAATCCTTCCTCCTCGACTTTTTAGATACTGATTTTTAGATACATCCATGATGGAAGAAACTTGTCGAATCTCGGATCTTTACGCGTGCAGCAGATCTCTATGATATTTTCAATAATTGTAGAAACTGTTGCAATGCGTTTTGTACTGACGAATGACTTCTCAACGAGTCCACTGGCTTGGGTATCTTCAATAAGAATTTTACCGTCTACTGCAAGCAGGCCCAAGTTTAAGGGACCCCCCCACAAAGGCAAATATTTTGAGCCCCTCGACTTGAACTAAAAAATATATAACAATAGTGATGTCGAACGTAAAGAATACACCACATCAAAGTGCATCACGGGAAAAACGCTGTAGAAAATTATCCATTGGGTATTTTGTCTTGAAAATTTGGGTAGTTGTACTTTGGAGTGTATCGTTTACACTGCATTTTTTTTGAAAATCGGAAAAAATGTCGTTACCCGAAAAGCAACGTCACGAATTTGTTTTGCGCATGTACTTTGATAATCGTCAACGCTCTCATCGGTCAATCGGAAAACAACTCGAAATCGTGCAGTGATTAAACGTTACTACGAAGCTCTGTGCATCGAACGGAAAGAGAAATGCAGTCAAAATGGATGTTCTATTAGTGATCAGGATAACAAGCGTGTTGCAAAAGCGTTTACGCGAAATCACAATGCTTTGGTCAGGGATGTGACCAAAAAGTTGAATCTGTCCTAGTCTTTCGTTCAAAAAGCTATGGGCCGAAAGGGACTGCCCAAGTAACACCTGCAACATCTTTTTAGACAAAAATGAAAGAAATAAGTTATAAATAAGTCTTAAATATGTTACAAGGAAATCATTGAGTTTTAAATTAACATTAAGTAAGATTTTCCATTATCCTTGCTCACGTCTTTCACGTCCCATCGTCGAAAAGTTTTGATCCAATAACTCGAATTTGACAAAACTTTCCCCACTATGTAAACAAACCTTTGTCATCACTGTGCTGTTATTGGTTTCTCGTAACCGCCACTAGAAACGCCACAGTAAATGGAAAGCTGCGACCTAATATTAAGTGGAGCTAGCTTAAAGAGACTTCGTTCGCGTTATTTTCTCTTTAACAGCTCCGAGTTTCTCGAGCGCATATTTCATCATATCACGAGATAAACACAGAGGTATATTTTTGTAAAACTACTGTAAGAAGTTTACCCAGCGTTTTACGAAATCTAGCAATTCATTATTTCGTAAACAGGTGCATAAACATGTACACGTGTTTGAAACGCATAGTTATGTGCGATTCAAATAACTTGTGATTATTATGTGCTAGTCGAAACTAATGAATGCGCTATTTCGATATTCTTGTATACCAATATAGCGATTATGATATGGCCCCAGCCGAAAACTGTTTATCTTCCATGACTCGTCAATGGAAGTATTTTTATGACTGGGTATTGATATACGAACTCGATATGAGTACCCTTATTGTCTCCCGGTGGGCGTATGCTTAGAGACAGTAAAGTACCCATATCATGTGGAGTTTATTTAATAAAAAGCGCACACTCAACCTCGATGGAATTTTTAAATCTCCGGTCATCTATATTTTCAGTCTATCTTTATTTTTTTCTAGTCTTCCTTACATATTTTTCCAAGTTATTGTTGCACTTACTATAAATTACGGTGGTCCTCTTTCACTGCTTTAATATTTGTATTCAATTTGAGGCTTAAGATATCCCTTATTGTTTACGCACTTTTAATCCAAATTAAACTTCACAAACAAACTAAAAAGTTTGCTAACAAAATCAACTTTTCTTGCTGTTGCCTAGTTAAGTAAATTGTATAGTTTATATGTAATAGATGTATTCTGTTGAAAGAAAAACTTCTTTGAGTTTTTCACAAACTTAGCTTCGCTACTAATCAAAATGCGAAAATTTCGCCAGACAATACACAAATATATCTCATGCATAGATGCAATTACACATGTAGCAATCAATCAATCTAACATTCGTGAAACTTTCCGATAAGCAGTTTTTACCAAGTTGTTTGTATTATTCTCTGTGAGATGTGCACCGATAGCGAGAAAGTAGTAAACAAGACTTCGAAACATTCGCCACAGGTGTACATGTCAGCGATCAATTGATGTGTTGATTTGGCAAGTAACTTTGCAAATTATTTTTTCTTTCTTCGCAAAACATTTCATTTGGGTAGTTCTGCGGATAATTCGTATGTTTTTTCATGGTTATTCGATCATAAATTATTTCTGTATCAAGTCCCATGTTTTAGTTTAAACTAAGGCCGTTACAAATTTTATTTTCATTTCATGTCACTCCCCCCCCCCTTCAAAAATCTTGAATATTGGAAGGGGAAGAAAAAACCAGAAAAAATTATTTCAATTTAAAAAAAAAGAGTTGAAATTTTTTTTTTTTTTAAGAAACTTGACGTTGATACGCAACTGTAAAAAAAAGTCCAGGATGGAGAAATGAAAAATAATTTTTTTATGGTAGATTAATTTCTTTATGTAAATTCTAATTCAAACATTTTTCAAAATAAAATGAGCTAAAGAGCTAACTTCCCCACTGTTCTTGATTTTCAATATGTCGCTGGAATCCGGTTGCTTCCCGAAATTCTGGAAAAACTCATATCTAGTGCCTGTGTTCAAATCTGGTAAAAAAACCGACATCAGCAACTATCGAGGCATAGCCATTCTTTCCTGTATACCTAAGCTTTTTAAGCAATAATAAACAAAAAGTTATTCCACCAAATAAAAAATAGAATTACCCCAACGCAACACGGTTTATTCAAAGGGCGCTCAACAACAACTAACTTACTCGAGTTTATTAACTTCTCTTTGAACGCAATGGATAAAGGTAATTATGTTGAAACCTTATATACTGACTTCAGTAAAGCTTTCGATCGCATTGATATACCCCTGCTTCTCTTCAAGTTACGAAAAATTGGGATTCATCCACAATTACTCAAATGGATTGAATCGTATTTGACAGATCGTCAACAAACAGTCAAATTTAAAGGTAGAATATCGAAACCTATTCAGGTAACCTCAGGAGTTCCTCAAGGCTCTCACTTGGGCCCTCTACTATTTATATTATTTGTAAACGACATCTCCTTTATTCTAAAACATGTAAAAATTCTTATTTATGCCGACGATATTAAACTTTTCATTGAAATTAAAAACGCTGATGATGTAAATATTTTTCGTAACGAGATAAAATATTTTTACATTTGGTGTAAAAAAAGCCTTCTTCAGCTAAACGTTAAAAAATGTAGTTCGATGGCTTTTGGCAGAAAAAGAAACATGCCAAGCAATATGATTTCCTTAGAAGATCAGGTAGTAGAGAAAAGTGAACGAGTTAGGGACCTAGGAGTCATACTCGACTCAAAATTAACATTCACTGATCACTACAATACAATTATTAATAAGGCTAGTAACATGCTCAGTTTTATAAAACGTTTCTGCTATAATTTCCAAGATCCATACACAATAAAAACACTTTATAATCCCTATGTCAGGTCACTTTTAGAATACTGTAGCATTTTATGGTCTCCGTTTTCTGCAACACATGTAAACAGAATAGAATCAGTGCAAAAACAGTTCCTGTTATATGCACTTCGTAATCTACGATGGACGTCATTTCCCCTACCATCATATGGCGAACGCTGCAGACTTATTGACATCCAATCATTAAAAGCCCGTCGTGAATTCGCTATGATGTCATTTGTTAACGATATCGTATCTCAACGAGTCGATTCACCCGAAATATTATCAAAACTCAATCTTTATGTTCCTTCTAGAAATTTACGAACTCGGACTTTGTTTTCTTTAAATCATCAACGAAACAATTATGCTAAATACGGGCCAATTAATCAATGATGTTAGTGTATAACCAACACTGTGAAGCAATTGACTTTTCTATGTCGAGAACTAAATTAAAACAATATTTCAATTCAACGCGCAATTTAAATCGATAGAAAACATTCATTGTAATAATCCGTCAAGTGAAGAAATTATTATTCAATTATGTATAAACTCTTTTTTTTGCTCCCACTAGTATAAATAGCATATAGCATGTAAGTTAGTTTTAAACATATGTAGTCTACTTTTGTTTGACGAAATAAATAAATAAATAAATAAATAAAAATAAAAAATAAAAAAATATGTTCCTAAGATAATAAAACTCGAAAATAAATATTTGATTCTTATATATATTTATATCACTTAGAACATTTAACTCTTTTTTTGAGAACCGTTCGCCCAATCGTTTTGTTGTCAAAGAATGAATTGTATATTTTTGATCAAGCATTCCAATGAACGTATGGTTTTTGCTGGAGAACCATGGACAAATTAAGAAAAACGTGTATTTTCCTAAATATTAATAACTTTTCGAGCTTAAATTAGAAAAAACTCGAAAACCAATGCCTTTAGAATGTTTACTACCAAGAGCTTTTTGATTCAAAATGACTCTCTGCATTTTTTAAAATCATTAGAATACAAATATTTTGAAAAATGTTTGAATTAGAATTTTCATAAAAAAATTAATCTACCATAAAAAAAAATATTTTTCATTTCTCCATCCTGGACTTTTTTTTAAAAGTTGCGTATTAACGTCAAGTTTCTTAAAAAAAATAAAAAAAAATCAACTTTTTATTTTAAATTGAAATTTAATGTTTATTTTAAATTTTTTTTTGGTCAAAAAATTTTTTTTTGTACAGTGTATATTTTTTTATGGTGCATTTTCAATTCCCTACAACTCATTCTCAGACAGTTTTTCTATACAACCAACGGTTTCTGGACCACAATGCTTCGAATAAAACCTATGCCAAAAGGCATACGCCCTTTTAGAATGTAACTCATGGGTGTAAAAAACCTATCCACCTGTGAAAAATGCTCAGTTTGCTAAGCCAAATACGTGTGCAAAGTTTCATTCAAATCAAAAATGGTCGATTAAATTTTCGCGTATTTCCAGGAGATTTGAAATGGTTTTGCTCCGCAGTCTCTTAGGTGTACCGTAAACTGGGGTGACTTTGATCACCGGGGTGACTTTGATCACTGTACCTCTTTTTTGAAAATGTGGTAGAAAAGCGCTCGTAGTGCTTGGGATTTGTCGTAATCTTCACTGATTGTGTGGATATATGTCTGCATTGCTACTATTCATGCATTTCCTGCTATTTGAAGAGTGTTTTTCATGCTAAAATATTAATTGAAAATAAAGTGTATTTTTGGCGATTTTTGTTGCATACAAACAATCGGTTCAAGCAGATTCAAAACAACAAGTTGCAATACGTAAAGTTTTTTTTTATTTTGTTTACAAATTGGTTCTTAAGATGAACAAATACAATAACCATACATTTTATTGTTAGTTTTGCAAGTTTTTCTTCGAAGGCAATGTTGAGTCCCAATATTCTCCACAGCGTATAACATCTTTCTTCTTAACAAAAACCTAAGACGTGAAGTAACATGCACAATTTGGACAATTTATAAGTCATATTCCTCGTGGACTAGTTTTGATGATTTTAGACCACCTTCCCTCTCAGTGGATAATCATTCATATATATTCTAAAAAAATTGTATGAATGTCGGACTTTCGCCATTATAACCTGTTCACGTAGAATGTGAATGGCCCCCAAATTGCTTTCCATATTTATAAACTCGTTTAAATCGTTTTAAGCCGTTCAATTTAGTGAAAGTAGCGAAGTGTTACTCCAAATTCATCAAAACAATGAAGTGATCAAAGTCACCCCGGAATGATGATTGGTGTAAAATTTTTAGAGCATATTTAAAAACAGCAAAATTGTTGCTAAACTTTTGAAGTAGTGACTGAATCTTTCTCAATGCATGCCAGTACTTATTTTAAAAATATCAATGAATATTGTTTTCAGTATATACTGAAAATATTTGAGATACAAACAAAAAAGTGATCAAAGTCACCCCAGTTTACGGTACATACATTTTGAATCGTTCTAAATCTACTATATAAAAATGGAATTCCGTAACGCTTGATCTTATTGATATTATTCCCTCAGTTTCTTAGGTGTACATACATTTTGAATCGTTCTAAATCAAAAATAATAAGCGGTGACATGTAGGTTTTTTAACATGAGAATGTTCGCTGATGTTCAGGAAAGACATTTGAGGAAAAATAATAGGTATCTAATTACTAGAACTTGAGATATTATTCACAAAACAACATAAAATAACGTAAAACATGCAAAATTATGACTTTCTGTGCTAAATTTGCCTCTAAATCAAAATTCAAAGCGATGACATATGATTTTTTTTACACTTAAATGCTTGTTAATGTTCAGGAAAGACATTTGAGGAAACATAATTAGTATCTGATCACAAAAACTTGAGATATTATTCACAAAACTACGTAAAACATGCAAAATAATGACTTTTTATACTTAATTCGTCTCCAAATCAAAATTCAAAGCGATGACATGTGATTCTCTTATCATTAAAATATTGGTTGATGTTTAAGAAAGACATTTGAGAAAAAATAACAGGTATCTGATTACTTATACTCGAGATATTATTCACAAAACTACATGGAACATGCAAAATCTTGAATTTCATGCTGAAATTGCCTCTAAATCAAAACTCGAAGCAGTGATGTGATTTTTACTATAATAAAATGTTCGTTGTGTTTAGGAAAAAAAATTTGAGGAAAAAATAATAGGTATCTGATTATTTGAAAATTAAATATTTTCCACAAATCCACATGAAAAATGCAAAACCAAAATTCTTTAGGCTCAATTTGTCTCTAAATCGAAATTCAAAGCAATGACATGTGATTTTTTTTTCCAATAAAATGTTCGTTGTTATTCAGGAATGACATTCGAGAAGAAATAATAGTTATCTGATAACTGAAAATAGAGACTTTATTCACAAAACTAAGTAAAACATGCAATATTATGAATATTTTGGCTCAATTTGTCTCTAAATCCTAATTTAAAGCTATGATATATGATTTTTTCTATTGAAACGATTGTTTATGTTCAGGAAAGACTTTTGAGTAAAAATAACAGATTTTTGATTACTGAAAATTGAGATATTATTCACAACACTACGTTAAACAAGCAAAATCATGAATATTTGAACCCAATTTGCCTCTAAATCGAAATTCAAAGCTTTGATATGTAATTGTTCTTCATTGAAATGTTTGTTAATGTTCAGGAAAGACATTTGAGGAAAAATAATGGGTATCTTATTGCTAAAAGTTGAGATATTACTTAAAAAACGTATGTTTGAAGATGATTTTCTGCATACAGAAAAACACATTAAAATACTCTTTTTGAAATTTTTTTTTATACATATGATGCATGCAAAATTTTGACTTTTTGAGCATGAGCTCAATTCACGCGTAAATTAATTTTTTTTTCAATAAAATGTTCGTTGTTCCTTTCAACATATACAAATATTTTCTAGCAGAAGAATTTATGTTTTAATTTGGTGCGAGTCGAGCAGAAAAAAATTACTGATGTTTTCGTAGTTTTGTGAATAGTAACACATTACGGGATTCGAAATACTTTTTTACTTTTATCAAAACTAGATCTTGGGACATTTGGCTGGAGAAAAGGCCGCATTTCATTGGTTTAAACTTTTTTTTTAATTTCTACGTAGTTATGTGGATTAAAACGTTAACTTCTTCTCAGACGTGTTCCTTGGACACCAACAAACATTTTCGTTATAAAAATTTACATGTTATTTCTTTAGATATGATTATGGAGGTGAACTAAGCATTAATGGTCACGCTAAATTCTTCTTACTTTGATTTCTTTCTTCTAAAAGTTACATAAAAAGAGGTTTTACTACGAACGATTGACGAATATCCGGTTATCACCCGAGTGTGGTATATTCGGAACTGGGATGACCACACATAACATTTTCCAAAATAACCACTTCTGGTTTCAGGAAAATAATCTAAAGTGGTATTTGGCCAACCATTTCAATACTTCCGAAACTTTCGAACTCCATACGTCATTTTGAAATCCGAAATGGCGACTTCCAGTTTCTGTAAAACATCCCCAAATCACAAAATGCAATCCAATATGGGTATTTCCGTTCTGTGCGTTCTCAGAATGTTAAAGTACTTAAAGTGATGATGGTCGTATAAGATGTGAAATATTTTTGAAGTGAGTTGTGCTAATAATGCAATAAGTTATAAAAAATGATTCCTAATTTTGAAACTTTTGATCCCGAGCATAGCCGGGAACGTTCAACTAGTAAATAATAATAATAATAAAGTGTTATTTTTCAATATTTATTTGAGTGCAAGTTACAAACGTCATAACTTGCACACAAACTTTGATCAAAGATATTTCTTTTTTTAGTCTCGGTGTTATTTATTTTTTGCCACCCCCTCTGCTAACTTTGATAACCTTGGACATAAAAAGAATTCGAAATTTGTATCAGTCTAATTTAACTTGCAAAAATGTTAGTAAACAATGTACATTTGTTTTTCTGCCAGTTCGCATCTGCAGTGGCTTGATACTGCCAAGTTAAAGTAACAACTTGCCACCGTTCAGCAGTAATCTCCTTCCGGCAATTAGCTGCGCCTTGTACTGGAGGTATTACGATCCCTAAGTATGCAATTATCATCGCATTACGGGCCACCATAGAAACGGGAGAAAAAGCTGATGCCACACTACAGGGCATGTGTTTATGTGGAGGCAACTAACGAGTTGTAAGCCCACGGAACCACAAATTACAAAATGGTCTACAAGTAAACATACTATTCTCATTCAAAGTAATTTCAACCTTTTAGATTTGAAACCAGACACCAACAACCGATCCCTAGTGTATGAATATTTTCATTTCACAATCTGGAGCAATTTGCAAATTGAATTGACTGACTCGAGTGAGTTGGGTAAAACGGTGTTAAATACGGTGCTATCGTTTTAAAAATATCTCAATACGTCAGATAAATGGATAATCAGCTCTTCGAATATCCTGCTCGTTTCGGCATCGATTACACATTCTGACGAAACTGGCCAGGCTCTCGTGGGAGTACAGAGATTTTATTCACAGCTACCACTCAGCTCATCTACGATGGATAAAAGTTTAATACCGAAAGTAAGGCAGACCCTTTTTCTATGCAAATTTCAGCCAGTGAAGGAATGGTACACAACACTGCAATATAGAAAAAAAAACCGTCGCGTGACAAAGTCCTGGCTTTGATTGCACGTGGAGAGGGGTTCCCTAACCGATTCGAGCGGGTGTCAAGCTGATCATTTGATTTCCCCTGTCGTGAACTGGACCACTGCCGCTGCCACCGGACTGACCCCTTGCTGCTTAGCGAATTCAATATACTTAGAATTTCAAATCGATTTCCCCCGAGAAGCATAGCACGGGAATCGCTTTCGTCGACAAACTGTTTCGCTCCGTGCTGAATGGATGCTGAGTGATGATCACACTTTAATTTGCTGTCACTAGACATATGCTGTGACAGGCTTTGAAATTGTAAAAAAAAAACTATAGAAACTGTGATGATTGTAAGAACAGCAAGAACAGTTAATGGAGGTGCGATAAATTTTTTACCACATAATAGTAGAATTACCAACACCTGTGCTTATTACAACAAAATAAACAGTAAAAACAATACACATATTGAAAAAGACAGTGGAACAGTGAAAACTGTAGACATATTCAAAACAAAAAATAGAAAGAAAGAAAAAGAAAAAGTAAAAAAAGAAAAATGGAAGCAAATTAAACTGTTGATTGCAATAAAAATAGTAAAACAATATGAAAGGTAAAATCAATCAGAACAACAACCTGAATGGGGAAATAGTAAAATTGATATTTAAAAAATTCTAAGAATATTTTAAACTGTGTGTGCTTAAACTATTTGTAAATTATTAAAGCCGTGAGCAATAGTTAGATCAATTAATTTAAAACAGTAATTGGGTTAAACGAGAAAGAAGAATAAAGAACCTTCCTTTAGATTCAGGAAAGCTAGGTAATACTCTAAAATTGCTAGAATACGAAACCAATTTTCTGCAAATGAAACCGAACACTCAATTACCTAAAAAGCATGCACTTAATTTGAAGTCTACCAAGAATTGTTTACCGCCTCCCGAACGGTAACGCTTTTCGCGCTGGCTGTCTATTTTTTTCTCATTCTCGCGAAAACCCACTTCCGCCTCATTAAACCAATTTGCCTGCAGTAATCCGCCCCGCCAAACGTCGAATGAAGAGGCCCGAACAGAGGAGGACGAATTACCCGAGTGCCGGCAGGGCTCCATTATTGCTGCATCTCGAATGTTTTTATCGCTGGTACATTGTTGAGTTAGTCAAGCTCATTAAAATTGTATAAACAAACAGGAAAGTTGTTGAGAACCGAAACCTGTTGCTCTTTTTTTCGCCCCACTCGACCGCACCTTCCGTCTGGTCGTTCGGCATTTTGTTCGCGGGTCTTCCAGAACCGTCGCCACCAACAACGTGATTCCGATGATGTTTATCACACTACGTGTGCCCGCGCTCCATCAGGAAACGATAATGGGTGACTTTTGCAACATCCTGGCGCCCGTGTACCCCGCCGAACAAGAATCGTTACGCGAAGAGGAGGAGGGGATGTTATTTCCGCATGCACATGTTCCATTATCCGACGTGTTTCGCCGTCAGCCGCTATCAATTTAAATGATAAAAACAAATGGCCAACAATTGCGTGGAGGCGAGGATGGTGACTAACGATGCGATGAGTCGTCGTCCAGTTTCACCTGTGCGCTGATGGAGAGATTACCCTCCGGGACAGCCAATTACGGATAGTTCTTGAGAATCTAATTAGCTGCGTGACCCGGAACAGCAACTCTCCGAGTAGCGTGGTTTGGGTAGTCAAGATGGCTGGCAACCACGGCCGTCCTGCGACTTCCCCGCGCATTAACCGAAATCGATCGGACTGTTTCGGTCCTCCAAACCGGTAGCCTTGCTACGCTCTATGGCGGCACTGCAGTTTCTTGCTCGTCACCATCAGTGACCTATCACTGAACAATGTCAGTTGGCATCCTTAGCATCTGGAAAACGGTAATGATGATGGAGCATTTTGCGATCCTAATTGATCATCCCCCATTTCTGTTACCAGGGCATTCGCGTCAACATCGATGCGGGTGAAATTATTGGACATTATGGAATTAATTACGCTAAGTGATAGCTAGCAATACTCATTAGCTTCTACAACGAGCGGAGGAAAATTAACAATGGTTGGTAACTTGATTCTAAACATTGATTTTTGACTGATGAAATGTTGAAAAAACTTTTTCATTCAAATGATGGAAGTGAACTCTCAATTTGTGCTAGTACAATACTGCCGTTGATCATCGTTTGATATGGCAATGCTAGACTATATTTGTTTAACCTACAAATCAAATATGACTTTTTGAACCAAAACTGAACACGAAGTTTGTCTTTCGGAAACAGAAATTCATGACGGTAGCAAAACTGACTGATTGAATGGTGTATTCGGAGTTTATGTATTTGGGTAATAATATTTGCAAACTCGGCTAGTTGTCGGTAGGAGCTCCTACATAAAAAATAATGGTTTTATGCGAAGCTAATCAAAGTGTAAGAGCATTTTCACAGCAAAAAACAAAACGGTTGGACACAGTTGTCTCCAAGCCGAATGAAAATTTGCTTATATCTATCAGGTTTTTCTGTCATGCCCTCGGAGGGTTTTACCGTGATCTAATAGTCATCTTCACGTACTGAAACGTATACAAGTAACTGCATTTAGAAGATATACCAACTGTCGCAGTCTTTTTAAAAGCGGAAATTCATCATCGCTAACAACAATTATCGGACTTTGAATCGATGTTACTCCACCAAAAATGTGCAAAGAAAAGATACTGATATGAAACGTAACCCCAAAAGCTTTCGGTACTGTGAACGAATGAACTCCCATTAACTGTATTTCTTGGTAGGAAAGTGGTTAAGTCTCGTGAGGAAATTTGCAATCCTTTTCCATTCAACTGTTGTACGCCCCTGTTCACTAGGTATTGGAAACTGCTTCGATCATTTGGAGCCCCTGCCCGAACTATTGGAACCACTAGAATCAAAGCTAGACAGTCACGGTTCATAAAATTTGCACTAAGGTAACTTTATTGGAGTAACCTAATGGTTTTACCACTTCAAGAGGATCGACGCCGGTTCCTTGACATGAAAATTCTACAGCGTCGGTGGAATGCTGCTAGAGCTAAAGCCAAGTGCTAGACAACATTGACTCTTTCAGTCTTCTGGAGCAAATCAACCTGAATGTACCGGTAATGTCCTTAAGATCTATGGATTTATTTAGTATTTTTATTTAGTATTTGTCATAATCCACATCAACAGACAACAAATGTCCCAATGATGGCTAAGTATCTTAAACTAATTACAGTCACGATCGCTTCAATACAATACAATACAAAATATTACAACAACAATTCTCTTATTAGTCGTTAGTAGTAAAAAACACAGTAAATTTACG
The DNA here is from genome assembly GCF_029784165.1 of Wyeomyia smithii. Taxonomy (NCBI): domain Eukaryota; kingdom Metazoa; phylum Arthropoda; class Insecta; order Diptera; family Culicidae; genus Wyeomyia; species Wyeomyia smithii. The sequence goes on along the minus strand of NC_073695.1, from coordinate 59,086,916 downwards.
GCGGATTGCAACACGTGATAAATTAAAATCAAAGACGGCCGCTACTCTGTTGAAGGCTCGATGTATACCGACTATACTGCCTATAGTCGCATACCAGTCCCATATGGATTTTCATCATTTTTGAGGTAAATATCAGATTCCATCTATTTCTTGCTTTACTGTCGATTAAGGAAACAAAAAAGTATGTTTTATTTGAAAAAGTCAGAGCAAAATGTGAAATCAAATTGTCCCATCTTAAAAATAACCGCATATCAGTCCCATCAAATGTTTTTCCTGAGTATGGCCATAATTTTTCTTCAATCCATATAACAAATACTTGGTGCTGTTTTTCAAGCTTTTTACTGTTAAAAAATCATCAAATAGTCAATAAATGCAAGGTTGTTTCAAATAAATTCCACACAAAAGTTAATTTCATGTAGACACTGAAACTGCAACTTTTTTTGAAAGTTCGTTCCCGAAAGGTTATTGCCCTCGGTTTGTCAATCAGAGGGATAATAGTCTTGAGCAAAGCTGTTTTCTGTAAAGGGTTAATTTCCTGTGGATGATCTGCTCACTTCAAATAATCACTCAAGTTGAAATTGTCAGAACTCAAAAGAAATCGTTTTTAGTTGCTTAGCTAAAAACAGCTTGTACTTCTTTTCATCGCCTCTTCGCGTCTTCCCTCAAGTCACTGTTGTAATGAAATTGGAAACTTCCCTTTCTCAATACCACTTTTTCAATATGCTAAATGCACGGGCTAATATGGAATAATTTTATTCAGCACGTATCGCGAAACACTGAAGACGTCAGAAAGGAAATTATTCAGTAGCATATCCAAAACTTCAACCTTATATTTTGCTTTTTCAACAACGACCTTAAAGTCGGGGTAGGTAATGTGTAAACGTCTCCGCCGATTAATTTGCTACTCGATGGCCTAAATAATCGCATATCAGTCTCTTCTTTATTTTTATTGTAATTTTCACCAAAAAGGCAATTCTTCAATGAAGAAGTTATGATAGAGGTCTATTTCAAAATAAGAATAACCTACCCCAAACAGGTGAAATACCCAAAACAAGAATTCAAGCGCAATTTTCTCAACTAGATGATTTTCCAGATGGGACTAAAATGCGATTATAGGCAGTATAGCGCTGTTTTGTGCGTTGGAAATGCGATTTTTCTTCGCGCGTGGATAGTCTCCAAGTGTCGGCATCGGCTCTCATAACTCGGTAAACGATACTGGTTTTGCCAAGGTAGCCGACGTAGGGTTTGCAATCCTGGGAACGATTTCCCGGGAATTACCTTTTCCCGGGATTCCCGGATCCCGGGAATAGAAATATTGATTCCCGGGATCCCGGGATTCCCGAGTTCCTCGATAAATTTCGCAAGATTCAATATAATTTCCCATAGAATATTGCAAAAATTTGTTCATTGACAACATTGACATTGACCTGTAAATTGATAAAAAAGTTGGCAAAAATGGCTGGACACGTGTAACTTGAGACCCTAATGTGGCCATTCACCTCTGTCCAGCAACTCCTATCTCAACCTCCACGTGGTGCTGACCGGAATACGAATAACCTTAGCGGAGATCGGGTAACCAACACCCGGTGGAAACTATGGTTGTATGCTGACTGGGAAGGGGGTCGTACTCGGGTACAACAGCGTCTGGCCCGGAGCGGGCGGCTGAATTATGGAATGCTGTATCCCGCCAGCTACACCTAAGATGGCAGCCCCATCAGCAGGATGTAGGTATCGCGACCCTGGTAAGGTAGCATACCGAAACCTTTCTTCAACCACGAACAAAGAAATTTAGAAATACGGAACGGATCAATCGGCAACGACCTAGGCTACGAACACGGAAAAAGATTAAGGTAAACGATTGGAAATTGGGTACTTGGAACGTCCGATCTCTCAATAAACCGGTGCGGGCTGGCTTGCTTGCTCGAGAACTACAGCGACAGGGAGTCGAAATCGCAGCGATTCAGGTGGTTCGGTGGCCAAATTCCGGAGAAAGAGAATTCCGTGCAGTAGACCATTGCACGCACTTCTCTCAAGTACCACATCTACTACAGTGGCGGCAAAGCAGCGGAACGGGGCGTCGGTTTCGTAGTGCTGGGAAATCAGAAAACAAGAGTCATCCGGTGGAGGCCCGTAGATGACCGTATATGCGTGTTGAGGATTAAGGGCAAATTCTTACAGTTTAATCAACACCTACGCACCGACAAATGACAAATCCGATGAAGTCAAAGATGAGTTCTATGACAAGCTTGAGCCAATGTATGACGAGTGCCCAAAACACGACGTAAAAGTCGTCATCGGAAACGCAAACGCACAGGTTGGGAGGGAGGAGCTCTCCCTTCCGGTCATTGGAAGGCATAGCCTCCACTCGTCAACCAACGGAAACGGCCTGAGGCTGATAAACTTTGCCGCGGCCAGAGGAATGGCCATATGTAGCTCCTATTTTCCACGTTTGAATATTCGGAAACACACCTGGAGGCATCCAAATGGAGAAGCCTGCTCCCAGATCGATCACGTACTGATTGATGGTCGGCACTTTTCGGATGTTACTGATGTTAGGTCATGATGTTGACCATTATCTCGAACGTGCTGAAATCTCGCACAGAGAGGACGACGCGTTTCAACATTCAGCGGTTGAAAGCTGATGGCGTGGCAGCAGAGTACGCCAGAGAGCTGGATCAACGGATCGCAGAACAGCAGGAGGAAGGAGTGGAAGACATAAATGGGCTGTGAAGCAGTATTCACGGCGCCATCGAAACGACTGCGAGAGAGGTGGTAGGTACGACGCGTGGAAGACAGCCTAACGGCTGGTTCGATGCCGAATGCCAGAGAGCGACAGATGAGAAGAACCGTGCCAGGAGCCGCATGCTCACTGCGGCTACGCGTCAGAACAGAGAGAGGTACAGGGTGGCAAGAGCTGCCGAAAATAGAACCCACCGTCGGAAGAAGCGCGAGTACGAGGAGCAGGTGCTCGCCAGCGCGGAGGACAGCTATGCTCAAAACGACGTGCAGAGATTCTATAGAACTGTCAACAGAGTCAGAAGCAGGAATTTCCCTGTGCCGGTCATGTGTAATGACAAGGACGGCGACCTGCTTACTGATAAACCGACGGTTGCAGCCAGGTGGAAGGAGTATTTCCAGGCGCTATTGAACAGTGAGGAGCCGGATGAGCAGAGCAGGAACAGGATGACGATTATGAGTGACGAACAAGCTGTAGAGCCACCAACACAGGAGGACGTAAAAAGGCGATTAGTGAGCTGAAAAACGGCAAGGCCGCTGGGAAGGACGGTATCCCGGCCGCACTTCTAAAAGCGGGAAGCGAGCGGCTGTACTATGCGATCCACCAGATAATGCTAAGTATCTGGGCGGACGAACAAATGCCGAACGACTGGTTGGAAGGCCTCATATGGTCTATCTATAAGAAGGGCCATCGATTGGATTGTGGCAACTATCGAGAGATAACGTTGCTCAATTCCGCATATAAAGTGCTCTTCCGTATCCTGTTCTTCAGATTGAGACCGTTAACGGAATCCTTTGTTGGCGAATACCAGGCTGGTTTTCGACAAGGGCGTTCCACGACGGATCAAATCTTCACCCAGCGACAGATCCTCGATAAGTTCCGGGAGTACAACTTACCGACTCACCATTTGTTTGTGGACTTCAGCTAAGGTCCCGTAGTTTGCAAACTCGCACAAAACTAGCGCTGTATAGGACGCTGATACTCCCGGTGCCCCCTTTACGGACATGAAGCATGGACGCTGAAGGAACTGATCGACGAGTGCTCGGAGTTTTTGAGCGTAAAGTTCTGCGATAGATAATTGGCGGTAAACTGGAAGATGGAGTGTGGCGCAAACACATGAATCACGAGTTGTACCAGGTATACAAACATGCTGATATAGTGAAGGTAATACAGCGGGGCAGGCTCCAGTGGGCTGGACATGTAGCCAGGATGCCTGACGAGAGAGCCGCCAAAACTATCTTCAGTAGAAAACCAGGAAGAGGCCGTCGACTCCGTGGTAGGCCTCGCACGCGGTTGATGTGCGCGGTGGAAGAAGATGCACGATCTGCTGGTGTACGGGGAGACTGGAGAACGGCTGCCTAAGACAGAAGAAGCTGGACATCTCTAATTCGTTCGGCCCTAGACCGGTGAACGGTCCGTTAGCCAAAAAAGTAAAGTAAAGTAAGTATTTCAAAGATTAAAGTATTCTTAGTGCAGTGAGTGATTTTCTTTAGTGATTAAAATAAAAAGTGGTCCGCTAGTGATGAAAAAAACTTTGGTTGGCTGCTGAACGAGTCCCGTTGTATCAGTATAGAACGATGCGCGGATTTTGTTTTCTGAGGTAGGTGATTGAATTAAATGAGTTTTCGAGTGCAGATGCCCGACTATAATATCAAATTTAGTGCTTTTAAGTGAGTTTTTGAGGATTATACTTTATGAGGCATCTAAAGTGAACTAAGAAGAAACCATTCCATGGATTAGAAGATTGGTTTTAGAAGAAAATATGCGTTTTTTCCTGTTTTCAATTGTGTTTACATGTTGAATGAGATGAATATACGGGCTGAGATGAATAATGGAGCAGTTCCCCTAACTTTGTGAAAACTGAATCGATTTTCATGAAACTTGCCATGTTTATTCTACTCTATAAAGGGAACAAAATGAGAGTTATTGGAAGTTGCTATCGAGAATACATGATGAGATATTCGCATTTTTTCTAAAAAAAGAAGGTGATTTTCACAGCAGTTTTTCGCTTGCCAGCAGATCTAGGATTAAAATCCAAGTAATACGTTTTGTAGTGCAACTCAAGAACTTTCATTAGATATATTCGAAAAATGCGCCGTTATAGAGATGCCTGAGAAAATCCAATTTTCCTATAACATGTTATTGTCCATCATTTCGAACCCATTGTGCGAGAAACGAAACTCCGTTTTGTGTTATTGTTCTTCCATTGAGCTATAGTTTTCAGGTTATGTTTGTTTGTGCACTAATGCAATAGTTTGCAGAATTTAAGGTTTTTGGAAAAGGGGTTAATGGGGTAAACAGGCTCTTCAAAATCTTATATTCAGAAACTGCTCAAATCGTAAAATAATTACTCTTGGCTTACATTCGAAGTTACACGATGGAATGAGAGGTTATTTTCGAAACCAACAAGATAATGAACGAATGTCAACAAAGCCACGCGATATATTTCGTTGAGCCTTTTTTTAATGTGCCCTTTAAAAATTAAATTACCATAAGGAAAAAAGCTTCACCGGAAGATGCTCATAAAGGAATGAGGTGAAAAGTACACCCTTCTGCAGGAATAAAGCAATTCAAACCGGAAATGTATTTATCGGTAAAACAAATTAAATCGTATTCGCCCACTTTTCTACGTTATATAGGCAAAATAAGCTTGAGCTAATACACACAGTCTGTATATAATAAACAGAAGGTCGAGTTCCGGATCAGAATGTAGCAGTAAAGGTGCCGCCACACGGACGCTAATTCCCTTAGTTTCTAAGTCTTAGTTGATTGTAAAAAGCATTTTTTCATCACTGAATAGTAGGCTATGAACTATTTGGGCATGACGGAGTAGTTCAGGGTCTCTATGTTATAGCTTTTGACAGTACAATCTCGCGTTATGATGAAAAAAATTCTTTTTACAATCAAATCTGACTAAGAAACTAAGGGAATTAGCGTCCGTGTGGCGGCACCTTAAAGCTTTGCTTTTTTTTTAAGCTTGAGCTAATACAAGTTAGTAAAGATGAAGCATTGATGAATGTACGAGAACGTCATGAATATTGGTTGCCAATAATGAATCAATCAGTTCTCAAACATTGATTTTCATAAGATTTTTTGCTGATACCAGAGCCACAGGAAAAAATGCATTCTTTGAAAATGCATTGAGTGCATTACTAATATGTTCGATGAGTGATTAAATGATGATAATTCAGAATTAAAATAAAGATAATGAAATATAGAGTTTATTTGGTTTTATACTACATTCTACCCCTTGGTTATTAAATTATTCAAAGGACATAATTAAAAAAAGTTCTTCAAACAGTAACGCAAGGCTTTGTTGGCATTTATTCTACTTCTGTTAGCTCCAGAACTAACCTCTCATTCCATCGTGTAACTTCGGGAATAAGCCGATTTCACGGTTGGAGCCGTTTCTGAATACAAGATTTTGAAGAGCCGGTTTACCCCATTAACCCCTTTTCCAAAAACCTCAATTTCTGCAAACTATTGCATTAGTGCAACGACGCAAAACGGAGTTTCACTTCTCGCACAAGGGGTTCCAAATGATGGTCAATAACATGTAATAGAAAAATTGGATTTTCTCAGGCATCTTTATAACGGCGCATTTTTTAAATATATCTAATGAAAGTTCTTGAGTTGCACTACAAAACGTATTATTTGGATTTCAATCCTAGATCTGTTGGCAAGAGAAAAACTGCTGTGAAAATCACCTTCTTTTTTTAGAAAAATGCGAATATCTCATCATGTATTCTCGATAGCAAACTTCCAATAACTCTCATGGAAATCGATTCAGTTTTTACAATGTTATAACAATTTTAAGTTTTTAGTAATTTTTGGACATCAATTTTTGACGCGCTTTTTCACCCCACTTACCCCTTTTTGAAAAATCTAACATTATTTAAAACATTGTTCTATTATAAAGATAAACAAACCCTGGAAGTTTCAGTCCGATCGGAGAACTTCGACACAAGACCTAGTTGCGGTCTTCCCGAACTGGCTCTTAAAACATGACTGTAGTAGCAATTGAATAAACCATAGTTTAATAACTACTCTCTCCCACGCTACGAGAACAAACCAAACATACGATAATCAACAATGAATACCCTCAACTATAACTATCACACGAATTTCACAATTTTTGCACTATGCACCACAATCAACCGCAATTATTAGGGACGTGATAAACAAAGCGTCTACACCCGGCGGGCTTCCTCTCCTCTTTCTGAAATTGCAGCCGCAATTTTTTTTCTTTCTATAAATAATTTCTATAAACTGAATAGCCCGCTTACCCTATAAGTAGAGACAGTGGTAATTCGCGGCAAAAAAGTCGAAAATTCACGGGTGGCAAAAAAGAAAATATTCAAAATTCGCGGTAATTTCGCGGCAACTCTTTTCTCCAGAAAATACTTAATAAAGTGATATTTTTGCTTACAAAAAGAAACAACTGTTTTGATTAATTTATCACACGAAAATTAAACCGTACCGTAGTTATCTTGGCTCACGCTGCGTTCCGTATCTACCGAGTTTCCAGGAATTGATAAATATTATTTGCCAACCGGAAAAAGGTCAGGAAAACGTCCGCGTTCCGAATACCCACACAAATTATAATACAGATCTCACTGTAGGTTATTTAAAAAAATGCTTGCTAGTTCGTCGTTCATCTTGCAACTTAAATGCAGTCTCAAAACTGTTCGAGTTGGTCGTGATGGAACCGATTTTCTACCATTGTAAGCCTCTTATCTCCGATACGCAGCATGGATTCATGCCAAAGCGTTCAACAACGACGAATCTTCTAACGTTCACCTCATTTTCAATGGATATTATGTCTTAAGGGCACCAAACCGACGCTATATACACTGATTTGTCAGCAGCCTTCGATAAAATTAACCACAACATAACCATTGAAAAACTCGATCGAATGGGATTTGGCGGAAACATTTTACGCTGGCTTCAATCGTATCTTGCGGATCGCCACATCATGGTAAAAATTGGAGAAAACAGATCGCGAAAATTTCATGCTTCTTCCGGAATCCCACAAGGTAGTCACCTCGGGCCTTTAATCTTCATCCTCTAATTCAACGATGTGAACTGCATTCTCAGTCGCCCCAGAATATCTTTTGCCGACGATATGAAAATTTACGCCAAAGTGAGGTGCTCAGAGGATGCTCTCTATCTGCAACATCAGTTGGAAAATTTCGCTAAATGGTGTGACATCAATAGGATGACTCTAAATCCGGAAAAATGTTCTGTGATTTCGCTGACCAGGAAAAAGCGACCTGTTATGTTCGACTACCACCTCGGGACAGTGCCGATTAAGCGTGAAGTAATTGTAAAAGATTTAGGAGTGCTGATAGATAGTCAACTCACTTTTAAGGAGCATATCTGCTATATCGTTGCCAAAGCCTCGCGAAACTTGGGAATGATAATGAGAATGGCCAGGAATTTCAGGGACGTGTACTGCTTAAAAAGTCTACATTGCACATTAATTCGCTCGACGCTAGAATACCGTTCGGCAGTGTGGAACCCTCAATACTTCAATGGTGCCAACAGAATCGAAGCAATTCAGCGGAAATTTGTACGTTTTGCTCTTCGACATCTACCTTGGAACGGTCCTCACCAGCTCCCCAGTTACGAAAATCGTTCGGAATAAACTTTTCTACGAATTCCTTTTCGTCGTACAAATTATGGGGCAAATGGAGCTCTCATTGGACTTCAGCGCGTTTTCAATAGTGTATCTTCCGGTTTCGACTACCATCTACCTCGCTCTAGTATTAGGAGTAATTTTTTAAATATTTTGAGATACAATCATTAGGACCAGATAGAGTCTGTTGATGTTGAACGAATAAATAAATAAATAAATAAACTTCGATCACCAATCTCCAAAATCTTTACTCGAAGAGGATCTGGCAAACAAACCGTCCGAAGACAGTTCAATCCAGGTTGGAAAAATCCCGTTGTAAGAGAGCAGTAGTACTGTTTCACCGTATTGATTGTGCAGGAAAAGTTGCAATCGAGGTGCCCATTAGTTTTTTAGTTTTGTTCGTCTCGCTTGTTTTAAGAAATTTCGCAGGTTTCAAATCTGACTGTTGTAAGATTAACATAGAAAGCTGCTGTTTTTATTACTTTCGCGGATTTTTCTAAATTTCACGGCCGATGCAGGATTTCGTGAAATTCGCGGCTTCCGCGAAGTCGCGATTTACCACTGTCCACCTATGAGCCAGATGCGCCAAATGACTTTGAATGTTAGCGATAAACTTTTAGTGAAAAAAAGGTTATAATACTATTTACAATTGATTTTGATTTGGTTTAAATGCACTATCATTTTCCCCTAATCTATACATAACTCCCATATCTACAAACGTTGTGTCGCCCTTAATATCCACTTACGATCAAAGGTTGTGGTTATGTATTGTGAATCATCAACTCAAATTATATTAGTGACAAGCAATTTGCCCAGAAATTAAATTCATATTCTTATAACACTTGTATACGTAAGTACGTACTTCCATGACCATCCGAAAAACAGAAAAAATACAGTATGTTCCCTCTGTGGTAAGAAAAGGGGTTTCGAAGATGAAAATTACTATCCTTTTCTGTGGCTTCCATCTACATGTGCATCATTAGAAAACAACAACCGGATTGTGTATGTCAAAAGTGAATCATCACGCTCGTCAACCCGATGCGATGCCCGGCATGAGATTTGCCCATGTTGATTGGTCCCGTGGCTCGGGGGGAAATGTTAGCGCTCTAGGACTTCCTCGGATTAGTGACGACAAAAAGGATAAATTCGCGGGCTTCGAGACTCACACTCGCAAAAATATCACCACACTGGAGTCAGTTTGGCGAAGCGTCAAACGTTATAGGGAGGGAAAATTTCCGCTTTTCAAGAAAAAAAAAATGTTTGAATCTTTTTGCATATTTAAACTAGCGTCGGTTTCTAACAACATACAGGAAAAGCTAAAGACGCCAAATTTGTCACTATTTGACCGCCCTAATCACTGAGACTAAAACTACGCAATCTACGCGAAGCCGTATGAAACTTTTCGGTACAAAGCATACAGGAACCGACAGCGGAGACAACTCGCTGTGTGACTTAATAATGATTATCATCCAGCCGTGCGGTGCTGATAACGATGCCTGCCGACTTTCTTGCTCACACCTCTGCTGATCTTTGTTTGTATGAACTTCCATGCATCACCCACCCTCTTTCTTCTTTTGTCCTATTCTACGCAAGACGATGAGATGTGGTGGTGGAGGACGTTTTGATGAAATGGTATTCCTCGTTTGCTACTATTTTCACCCTTCGAGGAGGGTCCTTGTTTTCCACTTTCACGCCGCCTCACGCGCTCGATTCCGGTCGAAATATTTTCCTCTATTTTGCGAGTGGTGATGGTGACTTTTTGGCGTTGCTGCGCTGCTGGCTAGCCGAAGCTTCGACGGTGGATGATGAATAGTCCACTAACGAGAGTTAATTTCAGTTTCAAATTACAGCATGCTGCGACGGGATATATTTTTTTCAATTTAATTAGATAAATTAACATTGGCTTCCGATGGGTGGCGACCGGGTCGTCCCGATTGTTTACTTCCTCCGGGGGAAGCCAATTGGTTGTTTTCGGGTTGCCGATCGGATGCGGCTGTTGTTCGGCTGGAGTGCCTATAATTGTGTCTCCACCTTTCTACGGTACACTGAAATACATCAATGTATAAGTTGCTGTAAATAGACCATCGAACACGAAATTTTACATCGGAAGGGTGCATGGAAGCTGATCGAAGCAGAATTTTAACTTGACAAAACTTTTTTTATTTAGTTAGCTATTGGTATTTAGGAAAGTAAAAACGATTTGATTTGATTTATTTCCTTTAAATCATACATTGGTGTAGAGTTCAGACATTCCAGTTATACTTTTGGAAATAATCACGGCATAAGCACCATTATCTATATGCTTCCCCAGTGAGCCACTGGCTCTTTGAAGGGGTAGCTTTTGACTTAATTACTTATTGGGCTATAAGTGAGTACATTATTATAAATAATTTTCTACATTAGATTTTATTTTTTTTTTTTAATTTTTTTTTAAATAGTTTATTTGTCACGGCACGATACAATTTATGTTTAACTGAGCCAAGTAAATTTTTTTTTAATTTTAAATTAGCAGGGAAAAGAGGGAGGCCTTTTTTTATTCTCGCGGCCGACTCCGAGCTAGTGGGGATTTAAGGTGAGAGGAGGGGTGGTACAATTTTGTTTTTAACTATTTTATATTACCGAATGTATTCATTTGTACGTGGCTAACCAGTGATGTTCTATTTGAGCAGGTTTGGTCTGAGGTGTCTGTGTAAACATAGAGATGCCGAGTCTTCGTTTTAGTGTCTCCAGCCGGGTGTATCATTCTCTTTCAGTTTGTGACGGAAATTGTATTCTAGTAAATAGATAGAAGAAATCAAATTTTAATGCCAGCATTTTTTATAAACCCGTATAGCTGTGTCATGTACTGGAGATCACCGCTTCCCAGAATGTCTCTAACGGGTACGTTCGGTTGTTTACCTCGGGCCCGAAGGGAATCTATAAGCTCGGACCTAACACCACAGTATTCGGTACACGACCAAACAACATGCTCGATGTCATGGTAGCCATCGCCACAAACGCAGTGATTACTGTCTACAAGCCCTATACGAAAGAGATGCGTGTTTAACGTATAGTGATTGGACATAAGTCTGGACATCACGCGAATGAAGTCCCGACCTACATCCAACCCCTTGAACCATGCTTTCGTCGATACCTCAGGAAAAATGGAATGTAGCCACCGTCCCAGTTCATCTGAGTTCCATGATGATTGCCAACTGTTGAGTGTTCTCTGACGCAAAATGCTATAAAATTCATCATAAGCAATTGGTCTTTCATAAATATCGCCGTCAATAGCACCCACCTTAGCTAAAGAGTCAGCCATTTCATTACCCGGAATCGAGCAATGAGAAGGGACCCACGCTAAGGTAACCCGGTATTTTTTATCTGTTAAAGCACTTAAAAACCGCCGTATTTTCCCCAGGAAATACGGGGTGTGCTTCACAGTCTTCATCGATCGCAGAGCCTCAATGGCACTGAGACTGTCTGTGAAGATGAAGTAGTGGTCTATGGGCAGGGTTTCGATGATCCCAAGAGAGTACTGAATGGCAGCAAGCTCTGCGACGTACACGGAAGCAGGAACATCGAGTTTGTAGAAGGCGGTAAAATTTTCGTGGAAAACACCGAAGCCAGTGGACTCATCTAGATTAGATCCGTCAGTGTAAAACCTTTTATCATAACTAACATGTTTAAACTTATTGGAAAAACTTTTAGGGATCTCTTGGGGTCGCAAATGATCCGGGATACCAGAAACATTTGATTTTATGTACTGCTTAATTTTCCGTTTGAATAAAAACATATTCACGATGCTTTTGAGATCATCAGGTAAGTTGTTGTACAGTGTTGATCCTATGTACGCTATTCTCATCTTCCCATAATTCGTGCGCGGTCTTTGCACTGCAATGTGATGAGCCTGTCTTGTCCAATCAATTGATCTTCACTGTTCCTTTGTCACAGTGAAAACGAAAAACAAACAGCAAGCGTTATTAAGACGAAACGTCAAAACTGATCCAAGCAAGAGTGAATCCAAGAGAACAGTGTTTTAAATGTATTCCCATTCCTTTAGTTCTTTAGTGCCGGTTTGTTTTTGTTTAGCATGAAGGAAACCTGTGTGATTGCAAGCCGGTAAGGGTTCTGGTTGCGGCTGTGTCATTTAATTCCCTCATTTTCGAAAATTGCAGATTGAGATTTCGCCAAACTCGGGAGAAGCGGTGGTTGTTTCTGGTAGCTGGTGGCACGTCGTTTTTAATATGAATGATACAATTGCTGTGACGCACGATATCTGCGGAGCAATTCCAGGCAACCAATTTAGTCAACCATTTTTGATTTGTCTGAAACTTTGTATAGACGTTTCTTTAGGCAGAAGATGCCATTTTGTGCTATTGGTTGACTTTTCTGGAACACGACTCATTTTTGAGAAGCTATTGAAAAATACTTTTTTGGGGAGGTATTAATGATTACAAATATTTCAAGGGCCAAAACGGTTTGTTTGATCAGTGTGACGTCTTCGGAAAAGTTGTAGATAGTAATTTTATCTTTCCGAAAAAAGTGTACACTCTTAAAATATATTTAATTTTTGAAAAAATGTTATAAGAAAAATTAAAAATTGATTATCTAAAAAATCTTATTTTTAAATCTTAGTTATTTTCATAAAAACTACAAAAGATTACCTAAACAATGCAATCGTTCCGATCATGGAAAAATCCGGGAAAAAAAGGTTATGAAAATTTTTTTTCGTAGAACATTTTTCTTTGAAGGTGATGGTGATGATGACGGTCCTACCTCATACCCCTACATCGGTTTGAGCTGGACGATTTATCTATATGAAATTTTTTTCAAAAACATGCAATGTAACCAGTTTCAAAACAAACAACGGACTGGTTATTAATTTCAGACATAGTAACCCTTCAAATGAATACCAATAATTTGAAAAAATTGACGAATTTTCAATCCAAGGCTTATCCAGAACGTTTCCAAGGAAAAAATTGATTTCTACACTATGCCAATCATTCAACCCGTTTTGGCTGTAGAAATTATTTCAATATCCAATAGAGTCTTCTATTGGAAATTAAAAAAAAAATCAGCCTGTTTATTTCATGTTTTTTGATTGGCATAGTGTGTTTAGCAAAGTTGTAGATAATAATTTTGTCCTTCCACAAAAAAATTACCCTGTAAAAAAAATACGTAATTAATTTTTGCCTTTCTCCTAGAAAGGTATAGCAAACACTTGCAAAACCGAAAGTATAAAAGTGCTCCAAAGGGCCGAGTGGCATATATCACTCGACTCAGCTCGACGAACTGAGCATTTTCTGTATGTATGTATGTGTGTGTATGTATGTGTGTGTATGTGTGTGTGTATGTGTGTGTATGTGCAGATTTTTATTCTCACTCACTTTTCTCAGAGATGGCTGGACTGATTTTCATGAAATTAATTGCAAATGAAAGGTCTCGTTGTCCCATAAGACCCTATTAAATTTCATTGTAATCGGATTTTTAGTTTAGAGGTTATGTATTAAAATGTAAAAATCATGAAACATCATTATCTCAAAAACTACACAACCGATTTGAACAAAATTGATTTCAAATGAATGGGCTACCTGAAATACCCTTAACTTTTCAATTTCCTAATAATTGAACTTGTGGTTCAGAAGTTATAACATGAAACGTGTTTTGAAGACTACCTAATCTCACTCATGTTTCTCAGAGATGGCTGAACCGATTTTCATAAAATCAGTATCAAATGGAAGGTCTAGTTGCCCCATAAGACCCTATTGATTTGGTTTTTAATCAGACTATAACTATTCCTGTTATGTTTAAAAATGTGAAATCCAGCTATGAAAAGGAACATATTCCGAAGACTACTTGAACTCACTCACTTTTCTCAGTGATGGCTGACCCGATTTCTACAAAACTAGTGTCAACTAATAAGTCTAGCTGCCTCGTAACACCCTATTGAATTTTACTGTAATCGGACTGAAACTTCGTCTGTAAAGTACCGAAATGTGAAAATCACGAAACTTCATTATCTCAGCAACTACACAACCGATTTAATCAATATTAATATCAGATGAGCGGGCTAGTTAAGGGTTAACTGATGAATTATGATTGAACACGTGGTTTCAAAGTTTGACTGCCCTTTACGTTCCCATTTCATTTGATTATAATTGAACTTAAGCCATCGTTATGTATTAAATTGTTAATAAAACAACGAAAGTCTATTATTTCAAAGATTACATGACTAATTTGAACTAGTGTCATACGAACAAGTCATCTCTCAAACTTACAAATAACAAACTTCATAACAATTTGATATGTGGCTAAAAAGTCATGGAAAGAAGAGAAATTCAAAGGCTATTTAAAACTATACCTGCTTTGATTGATATATGTGGTCTCAACATAATTTAAATGTGGTTTTGTACTATTTGAACGTTCCAAGTTCATTGATTCCTTGCGATGTGCTCAAAGTCTGCAAATGCACGACGAATCAGCCATAGGGTATGATCAAAGTCAAATAAAAATCTTTTGAAATGATTGGTTTTATCAAAATGACAACTTTTGGCTTCTGAATACATTCATATTGGGTGGTATTCGGTAATTTTCAGCAGACTGACATCAATCTGACACCGGAAATACCCATATTGGGAGGTATTTAGTTATTTTGGTTGTTTTCCAGAAACTAACAGTGGTCGTCTTTAAATTCAAAATGGTGTCAAGGGTCAATGTTTGGTTTCTATGCATCATCTCGATTACGGAAATATCCATGTTGAGTATTATTTGGTCATTTTCGACTGTTTCCTATAAGTTGCCATTTAGCGATTCAAAATGGTGCCTGAGGTCAATTGTTAGCTCATTGCATCATTCTGGTTCCAGAGATACTCATATTGGATGGTATTTGGTTATTTTAGGCTGTTTTTCACAAACCGGAAGTCGCCATCTTGGATTTCAAAATGGTATTTAAAATAATTTCTGGCCTCTGAGCGTCATTCTGGTTGAAGAAACACCTATATTGGGTGTAATTCGATCATTTTCCGCTGTTTCCCAGGAACCGGAAGTCGCCAACCTAGAATCCAAAATGGGGTCTGTGGTCGATTTCAGCAGCTGTGTATCATTTGTTACCACTTAAAACATTCACCTGCCAAATATGGTTTCATTTGGTTGATTAGTTCGCGAGATGTGCAGAAATTTGTGCAGACACATGTGCTTCCATAAGAAGGAGGGGCGTCGAACCGTTATGGACATATTTATTACCCTTTAAAACATCCACATGTCAAATTCGGTTTCATTTGCTTGGTTTGTTCTTGAGTTGTGCAGAAATGTATGTTTCATTTGTATTGGACCCCTCCTTTCCAGAAGAGGGAGGGGTCTCAAACTATCATAGGAACCTTTATCGGGACCAAAAACCCCTACATACAAATTTTCACGTCGATAGATTCGGTAGTTTTCGAGCCTATATGGATCAAACAGACTGACAGACCGGACTACATTTTTATATGTAGAGATTACAACATCAATATTTTAGAACCTAAATAGTGAATATACCTTTATTGGATTGAAGCGTTCATGTAAATCTATTTTTGCAAATAAAAGTTTGAATGAGAAAGGCTGGGTCTGACCGCTGGGTGGATTAATTTAGGTTTTTTTTTTTTTCAAAAAATCATAACTTTATTTTCTTGATATCTCTATGATTGGATCGCTTGCGTTGCTAAGGTAATTTTTTGTAGATTTTTGGATAATTATTTTCAATTTTTCTTTAAACTCTTTTTCAAAAATTAAATAAGTTCTTTTCAGAGTGTACATTTTTTTCAGAGAGATAAAATTACGATCAAAAAAACCGTTTTGGCACTGCAAATATTTGTAATCATCAATACCTTCCCAAAATAGCATTTTTCAATAGCTTCTCAAAAATGAGTCGTGTTCAAAAAAATTCAACCAATAGCACAAAATGGCATCTTTTGCCTATAGAAACATGTATGTGGATCTTCCGGAACCAGTTTCTTGTGGCGTAATATTTTTGTCCATTGTTGTCGCGACAACATGTCGTCGATCACTATTTCGTTCCACTCAGCCAAAATGAACCTCACCGAACCACTTTTTCACTGACACTGACCGATGACATGACAATCTTCGTTAACGAATAACGAAGGAACGAAGAAAGTGTAGGGTAAAAGCACCGGTTTTGGCAATAGTATGTTATTGATGAGAAGTATTTGGCCTGCTTCCTTCGAAAAATATTTAATTGAATCAGTTCAACCTGGAAATCGGATGAACTCGCCTATATTTTTCACTAACATTGAGTTTAAATATTAAAATTATGTTATTTTGTTTATATTTTTTCCAACCAAAAAACTTCTCTAGGCTCTTATGTTGGCCATAGCATTTCTCAATTGGCCACTCGGGGCTCCTGTTTTGGCCAATTCGCGAAAAAGTTGGATTCACACGAATTTATTTTATAATTTGACTTCACCATGTAGACATACTTTATCAGCAGAAAATCCTCGTTATTAAACTAACTAGAAGGCCAGTATATCTATTAATCAAACTAAATAATAATATTATATTCACACATAGCTATCAGTGCAAAGTACTTCGAGCTAGAATTTTATTTGAATTGAGTAGGATATTTAATAACACTGACATCACATTATTGATCTATGTTAATTTTTCTTCCATCATTTATCTTTATTAATAAGCTTCCGCTCTTTGCTTTTTTCACATAGAAATTTATTTGTATTATTCACCAACTATAGTTAAAAGTCCGAAGCGTTAGTACCGGTAGATACAACCAAAGTTACAATTTTGTAAATAATCTGAACAAATAGAAAACGGATATATTATGCGGAACGGATATATTACATCAAATAGCGGTGCTGTAGTAATACAATCTTTCTCATCCAAAACCAGTTTTGTATTTTCACGAATCTCATGCGTTATTTTATGACAGTCCGAGAAACTTCGTACTTTTCATGTTTTGCATCACTGTTAATACGTTACGATGGATTTATTTACATATGGCCAATATCAAGATAATGAATTATGGAATTGCTTTGATATGTGGCCAAGAATGGATCATTGATCGTTTTTGGAAGCTTTTGTTATTTTTGATATTGCAGAGAAAAATCATACCATAATGCCTATATTTTTATCCATTTGCTGTAATAAATTGTGCCTAATGCTGGTAACAAAATTTCCTATAGAAATGTACAAATTACCTAAACGTTAGACTGTACAGTAAACCTGGGAGAGTATATTTAGTTCCTTTATCAAAAGTAAAACACGTATATTTGTTTACTACAGTAAGTAATGTATTTGTCGAACAACATTAGCAGCATACTTCTTCACAATTATCAATTTTATTCTATCATGGCCAAAACTGGTGCTATGGCCAAAACCAGTGCTTCTACCCTATATGAACATTGCATGGAAGTATGTATGTAGGCATAGTAAGTATTGCATGGAAATATGTATGTAGGCATAGTAAAAACAAAAACATCATATCAAGAAGACTGGGAACTCTGCCTGAGATTGAGCGACAGTTTTGGCAGTGCAGTCTGTTGAGTAAAAGTGCAACTGACGCATGCTAGTGTGTGTGCTGGTGATGCGAGCGCAAGCCGAACGCACAGACTGGACCACAACATACGCACACTCTGTCTTCGCAGCGATGTAATTGGGTCCTAAAGCTATACCAGTTTTTATATATAATCTAAAAAGACCGCGTTTTCTGAGCAAAACGTGGTTTTTGAAAAATGTTTATTGTTTTCCTTCGATTTTTAAATGAAGAATAAAAAAACTGCAGGTTCAATGATAACAAATTTGCTTACTCCCGCAGTTTTTTTTAAATCATGCTCAACAAGGGTTATAATATTTTCTTGAGTATCACTTTCATAAAACGCCGCTTTAACATCTGCAAACAGCCTGATAACACCTTGCAAACCGATGGCTGGTAGATCGTTGACATAAACCAAGAAGAGTAATGGCCCAAGGTTGCTCCCATGGGGGACACCCACAGTTAACGGTAAAGTATGACTTGCGCCACCGTGACGACACGACACGAATTATAAGCGATCCAATAGGTAGGGTGAATATGTATAAACTTACGGTTTCTGAAAAATAGCCTGAAGTGATCGAATACCACCCAATAAGAGTATCACCGGATCCAGAATGATGCAAGGAGCTAAAAATTGATCTCAGACACCAGTCTGAATTGTAAAATGGCAACTTCTGGGAAACAGCCGAAAATAACCGAATACTACTACATATGGATATGTCCGTAATCGAAATGATGTAAAGAAGCCAAGCATTGACCCTGGACACCATTTTTAATTCGAAGATGACCACCTTCAGTTTCTGGAAAACAACGAAAATAACTGAAATGCACCCAATATATTTGTTGTCATTCCGATAAACCAAAACAAATCGCAAGGAATCAATGAATTTGAAAAGTTTAAAATTATTGAATTTAACACTAAAATAGGAGGGACGAAGTTTGCCGGGTCAGCTAGTAATATATAAAACTATTGGGAATCCGTAGCGGTTCATGGGACCAACCTTCTGTGCGAGTTTGATAATTGAGCCGTTGCGGAACAGAGTGGTCTAAAGAAAAATGAGTATTTTACATAAACCGTATCTACTCAAGAAGCTGAAGTTAGGAGACTAGGAAAACTCCGAAAAATTGAACTTTAAAGCTGATTTATACCATGTTGAAATTTCGTCCGAAACAGAATGGCCATTCTGTTTCGGAACAGAGTGGTCTATGTACAAAAATCGAGGTGATACCATCATGTAACATGTGACATGTAACATATTACATGTGATATGTAACTTGTCACTTGTCCTGTCACATGTTAAACGTGATTTGTTACATGTTACATGTAATGTAACACGAAAAATGTAACATGTCAAATACCATGTAATATGTAACATGTTGTGTTACATGTAATGTTACACGTCATGTGACATGCCATGTACATCATATAACATGTGACTCTAGGCATTTTATACGAGTTAACGGCATTTTTATTTATGTTTATGTACATAAACCACTCTGTTCCGAAACTATACGAGGATTCCAGTGAAATATATATTAAGTCAGAGTGGTCTATGTACATTGATATGGTAAAATCACTTATTTCGCCAAAAAAATGGTAATTTTATGTATTCACATGTTAAACCACTTCATAACCTTTATGTTAGAACATTTTGTTGGAAAGAATCCGTTAAACAGAATTTTTTTCAAAGGTTTTTCGAAAATTGCTTCTCCTGACAAATTTGCTCGATGGCACATAGACCACTCTGTTCCGCAACGGCTCATATGTCCATATTGCACGAAAAATCATGACTACTTTATCAGTTAGAGCAGGATGGTTACCCTCCCTTTTTCCAATTCGTCTATGACCACCTCCCTTGTAAAAAGAGCTCGTATGACAGGTTTGGTTGAAATTGATACAGGCGTTTTAGTGACAGACATACAAAAGCTGTCTTTTATATGAATAGATAGATAAATAGATTCAATCATAACACGGGTCAACACAGGTTCACTATAAAAGCTCGAACCGGAAAAAAGGAAAGATTATAGCTATTCAACCATGTCCCTAGCCGTTACCTTTTTTTCAGAGACTTAAACAAGTTTCCTCGTAAACATAACATTAAAGCGACAAACCCGGCGAGCAATTTCTATACGACACTCTCATGTAAGATAACGCGTTTTAGTAATGGCTAGGGGCCGTATTATTGCACGGACCCAAGTATCAGGAGACAGAAAAGTGGCAAAACTCGCTACTAACGAAGTCCCTGGAACAAGTGGAGTCATTAATGCGGTAAGGACTTTACACAATAATAATGAGGCCAACAGTATCAGGACTCGTGATGAAACTGGAGACGATATAGTGGGTGGAAACAACACTAATCAAAATGTCCCAGGGCGGATCGATGTCCAGAATACTGAAAAGACTCATTCGAAAAACAAGCGTAACAAAGATGACTTTCCAACACTCACTGGAAATCTTGAAAATGATAATTGACATGGCCATCACATCCAACATCAATCACAGCATCAAATTTATCCAAGCAAATCTCCATCATGCAAAGGGGGCTAGCGCAGTACTTTGCAAGAGATTCGCTCAAAGCAAACTGGATATTGCTTTCATCCAGGAGCCATGGTCGTATAATGGAAAAATACTGGGTCTTGACATTAAATCGTGTAAGTTAATATATGACGAAACACAGCAATCTCCCAGGTGTGCTATTGTTACTAGCAAAAAAATAAATATTATGCCTATTACAGAATTTATTAAACGTGATATTGTGGCGGTAGCTATACAAATCTCCACCACACGTGGTAAAACTGAATCTACATAGCTTCGGCATATTTTCCTGGAGACATAGACGAGGCGCCTCCACCAGAAGTTTCAGCATTCGTGCCATTCTCTGAAAATCAGAACAAAGCATTCATCATAGGTTGCGACGCAAATGCACATCATACAGTATGGAGCAGCAACGATATAAACAAAAGAGGTGAGTGCCTACTAGAATACATAACTAAAAATAATATAGTATTTTTGCCGTGTCAAATAAATTATAGATGAACAAAAAAAAATAAAAATAATATAGATATTTGTAATAAAGGGACCGACTTCACCTTCATGAACTCCATAAGACAAGAAGTCTTAGATTTAACACTCTGCAGTAACACCCTTTCGGAAAGAATACATAATTGGCATGTCTCCAATGAAGTATCCTTATCCGATCACAGACATATTTTATTCGAATACAAAACAAAAGACATTATCAAAGAAACTTTTAGAGACCCCAGAAAAACGAACTGGGGGCTATACTATTCTTATCTATTAGCGGGAGGCAACTTCCCGAATGATATTATAACCACAAACAGAGAACTTGAAAATGTCTCTGTTCAAGTAACAAATAGAAGCATCCAAGCGTATAACAACAGTTGTCCGATCAGGATTCGATCAACAAACAGGGATGTTCCATGGTGGAACACCAGACTAGATAATCTAAGGAAGCAGGCACGAAAAGAGTTTAATCGCGCAAAGCGCACCTCACAGTGGGATGCATATAGAACAGCTCTTACTACGTACAACAAAGAAATAAGGAAATCTAAACGTAAAAACTGGAGGCACACATGCGAAAATATCGAGAGTACTCCAGTGGTTGCTAGGTTACAAAAAGTTCTTTCACACGATCATTCTAATGGTTTAGGCACTTTGCAATATAACAGCGGAGCTTTCACTTCCACCGCCACAGAAACTTTGAACCTAATGATGGAGGTACACATCCCAGGATCCTCACCAGTCGTGAGCGAAAGTGCGACTTCGTTGGAATCATACACTGGATCAGAAACGACCAGCATAATTAATTCCAATGAACCCAATGAAATTGTAGGTGCAGCTGGGCAAAATATGACCAGAGAGCATTCGCAAGATCTAGCAAGTCGTATTTTTACTCACGCGAGAGTTGAATGGGCAATAAATTCGTTTGCACCATATAAATCACCAGGTTCTGACGAAATCCGTCCTATCATGATTCAAGAGGGCAAAGGAAGTTTAACCTCTTGCTTAACTGAGATGTTCAAAGCAAGCTTAAGGTTAAAATATATTCCAAAAAGCTGGCGCCAAGTTCGTGTTGTCTTTATTCCGAAAGCTAATAAAAAGGACACAAAACGAGTCCAAAATCGTTTAGACCAATTAGCCTTTCGTCATTCATGTTGAAATTGATGGAAAAACTCATCGATGACTATATAAAGTCAGAATATCTGAAGCCAAAACCTTTGAATAAATATCAATTTGCTTATCAGCATAACAAATCCACAGTAACAGTACTTCATGCACTAGTAACAAAAATTGAAACAAAAATTCGAAGCCAAAAAAATTATGCTAGCAGCATTTCTAGACATCGAAGGCGCTTTCGATAATGCATCCTATAACTCAGTGACAGGTGTTATGGTAAAACGTAACTTCGACAAAACTATCGTTGACTGGATATTTGAAATGTTACAAAAAAGAGAAATAACTTGCAATCATGGAGCTCAACAGTCACAGTAAGGACTGCAGAAGAGGGGTTCTCTCACCCCTGTTGTGGTCATTAGTGGTTGATGAACTGTTGACACAACTAGAATCACAGGGTTATGAAGTAATTGGTTTTGCGGACGATATAGTAGTTATAGTTCGTGGAAATTATGAGCATGTAATCAGAGATAGACTCCAACATGCCCTAAATTTAACGACAATGTGGTACAAAAACGAGGGACTTACGATAAATCCAAAGAAAACTAACGTTATTCTATTTACACGCAGGAAAAAAATCAAAATTCCTGACTTATGTCTCAATGGAACGAAATTAGAACTTTCTCAAGAAGACAACTACTTAGGAGTAACTCTAGACAGCAAATTAAACTGGAGCTTACATATGGAAAAAATAATAAATAGGGCTACAAGTGCCTTATGGATCAGTAAAAAAACCTTTGGTAACAAATGGGGATTGAAGCCAAAGATGATCTATTGGATCTATACAGCTATCGTTAGACCCAGAATAACATATGCGTCCTTAGTATGGTGGCCAAAAACAAATGTCAAGTATGCTCAAAAGAAGCTGGAAAAGTTGCAAAGACTTGCCACAATTTCCATCACTGGAGCAATTCGAAGTACTCCTTCAAAGGCACTAGATGCTATGTTAAGCTTACTTCCATTGCATCTATTTGTACAATTAGAAGCAGAAAAAAGCGCACTAAGGCTACAAAGAACAAAAAAGTTCCTTGAAGGAGACCTTAGGGGACACCTCAGTATACTTGAAAATTTCAAAATCAGTGCAATGTTATCTCAGGAAGACTGGATGGATAGGCAGTACAACTTTGAACGACTATTCCAAGTGACTGAGCCAAGTCGCACTGAATGGGAATCAGGTGGGCCTAGCATTCAACCAGGCTCAATAGTGTTCTACACGGATGGCTCCAGGTTAAACAATAGGGTTGGCGCTGGGGTGGCAGGCCCTGGAGTCAGTCTATCAATACCTATGGGAGAGTGACCAACAGTATTTCAAGCAGAAATACAGGCAATAATTGAATGCGCTACAATTTGCTTACGACGTAACTATAGACATACAAATATATGCATTTTTTCGGATAGTCAAGCTGCACTAAAAGCACTGAAATCCGTTTCCTGTTCTTCGAAATTAGTATGGTATTGTATTCAATTAATACAGCAGGTGGCTAGAAATAGTAAAGTAAACTTATTCTGGGTACCTGGGCATTGTGGCATTGAAGGGAATGAAAAAGCTGATCTGTTGGCGAGAAATGGATCAATGCAGTTGTTCATAGGGCCAGAACCGTTTTGTGGGATCTCAGAATGTGTCCTCAAAATGGAACTTAAGAAATGGGAACAATCAATGATAGAAAACATTTGGAAAAACAATAATTCAGCTCGACAATCGAAAAAATTTATTGCACCCCAAAAAACAGTAACCCAGCGATCGCTCAGTATCTCAAAAAAAGACTTATGTACCTTCAGTGGCCTTGTAACGGGACACTGCCCAAGTAAATATTACTTTAAACAGATAGGTAAATTGCAAAATGATGCCTGTCGCTTTTGTAACCTAGATAAAGAAACCTCGGAACATTTATTATGTGACCGTGAAGCACTCTCTCAAAAGAGGAAGCAATTCTTTGATAAACACTTAATACAACCATTAGATATCTGGATGACTTCTCCAAATAGGGCAGTGAACTTTATTCGTTCAATAATACCTTATTGGGACGATGCCTATATTCAGCAAGTGGAAACCATTCAACCTAATAGTGGTACGACACCCTGATAAGGCTTACATCAAATAGGGGCCCGCCACAAAACATCAAATCTCTGGTCGCAGTGGAAAATGTACCCAACAGGAAAAAACATGGCTAGGGGCACCAAAATTAAAGAAATGGTTGAATAGCTTGGAATGCTCTTTTTTTATTTTGTCGACCAGATGAATCAGTCGTGTCACCTCTCAAATCAACTACGTGCATCAAATCAACTACGTAGCATATAGAGCAAAACTTTTCATCAAATTTGGCATTTCTACATAGAATCTACAAGTAGACAAACATCACAAATGTGAACACAATTCGAAATTGAAGAAAAAATATTAGCTAATCTGAACAATGAGCCAGATAATCGAACTGTTTTCTTCGTAAATTGAGCCTCCGAATAATCGTGCCTCCGGATAATCGAGTCCGATCTGGTTCTTTATTTTTTTTTATTCTCGCTTATTTTCCGTCGGTCTAGTTCCGCCATTGTTGTGGCCAATCACCGACGCCCAGGGAGGCGACTCCACACCCAGGACCCTAACTCACGACCCGTTTATTAACGGACCGGTGCCAACGGCTTTACTTCCTCATGCGATGGAAGGCGTGATCCCAGAGATTTTCCGCCTCAGAAAATCTCCCGGTGTCGGCTAGGATTGAATCTAGACCAGTTGGGTTGGTTGTGAGTGGATCACGCCACCTCACAACCATCGACACCTATGTCGGCGGTGGGATTCGAACCCAGGCGTCAAGCGTGGTTGGCGGAGACGTTTCCAACCACACTAGGCCCCCGCTCGTGGTTTTTTAATTGATGATTTTCTATTTCAGTTTTGGTTTTAGGTTTTCTGATTTGTTTTCTTGATATAAATTTAAAGTGGTTTTAATTTTAATTTTAACTCCCAGTTTCTGCTCTGAGCTTTCTGCGATATAACTCTTATTTGCGCAAACAGAAAAATTTCCACAGAAGTACTGTCTGCATCAAATTTCGAACACTTAAGCTGTGATGTAACTTCTTGCATCAACGAGAAATGAACATTCTCAACGATCTTAAAGGTTAAGCATGTTGGTTATTTCATTGTTGTTGCACTTTAAACACGTTTTGTACATGAAAACAAGGTGAATTTAGTAGTCGGCTTTGATTCAACTTTCGAACACTTCAACGTAATCGCTAAGGCTAATGACATACTGAGGCGTCAAATGAAGCGAAGCGTTGAACGTATAAGAAGCGGAATGAACAGAAGCCTTGGGTGAAGCTTCCTATGACATACTGGAGCGAGCGTCGCAAATGCGTTGTGTTGTCATATTCCTAGATTCCAGCAGCGGTTTTGTTTAAAGGAAATATGAATTCGTCCAATGAAGATTTGTTTGCATCTTCAAGCACGGTAAATCACGTTTTACTAAACAGAGAGATTATTTATGAAGTAAAATAATATTTCTGAAGTCAGTTGCGTTACAGACGTAGTAAAAAATATACGAAATTATTCTAAATTTTTTTAACCCGCTGACCCCGAGTAACGTTCAACTAGTTTATAATATCTGTTAGGCTTTGAATAACCCCTGTGACCACAGCTAGTTACTCAGCGGCTTGTGTTTCATGACCGAAAGTTTCAGCATGTTAGGCATGCAATATCAATCAAAAATACCAGGGTTATTTTCCCGACGACCTGAAAATTTTTACCGATAATATTTTCTAGCCGAAAAATGACCTTTTTTCTTTTTTTAAGATTTAAGACCAAAATAAAGCGAAATATAAAGCACCTGGTGATGTCAGGTTTAGTCGGACATGATATTACTGCACTGACATTTTCTAAACCTTTTAACATTTTCTAAACAAAAATGTATTCTATTTGCTCTTTTCAATTACCAAATCCAAACAAAGCAAATAAAAAACACCTGGCGATGAAAGATTTAGTCTGAATATGGTATTGCCGTACGTGTACGCGCGTCAAAACACTACTCGTTCTGTTTCGCCGCCTCTACCGACGCGTCGTTGCCGCCCGAGTATGACCGGTTTGAGCGTTCCATATCGTCGGTTTCGTGCAACACTGGCACAACTCAAAAATCATAGTTTCGAGAAAAACACGTTTGAAAATTTGAGTCGAAAATTTATTTTTCGATTTTCAAGAAAATTTTGAAGTTTAAGATAACCAATCTTTATTTAACACCTTTAAATCTATTATGCACATATTATGAGCACGATGTCCAAGTTAAAACCTTATTTTTACTGACTTTATGGAGAAATTTCGATTTGTGCAGCAAAGGCACTTCTACTCATAACTCTGGATTTTTTGGGAATATTGAAACGAGTTTTCGTGGGATGAAACTCGACTAGATTTCGCATCGTTTGCCATCAAAAACTCAAAAATGCAAAATTTCGAGTTGTGCCAGTGTTGCACGAAGCCGACGATATAGACGTTCGAAGAAGTAGCTCGGACGCCTTTGCTACGCTTCTTGCTTCGCTTCATTTGACGCCTTAGTATGTCATTAGCCTAAGAGAGGCTATCGCTAATCGCTAAGATAAACCGAATACTGACTGTCACTTTTTTCAACGCCTACTGATTCCCCGGAAGTGGCTGTGCAGTAAAGAACTATATATACTATGTATACATCACTGGGTGAAGGACACTCCAAGGAACAATCATTATTTTTATTACACTAGTTAGGTATAATAATTCGATTTTTATTGCAAAGTGTTCAGAGGTTGCGACCGTTTGAAGTTTGAATCAAAACGGTACCTACCTACTTTTCCGGATAAAATTTGTTGAAGTGAAGCTAGTCGCGTAAACTTTCAGATAAAACCGTATCTTTTTTATCACATCTTCAACCTCAAAGAAACTTAAAGTGCTTTAGCAAGTTTGCCTTGCACACAAGTTTTAGGTTCGAGTCTCGGATAAGCTGAACGTACCGCCAAGAAAATCTTTGCTCGCCTCTTTTCATCAAAATAAATTTCACGCTAGCCGCAAAATGTGACCGTTTTTCACTCCAATTGGATTTCACTCAATTCCTTTTTCCTCACTTCTTCTGTTTTGACATTCGCCTTGGGTTCTCCGCTTGTGTTCAAGCTGCTTTTATTGTTGCTATTACTATACCCGAAAAACGATAAGTTTTTTTGCTGCTCTGGTTGTGTGCAATTACGGCTGTTTTGCTGCCATTTAGTTTCACTCGAAGGGTGGCATTTTCCAGCCCGAAAAAAAGTGTAAACACTGGTTTTCACTTGCCACTCGCGCGGGGTGTGTGTTATTCTTTTCGTCTCTCTGTCGGTTTCCAGCGAAGTCTGATCCGGTTGAAAGTTGCCGATTCTAACTTGTGTGGATGCAGCAGCAGCAGCAGTGATTGTCCAGCGGGGAAGTAATTTTGTTGAATGTATGGAAATTCGATACTAATTCGTGTGTACGAAGCCGGCTTTAGTGGTGAAATAGTAACATAGCAGGGTGGCAGTATTGTTGCCTTATTGTTGATTGGCGTGGAGAAGAAAAAAAAAGTGAAATCGATTGAAGAAAAAGCCGAGATTGTGGCGGTGTTTGGAGTGCGTGCGTGAATGGGTGAGAATTTTCTTCAAAATCCAGAGTAGAGCGTTTAGACGAATATCGATCCGTCGAGAATTACTTCCTGCGTACAGGTAAGCTCGAGGGAGATTCTCTTTAATGTTCATTCTGTTAGTTACACATAAGAAAGTGAGACTAAACCCTTGAGGTGTTGGTTTCTTGATACAGATTTTCCGTTGCGTTTAAGAGAGATATAGGTAGTTAGATATTAGTCATTCCGTTTTGTTAACAACAGTTGAAAAAAAAATTAAAATGGCCATTTACAAGTAGAACTCTTCGACAATCTCATTTAAAAATCGAATTTACGACTATACTTTATGTAGAATCGCATATAAAGAATTGCCTCTATCGATTATGAGAGAGAATTCCATAATATTCCACGAAAACTTAAATGACATTGCACATAATTTTCAAACAAAATCGTGGTTTACGTCAGAAGGAACTAAAATTTTAGTGAGAAAACATTTTACGTGACGTGTACAGGTACAGAAAATGCTGTAGAACTTTAACAAAAACTCGATAAATTATAAATGTAAAATTTGCTTTGTCAAACCAAAGTTATTACGCCCCAAAGGAATGAAAACGTGTTTTTTGTTAACAATCAGGTATCATTCAGCATTTGACAGTCTCCTAAACCGGGATCAAAACATAGACCGACTACCTTAGATCACTATCGTATCTCGAGACTAACTTTCTTACTAAAAAAGCAGAAGGTTGTATCTGAGTAACGACCACAATATTTTTAATAAAGCGTTCCCCGGCTATTTACGGGCTGGAAACCAACTAAATCAGAGAATCGTAAATGCTTAAAACACTGAACACTTTCTCAGCCATAACTGAATAAATATCCTTTTTGCCAACAGTAAACTGTTTGTTGGGTAGAATTCAGATTTATTTTTCCTTCCAAATTTAATTTATTTTAAATAATCGACGATAAGCCCCTTCAGCCAAAGCAATTGCAAAAAAAAATCCAATTAATTAGTGTTCTCTAGAAACAGAAAACGGTCCAACATTGTTATTACTTTATAATATTAAAATTATACTGTAAACATACGTTGTTGCAAGCACAGAACGTGTCCCTTATGTTAAAAAGGAAATTTATGAATCGAATACTTGCTACACAAAACCCAAAACCCAACGCCTACCCAGAAGAAATCGTTATCTCATCAACATTCCATAGCATCACCCGATGGCGCCCAAAGGAAGCGCTCTGGCAGAATATCCTTGGGATAAACTCGCTTGCGGAACCGAATCGTATCTAAATGAAGTCACTTGGACACACATGTTCTACCAACGGAAGCTAGTGGAAGCGGGGGCAGCAAAAACAGTGATGTTCTTCCGTTCCAGCTCTTGACTGGATGTTAATTATTCATGACCACACCTCTGGGATGCACTCGAGCTACCATCGCTGTCGCCGGGCCAGTCTATGTCGGGCATTAAATGCAATCACATACTTGGACTTGTACGTAATTTTGTCCCAGGGACGAAGCCGGGTCATTTTGAAATGCGGTTTAATATCATTCCACCGCAAGTACCAGCTTAGACCCTGACATTGGCTTTTCGCCGTAAGTCGGCTCCACGTATCAATTGAACCGCACCGGACAGAGCGCCAGAAAAGGGTCAACGCATAACGAGCGCAGACTGTAACAACGGGTATGCAATTTGCCGCTAAACGACTCAATATGGGCCTTCCAGAAAGCTGCTTTCTACGGCATTCGAAGTGACCGCAAACGTAGAAGGTGTGCACCAGATGGTTTCAATTTGCCAAAGGTGTTAAATTATTTTCATCCTTTTCAGGGTTTCCTGCATGCAGCAACGAACAAAGGCATGAAATCCACTCCGGCCGTCCAGAAACCTACATTCTGTGACTTTTACTGAGTGTTTATCTTTAGCCAGACACTCGTGAATCACGAATGTGCAGAAAGATGGTGTTTTGTTGTATATTTTCCAAGTAGAAACCAACACTTCTTTACGACCATAACTGGTGTTATTTCTTTTGATAGCAAGGATTTCGGACCCGTTACTTTTTGCTAGATGCTACCACAATCCTGTCAAATGTATACCAAATATTTATACCATCACTGTGCTTCACCTACATCGGGCCGGGGAGTGGAAGGATGGGTGTCTCAGATTTGTGTATCTGACGCGACGTGCCAATGCAAGCAGTTTCGCCAACATTCCGTGCTTTCGACAAAATCCACAACCCCTGGGGGCCAGTAGCTACATGCCATGGATGCAACATTGTTGTCGTTTTCCGGCTCAAGCACGTTCCATTGAAACTAACGACATGCAGTTTTCAGTTCGGTTCTAGTGGACCCAAATCTATTGGTCGGTTTTGCTTGAGGCCGGACAACAGTTGCTGGTTTGCACTTTGCAATTTTCGTAAAACTGTGTTAATTAATTAGTATTAGTGCTAACAGACTCACAGTAAATATTCCCTGTGTTGTAAACTTTATGCAAATTTTGTGGTGTGTTCTTAGACTGCAACTTTTGTGGCTTTATAACTTTAACCAAGAACGTTTTATTGTCTGAAGAAGTTCAAAAGTCTCGAAGCGGGATTATAAGGAGGCTATGAAGCTCTACAGTACAATACACTAGACGTCCTAGTCTTATATTGTTGAATGCATTAGATCCCTTGGACTGGAGCCGTAAAAAAGAGAAGAGCTTTGGAGATTCGAACCCCTTTCAGGGAAACTTCTGAACACTTTTATTGTAACCTCTTTGCCTAAACGAATCTTTGCGACTTGCACAGATATTTTTTTGCCCGTCACTTTCCCCCATACTAAAAAGCTCTATTTGAGCCCCCTCATTGATGATTTGATCTACTTTAAAAATCGTAATAGTTTCAGTATTCATGTCAATGATGTTTTCCAAGGGATAGTATATATTATAACAAACATTTTTTCATGGCGAGAACATTAACAAAAGTTGCTTTCGAATTTCTATATTTTATAAACAAATTACAAAAAGCTTTCCATTTTTGTGAAAAAAAAAAATAAATAAAAAAAATGAATCATGATTTGCTTCGGAAATCCGGGGTTTTAGCAGCTGGACCTACACCGATCTGTAAGCTGAAAATCAGAATCGTAATCGTAATCGTAAATCGTATCTGCGCTACCTTCTTGCAAGTTTTTATATAAGATCTTACGTAACATAAGTTATCGGTGTTGCTGGTTAATTAGTTTACAATTTATTCAAGAAATTTATATTTTATTAGATAGTCGTACTCCCGTAACACGTGCTAAATATATGACAGTATGTGTTGTTACTTGACTGGGGAAGAATTTTATTCCCTTTTAAGTAATGGATTTGTTACCTAAAAGGCAATTTTGCGCTATTGCTTCTTAAGTAATAAGGAAAAGTTTTGCGTGCGGATAATTATTCGTCACCGGATTAACCGTGATTCTAGAAGTTTAATTCAAAAAATGGCAAAATCATCAAAAATTGACCCGAAATCTGTACGAACTATTCTTTACAAGGGTTAAGGATCACGTTGTTACAGATTTTCAAAAATCATTGCCTAAAAGACAAGATGGAAGAAAATCGGTACCGAAATTCGAAGATTCTGTTGAAAGAATTTATCGATGGACGCCATCGCACAATTTTATTCACAGCAATTTCTTAACCACCAAAATGACCGTCAGCTTTTGCCTGAAGGCTCTTCTAAGCGTATGAACGTTGCTCGATCACATCATCCAGTTTCGGAGATGGTTTGAGCGGGATTTACGTCTACAGGTAAAACCCCTTTATAGGCATTGAAAATGGTGTAAAAATCAATCAATTTGTTTACCAAAAGCTTTTGACCGACACAGTGGCACCTTGGACACGTGTACATTACGGTAAAACTAAATGGACATTACAACAAGATTGGGCTCCATCGCATGGAGCGATAAAAACACTGAAACTCTGTAGCAGACTTTTTCCGAGATATTCAACTAAAGATGAAATGCCTTGAAACTCTCTTGATTTAAATCCAATGGACTATTCCGTTTGGTCTATTCTTGAGTCCAGAGCCTGTACTAAACCACACAAATTATTGTATCATTTGAAAGCTAGTCTAACCAAAGCCTGGGATATCTGTGGAAGAACTATCGTCCATCGTCGATAATTTCTTTAAACGATTGATGTAAATATTACAAACAATGCTAACGTAACTACAGTTTGTATAAATATGTTGTTGTTTAGTATTGAAAGAATAAAGTTATGACTAAAATATTGAACACGGAAAATTTTTGCTCACCCTGTAGTTACAAAGGTTACAGAGTCCGCAGACAGAATCAATTCGTTTGTTCAGTGACTTACGTATTTTTGTTTTCAGCCCTTCCATGCAAAATTTTTTTTAAAAACACATTTAACAACACTCGAAAAAAAAAATCGTTTAAAAAGTTCCAGCAGAAAATCGTAGTAATTTAACAACTACAATGAAGTTAAAGTTTTGTGAGATTAATTTTTGTTTCTTGCTTGACAAGTTTTTTTCATTTGCCAACTTTTAATTTCACTGTATAACGAAGACAGCTAATATATATACAAAAAACTCACAGTCATTCTCTGGCTCTTACTCTTCTATGAACTAGTATTTTTAGGAATTTACTCTTTCGGTGTTATGCCGGTCACGATGAACATCGAAGATAAAAAGAAATAAAAATTTATTATAACCTATGACTGTTGTTAATTCTTGTTGAGTAATGGTTTTATGGCAACCATATTCATGAGATAAACTTTCAATCACCATCACCATCATCTGCTCCACATTAGAGATGGTCAGGTATGGGAAATTTGTTACCCGTACCCGACTCATCGAGAATTTTCAAACCCGTACCCGACCCGAACCCAAAGTCTGGTTTGTTTGAAATACCCGTACCCGACCCGAACTCGAAAAATATTTGTTACAATTACCCGTACCCGAAAGAAAAAAACGCCGAAATTGCCGGTAAATGACCCGTCTTGAATTTTGTTTTTTTTTGTTTAATTTAATTTAATTTAATTTTTTAAATATCCTGGTACTTTGCACATTTTATGCACTGATTATCATAAGTGGTTTCTCGAGATGTTGGCCGGAGTTAGGCTAGAGCCGAATGTTCATATGAACGAATATTATTGATCCCGGAGTTTAAGGCGATATATTGGTTCTCCTAGAATCCAGTGTAGCACCTGTCCGCTCACCTGATCTGATGTTGAAAAATTTGACCATTTTTATAGCTTTGCAAAATATCTATCCATAACTGTGTACGGAGCATTCGGGATCCATTCTTCGTGTTACCTACCTCATATTAAAATTGATCAGGGATTTCAATTACCGTGGAATGGGGTGAAATTGATCAGTGGGGTGAAATTGATCACCTGAAAATTCGTGATAAAAAATACTTATCAAAAGATATTGCTCTTAAAACACGAAGCAATGTTAACGTGTCCTTAAACGCAACTTTTGCATGATTCATATAGCTGTCAAAGTTAACCCTTGCATGCCCGGTGCAATTTTCCATATTTTCGAAAAATTCTTCTAACTCAGTCAAAACGCAATCAAATTTGATCAAACAAGTTTCCAAATAACAAAAAAAGTATTGAATTTACTTAAAGTAATCTTAGTTGAGGGTTAATTACGTTAAATTTGGAGTAGTGAGTAAAGTTTGATAAAAGCACAAAAAGTGTAATTTTCAACAATGATCATTCCATACCATTGAAGAAATACTGATGAATTCACAGGAAACCATAAAGATTTCAATTTCAGAGCTAGTTTTTGAGCTTTTGCAACAAACCGAGTTGAAATCGGTCTAACGACGATCAAATAAGAGTAAATTTAGCAACAAGCAGAAATATCGTTATTTTTGTTTCCAAACCAGCTGTAAATGATATTTTTCAGCACAGAAATCATCATTTATCTTTAGCATATCGAAAAAAGCACACTGCGAGAAGAATGTACGGATTTCAATGGTGATCAATTTCACCTCAATTTACCTCATAGTACCTTATAGAATTATCGAATTTATTTGATGAAGTAGACGATAGAAATTTCACCAATAGCCATAGAGGTTTACTGGATCACATACCAGTACTTGTTTTAAAATTATACTATTTCGGGAAAAATGTACATGAAGCTAGTTAATTGGAAATTGTTATAAAAATTATATTTATTTTGAATGCATACGTATGTTTTATATAAATTGCTGTAAGTTTTTATTTTGTTTTCGAGAGAATAATAAAAATTCAATAGATTTTTTTTTTGAAAGATTTATAATAGCGTCATAATGAACCAGATCAAAACAACAAGAAGAATAGGGTAAGTTAACTTTTAGTGGACCCCTTTATTTTATTAACCTTATAATGCAGACTGGCTGGACAAGATGTTTCCCAATGGAAGTTTTTTGAAAATCACTAGAGCTTTCACATAAAATATGGAGGGTGGGCCACTGTAGGGAGGGGGTCCACTATATGTTAATTTACACTACTAGAACAACACGGAAAATAGTGAAAAGAGCATGTCTGATAGAGTTTAAAATAAACGACAAGTTTTATGTGAGCATCGCAGCAACCTGAAATCTAAATATTATAATAAGGTCGAAGTTAATATTGTTTATAACTTGAGAAAAGTTTGATGATTTACTGCATTCGCGAAAAACCAGTAATTTTGGAGTGCAAACCAAGACTATGCTATCACTGTCAAATCTCATATATTTCCTTCGTACCAAACATTGTCTGCGGTTTCCCTGACAGATACCTATGAAAACAAAACCGGCAAAAATTTCATTTATCTCAAAACGGTTGCAGGAAAAACTATTCACTCTCACATTAGAGAGAGACAGCATGATTGCAATCTTTTGGTGCGAACACTGCCGGCAACTGTCAGAATAGGTATTGGGCGATCTCTTGTTGAGTGAGAATGGGCGATTTCTTCTCCCGTCTTTCTGATTATCGACATTGAGAAAATTGGCTTGTAATTCGGATTATTCGTGTTGAAAGAGATTTTGAAGGCTGTTCGAACCTACGTGAACTCTCATATGTAATTGTCAAAATGTGATGACAAAAGCAAAAATATTTCCTTCCTTCTTTTTCGCATGCAAAAACCCGACCCGAACCAGTAGAATATTTTTTGGCGAACTCGTCGGGTACGGGTTTTGGGTAAATATACCCGTACTCGACCATCTCTACCACATATACTGTACGGTAGTGGTGCTTTTACCTGCAGGTTTTCCTTCAAAACCTCCGTTTTTATTACGCTCTAATAGCGGATTTAGAAATTGTTCAAAAACAGGACTGTTTCAAGCTTTACGAAAAACCCTCACCTTCGAGACATCAGACTAGTCTAAGTTCATAGAATCAACCATAATTTGTCCTGTATGTTGGGACGAGGAGAGTCTGCCCAGTTTTGCCTTTCTCCTAGAAAGGTATAGCAATCACTTGCAAAACCGAAAATATAAAAGTGCTCCAAAGGGCCGAATGGCATATATCACTCGACTCAGCACGACGAGCTGAGAATTTTCTGTATGTGTGTATGTTTGTGTGTTTATGTGCAAATTTTTACTTTCACTCACTTTTCTTAGAGATGGCTGGACCGATTTTGATGAAATTAATTGCAAATGAAAAGTCTAGTTGCCCCATAAGACCCTATTAAATTCAATTGTAATCGGATTTTTAGTTTGGAGGTTATGTATCAAAATGTAAAAATCACGAAACATCATTATCTCAGGAACTACACAACCGATTTGAACAGAAAATTGGTTTCAAATGAACGGGCTACGTAAAAAACTTTTAACTTTCAGATTGGATATATGGTTCAAATGTTATGGAAAGAAACGTGTTCTGGTGACTGCTTAATCTCACTTATGTTTCTCAGAGATGGCTGAACCGATTATCATAGAATCAGTGTCAAATGAAAGGTCTAGTTGGCCCGTAATTGATTTGTTTTGCAATCGGACTATTACTTTACCTGTTATGTTTTTAAACATATGTGAAATCTAGCTATGAATAGAAACATATACTTAAACTCACCAACTTTTCTCAGAGATGGCTGAACCGATTTCCACAAAATTAGTGTTAAATGAAAGGTTTAGTTGCCTCATAACACCGTATTGAATTTTATTGTAATCGGACTGTAACTTCGTCTGTAATGTATCAAAATGTGAAAATCACGAAACTTTATTATCTCACAAACTACACAACTGATTTCAACAATATTGGTATCAAATTAACGGGTTAACTGAAGAATTTTATAATGCTGCCACTGTGGTTCAAAAGCTGTGAAAAGAAACATGTTCCGATGACTTTTCAAATTCATTCGTTTTCCCAAAGATAGCTGGACTAATTTCAACAATCTTAGTGTCAAATGAAAGGTTTGGCTGCCATTCCATTTAATTATAATCGGACTTTTATTTCAACCGTTATGTATTAAATTCTGAAAACAACGAAATTCTACTAACTCAAAGATTACACGACTTATTTGAACATAACTACGGGCTGTCTCTCAAAAGTACAAATATATTTCATGACAATTTGATACGTGGTTCAAAAATTATGGAAAGAAACGAAATTGATTGATCAAAATATATTGTACTTTTTGAACGTTCCCGGTATTGCTCGTGATTAAAGTGTTTGAAATTAGGAGTCATTTTTTCATTTCGATATTTCTTTAGCACAAATATAACGTAAAATTTCACATTTTATGCTTTAATTATTGCTCCAAATACAACATCATTATTCTAGGACCCAAAGAGTGAATATACCTTTATTGGATTGAATTTGGCAATTTGAGGTTGTTTTCCAGAAACCATAAGTCGCGAAATCGGATTTCAAAACTAAGCATGGAGTTGATTCCCGGGTTCTAAGCATTATCCCGGCTCCTGAGAAACTCACATTGGGGAATGAAACTGGGAGCTACTATCCAAAAATTTAAAATGGCGTATGAAGTTGATTTTTGGCCTCTATGTATCATACTATTCCACAAATTCTCATATTGAATGCAATTTGGTCATTTTAGGCTGTTTTTCATCAGGGAAAATTTCCCTAGAAAAAGTTGAATCTAAAATGACTTATAATCAAGTCCGACCTATATATGAGTACAGTGACGTTTCGATTATACCAGGAACAAAAAAAATCGAAATTCCTTTACAACTCGGTTTCCTAAACTAAAGATAGTTTTTCTAAACAACCTTAAACTACTACGATGATTTACATAAAACGAATGAATATGTTTTGGAAACTTACTTCTGAGTCTAATGTGCAAAGTTTGGTTTAAATTCAAATATGCACCATTAGAAGATAAATAAAACGCTTGCAGTTCACTTCAATTTAAATGTAGACCTACTTATAAGAAGCAACATCATAATAGAGAGGTGGCTCCAAAATAACAAAAAAACGAAAACTTCGTCTCCGCCTAAGTTGTCGTTATGTACCACTGTGCAGTGGGATGAAATAATTTGCTAATAGATTCGTTGATTGATTTATTGATTGCTTCACTTAAGAGAAGACGCTTTAGCTCGAACAATCGGTCGTTGATCCCTTATTAGTTCCATTTTCATGCATTCTTATTATATGCAGAAAATAATGTCTTAGCGTTTCGTGAAACTGAGAGAATGATATAACTTGAAAAAGGCGATGCCACTTACAGGGTGCGACGGAAAAAAGGCGAAAATTAATGGTGTTTCTTTCAAATATTATTTGAAGTTTTTTTTTTTAATAATATCAATATTTTCAAATCTGTACAAGGTACTATCCATAAAATTTACTCGATGTGTCCTTCTTTTCTAGCAATAACATCCTTGAGATGACGCCGGAAGCTAGAATACGCCTTTCGAACGTAGTTCTCTAGCATCGACCGCCATTTGCGCGCTATATTAGACTTTGGGGTGTTCACACACGCTCATGTTTTAACAGATTTTCAAATCGATTAATCCAACGGGTTAAAGTCTGGGCTGCTAGGACGCCACAAATCTTTCGGCCGAAACTTAAAATTTTCCATCAGCCAGTGTTTTTTTTCCCTTGTAGAAAACTGAACCACTGCGACCATTGTTTGATCTATTGTGGTATGCTTCACCTTACTCTAAGTGCGTACGAGCAGGTATTTGGCGAGTTGATGTCCTTGCTACATTGCACATTTATCCCAGTTGGGCAACGCTCTTCGTATGTAGTTTATTACCTCACCAGGATTTTCCCTCCAAATTTCGGTAGGTTCTATGTGTCCCTTACCGAAGATACGCAATCTGCGTTGTATCAATACTCGGCATTCGCAAAGTAGATGTTCTGAAGTTTCGCTTTCGATGCCACACAGGCGACATTTATCATCATCAAGTTTGCCTATCTTCTTGAGATGATACTTACTCGGACAGTGCCCTGTAATAAGACCTGTGAATGTTTTCAAGTCTTTCTTATTTAATCTGAGCAGCACGAGGCTCTTCTCGCGATTTGGCTCTATGAATCTTTTCGATTGTCGTAATCCACTTATGACATCCCAGTTTGCTTTGATGGTCGCTTTTTCCCATTCACCGAGTTCAGCTTTTAGAGCGCTCGGGGAGATTCCACAGAAAGGTTCTGGTCCAACAAAGTTAGTAGATGACCCTTGTCTGGCTAGTAAGTCGGCCTTCACGTTTCCTTCGATTCCACAATGACCAGGAACCCAGTTTAAGTTCACCTGGTTTTTCATAGCTAACTTTCGGAGCGACAGGATGCATTCCCACACACGTCTCCGATTAATGACCATAACAGGGGAGATAATATCCCTCCTTGAGGGCATCCTTTCGTAGTTTTTCTTGTTAGGGACGTCCCACCGAGTTTAGCTGTTATTTCGCGTGTTATTAGCATGGCATGAATCCACCTTATTGTGTTCCTGTCTATGCCATGCCTTTCCATTGCCATTTTCATTGAGTTATGAGACGCATTATCAAATGCTCCTTCAATGTCAAGAAAGGCTGCCAGGGAAATTTCCTTGGCATGGATGGATTTTTCGATTTTTCCCACTAACATATGTAGCGCGTCAGTGGTTGATACGTTGTTTTTGTAAGCAAATTGAAATTTGCTTAATGGATTGGATTTCATATATACTGTTTTAATATGATAGTCGATTAATTTTTCCATAGTTTTCAAAAAGATGGAAGTTAAACTAATTGGCCTAAACGCTTTTGGAATTGTCCTATCTCGTTTTCCGGCTTTTGGTATGAAAATAACTCTAGTTTTTCTCCAACTAGATGGAATGTAATTTAATATTAGGCTCACCTTACACATCTCCGTAATAATTGGAATAAACAGTTGCTTGCTCTTTTGGAGCATAACTGGCTGAATTCCATCCATTCCCGGAGACTTGTATGGTTGGAAAGAGTCTATTGCCCATTCAACCTTCGATTTACTGAATATAGAACAGGCAAGTTCCTGGGATTCAGTCCAAGTCGCATGTGAGCTTAGCTGCTCTCCAGTTTGATCCTGCACTTCATCAGTATCCGAATATGATCCTGGGAAGTTATTTTTCATCATAATTTCCAGTGTTTCTTGAGAATCTGTGGTGTAAGTACCGTCAGTTTTTCTCAATCTGCCTAAACCGTTGGAATGTTCTTTAGACAGGGCTTTTTGCAACTTGGCTGCAGTGGATGTGTTTTCAATACGTTCACACATTAATTTCCAACTGTTCATCAGCCAGTGTTAGGTCCGATTAAATTTATGACAATCCTCATCACGTATTGATCCTCAGCGGGTGAAGGCCACCCAAGCAAGCACTCGGTCTTTCAAAATACCGATATACACTTCGGCATTGATTTTAACACCAGTATTAATAAAAACAGGCGGCGTTTTCAAACCGTTGGACGCTACCAAGACAAACATCATTTAACCAGCAGGATGTTCGATTTGTAACTTAAACTTTACTTTCTTAGCAACTTTCTTCAGTGAAATGAACCGGTCTGTGCGGCTGTTGGACACAGCATCGATACTGAACTGTCTTCGTCAGTGAACAGGATGATCGTTTTTTCTTTTTTAGTAAAGAAAGCATTTTTTTTATTCTTCGCATAGATTTCTGAGAAATATTGGCATCCTTGGCAAGTTTCCCTATAGAAGGGAGCGGGTTGCAAGCAATCTTTGCACAGAACGATTTTCCCATAAATTGCGTGCGTGCAAAACGAGGACGTTCACTTCCTGGTTTTCGCTGCTGTCCTATAGAGACTTTTTGATGCGATAAACTGTAGCCAAATTACATCCAACGCCCGGCAATCGCATACGGCATCTTTTGGGCGAACAGTCAACTCGTAATCACTTCTTTAGCGCACTTTTTTACTTATTTGCAATAAACCGATTTCGATGTTCTGTTGCAGTACAGAAAAGTGTAAACTAATGTTTGAACATTTTCGTATTTTTTTCTGCCGCATACTGTACATGAATCATGACTCCGAAGTTCTAAACTGCAATGCAAAACTTATTTCGTTTTTATTACGAGTATGCTAAATTTTCAAAAACAGTAAGTACCGTTCTAGTAACTAACAACATGTGCATGAAATTGTTTGTAGCCATTAACGAATACATAAAAAATATGTCACAAATTTTTCTCGTCCGTCCACTCGACACTTTTGCCAATTTCGCAGCTCCACAATCCAAAAGTCAACCGGACCGCTGCAGCAGACCAGCAGCGCTTGTTAAATGTTGTTCACAAATTCTCGGATGTGCAGCGAGAATTATTGAAACCTCCTAACGGGCCTTTTCACCACTCGGGCGAAATTTTATGAATGAACTAGTATTTTATTTCCGTCCATTTTCGATCAAACCGGCTGTCTGGTCGGTTGGTGAAGTTTCTGTCGGTGGCCAACAGTTTGTGCCGCC
Source organism: Wyeomyia smithii (assembly GCF_029784165.1). Classification (NCBI taxonomy): domain Eukaryota; kingdom Metazoa; phylum Arthropoda; class Insecta; order Diptera; family Culicidae; genus Wyeomyia; species Wyeomyia smithii. The sequence goes on along the minus strand of NC_073695.1, from coordinate 59,046,438 downwards.
TATGCGTAGGTGTTAGAGACGTTTCAACATTTGGCAAACGAATCTCCACTGTGAATGGCCCTAATTTGCTGCACATTCCAATCCGATGCATCATTTTATCCGATGAAAAATGAACTTTTACAGCAACGGCAACATTGCGGTAGCAATTTTCGACGGGAAACTGCTCCGGCTGAGGCAGAAGAGGTTGAGCAATTTTGTTCCCGTTACGTAAAACATAAATTGAAATTATTTTTACGCGTTTGTTCTTTTCGGGTGGGTGAGCATAGTTGCACTATGCAAGTAACCTCGATGCGGTTTGTCCAACCGGACGAGTGATGAAAACCATCAAGTAAAGTACTTTTTTATTAGCGCTACTATCTGAAATCTTTCGACGTTTTACCTAGATAGATATGCCGGACGAAATCGAACAGATGTGACTAGTGAACTGCTAAAGTGGGTAGTCGAAGCTTTTACTAACAAGTGGAACGTCGTTAGCTTATTGACTTAATTTTATTTTTAAATCAAGAGTAAACTAACAGAAATGTTTCAAACCGACAGTTGTCAGAATGGGGGTGATAATTTTAGATGACCCCAGTTGTAACGTAAATCAATAAATTTTAACCAAATCAACCCATTCTCTGTGAGAAATGGCATATGGCATCCAAGGTTCCTGAATTTTCACTCGCACTCGAATCTGTCTGTTCACCGTCTGTTGAGTCGCTTTTGTTTCTCAGTGATGCTTCATTCGAAAGGAAAGAATTAGACAAGTTTGTGTTGTTTTTTTTTTCAACCTTGAAATGTCTATTCCTCTACACCTATGTTTAGGAGAACACTTCGAAACCAACTGCGGGTTCAATTTTGGTGTGGGAATATTTAGAGCGTTTTTATTGATCAAAAATCTATCGAAGTTCAGAGTGACAAGTTAATGATTCTGAAACGGATTTTATTGCTAGTATACTTCGTGTTCCGCAAGTAAATCTTTTGGGGCCAATTATGTTTTTAATATATACTCATGACATTCATCGAAATTCACGAAATTCGAACTTGTTGAATAATTTCATTTATTTAATCAGTCTAAATAGTATTTTTAATCAAGATTTTCGCTTTCTAGCTTAATATTAGTGAACCTAGGATCATTTCTTCAGCAAAATCAAAACCGCATTAATGGTACAAAAATATTCGAATCTCTCTCGTAGTTTTTAGGCGTTAGTTCAAACCAGAGCGCTCTTGAACATTTGGGCCAATTGGTAATGCAATACAGAAAGTTGACGGGTTGGATACGTTTTGCATGAGCCTTGGATCAGTAAAACTGTTAGGAAATTGAGTTTTATATATTTTCCCGATTTGCAGCCATTCCTATGCAAAGTGCCACTAAATAACCATAAATGAAATCTATGATCTGAACATCTTTCGACTGAGTCACAAATGAAACTCATGAATAACTTCATGCTAAAAGTGTCATTCTAGCACATAATTATAGCATGTAAAAACATTAGAACGGATGGAAAACTCAGCTATCAAAGTGACACAACTGATTTATTCCCGAGCAAACTCGTTTCATTATTATTCTACCAGGAAAAGTCCCAACTAGAATAACTAACTCGTAGCCAGTCGCCATAATGCTATTCCAACCTATTCTTGGCGCTCCGCTAGCTTCCACGGAAAAGGAAAAAAACAACCTTCGGCGGCATGTCGATGACACTCGCGTGCGTTCATTTCCCGGCATAATGTACACTGTTCTCTTTCCTAAGGGCACACGAATGGCCTGTGGATGGTGTGATGATTGAAGAGTATGCAAAACTGCTACAAGAAAAACAGGGGCCGGTGGACGAACCATAACGGAGCTGCACACACTTTGTCGGTGCGTTGCGTTGAATCGCCGCTCCAAATAGTGGCAAGTAGTGGTAGTTCTGAGTGACGATCCGTCCAGAATTAGAACATATTTTCATTTATGCCGCCCCTGCCGAGCCGGACTCGGCAGATCTTCTGTGTGTACCTATCTGTCTAGCTTAATCATCTGTGTTTGCCAGGCCGGGCACTGGCAAATGCATCCATCCTTTCTAGGGCAAAGAAACTGCAGAGATGTCTCTTTGTAGATATGCTGGCAGGTTCTATGAATAGCTCTACTGTACAAGCGACAGTCAACGCCACCGACGCTTAGGCAAACTTCCGTGTTTCCCTGGAAAGTGAAAATAGCTGCCATTTTCGCTTTGGTAGCTTTCAGCTACGTCTTAAAAATACCAATTCACACACATAATGACAGCCAGATGATTGATGAGTTAATTGTGTCTCCGGCTGTCACGGATATAATGGTTGGAAATTTAGCTACAACTTCAAAGACTTTCGTTGAACCCCTACAGCACGACTGCCTCCGGCATTTTTTGTAAATCCACGAAATAGTTAAAGTGAAATGCATCCATTTTCTGTTTTAAATTTTTTACCGTTTTTATCGGTGTATCATCAAAAAACATCTAAACATACCAAATATGAAAGCCACGCATAGTTTTCACCTTAAGAAAGAACCCTACTGCGCGCTGCTATTGTTGACCGCCTGCAGTGCTGTGCTCTGTTTGACAGTAGGTTATTACCGTTCCTAATTTCAACGATCCTTTTCTCATTGAAGATCCTTTCTTTTATCTGTTATTGGTAAGCCAGTAACAGCACGATGCTTGTAAATATGGCATTTTTAGAGCGTGGTCAGACAGCAGGGAGATAGTAGGAAACGAAAAACCGTTTTCAATCTTACGCTTATCTGAAGGGTACAAGCAAACAACAGTTGTTTTCCTTTTTCACGGAAACATTATACGGATTGGTCGAATAATCTTTCTTTTCGTTCACGGTTAACGATCGCAAGTTTCAGTTACCTGCTACCTGAAGCGGGATGAGAACGGTGCACCTTGTCAGGATGCCAAGCGCCACCAATCTGGGTTTTGTTCGATTGGAAAGCCAGATGAGCTGATCATTTAGGTCTATAAGCTATTCCATCTGCAACGATTTTGGAAAAAAATCATTCAATTAAAATTACGTCAAATTAACCTACACTTTTGTTGGACGGTATAAGGACATCATTAGAATTTTAACCTGAATATTTTCCATTTTCCTTTTTGCAACTTGAAACTAACTCAAAACAAGGATAAGAACAAAACAAGATGTAAAGCTGGCGCAGTATTTTGTAAATTGAACCAAAAGTAAGTGGAAAATTCAGTTATTGCTCCAACCAGATAAAAATCAGTCAAGCTGCTGTTGAGCCAACAAAATAAAGCTGAAACAAACTTGATTCAAAATCAATCGCTGGAAATATACCTACTAGACAACTGCATGCAATAAAATGCAAGAAAAAGTTAAAAAGTCTTCTTTTTCTTCTGATTCGCTATCAATTCTTTTTTATTTATATTAATCCATTGCGGGTGATGTCGTATGGCACCACCTGACATCTCAATTAGCGTCTTCACACTTGATTTTAGTGATATACTTTATTAAGTAAAGTTTCCATGTATGTTATTACGCTTCTATTAAAATGAACGGTTTGGTTATTAATGCACCAAAAAGTGATAAGAAGAATATAATTTTTGAGACAGTGAAATAGACAGTAAGTACCTTTGAAAAAGTTGTGACAGATGCTTGTGCTGGTAACTTTGTCGATGATGTCAAATTTCCATCCCTCATATTTAAAAATATATAAATAGTATGGAGTTAGTTCGGCTTTCTTGGTCTTGGGAATCAAACGACTAAATAGTTTTTATCCTAACGTTTCGACCTTTAGTTCAGGCCTTTTTTAAAGGTTACTATAATTTAAAATACAATTATTACACATACTAACAACTAACAAAAACATGAACTTACACTCTAGTCTGTCGTTTTTCGTTTAAATAGTTTTATAAGAGTTTACCCAAATTCGCCCAAATAATAATTTTCTTAACGAGTTTTTTCCAAGATTTTCTACATGTTTTATATTTTCTACAAAGTCATGAGACATTCAAAAGTACATATTTTTGCTGATCACTTTAACTCGCTATAGATCAAAATAACAAAGTTTTTCAGCCATTATCGGTTTTTCAATGGTTACCTGTACTTTAAATTACTCTCTGGTGTACAAAAATGCGCAGATAATTATTGATGTTTTGGAAGCACGTTTGTTTTGCTTCTAAAAGAATTTAAATCATTTATTTACAAGCGTTTTTCGATTATTACAATGAAGAAAGTTCTTTCGCAGGAAAAAAGTTCTTTGAATGACTTATTGTTTTTGAAATAGCGTTTTATAATCATTAGCAAAGATATGAGCCCATAAAAATCGCACAATTCTGTTGAAGAACAAAAAAATGTAGAAACTATGGGAAACAGTTAGAATAAAATTGTGAATTTATAGTCAAAGTTCTGAAGTGAATCAACAATTAGGTTTTACTAGTTTATTTTTCTTTATTCTCTGCACTTGTTAATTCAAATTTCCTTGGCAGAGTTTATAAATCTTCAGAAACCCTTATGAGCGGCTGTTGTAATGAAAATATAAATACAAATAACAATTCATAATTTTGAAAAACCCTTTTAATCAAATTGCAGAAGAAATAAGACGAACACTCTAATTATTTTCGAGCGTTTTAATACACTCACGTTAAATTATTATCAAAAGTTCTGTTGGTATCTATTTATACTACTATTAGTAAAAAAAAAAAAAATTATAGATGAGGAAAAAAAAAATATTAGTAAAAAAAATATTTCACTCAAATCACAGATACACGTATTTCGACTACTACTAATAGTCTTCTACAGTAATTCCGTAAACACGATTAGAAATTAAAAAAATATATTTTGTTCACAATTAAAAATAAGGTTGATTATTTGACATCCCTAAGATGTAACCCACAGTAGCGATTATTTCCCCTTATCATTCAATACGAGATCGACAATCAAAATTTACATTTGTGTAAGCATGACACGATCACACGACGATCGTGATCGATTCACCACTGACCCATCATATCGCACTCAATACGAGGGCAGTGGCAGTTCCAGCGATGGAAAAAAATCACCTCTAGCGATCAATGAATAGACATAAAACAAGCCTAAGATGCGTTGAAATCGTCGTCAGTATGCGAAAAACAAAGTATCGGTGCTGGTGCACTCTCTTTGCTTTCCTCTTTACGATATATTTCTATTCATTAGTGTACACCACAACACGTGGTTCTCAATGTGCACAATAGAGATGGTCGGGTTTCGGGTTTTCAAAGCCGAAACCCGACCCGTACCCGACGGGTTCGGGCGGGTCGGGTTCGGGTTTGAAAATTTTTAAAAGTGTCTGGTACGGGTCGGGTTCGGGTTTTGAGAAAAAAAAATATTTTCGGGTTCGGGTCGGATTCGGGTTTGAAAATGTCGGGTTTGGGTATGAAAACCCGAAACCCGACTCTAAAATCTATGAAATCTCGGGTTCGGGTTTCACAATTTCGGGTTCGGGTCGGGTTCGGGTTTCAATGAAATAAAATTTTCGGGTTCGGGTCGGGTTCGGGTTTGAACGCATAAAAAAGTATCGGGTTAGGGTCGGGCTCGGATTTTGACCGAAAAAAAAACTCGGGTTCGGGTCGGGAACGGGTTTGAAAAACATCAAACCCGACCATCTCTAGTGCACAACTCGGTATATGAAGTTATTCGTCTCTGTTACACAGAGGGATCAGAACTTGTTATATCCTTATTCATTTGACTCATGAATATGATTTTTTGTCAGAAAAAGAAAGAAAATGACAGTGTATGCCCTCCTACTCTTGCTTAAACTCAACCGCTACCGAAGTAGTCCCTTCCCCCACACATTCCCGCTCACCGCACCCAACCTCTGCTGCTGTTCAGGCGACATGATATTCTCCTGTTGCTATCCTTTCTTCCTCTAACTACCGGCCTATAGGGAGACAAACGCAACGATCGAATCGCTTCTCAGAGCTGATGTAATCTAGTCATGTGTTTGTTCTCTCCCAGAAACCTATGCACCATATCATCATTCCATTATGGGTTGAGAGGATTCAAGTTTAGTCGCGGCCTGTACACTTCGTGAAGTGCACAAGTGATGAATAAAAGACGATTGCATCATATTCGTTTCGTTTTCATCACTGGGCAGTTCGGTTTTGATAGCGAGAGATAATGCATGTCGTTTATACACACTGGCAATAGAGTGTTAGAAATTATCTGAAGCTGATCGCTAAAATACAATATATTTTTCGGTGTTAGTCGCGTATTATTTCGAAGTGCATAAACATATTTCATTTAAGTTTTTAGTACATTTTGTAATTTAATTCACAATGAACAAATACCGAAATCACCACACCGGAAAAATATCTCGGAAGAGCGTGAATGAAGATTTGGTTATTGATTTCTTTGCTTCCGATAGTAACAAAAGCTTGAGGTTGGCCAAAACTCAAAACTAAAAGTGAAGGCATTTTCAGAGGATGTCAAAACTATGCGTGTGTTTCTACTAGACATTCACATTTTTCATTATATTGTTTCCCATAATTTTTCACATTTTTCTGTTTTTCTACAATATTTTGCAATTTTTATGGGCTTATATTTTTGCTGCACATTATAAAACGCTATCTTTAGAAATAACAAAGTTATTCTAAAAAACATGAGTTTGCATACGATAGATTGTTCATTGAAACAATAAAAAATTAGGACGCTATTAATTTATAGCCCAAATCAGCTAAATAAAACACTGTGCATTTCGATGTTTTCGATATTTTAATTTGCACCCAGAATGTTGCCGTGAGGCGTAATTCTACGTCAAAACAGCTTATTTGAGTTCCATTGTAAGCTGGCAATGCTTCTCAGGAATAACCCAACTGATTTATGTACTTTGGTTGATTCTCATTTTATGGGTTGAGAGGATTCAAGTTTAGTCGCGGCCAGTACACTTCGTGAAGTGCACAAGTGATGAATAAAAGACGATTGCATCATATTCGTTTCGTTTTCATCACTGGGCAGTTCGGTTTTGATAGCGAGAGATAATGCATGTCGTTTATACACACTGGCAATAGATTGTTAGAAATTATCTGAAGCTGATCGCTAAAATACAATATATTTTTCGGTGTTAGTCGCGTATTATTTCGAAGTGCATAAACATATTTCATTTAAGTTTTTAATACATTTTGTAATTTAATTCACAATGAACAAATACCGAAATCACCACACCGGAAAAATATCTCGGAAGAGCGTGAATGAAGATTTGGTTATTGATTTCTTTGCTTCCGATAGTAACAAAAGCTTGAGGTTGGCCAAAACCCAAAACTAAAAGTGAAGGCATTTTCAGAGGATGTCAAAACTATGCGTGTGTTTCTACTAGACATTCACATTTTTCATTATATTGTTTCCCATGATTTTTCACATTTTTCTGTTTTTCTACAATATTTTGCAATTTTTATGGGCTTATATTTTTGCTGCACATTATAAAACGCTATCTTTAGAAATAACAAAGTTATTCTAAAAAACATGAGTTTGCATACGACAGATTGTTCATTGAAACAATAAAAAATTAGGACGCTATTAATTTATAGCCCAAATCAGCTAAATAAAACACTGTGCATTTCGATGTTTTCGATATTTTAATTTGCACCCAGAATGTTGCCGTGAGACGTAATTCTACGTCAAAACAGCTTATTTGAGTTCCATTGTAAGCTGGCAATGCTTCTCAGGAATAACCCAACTGATTTATGTACTTTGGTTGATTCTCATTTTATCGTCTACGACACTCCTCCTTCTCTAAGAGAGGCTCTGGTAGCACGGCTATCGTCAGCACATGTGAATTGTCTGCTTGGTAAAAGTTTACATTTCAAGTGTTTGTCATTAGTTTTTTCGCTGAAACTAGAGTGTTTGGTGTAAGTGATTGCTACGGGCTGTAGAGGTGCTCGAATATGCAAAATTTCATTAGATTCAGTAAGATAAGTACAAATTATTATTTCGATTTTGTTAAGTGTCGTACCTAGTAAAAAATATTTGACGCCCTATCCTAAGCCGCTCTGCAAGTACAGGAAAATGCCGCGACTATGAAGAGATTTTGAAGGCAGTTCGCACCAATGCGAACTCTCGTGTGGGATTGTCAAAATGTGTGTGATTACAAAAGCAAAAATATTTAGTTCCTCCTTTTTCTCATGTAGAAACCAAACAAATACCAACACCTTCGTAGTTCCGAATTGCAATATCGGTTTTTTTCTTGCTGCTTTTTGTCGATCTTCATAATCATTCTTTATGCGTTTGCTTATGAAGATAGTGACATTTATTTATTTATTTATTTCGTCAAGCAAATGTAGACTACAGTTATAATAATACAATGTTTTCCTATATTCTATACATTATTTCCATTAGTTAGTCGTTTTTTGATTTGTTTTCTGCCCATAGTGATGTCGATATTCTCGCAGTGCTGATTATAGTAACGCATCATGCGGTTTAATAGGCCATTTCTTGAGTAGTTAGTTCTGTGAGAGTTTTCCGAAAATATTTTACGATTTCTTAATTGACGACTGGGTGCATAAAAATTTAGTAGCGATATTTATTTAGAAGATTGCACGCGTTGAGAAATAATGTCATTGATAAAATAAAGCATTGAAAGTTCGCGGCGTTCTTTAAGTGCTTGTATGTCTATAAGCATACAGCGTGCTTCATATGATGGTAAGGGAAATGCTGTCCAATTTAGCTTGAGAAGCGCGTACAAAAGAATTTGTTTTTGGACAGATACAATGCGTTCTTCATGTGTGACAATATAGGGATTCCATACAATGCTACAATATTCCAGAATTGGTCGGACGTATGTAATATATAATAGTTTGATTGTATATGGGTCTTGAAAATTATGGCCGAAGCGTTCTGTAAAGCCCAGCATACTATTTGCTTTGTTGATTATTGTGTTATAATGTTCTATAAATGTGGGTTTGGAGTCTAAGACTACGCCTAGGTCCCTTACGATTTTGCATTTTTCTACTGGTAGGTTTCCTAAGAAAATGTTTGTAGGTGGTGTTACTGTTTTCAAAGTCTTCTGCATTGGTTATTTCTATAAAGAGCTTCATGTCGTCTTCATATACAAGCACATGTATTCACTTAAAAAGAAAGGAAATTTCATTTACGTATAAAATAAAAAGAAGAGGGCCCAGGTGAGAACCTTGAGGAACCCCAGAAGTTACTTCTATTGGGTTTGAAAAGGAATTTTCTGTACATACAATGGCAAGCGTGTTTTACGACCTGGTAGGAAAACGGTATTTGCTGATGATGATGTTGCTTTTGCGTTTTTTTTATGCCAGCAGCTCCAAGTTTTATGTTGATTTTTTTACATAAATTGAGCTCTGAAACGTCTCGTAAAATGGTCTATAGCCGTGTAGGGTAGTTGGTTTCTGTTTCGCTCGACCTGTGAATCGTCGTATCTCGGTACCCCAATTTTTCCACTTTTTGACGACTACGTTTGTGGTTATCTCTCTCCGACCGGGCCTATATAATTGCGCAGGTAGAAGGTGACTTAAACAAAACCTTCTCTCTCGCTTTTTGAACGTCCTATTCATTGTTTCATGCTCACAACGCTAGTGTCAGCATCGCAGCTGCTACGAAAAATAAAAACCGGAACAAGCATATTATTTAAATAGGAATTGCTGCGATTTAGATTTTGTTATACGTCTTTTTTACCTACACAATATGTGGGCTCGTTCGGAAAAGCTTATGGTGAATGCGTGAACTTGTGGATGATCTATTTGTATGACTTTATGCGGTGAATGGTTGTAGAAAGGAGCGACACGTCTGTGCAAGCGCTGCAAGGTTGTATCAAAAACTTTTTCAATTCATGTTTTCAGCTGCAGAAAGGAGCACAACAACAATTATTGATATGTCATGAATTAGTCTCATAAAAGTTCATCACTTTTTGGGAGCACTTTCCATGTTTTCGAATCTATTTTTTTTGCGTTTTCCACATGAAAAATTTGAATATTTTAGCTATGGAAGGCGGCCAACCGAGATCTTCTTTACATGCCCTAAAACTTATTATTTTATTTTATAACTCATTTTTAATAATCTCACATTATATATACAAGATTATATTTATATCCCTTTCCGTAGTCGTTGTAGGGATGCAGAGGTATACTCGGTCTCTAACAAAGCAAAGACTTCCAAACATTCCTTCCTTATTGTAGGTTTTGTGCGGCACAGGCACAACTTGAAATTCATAATTCCAAGGGACACGGGATTGGAAAATGAGCGTTTAAAATTACCTTTATTACATCCTATTACTAAGTTTAGCTACGAGACTCCCTGTAGGCAATGAATTGATCGTTTGCAGTGTGAAGAAATTTGCTCCGAGGCTGGAGCGCTAATCTATCTGCTAGCTGTTAGGGAATATTTAGTAGCTGATAAAGTTCTGAAAATGATTGCAAATGCTGCTAAGACAACAACAGAACGAGAATCATTTCACGTCATACGCAAATGGCAGTCTGCAATGTTGAGAAATGTTGTCGTCACTATGGCACTTCTAAGCACCCAAAAATCATTTGATTGAGAAGTATTTAAAATTATTCTGTCGATCGCCCAAACATCGCGGATAGTGGTGAACCACAAGTTTATCCACAGCACACGATTAGTTTTGGCTATCACAAAGCAAGGGGAATGCCTGTTTGACGGTGCTTCCCACACAGACGGGAGATCCAAAATCTAGCGCTGTGAAAGGCGATCTACAACCACCAGCAATGGTCCACCGTTTTTTTTTTTTCTGTTGGTCCGTTAGCTATGGAAGGCTGCTAGATATTTTAAATCGCCGCCTGTTGCGCTGCGATTTACCTATTTCCCAGAAAGTTATCCTTTGAGCAATTCTCACTGAAATTGTCCCACTGGTGACACAAGGTCTTTAAAACAGGATATTTTTGTGTCTAAATGATTAAAAGTAGTGAAAAAATATAAAAACCTTTTTGGTTAGTTTATATTGATGAACCAACGAGTCAAACGATTTTTAAAAAAGTTGCATTTTGAGCAATTCTTAATCTTTCTTTATCTTTTTCTCTTGAATTGGTCATTGAACCTCTACAACCAGCACATCGTTTTAAAGAAGAATGATAGAGCTTTCATTTGAAGTAAAAAAAAAATTGTAGCAATCTTGGATTTCGCAGCCATCTTGAATTTTATAAAAAAAGTTGAAGGGTATGTGCTTGAGTGCACAAACGTAGGCTTGACGTGGGACTATGGTGGGTGTAAAGATTTAATTCTGCCATAGCCATAGTATATAACATACACCAAACGTACAAAACCCTACACAACAATCTATGAACACTTCACAAAAAAACAGTATGTGTTTTTTCTGTCCTGTCATAAACCATAGCATACAAACTAATAGAAAGAATAATTTACTTGTTGCCAATAAAAGTATTCTGTCATAAATAAATTTACCCCGGATGAATGCATTTTTGCTCACACATGTTATACACACACTCGCTACTCACATTGCACACGCTCCTCAGACACACCCACGCTACTTACATACACACACACACAGACACAGACACACACATGCACACACACATACACACACGCACGCTACTCTCTCTCTCACACACACAGAGACACACACACAGACACACACTACTCACACACACAATACTCACACACACACACTACTCACACACACACTACTCACACACACACACACTACTCACACACACACACACACACTACTCACACACACACACTACTCACACACACACACACACTACTCACACACACACTACTCACACACACACACAACTCACACACACACACTACTCATACACACACTACTCACACACACACTACTCACACACACACACTACCAGAGTTGCCAATGTTCCAGTTTAAACTGGATTCTTCCAGTTTTTTTCAAGTGATCCAGTCAAACAGTTTAATCCCGAAATCTTCCAGTTTTTTTGTATATTTGCCAGTTTTATCCAGATTTTTTGGACACTCAAGCTCCGACTGGTTTGGAAATATTTTTAGAACGTAAATTTTGTGGATTGATAAGTCATTGTAGCAATTCTCAACAGCATTTTCAGTATTGTATCTTCTCGCATGAAACACGACCAAATTAAGGATTGTATTGCATGGTTGAGATAAAAAGACGAGTAAGTTCAGTAAGACGAGTAAGTTATTCTAAAACTAACAAATAGATTTTATCAGATTATGAAGAAAAGAAATAATTGCAATTATATGAAAATAAAAACAATCCATCTCAAAAATATTATATGCAGGCGGCATTCTTCAATTTGATTCCAGTTGCATAGCAGTTCAAAAATTGTTCGTATTCACTGATGTAACGTAAGAAAACGTTGCATCAATTCTTTTGTTAAAAGTTATAGTAAACGATAAAAGCTTTATTTTATTGGATTTGTGATAAACTGGTTGCGCAATTTTGCTCCTGTAAATGAAAATTTTCAGTCTACAGTTCAGTCTACAATTTCAACAAAATGTAAGCCCGAAGTTTCTGTATTTAAAACTTATATTGTATTCAATAACCATCATAAAGAAGCTCTCTCACAATTTATTTTTTCAGTATTTTGTAAATTTATTTGGAATCCAGTTTTTTCCAGTTTTTTCTTCAGCATTCTTCCAGTTCAAATTAAATTTTTATTGGCAACTCTGCACACTACTCACACACACACACTACTCACACACACATACACACGCTAACGCTACTTATACACACATACACACACTAACGCTACTCTCTCTCTCTCTCTCACACACACACACACACACACACACGCTAACGCAACTCACACACACACACATACATACCCTAACGCTACTCACACACATACACACGCTAACGCTACTCACACACACACACACGCTACTCAGACACACACGCTTGATATACGACACATTATACCTACACAAAATACTATCGGCAGCATCCAAACAGCTTCCAAGTCTTCTAATGGTCCCTTCCAACGGCTTCCAATGGTCCCCAGTGCCGATCACGTCCAGTTTCGGGCTGTATTCCAACAACGATATCTGAATTAGATTACCACTGGTGGGGTCCAACTCAGATCGAAAGGAAGCCGAACTGTTCGCTTTGACGGTCAACCGGGAAATGAGCTTCTCTCAACACGGAATGTCCTTTTATAGCGTCACTCAGTGTGGGGAACTTGGGTGATTGGGGGAAGAACCAATCACGTGGAAGCATCTCTGCTTTCTTACATCGTCGCTTATGCTGGGTAATGAATGCGATGCCAATTGGCTGGCATTGTTAGCCAATGACTAAATGCGTGAAATCATTTCGTCTATGTTTTTGAAGTCTGCGTTAGGGAAATATACCAATCGTATAAAAAATGTATGCGGATATTCGACCTTCAAACTTTTCCGCAATTTTCACGGAGTAATAAGAAAATGGTAACTGAAATTATCATGTTATACAAATCTTGTATATTTTAGCTTTCCAACGGTATATTAACTATTGAAATCGGAACAGTTGTTTGAGCGCTATTAGCATCTAAAATCTTCCATTCCGCCAACCAAAAACGTTACATGTTTAATCCAGTTTTCACAGAATGTACCTCAGTATCGTGAAAAAAAACGTAGTCCCACGTCAAAAACGTGTTTCTAAGCGGCGAGTTCGCAACCACCGAAATACTTGAAATCTGTAAGGTGAAATACAAACATGAGTACATCGATTTGTTCTCTATCTTTTTCTCTGTCAGCACTTTTTTTCAGATTCTAAAACCGATTTAGCCAATTTTAACAATAATCAATTAAAGTTCCCTATCGAGAGACGCTATTTCAATCACCCCGAACCTTTGAATCTGTTTTGCAGGGGATTTATTTCAGCACCCAAATAGCGCCTGAATAGCTGCAACATTTTTCGTTTGATGTTTTTTCAAAGTTTTTTCCGTGTTGAACGGAATTTTATGTACTCGTAAGACATCTAATCAATCAGAGTTTTCATTCTCATCATTGAAATTGTCGATATTGATCAAAATTCAGGAGATCGAGGCCCGTTTGTTTCGACTGATTAGAATAGGCGCCGCTGCCTAAGCCGTTCCTTACCCTATATCAAGTCCTGTGGAAAAAATACCGGATTATAAATGCAAGCAAATGATCTGCAATCTTCGGAGAAATACGGACTCAAATTATGGCTATTTTCAGCAAAAAACTAGGAATATCTTTACAATGAAAATATCAAACCAATATTTTCTACAAAAATGCGAGGTTTGGCAGAATGAACAAAATCTTAGAACATCTTGAAATGTTTCGACGATTACAGAAAAAGTTATGCACAAAAAACTCATTACCCCTTTCCTTTCATTCAGTACTCGTTTGGATACAACTAGAAACAGTTCAACTCTTTTGAGTAATGCAGTTCTTTTGACAATCTTTTAACAAACAGTTCTTTTGACAAACAAATGCATACAGACTGGTTTGCTACTATCTGCAACCTGCGGAGAAATATGGACTCAAAATATGGCTATTTTCAGCAAAAAACAAGAAATATTTTTACAACAAATAAAAATATCAAACCAATATATTCTACAAAAATGCGAGGTTTAGCAAAATGAACAAAGTCTTAGGACATCTTGAATTGTTTCGACGATTACAGAAAAATTTATGGACGAAAAACTGATTTTGAGGAGTGTTCCTCGTAAAACTCTATTTCGTCGTATCAGACGTACAGATAGAAGATTACAGTGTTCAGCAATTCTTTTTCTTATAGATTTTCCTACAACTTTTCTACAAAATACACGATTTTCATTATTTTGAATTGATTTCAGTTAAAACATACCCTCATGCTATCTCAGAACCCATTGGTGTCTTATCACATAAACCAAACTGTTATATTTCAAAGTTATTCCACAGTAAATTGATCAGTTCGAAAAATACGTGCTACTGCTCGGATGGCGTAAAAAATTGAAAAATTTTGTTAAATAGTTTTTCTCTCTCACAGGACATAATCTACAAGATAAGTAAAATGTTTTGTAATATTTAAAACGTCGAATGCATAAAATAATCATGGATTATTAACGAAATAAGTGTTTGTGAAAACCGACCGTGAAAAATCCATAACATTGTGAAATTAATTAATAATCTTCCGGGTTAGTAATCTTCCGGGCAAGTCCCGTCGAAGCTTTATTCATTGACAGAAAGGTCAAAGCCTTCTGACAATATACGAAAAGAAAAATCTTCCTCCTGGTTCCTCTTTTTTATTTTATTGACATTTTATTGAATGAAGATTTATATGGAAATTTTCAAATCTTTGTTTTATATCATGTGTAAAAAGACACTACAAAAATAGAGTAAGCGAATTGAAAGTAATATTTAATATATTGGGTGTCGTTTTAAATGGATGTCACCTTTTTTGTGTTGATTATACGAAAATAACACGTTTTTGATGTGAATTTATCCAATTACTACCAAAATAGAGCGACTTGGATTTTTGGCCAGCTTTTTGGCTCGAATACTCCTATGTGCAACGGCCAATCAGGCAGGGCATGGGAAAGGGTCTATATACCCAAAAAGACAGTGTGAAAAAGGCAAAATTAAGCCTTTTCCTTGAAACCATCACCCATCGTTCGAATCCGTTGATCGGAAACTGCTACTAAGATATCATCGTCTGTTACACCGTCCGCTAGTAAAGTAATTATTGTGAGCCGCGACAAAGTAATTTAAGCGAAAACGATTTAATGCACTAAATGTAAAATATGCTTTAAATTTTCATTTACGAGGAATTTTTCTGTTCCAATTTACTCCATCTAGGATTTTAATAGTCCACTACAGAATTGACTTTCTTAAGACAATCCACAAGGCCAAGTTCTAGTACATTGAATGCTTAAAATTAAAAGTAGCGTCCACAATACATTTTCCGTACAACAATTAATTGCCGGCAAAAATATTTTTTTCTGAACCTTTTGAACCGACGCCCCCTTTTTCGCGACAACAATTCCATTTAACACCAGTTCGAAATTTCATGACCTACCGATCGTCCGACGCCAACCAAACCGTTATTGGGACCGAGAAAAAGCGAGCCACAATAGGTTATAAAATAACCATAAATATATCAAATTACTTTCACCCGATTGCAGCTCACTTCTCCGCCGGTGCACTCCAACTGTGCACAATACTATCATAAATTGGCTCTAGATTTTTTTTGTTCCTAACATTCTAACATTCCCTGTGCCACAGCTCCGTTCGTGTGATAGTATCATTTTCGACTCTAGCGATCGCCATAATTCATCGCCTTGATTTCGAACGTGGATGAGAAAAAAGGATGGGCGGAAAAAGTGCTGCAACTGCGGTAGCCAGATCAAGATTTACGACTCCGATCGACGGAGTGGCAAATTAACGCCGGAAAAGGTTCAGTGGAAAACACTCAATTTGGGACGTGATGCTTTGCGAATGATTTGTGTAATTCTCGAGCGGCAGTTACTGTAACAGATGGAATGAGCCGATGCGTTTTTTTATTTGTAGAGTCGATTTCCGACAGTCATTCTCGGCATCGATAGGATGTATATATCGAAGAATCGTTAGTTTCATCGCAATCTCGGCCTAGTGTGGCACGTATTTCGTATAAATCAACAAAACTACACACTCGGTAGCGGCGGCGAACCAAAACAAACCCCACTAGAGAAAACGACTCTCGATTCGACGTACCGCAATGTCATGAATATCTGATCGGATAGAGCATAAATAAAAATCGAGGCGTAGAGCAGAACTCTCTTCGAGACGGGAATCGATACGATTTCGTGCTCAAGATGCATTTCAGTCTTGGCCAGTGCTGCATCTACGAACGAATAATCAATTACGTTTCGAAACACTTCGATGGATTTCCATCAACTGCTAGTCCGGCAGGAATAAATCTGCTATTTTCTTCCTGCGATTTCCGTCGCTGTTGCGTCCATGAGTCAATGAAATGACTTAAAAGTTGACTTTTTTGTGCTGTGGGAATCGATGACGGGCGTGAGTAAGATGCACACATTTATTTCAGATGCACATGCGGGTATGTTGAAATGTGGAATTTACTGGCCCCTGCCGAAACATAAAGGACAGACAGACAGAGAACCGAAGCGGAATTCAACCAGCAGCTCAGTCGGGCAGCTCGCCAGAAGTCGGTAAGGGTCATGTGGTTGATGAATTAATATTCAACAACTTCAACGATCGGCTCTTTCGCAGCAAACCTCGAACGGCTGCATATTTACAGTGATAGTAATCTATAGTTAAATATTGTTGTATCGGGACGGTATGTGCGCTAGGGATGGTCAAAGCCGATGATCCGTTGTCGGTTATTGATCACTGAATTTCACACTGTTTGCTTTTTTAGTCAAAATTGCTTCTTCCATTGTATGCAGACAATCGGTTTCCACTGAAATATCCCACCGGTTCGAACATCCCCACAAGCTGCGGAAATTCCCGGTAGTGCACAGCTGGTGCTTCGAAGAGGAAAATGAAGAATAAAAATCATCAAACTCTGCGGCAAAACCAACGCGCACAGTGCAATGAAGTGAGGCATGATTTATGTGCTGATAGCGAACGAGGATAATGGAAACCTCGTTGGTCGGTTTTGTAATTAAAGGACCGTAACGAGCCAAGCCAGTCGAGCACCGATTTCCGAGACCAACACGGTGACTGTGGCTGCCAGCTCGCAGCAGTGCGTGTCTCCGCTTGGGTTCAAGTGCTCTAAATTGAAAAGGATTTTATTGCTGTTGTCGGACAGATTCTCACGATCCAAAAATGCAGCACATACAGCACTTCATTCCCCTGCAACTCTGTGTGCAAACGGGAAAATGCTGCTCCCGTAGTTGGAAAAACTTCCAGGAAAATTAAAACCACATCCATCCATCAGCGCGCGGGTATGCGCTTGCGGGAAACTGGAGAAAATCTGAAAATCAGTTGCTTTCCATTTCTGTGATTTTCCAAACGAGATTTACTCTAGCGGTACGCGCCGGTATTCGTTAGTGTTAAATGAGGCGGAAAATTGTACCGCATGAATTCGGAAGCAATGGAATCACATCTTTCGCCTCTTGGATTGGGGGAAAAATTGAAAATATACATAAATTTGTACAGAATTTGTTCTTTGAGAACATTTTTCGCCAAGTTAGTGACGATTGACATTTTTGAAGACGTGCCAAGAAGACTACGAAAAAATTCGAGTGGACCAAACGAACTTCTTGTCACCGTTATATTGTTGCAATCTGAATGGAGTGAATGGAGTTAACCGTTTCGAATGTGTTTTTCCCTATCTGGATACACTTTCTTTTTCGACGTTTAATGGCTTTAAGATTTTTTAATGAACAACATGGATCTACTTTACAATATTTCTAAGAATTACAAAGTATTACATTACCGATCAAATTATGATCTCCATTCCTCGCACAACCATCCATCAAGCCGTGACTAATGAAATTTAGACGGGTTCCATCCTCCTTGTTTTCTTTTCCTGAGTGACAACTTTCTCTATTCGCTCTCCGTGATGGCTCTTATCATTCATTCAACCAAAACGGCTGACATATGAGAATTAATTGAATTATAACGTGACGTTATTAAAGATCCATTTCGGTTCAACATTGTGTGTTGATATGGGTCAGATGAAAAAAAAACTCTGCCAGATTTGTAATGCGCCATTGATCCGTCGAACTTAAAAGTGTAAATAATGAACCCAATAATCAGTAACCCGTTCGGTCGACGGACGGCTTTGTGTTCATCATGGTCCGATTGGGAAGTCACCGAACGTCTCGTGTATACTATTCGTATGTGCGTAACTGTGGCGGTGGCCGCAGACTATCAATATGAGAAAATTGATCCCTATGTGTCACCCGCTGACCTCCACGCTGATTGCGCTCGATAGAATGCGGTGTCCAACGGAGTATTTCTAAGTCAAGCTGCCTTCTGGGACAGCGAGAGTTTGTTTGCTTTGAGGCCGCCTCGAAGTGCTACTGAACATGTAGTCATCACTACGTAATGTGCTACTTTTCACGCCTGGCCAATGGCGCAACACTTCAAAGAATAGCTCTCGATGGAATGTGATTCAGTTCATAACAAATGAAATTCCAAAATGGAAAAGGTTTCATGAACGATAACCACAGAACCTCGAGTTTAATTATACAGTCAAATTTACCCATCATCATCTTTCTTAACACATAAATGTCAGCCTAACTATGATCTAAAAGTAAATATTTCAAACAATTTTGCTGTCTCTTAGTAGTGTTAAGTTGCTAAAATCTCGTAATATTATGCCTGTCAGATCAAAAATTATTTGTATCAGACAGTAGTTGAGTTTTCGAAATAAACAACGAAATCCAATCCCATCATGTGCATGCTTTCATTTTTGCCTTTCTTCTAGAAAGGTATAGTAATAACTTGCAAAACCGAAGATATCAAAGTACCCCAAAGGGCCGAATGGCATATATCACTCGACTCGGCTCGACGAACTGAGCATTTTCTGTACATGTGTGTGTGTGTGTGTGTGTGTGTGTATGTGCGGATTTTTACTCTCACTCACTTTTTTCAGAGATGGCTGGACCGATTTTCATGAAATTAATTAAAAATGAAAGGTCTAGTTGTCCCATGAGACTCTATCAAATTTCATTATGATCGGATTTTTAGTTCAGAGGTTATGTATCAAAATGTAAAAATCACGAAACATCATTATCTCAGAAACTACTCAACCGATTTGAACAAAATTGGTTTTGAATAAACGGGCTACCTTAAAAACCCATGAGACTCTATCAAATTTCATTATGATCGGATTTTTAGTTCAGAGGTTATGTATCAAAATGTAAAAATCACGAAACATCATTATCTCAGAAACTACTCAACTGTTTTGAACAAAATTGGTTTTAGATAAACGGGCTACCTTAAAAACCCTTAACTTTTGAATTTTACAAACATTGAACATGTGGTTCAAAAGTTATGGAAATAAACGAGACTGTTTAATCTCACTCATGTTTCTCAGAGATGGCTGAACCGATTTTCATAAAATTAGGGTTAATTGGAAGGTCTAGCTGCCTCATAACATCCTATCGAATTTCATTGTAATCGGACTGTAGCTTCGTCAGTAATGTATCAAAATGTAAAAATCACGAAACTTCATTATCTCACAAACCACACAACCGATTTAAACAATATTGGTATTAAATTAACGGTCTAGTTAAGGGATAATTTAAGAATTTTTTAATGATTAGGCATGTGGTTCAAAAGTTGGGAAAAGAAACATGTTCCGGTGACTTTTCAAATTCATTCCTTTTTTCCAAAGATGGCTAAACTAATTTCAACAATCTCAGTTTCAAATGAAAGGTTTGGTTGCCATTTCATTGAATTATAATCAGACTATCATTTCAACCGTTATGTATTAAATTCTGAAAACAACGAAAGTCTATTACCTCAAAGATTACACGACTTATTTGAACATAACTATGGACTGTCTCTCAAACGTACAAATAACAAATTTCATAACAATTTGTTACGTGGTTCAAAAGTTATGGAAAGAAACGAAATTGATTGATCATGATATATTGTACTATTTGAGCGTTCCCGGTATTGCTCGTGATAACAAATCAAATTTCACATTTTATATTTCAATTATTACTTCAGATACAACCTTTATTGGATTGAATTTGGCAATTTAAGGTTGTTTTCCAGAAACCATAACTCGCAAAATCGGATTTCAAAATTAAGTATGAAGTTGATTCCCGGGCTCTAAGCATTATCCCGGTTCCTGAGAAACTCACATTGGGGAATGGAACTAGGAGGTACTATCCAAAAATTTAAAATGGCGTATGAAGTTGATTTTTGGCCTCTATGTATCATACTATTCCACAAATTCTCATATTGAATGATATTTGGTCTGTTTAGGCTGATGTTCATCAGGGAAAATTTTCCTACCACAAAAAGTTGAATCTAGAATGATTTCATGTTACTTACAAAATGTTCGGTATAGTTATGCTTTTGGCAACCAGAAATTCGTTATTTAGAGTGAAAAATAATTCCTGCAGAAATTATCAAGGTGTATTTTTTCTATTAATTGAAGTTTTCATGCAAATCTATTAAAACAAATAATAAGTTCGAAAGAGAAAGGCTGGGTCTCACCGCTAGGTGGATTAATTTTGGGCTTTTTAACCAACAATGAAGATGCTGTTGTGGCCAGGCACACGTGCGCGTGTTGTATATCATATAAAATGCAATTTTTTATTCATTTGCATAGTTAGTTGCCATGGAGAGGCTGTTGGGGTCACGCACAAATCTATGTGGTAAATTATATTTTCATTTTTGCAGTGGCGTGCACTGCACAGGTACGCTATTCCCCAGCATCCGGGCATATGCAATTATCGAAATATGATAACCTATAAAAACAAGTAAGCGTACTAGCGAAACCCTTCAATTCAAAGCATCGTATATTTTGGTTTGATTTTCTTCTCTCATTTAAGGAGAGAACTTAAATGAATGTTTGGTGCACATATGACGAAATCAACCACGCGACGCCTCTGCATTTTTCGGATCGAGTTGAGCCAACAAACAATAAAAAATGTTGTTGGGACCTCGCGCAAGCATGAGGGTTTGTCTAGTATAAAAAATAATCTAATAAACGTGTATTCAATTCTACGGTGTGAGATCTATTCAAACCAACGGTGAAGATGCTGTTGGGGCCACGCACACGTGTGCGTGTTTCATATTATAAAACATACAATTTATTTTTATTTGTCTAGTACAAAAAGTAATATAGCATAAAAAGTATATTAAGTTCTAGGATTTGAAATCTGTTTAAACCAACAGTGAAAATGCTCTTCGGGTCAAGCACACGTGTGCGTGTTTAATATCATAATATATACATTTTATTATTTACATAGATAGTTGCTATGGGAGGGCTGCTGGGGCTACGCACAAATGTGTGTGGTTTTCCTTGAAAAAAATTATATGATCATTTTTGGAACCGAGTTGAACTAAAAACAATAAAAAGGGGCCATGCACAACTGTGAAGGTTTGTCTAGTAAAAAAATAATCTAGTATAAAAAGTGTATGGAATTGTTGGATTTGACTTGTTTACATTGAATTGTTCGATTTGAATTATTTACATAGGAAATTGCTATGGGAGGGCTGTTGGGGCCACCCACAAATATGTGTGGTTTACTTGAAAGAAATTTTGTTTTTATTTTTGGGATCGAATTAAAATAAGAAAACATTAGGGATGTTGTTGGGCCACGCACAAATCTAAGGGCTTTTCTAATACAAAAATAATCTAGTATAAAAAGTGTATAAAATTCTTCCCGAGTTGAATCAACAGTAAAGATGCTGTTGGAGCCAGGCACACGTGGGCGTATTTTATATTATTGACAACTTTTACATACACTAAGGTCTTTTTTATACGAATATAACGCGGATTTCGAAATTAACGTGTTTTTTTGCGAAAATAACACTACTTTTGATTCTTTTTCGAATGAATTAAGCAGAAATTATCACATTAGCAAATGAAGTTTTTTTTTCGCGGATTTCAGAATTAGTGTTCATTATTAAGTCGCACACAAATTCAAATCTGCAAAATATTGAGTTCTACAACTATGCTTGTCCAGCCGCAGCTAGATCGCGCTTAAATTAAGATTTCAATTTTTCAATTGACCTGCTAAGTTTTCGAACACCCCATGCCTGTTGAGCTGAAAATTGCAAAGTTACGTTTTTTTTTTCATCATTCAAGACCATGTTTGCTTTCCCGAAAAGGAGATGTACATAAATGGCTCTAATAAATCGAAGGTAATATATGAAATGGTTCTCAATTTGATAACGATTTGTTCGTTGAAGTTAAGCAGCATTGTCGAGCCAGAGCAAAGCTTGAAAGCGCGCGCAAACCAGCGTCGCTTGGGCCTCAGCTGGTCACTCACAATTGACAGTGATCCCCAGCTGAGGCAGGAGTTTCAGTCCGAACATTACATTTTGATTATTGACGTAGGAATACGTCTAACCGCACTATATCGAGATACACTCTGCGGAAACTAAAACCAAGGTGTAACGTTGGAATGAAAGATTTCAAACGGTAATACTGGTATAACCACATGATGGATTGCAATAATCAATATGTCGTTGGATTGATAAAATGATGGACAATTTTGTGATTCTTCAATTTTCATTATCACTTCATTGTTAAACAGTAAAAATTGAATAAAAGTTTCAAGGTCGAATTTTTACCAACAATGTACCAATCAAATGCGAGCACGCCTGGCACAGACTTCATGAATAGACACCAACTGCCTGCTGAGATATCCTGTATAGCAGTGGCAGAAAAAAATCGACAGAATCTCCCCGTCCCCGTCCCCGTGGGACGTGCAACACAATCGAATTGCAGTTTGAATTGTCTTCTTTTTCTTCTGCTCTTGTTTCGTATAGCAGCAAATATCAGAATTCAAGATGATTTTTCGGGTGCCGCAAAATACGGTGCGCCGCCGGGGACATCAAAATGCGTTGTTTATTTTTGAACTCTACACTCTGCTTTTTTCAAATTTATTAAAATAACTGAATATAGGGTATTAAAAAGACAATAGAAAACCAAAATGCTCCGTACAGATTTTTAAATAGGTAGCTAAACGAGCTGTACTGATGATTATATTTTACTAGCTAAATGAATTTTGTCCAATATGACAATACTAGGTGCATACCGCGGTGACGGTATAGAGGAAAACCAAATTCATTTCCTTTTGATATTAGAGTTTAGTATTTGTATTTTTCAATTGAAATTTTTTTGAGTTAGCATTTGCAAGAAAATATTACTTTCCATAACCTTACTTGTAATTGAACAACGCTATGTAAACATTAATTGCTGAGGCTAATGTTGTGCATCACTCTAGCCCAATTTATTTTCGAAGATAACGGACATATAACTATCAAATATGGTATCTTCGTTGTTCAAAGAACATCTTGAAACTGATCAAATTTTTTTGATTGATTCTGTATACTGATAAAATGTTCAAATTGACCTGAATTTAATGTTAACACGTTGATAAAATTCTATGTCAATTTCAAACTTTCTATGACTATTCATTTTCTACTAAAACTGTACTTCGTTATCGATATTATATCCACGAGCTTGTAACTGCAGGAAAAAAAATTATGTGACATCTTTGCCGTTTTGTGATCGGTGAGTGAGCCAACTTCAACTAGACAAATAGACATAGAAGGAAGTTTAATTTAAACTAAATCGTATTCAATTGAATATTTTATAGAAGGTTGCCTTTTCGCGCAATAAAACAAAATTCGCTGCATTAGAATAAAAGGTATAGATCAATGGTTCAAAAACCAAATTTAGGGGGAAATTTGGGTTTAAAGCTCTATAGCAACATTTTGGGGTGACCAAAATTTTCGATGCTATCAAGTATATAACTTCTTTATTTTTGTAGATAGATTTGTATTTTTCGAACTAAATTTCTATTTTTAACAACGGCTTTTTCCCGTTAACATGCAAGTTCATTAAGCAGACAAATATACCGCATCCCGATTTTCCAAATCTGTATCATATTTCCAGTTCGCTTATTTTTCGCTCTCTCTACTTCACATACTGTCTGCTAAATGACATTTGTATTGTTCTACAATTTTATAGCTCCAATAATTTTAAGTAACTTTGTAAAAAAAGTTTTTCTCTAAAACATTGCTATAGAGCTCTAGACCCAAACTTCTCCCTAAATTTGGTTTCTGGACAATTGTGAATGTTAAAGAGAATATTCTTTCTTCTAAGTTAGAGTGCTGCAAAGAAATAATCAAAATACAGACCCCGTTCGATTTTGGCAACACGCCAGATTTTGTTCTGTTGCCAAAATCAAACCATGCCAAAAGTGAACCGTTTTTTTTTTCTTCATGACTTTTTTGACTTTTTAAGTGGTCAAAAACAACCTTAACAGTAGAACTGGCCACCAATGACCTATTTTTATTTCCAAGTCGTTTGAAGTTGTGCTTGATGAATTTGGGCTGACGACCTAGATACTTGATATTACCACCCGAACCAAAATACTTTCCTTCTGGAAGATGTTGAGCTTAAATTGGTTAAAATAAATCAAGCAAACTACAAAAGTAAAACGAGCTCAAATCAAACATAGCTTCAAAATGAAAATATAAAATTATTGTAGTCCTACGTCAACTATGCGGTCGTGTCTTGGATACCACCATCCTACTATTTTTTTTATTCTAGAAAATATAAGTTAAACACACATAACAGTCGGAAACCTGAAATATGAAAAAAATTAATATAAATTGAAAATCAATTAAAAATGAGAAAAATTATGAAAAAATACTCAAAAATTTTGTGATTAAAATTATATAGAGAAAGAGAATATTCATGATTCTACCTTCCCGCTGATCTCGCGGTACGAGGCTGGTCTAACAAGGCAGTCGTCATATGTCTGAGTCCCAGTTATGGAGAAAATCAGTAAGATCATAGCGCTAACTCCGCAGCTGTCCTATACACTGAAACCAGGGATACCAGATGTGCAGAATTGTCTGCAGAACGCAGATTTGTAGAGTTCGTGTGGAGATATTTATCGATTTGCAGATTAGAGTAACCTTTTTTGTGTAAACAGTTGGCTGCGAAGTTTGAGTCAAAAAAAAAAAGAGAACAACACGAGCCACCTCAGCTCTAATTGTGTACAAGAAAAAAAGTAGTTATGTTTTATAAAGCATATCTGAAAACAGCCATTAAAATTGCTTTGAAAAAATCACTGGAAAATTACGGCAAGCTATGAGGCAAACCAACAGAAATAGGTTAAATCTAACTTATAGAATTACAATGCAAAAAAGGAATGACAGAAAGATTTGAAGAATAAAACAATTACTTACTAATTAATTACTTATAAAAGTATTACTGATCATTAAATTGTGAGAATGGTTTGAGGACAAGACACAGTTAAGAGTGACAAAAGTGTAGGAGAAAACTCGAAGACAGTTTATGTTATTTTTTTTTTTTTTTTGAATTATGAAGCGTAAAAAACTTCAAATTCTATATTTTTATCTAAAACAGCAATTTCACTACGCCGTGGGGTATCGAACGTCTTCTGCAGTGTTTTTTTCGGCAGCTTTTCGCATAAGAATGCAGCAGAAAACCGTCCCAGCTGGTCTCGAGGTACGATGCTGGCCTAACAAGCCAGTCGTCGTAGGTTCGAGTCTCGGCTCGGGAGAGACTGTTAAGTGTCAGTAGGGTCGTAGCGCTAGCCCCGCAATTGTCCTGTACACTTGACAGTTGGCTGCGAAGTATGTGTATAATAAACACAAGGTCGAGTTCCGATACGGAATGTAGCACCAAGGCTTTGCTTTGCTTTGCAGCAGAAAACCAGCAGAAGAAAACCACTTTCGAAGACGTTCGATATTTTATTTACCGGAAACAAATTTTAATCGAACGCAGCATTCTCCGAATTATTAAAGCCATATTTAAATAATTCCTTCCGGGTAACTAATCAAACTTGCAAATATTCTCTATTGAATTCGAGCAGCTGAGCAAAATTTCATTAGAATCATCAGAATCAAAAATGACAGAATAAAATAAAAATAAAATTCTCATGTTATAGCATGAAATTACTCAAAGGGTGAACATAAATAGAAGGCGTTTTGGTTCTTATTTTTAAAAAAAATATCAGCAAACTAAAATTATTATTAAATATAAAAAAATACTGAAACATATTTACTACACCGAAGTTCTTCGAGATAAATTTGTTGAGTAATTGAATTAGAATGTTCTAAATCATGTATTGTTGAATAACTTAAGAATGGTAGAGTTTACTATAAAATATATTATTGATCTTAAAGTGATAGTGTTTGAAATGGTTATCGCAGACCTGCATGATGTATTGCGACAAATGAGTTGTTGCGGAACAGAGTGGTCTATGTGCCATCGAACATTTTTTTAGGAGAGGCAATTTTTCAAAAATTCTAAATAAAATTCTGTTCAACGAATCCATAAGAACAGAGTCTTAAACAAACGAAATTTCAACATGGTATAAATCAACTTTAAAGTTCATGTTTTTTTTTGAAATTTTTGTAATTTGCTAAGTTCAACTTTTTGAAGAGATGCGGCTTTTGTAAAACAAGAACTTATTTGAAAAAATGGTTAATAGGCCACTCTGTTCAAATATTCAGCAAGCATAAGTAAAGTCTGGCTAACAACAAGCGTCCCCTTTGCTTAACATTTTAATTTCCAGTCTTGAAAGAAAAAAAACAATTCCCCTCTTTCAACCAGGCCAGGAAATCTCGTTCTCAAACAAGCATTGAAGTGTATCGATTTTTTCACACTCTTCAATATTCAAGTTCATTCAGTCACCATTAAAATAGGGGAAAACGTTTCGCTTGGGAAGAACTCGAAACAGCATCCGCAAACGACCGACATGGAAACCAAGTTTATCACCGACTTGCTATTCGTAAGAGAGCAACTCACTGCAATCGACAGGTAAAGCGAAAGTCGAATTGAAATAAATGCGATGCGAAAACTTCGATGACGCACTGATTTAGAATCGTTAGTGATACAAATTTAACTCAGTGACAGACGGACAGTCAGACATATCTGCTTTGCTACTCAATCTTTTGAGCCATGAGCCTAACCATGGTCGCCATCAATAAACGTGACTTCATCGTACCGTCCTCGAACTGAGCAGCAATTCTTCGGTAGTCAATCATCAACACCCGCACCCATCATTCGCGCTTTGTTTCGTTCGCTCCAGGGACGTCCGTTTCCGGTTTCGGCAGAAATTGGTTGCAAGTAGGTACCAAGTTTAGAATGGAAACCGTATCGGAAAAGCACAACAACCGGACCCATTTGCACCGGAAGAAATTGTCTACTCGTCAAACCATTCGGCAAACAGATTTGCTTTGGTTTTGCTGTGTTTTTTGTTGGGCATGAATCAGTAAGGGAAAGCCGCGATGCTGTGACAGCAGGTGCGAAATGCGGTAGAGTGTGGGTAAGCAGACGCCACAAGACGGTGAGGCAATACCGGATTAGCCTAGAATGAGCACAATTTCAAAGTATGTAACAAAGTAATACGTAAGTAAGTAAGAAGGTACTTTCAACAAAATTTACACTGAGTTAACTTTATTTTTACCTGTCAAAAAGATATTGGATTGCACATACAATTTATTTAGCTCCTACTCAGTTTTTTTAACTCTTTTCTCCAAGGCAATGTAATGTGTTCTTCAACCTGTTGGAGGTGGGTGGCGCGGTTTTGAACAATAAAACTTACTAACGTGGCCGTACTTTTATAAATTAATCTGTTCTCCTATTTTACGGACTCATCGTGTATCGATCGATTCACATAAATTTGCCATTTCTTCTCGCTTGAAGCAACTGTCAGGATCACACAACTGTGTTAACGCTAGTATGCGTGTGTGTGTGTGTGTGCTTTTATTACCCGTCAATAAAAACCCCTTTCCGGTTCGCTTCGAACGGGTTTGTCTCATGGGGTTTGGGAAATGTGAAATTAACTGGATTATTTCCTACACTATGTTAGAGCTTGCTCGGACAGCAGAAGAAACACGCAGTGAATCGATTGCCATAAATTCGATATGCGTGTAATAAAAGAGGTTGGTCCCGATCGTCTTCTACCCGTTCGTTCTCGGCTCAATTTTTGGGCCATTTCGTTGCCTTCGGTACCGACCGGCTGCGTGGATGAGGGTTCATAAAGAAGGATAAACACCCGGCGAAATGATCGGAAACTATATGTACATTGCTATACAGAGATTGATGACGAACGCTTTGGTAGCGTGTTGCTTGCGGCTCCGCAGTTGGGATGTAATGAAAATTTGTTGGGTATAATTAATAAAGTTGTTTTCTTTCCATTTCCTCCTGTTGTCGTTTCAGGTAAGCAGCAACATCGGAAGTTTCTTGAGTTGGGCTTGACAGTGAAAAACGCCAGCGGCGTATTCGATTTGTTCGACCTTGAAATTGAACCCCTCTGCTTCTGTCTGTGTCCTGGGCGCGGAATATTAATCCCCCAACAACCTTGCCAGTCTGCATGTGTTACATTTAAAATCAATATCTCTCTGTGCGAAACCGTACGCGCCGACCGGAAGGGTTACTCGGGCACAAACACAGATTATATGCCGCAAAGGATGCAGCAGCAGGAATCAAATTCGGTAAGTGGAGATGGAGTGTTGCCATGGTTACACTGATTTAGGCGAGGAAGATTTGTCAGTTTAGAATGTGGAAAATATGTTTCGGTTTTAATTTTTTCTCCCAAATTATAGATAATTTATAATAAATTTATCTTTAAATTGTGCCGATTGTCGCCATGAAAAGTTACAGCGATTTCAGAGTGTTTGTTTCCTCGAGCATTTCAGTTCTGCAGAATATGATTTCAATTTTATATCATTTTGTAAATATTATTTGAACGATTTCTGTGACTCTCAACTTCCCATAACTGAAATTATATCAAGCAATATTGGATGTTTATTCTTTATTTTGTAATTCATAGTTTGTGAATCTCCTCTACCCAATTTTGTACCCTTTTCTTTTTGCTTTAATCTGGTGTTAGGTTAGTTTTTGATTTTTTTCCTCAGTCTCAGATTTGAGGTTTACTTTGGTGTTATCAATGGAAACTTTCAAGGTATTTGAAGTCACAATTAATAGAATGGTCGCTTGTTTGATAAGATTTTCACTCATAATAGTTAGTTGTGAGTTGAGGACAATTTCAATTTAGTAAGTTTTTTTTTTGCACAATGTGCCAGACCATATTGCTATGTTACTGAGTATGTTACTTAAATTCACCACCAGTGTGCAGAAAAATCTCGACAGAAGCGAAAATAAACGAAAGAAAGGGCAAACATCAACATATTCCATTTTTTCTGCTATACCATCCCAACCTTTCAATATGTAGATTTACGAGGGTGGATATTGCCCCTCTAAAGAGGATCCCCCCGAATTTAGCACAAATTGCAAACTTGTCGTCGTAATTTTTGGCTGCACAGCTTCGATTCTGTGAAAAGCAACACCGTAGGATTATCGGTAGGGTAAACAGGTGTAATACGCCCCTTCTAAGGAACATAGTCAATATTGTAGCTATGTTTATCACAAACAACAAATCTTCCATGCAGTTGGATACACTATTGAGTTGGTAATGCACTGCTATTATTTTGTTTTGTAATTACTGTTACACAAAAACGCCATAATTTTATTGAAAAATATGACTAAATCGCAAGCTTTCCAATCTACCGGGGCAAAACGCCCCAGATGCAGTATAATATGCCCCATGTAGTAGCTTAATATGCCAGCTCAGCATACGAAGTGAAACAGCGCTTGAAGTCTCAGAAGCAAACGCTAAAGCAATGAACAAATCAGCCGGGCTAGCGGTGGGGCACATTGCCCGGGAGCTGTAGTGTAGCAGAAAGCATTGAATACCTAAGCAAATTATACAATTTTTATCTTTTCTTCACTAGATACAGCTGATTAGAGATTCATTTGAGATATATAAGTACAAAAACCAGGTAATAAACTTTATATATTAGTGAAAAAACGCTACGGAAACGCTGCAAAAAATTAGATCTGAGGCAGCTCAAATCAAAATTGATTTTTGTTTATTCTTTGCTGCTAGTGACACTTATCAAACTTGCACAGAAGGTTGGTCCTATGGCCCGCTACGGATTCCCAATAGTCTCCTGTCTTATTATTTGTGTGTTTCCGAATAAATGGACTGGGGCGTTATGCCCCGGGGGGCGTTTTATACATATTTACCCTAGAGTCCGCCTAGGGTTGTTTATTGCTCCAGTGTGTATGTGTATGATTTGTATGAACAGCAGCTTAGTAAATTACATACGAGTGGGTAAAGTGCGTCTTTCGGTTCGCTGTATCTCATATTAGGCCTCAGCTTATCTCGAACGACAAAACCCATGTGGCTCGATATTCCATTCAAAAATTTATTCAAACTCCCGTCTGTTCCAGACCCACGAACAAAACATTCTAAACGTATATTGTTTCGTTTAGACTGCATCCACGCTACACTGACATATCGATATTTGTTAGTCAGTTCGTAGCTGTCCGTCAAACGCAATCACATAGATGAGAAGAATTCCACCACAAAAACAACAGCCTATATACCGTTGGTTAATGAGCGAAATACGATACTACCGCTCCAAAATGGCTGTCTAGTAGCGTGCAATGCTCCCCAGCTTCCGATGGAAAGCATACTGGCCGGATGCTGGACCCATCAGATTGTGACAGGCACGGTTATCCAAAGAGAACCTTTTGGGACGCAGACACACTGTCAGGTAGAATCATATCCTCCATTTAGGGGGGGGGAGTGTTTCCCGAATTGAATTGGGCTAAAAGCATTTGTTGTCGAGTTCCCATTCAGAGAATAAACCTTTTCACGTGCATATAAATGCATGGATGGTTGAAATGCCTAGTTGCAATATGTTCGATAAATAATCGAATTCTCTTTTGATCAATCGTGTTCTGTTTTTTCGATTCTATATATGGTTTTATCCGGGAATTGATTACATTTGAAATCTCTATATCTGAATTTTGACTTTAAATCTCTTGGTACTAATTTACGTGAATTCAAAAAGATGCAAATTTGATTGTTCAAACCATGGCGCAAGCACAGTTTTGAAAACAGTTTTTCCATTTGAATTTTATAGAAAGGTAAAGTGTATAACTTTTTGAGTTGAGAGCTTTAGACAAATACTCTTGTTGAAAACAATGTTGTTATTACTCCTAGCATAATCTCATGCCGACTAGAATCAGATAAGTTAACCAACTTTTTTAGAGATTGAGATGAGCATTCTGTGGAGGTACAATTTCACAGATTGGAAAAAAAGATGCAATCCGTTACCAGATTTTAATCGAATCAGAGAAAGTTACTCGAAACAGACATGAGCTAATTTGTTTAAGCCGTTTATTATGCAAAAATCCCAATTTTTTTTCTTTTTGAGATAAACCTATTTCTGTATTGTATGGGAGTTGGGGCAATATCGACATGTTGGTAACATTTTACGTAGATCAGACACCTACCGTAAACTGGGGTGACTTTGATCACTTTTTTGATTGTATCTCAAATATTTTCAGAATATACTGAAAACGATATTATTCGATATTTTTAAAATAAGTACTGGCATACATTGAAAAAGATTCAGTCACTACTTCAAAAGTTCAACAACATTTTTGCTGTTTTTAAATATGTTCTAAAAATTTTAGACCAATCATCATTCCGGGGTGACTTTGATCACTTCATTGTTTTAATGAATTTGGTGTAACACTTTGCTACTTTCACTTAATTGAACAGCCTTAAACGGCTTAAACGAGTTTATAAATATGGAAAGCAATTTGGGGGCCATTCACATTCTACGTGAGCAGTTTATAATGGCGAATGTAAAAGATTCATACAAAATTTTTAGAATATATATGAATTGTTATCCACTGAGAGAGAAGGTGGTCTAAAGTCATAAAAACTAGTCCACGAGGAATATGATTTATGAAATTGGCCAAATTTGCATGTTACTTCACGTCTTAGGTTTTTGCTAAAAAGAAATATGAAATACGCTGTGGAGAATATTGGGACTCAACATTGCAAAACTTGCAAAAATAACAATAAAATGTATTGTTATCATATTTGTTCATCTTAAGGACTAATCTGGGAACAAAGTAAAAAAACTTTACGTATTGCAACTTGTTGTTTTGAATCTGCTTGAACCGATTGTTTGTATGCAACAAAAATCGCCAAAAATACACTTTATTTTCAATTAATATTTTAGCAAGAAAAACACTCTTGAAATAGCAGGAAATGCATGAGTAGTAGCAATACGAACATATATCCACGCATTCAGTGAAGATTACGACAAGTCCCAAGCACTACGAGCGCTTTTTTACCACATTTTCAAAAAAGAGGTACAGTGATCAAAGTCACCCCAGTTTACGGTACCAATCATTTTCTGAGACTTTTTTACTCAATATAGGATATAATTTGACAACCACTTTTAGATATTAGCGCATTACCATTAATGCTCAGACATACTCGATATTATTTTGCTTTGTGAAATTTACTAAAACCATGCCAAAACCGGTTTCGTAGAATCACCGTTTTGAGCTCAGTTTTTGTCCGATTTAACCCTCTAGTGCCCAAATTAATTTTCAGACGGGCTTCGAAAAAATCGTTATGAAGCTTTATAAACATTTTTTAAGTTCTTATTAAAGTTTTTTAGAGGTTCAACTGAAGACCGTCTAAAAGCGGCACTGGGCACTAGAGGGTTAAGATCTGTTTTTTTTAAGATGGGTTAGGAGATGCTAATATGCGAACAAACTCTTAGAATATCGATATTTGGTCCTAAAACAAAATGGCGTCGAAAAAAGCATCGAAAATTTCCGATTACTCAAAAATTCAAAATAGTGCAATTGTTGCCTCTTGATTAGAAATATGTTCAACCTCGGGGGAACTTATTTTCACATCAAACTTTATCAAAAAATCATACATAAAAGACAAGGCAAAAAAATGTCGCACTGTGTTATAGCTTCGAAAGCATGATTCGAAAGCATGAGCATGAAATAAATTAAAACATGATTTTTAAAAAAAATTAGTTGAGGATTCCAAAAAATTTCAATTTTGAGTGACAGTGTTGCCAGATATGTTGTTTTTGCATTTGAGTTATTGCATTTGCATTGAGTTATTGCATTTCTTATTATTATTCTGCTAATATCTTCAAAATTGGCATGATTATGGACATTCTGAGTAACGCAATTTGAAAAAAAATATTCAAGAAATCCAAATAATAACAATTTTGCCTGGCAGTGTTGCCAGATATGTTATCATTAAAGTTGAAAAATTGAATTTCAAATGCAATATGATAAAGTTAATAGGTATATCTAAGTGTTGTCTCATCGCTAGAAAAAAATTATGTAATTTGATTGTGACATCAACAGAGAACGGTTGAAAAGAATGCAAAAAGTTCGGGACCTTGGCGTCACTATTTCGATTCGTTATTAAGGTTACTAAAGATATCAATGATCAAGTGCAATTTCCCCCTTTCGAAATGTAATCCGATTCTCTATGTTTTTATGTACCGAATTGAATATTAATTAGGCCCTGATGAAGCTCTCAGCCAACCGGACCGAAACGTTGGTGGTAACCCCATAAAGATCAGCGCTGTTTGTTATTGAGACTGCTAGACCGAATCTAAATCAAATTAATTGTCTTGACTACCAAATCTTGTTTAGATAACTGTTGTTACATACAAGTTCATTAAGACAACATCTCGGATGGTACAAATACAAATACAAATACAAATACAAATACAAATACAAATACAAATACAAATACAAATACAAATACAAATACAAATACACATACAAATACAAATACAAATACAAATACAAATACAAATACAAATACAAATACAAATACAAATACAAATACAAATACAAATACAAATACAAATACAAATACAAATACAAATACAAATACAAATACAAATACAAATACAAATACAAATACAAATACAAATACAAATACAAACACAAATACAAATACAAATACAAATACAAATACAAATACAAATACAAATACAAATACAAATACAAATACAAATACAAATACAAATACAAATACAAATACAAATACAAATACAAATACAAATACAAATACAAATACAAATACAAATACAAATACAAATACAAATACAAATACAAATACAAATACAAATACAAATACAAATACAAATACAAATACAAATACAAATACAAATACAAATACAAATACAAATACAAATACAAATACAAATACAAATACAAATACAAATACAAATACAAATACAAATACAAATACAAATACAAATACAAATACAAATACAAATACAAATACAAATACAAATACAAATACAAATACAAATACAAATACAAATACAAATACAAATACAAATACAAATACAAATACAAATACAAATACAAATACAAATACAAATACAAATACAAATACAAATACAAATACAAATACAAATACAAATACAAATACAAATACAAATACAAATACAAATACAAATACAAATACAAATACAAATACAAATACAAATACAAATACAAATACAAATACAAATACAAATACAAATACAAATACAAATACAAATACAAATACAAATACAAATACAAATACAAATACAAATACAAATACAAATACAAATACAAATACAAATACAAATACAAATACAAATACAAATACAAATACAAATACAAATACAAATACAAATACAAATACAAATACAAATACAAATACAAATACAAATACAAATACAAATACAAATACAAATACAAATACAAATACAAATACAAATACAAATACAAATACAAATACAAATACAAATACAAATACAAATACAAATACAAATACAAATACAAATACAAATACAAATACAAATACAAATACAAATACAAATACAAATACAAATACAAATACAAATACAAATACAAATACAAATACAAATACAAATACAAATACAAATACAAATACAAATACAAATACAAATACAAATACAAATACAAATACAAATACAAATACAAATACAAATACAAATACAAATACAAATACAAATACAAATACAAATACAAATACAAATACAAATACAAATACAAATACAAATACAAATACAAATACAAATACAAATACAAATACAAATACAAATACAAATACAAATACAAATACAAATACAAATACAAATACAAATACAAATACAAATACAAATACAAATACAAATACAAATACAAATACAAATACAAATACAAATACAAATACAAATACAAATACAAATACAAATACAAATACAAATACAAATACAAATACAAATACAAATACAAATACAAATACAAATACAAATACAAATACAAATACAAATACAAATACAAATACAAATACAAATACAAATACAAATACAAATACAAATACAAATACAGATACAAATACAAATACAAATACAAATACAAAAACAAATACGAATACGAATACGAATACGAATACGAATACGAATACGAATTTCGAATACGAATACAAATACAAATACAAATACAAATACAAACACAAACACAAACAGAAATACAAACACAAATACAAATACAAATACAAATACAAATACAAATACAAATACAAATACAAATACAAATACAAATACAAATACAAATACAAATACAAACACAAACACAAACACAAACAGGAATACAAACACAAATTCAAATACAAATACTAGTACAAGTACAAGTACATGTTCAAGTACATTTACAAGTGCAAGTACAAGTACAAGTACAAGTACGAGTACAAGTACAAACATAAATACAAGTACGAATTATAAGTAATTTTTTGAGCGTCTTAGTAGAATGGAATTAAATATTGAGAATAGGTTATGTTTCCATGCAATTTTACTACAAATTGTAGTAGAATTAAATGGAAACATAACCTCTTCTCAATATTTTAAAATGCTTTTTTGGAAAGGTATTGATGATTACATTTTTAGGGCCACATATTTTTAGGGACAAAACGGTTTGTTTGGTTGGTCCTCAGCAAAATTGTAAATAATAATTTTGTCTTTCCGGAAGATATATACACTATAGACAAAATAATTATTTTTTGAAAGGAAGTTAAACGAAAACTTTGAATTATTATCTCAAAAAGCGCTTTTCTAAAATATCTATTTATTTTTTATAAAAACTACAGAAGATAACCTGAACAATAAAACCAGTCCGATCGTGGAGAAATCAGGAAAAAAATTCGGACCGGTTTCATTGTTTAAGTAACCTTTTGTAGTTTTTATAAAAATGTAGATTTTTAAAAAATGAGCTTTTTTAGATAATTAATTTTCAATTTTTCTTCCCTCAGAAATTTGAATTGATTTCGGGTTAGAAGACAAAGCGATAGTTTTTCGATTGAATGCGGAACATTATGCGGTGATCAAACTACCACCGAAAATACGGATGATAAAATTGGGAATGATGAGAGATTTTCACCGGAAATATATGCTGAAGTCTGAGACAGTGCAGGTGCGAGAATAATATGAAGCGGACGTCTACCGAAAACACAACAAGCAACGGGCATCGCCATGACCTCAGTATTTTGGAGTGCGGATGGACTTTTGCTCATGATGGTGAAAAGCGCTTTGTGATCGAGAGGGTGATGAAAATTGTGATTAATAGTGATGTCCACAAC
Organism: Wyeomyia smithii; assembly: GCF_029784165.1. NCBI lineage: Eukaryota > Metazoa > Arthropoda > Insecta > Diptera > Culicidae > Wyeomyia > Wyeomyia smithii. The sequence continues at coordinate 59,009,377 of NC_073695.1, read as the reverse complement.
TTCTATATTTATTACAACTGACTTTCATCTTTTATGTTATATATAAGTAAATTCGTTGGTTGGAACAAGACTGCCACCCAACTAGCGAATCGTGTTCGTTAGTTGGATGAACTGACAACTGGGCAAATTTTTCAAAGGGGAGCGCTGATCGTTTATTTTCTTCCTGCTTTGATAAGTTTTTCTAATTTAATTGCGGAAACTATGGCAAAGAAAATGAACTTTGCTCATCTGTCTTGCTACTGTAGTAAATATTTTATGTATTTGGTCATTACTCTTCCATACAAAAAATCCAACGAGAAGCCAAATGATGAAGCACAAGCACATCACTCTACTTCTTGCTTAAAAAATGGAGGATCGCTACGCTGGATATTTCCGGTGAAGGCGTTGAAGAAATAAAAGAACAAACAACCGAACAATAAACCTTTAAATTACACACAAAATGTTGTAAATGTATAACATGTGCTTTTCAAATTACACGATTGATTATGCCAGAAGTGTCCAGCTAATAGCGCTGAGAAACAAACTTATCAATGCTGAATGGATTAAGCGTAATAATTAAACATGTTTACAAATTTTTTGGAACAAAATTATTTTAGTAATATTTTTTTCACTTTTCGGACCCCTGAAATGCATTGCAGCGAACACCCAACTAACGAACCCCCAACTAACGAACACCCAACGAGCGAATCATCACTGTTGTAATTTTTCCACATTTTCGAAATCTTATCACGCCGTTACTTAAGTTATTTCGACAGAATGGCCAAACCTCGATACTTTTAGATCCGTTTGGAAGATATTTTTCAATACTTTTTTAAATGATAATAGCCAAAACTGCGTCAGTCAGAGTTGCCAGATATATTGTTTTTGCATTTGAAAAATGAAATTGTATTATTCGGCAAAAGAAATTTTACATAAAAAACACTTGTCACCCCGAGGTATTATTAGCAAAACTGGAGTTAGTAAGTTTCTTAAGAATGCTGTAACTCGAGTTTTTTTTATTAATACCTCTACATAATAGGTGTTTTCCAGTAAAATGTACTCAGCAACACGAATTGTCGAATTTTAAAATCAAAATATACTTATTGGCCGAAGAATGTAATTTAATTGTTTTACTGTAAAAATAACATATCTGGCAACACGGCTGGTCAAAATTTGTTATTTTTCTTAATAAATAATTTTTCTTTAATAATCAAAGCAGTTTCAGAGATATTAGCAGGATAATGATAAGAGATGCTATAACTCGAGTTTTGTCAATAATACCTTGGGGTGATAAATGTTTTTTATGTAAAAATTTTTCAGGAACACGATGGAATTGTTTAATTTGAAATCAAAATATAATCATTTGCCGAAAAATACAATTTCATTTTTCAAATGCAAAAACAATATATCTGGCAACACAATCACTCAACATTGATACTTTTGTTGAATCCTCAACTAATTTTCCTCAAAATCCATGTATCAATTTATTTCTAGACATCATGCTTTTGAATCTATAATTAAGATTAAACAAGACTTTTTCACGAAAAATTGCATTTTTTTAAAGGGGTGAGTCTCACGGGGCGAGGAGAGGACCGATCGGCACCAAAATTGGGATTTTTGCATAATGACCTTAAATCAACCATTCCATAAAATTTGAGCCAAATCTGAAGAGGTCGGTGACACGTTTGTCTCTTTTTTGTACACTTGAGATGGAATGACCCATATGTAAATATGAAATTTAGCAGCACGGTTGATCTTCATGATACTGTTTCTTTTTCTTTCTGAATTGTATCGGATTGTGAAATGGCCAAATATCACCCCACAGAGGCGCAGCGAGAAAATTTGAGGACGGGGGTGGTTGATAACAACTGTGAATTTTAAGAATATTGAAGAAAGAATAACCTAAATCAATAACTAACATGTAGGCGGAATTAAAAGAAAAAACCAGTGGTTTGGCACGCTCACAACACTCATTCTCAATACGAGTTGCGTTATAGTAGAAATATGCGTGCGGGATAGTATTGAAGAATAGGAGAGAACGACGTAAGAGATGGAGTGTTTTCATGCTATCTTTGGCGACACCGCTTACCGAGCAACGCGCATGCTGTTTGAATAAACCGTTGGATAATTCGTTCAATACTCAATTAGAGAACAACATTCGAGTTGTTGTTTTTTGCATGCCATAAACTGCAGGGTGTCAAATGGAAATCGACTTTGGATTTTTTGTTTAGTGGTAGGTATCAAAGGTTTCATCTTCTCGAATAAAGTCCACATGAAAATTCCAGCTCAATAGTGCAGCAGCCTCCTTCCAAGAACCAGGTACAGTCACCAAATTCCATTCCCACAGGCAGACAGGCATTCGAAGCAGCATTCTATTGTGTAGTTTAAAAAACGTTATTTTCTCGATATTCTTTCGCCGGGATAAACAAATGATACTAGACACCTTGTTTCAAGAGAGAGAAACTAACAAGCATGGTAGCGAAATAAGTAGCCGACAATAAAAGAGTAGTGATAAAATTTATTTTCTTGGTAACTATAGGTGATAAAAACAAAGCCAAACATTAAATAGCTAGAGGATGACAAAAAAAAAAAATAGAAAAAGAGAATTATTTTTCTCCAGGATTTGAGAAGATTAGATTTAAACATGATTTGTTTAAACAAATCAATCTAGCAAACGACTTGATTCTGGCCGGTCTTTATTTTTTTCGTACTTGCGCGGACTTATGTATCACAGGTGTCTGGAAAGGTTTTGAAGATCAACAACTCCCGTAAGTCGTGCCTCAAAGTTTCACTTTTTTGACCTATGAAAAAAAGTTTGAAATGTCCGATATCGAATTTTTTATGCCACATGTTTTTAAAATACTTGAATCGTCGAGATCTGGTGTTGTCTCCATTTTTTTTAAGAATCGACAGCGAGAAGCACGAAAGTTTACTTGCTAGACGACTTTCCAACAAAGTTATTTTCTTTAAATGGTTTTGAAACGAAGCAGTTTTATGCATTTCTAAGATACTTGGTTTCAACAAAATCGATTTAGACAATTTCATATTGAAAATTTCTGTGCATTTTTGCATCACTTTTACTCCCAGAAGCTCGTGCCGGATCCTTGTTTTTATGAGTATTTTATAACAAGTTCTGAAGGGCTGCGACCACCTGCGACTAAGGGATTTGGAATGTTTAGAAAATTGTTAGCCCTCTAGGAAAACACAAAATCAAAAATAAAGGGTGACAATATTTTTAATAATTTTAAGACTGGGCATCTTAATAGGCACATAAAAAAACGAGTCCATTTCTTCTGGCTGGTAACCAATCTGTTCCATTTTGTGAAAAATTGAAAATATGTGCAATTTGTTGAAAACGAATATATGATCAACTACTTTTGGCCTGAAACGAAAAAGGTGATTAAAATGTGGTCGGTATCTTGTACCGTTTTTGAGTAATGGAGTTTTTGAGTAATTTTGAGTTTTTTACGCGGTTTTTTTACGCGGTTTTTTTACGCGGATTCCGGAATTTACGCGGATTCCGGAATTTACGCGGTTTCTTCACGCGGCTTTTTTTACGCGGCACGTATCCCCCGCGTAAAAAGCGACTTTAGTGTATATACATATTCTACCGATTCTTGACCGATATTCACTAAACTTAGCTTATATGTTCATTACAAATTAGAAAAAGCGTATGAGAAATGGGAGGGCAGTCACTGAAAGGGAGGGAGGACCTGAACTCCAAAGTCCATGTATAATATCTGCTTCTCATACAATAAATACACACCTTTATCAAAATTTGACCACCGAATGATCTTAAGCAACTTGTTTTGATTATAATAAGTAGAAAAAGTACCGAAAGTGTTCAAAAAATGATGAAAACATTCTTATCCGCTTGCTCGTACGAAAATGTCCTATTGTTGAGTATGGCCCACAGGTCGGAAATGAACCCCTTACGCCATTATGAAACCCAACATTGCAACTCCTGATTTCATAAATACAGCCTTAAATGGTCAAATATCATCCAATATGAATATTTTTGGAACACTATTGAAACAGCACAGCACATAAAGTTAAAATAGCGTCAAGAATATAAAACAGCGTGCATAATCCAACGTTGTCGGAAAAATCCATTTTCATGCCATAAAAGCCCCCTTCAATGTTTGCTTTCTTTTTTTTTTTTTGTTCGAAAATACCGGCAATGTCAAGTGCCAACCCGTAGGCAACGATGTCGTGCACCCGCTGCAAAATCAACATCAATTCCCCAGAGTGAGCTGCATCCACCTAATCCTACCACAGCCTCTTGCAGGCTGCAGGGTGAAACGCCCAAAGCGGGACCGCGTTTGACTGCATCAATTTTCCCCACCCACTTAAAACCATCGTTATGATCATCATCATCATTGTCATCGCGACCAGGCCGTGCGTTGTCATCGGTTTCATCAAACGGCGGCTCCTGTCACCGTTGTCGATAGTGATCCTGATGCTGCATACTGCTACCGTCGTCGCGACGGCCTGGCGGATATTGTTGCAGATTATTAGTGTACACATATCGTCGGTTTCGTGCAACACTGGCACAACTCAAAAATCATAGTTTCGAGAAAAACGCGTTTGAAAATTTATTTTTCGATTTTCAAGAACACTTTGAAGCTTAAGATTACCAATTCTCATTTAACGCTTTTAGGTCTATTATGCACATATTATGAGCACGTTGTCCAACTTAAAACCTTATTTTTACTAACTTTATGGAGAAATTTCGATTTGTGCAGCAAAGGCACTTCTACTCATAACTCTGGATTTTTTGGGAATTTTGAAATAGGGTTTCGTGGGATGAAACTTAACTAGATTTCGCATCGTTTGCCATCAAAAACTCAAAAATGCAAAATTTTGAGTTGTGCCAGTGTTGCACGAAGCCGACGATATCGCTGGCGTGGATGCTATGGAACTGTTTTCATTTTTTTATTGTTTCCTCCACTACATAGCTCTATTACCATAGGAATGATTTACTTGAGTGCCAACTCGTTAAGATAGAATGCAATCTCGCACTAGTGTCGTGATTGTTCGATGAATGTTTTCCACTTCACACAGTTGATTGTTGTTCGCGTATGTTGTTCTGGTGTGCAATAACAAACGGTTGTTGTCATGCAAATAATTGTGTTTTACTCCTGTTCAATCAATATGGAGTTGATGCGAACTTAAATTGCAGTTAATATACGGAAAGCGGCACCTTCGAAATGAATCCATATTTATGTTCACCCTCCGAAGGCGACAAAAACATTAACTTTTTTCACTGTGTCCTACTTCAAAACCAAAAGCCGCATAATCGAAAGCATTGAATTAATTGGTTTTCTTTTTTATTGCACCACCCGCACCGTTCGTGGTATGCCCGGCAGCGGAAGCTTTTAATTTTCTTTTATGTGTTTTTCGCAGAATTATCTGGATCAAGGTAGCAATTGCGGTCACTAGGACCAAACATAGCGTCGCGAGACACAAAACCACATCAACCAGATGTCGCTGCCAGAAGTTTAACCTCAGCGCTCCGGTTCGCAGATTCGCAATTCCACCATCGTTCCTGAGCACATACTCGATGTAGTACACAGCTTTATCCAGTGGTTTCATGGAATGTTCCCGGAAATGAGCTGAAGCCTTCAAAGCATTCTCTCGGAATCTTCAAAAAAAAAAAGTTATCAAATACAGTAGTGTCACAAAGAACACAACTTACGAGCTGTCCTCCAAGATCTGTTTGATCGAACTCAGCACAATTTCTTCGGTTATGTTTTGATAGTCCAACTTCAAGCCATACCCAGCTTGGACGGCTCTATCCACCAGAACTTCCTGCTCACCTGCCAACGGCAGACCCAGAATCGGTTTACCATAGTACACCGACTCCATCATTCCCAGTAGTCCTCCGTGAGTGATCAGCAAGCGTACATTCGGATGAGCAAGCAACTCCTGTTGGGGCATCCACGGTCCAATAATGACGTTCGTCGTTTGATTGTCAAGCGTAGCATTCTCCCACTTCCACAGAATCAGTGTTCCCGATAGCTGCGAGAAAGCTCCGGTGAATGCTTTGCGAACGTTAGCCGGCAAATCTGCGGACTTAGTGTTCGCTCCCAAACTGAAAACCACGACACCTTTTTTGGCAGCTTCGACCCAGTTTACTACATCCTAGAACAAAAAAGTTTCATTGCGTACAAGACACCGCTAATTGAACCAACCTCCGACAGTCCACTATCGTTGAACTTCCGCAGATGAAGACCTCCGACTTCGATCATACTGGGAACCAAAGGACGCGGATGGTTGATCACTGGATGCGTGTTAACCATAACCAAGCTGACGTTGTGGATAAGATCCAAAAGAGGTGGCAGGTTCTTTCTGCCAAAATGTCGTTGATAAACCGCTTCCTGTGATGGTAGATAGAAGAACTTATAATTGAACTGCTCCGAAAGGGAAACGATCGTGTTCCAGAAGCGCTGAACGAAGGTCATTTGATCGGAATATCCGAGTTCACTGATAGGGTTGTAGGACGGATTATGTGGGTTTGCAACCATTTCATTGGTAAACTTATTCGTCGCGGTTGAGCTGTAAACGATGGCCGGAATGCCGTAGTGGAATGCCAAACTACAAAAAAGAAAGTCAATGAACTTGTGCTGCGGGCATTAACCTTTGAGTGAGCTCCTACCCCAGTAGACTGTCTGTCGGCACTTGATCCAATATTAGCAGATCAAATGTCGCATCCGATTTCATCAACTCCTGAACCTTTGGATGTCCAAGCGTGTAGTCAGCCATAGCCGCTGTACCATAGATTAGGTTATTTTTCCCGTACAGACTCGACCTATCCCATTTTGTGAAGATGTTTGCATTTATGCCGTAATCTGTAGATAGATGACGGCAACAGCAACGATCAGAATACGTACTCTATTAGTACTCAAAACAGTTGATAAGAAAATTATACCATTCGGAGCGCTACACGTACCTTCGAGGTGGGCGAACATGCCGGTCAGCTTGATTTGCTTGATGTTTTCACTGTCGTACTGAAGCTCGAACGGACTTATCACCGTTATCTACGGTACACAAATAGAAGAAAGTAGGAACTTACACTTGCTAAATACTACGGTTTACTCGTTTCACCTCATGACCACGCGACGCTAGCTCTTCAAACAGCACCTGTCCGAACAGATAGTTCGTCTTGCTCGTACTCGGAAACACCGCCAAAATCTTGGACCCATCACTAACGCGCACGCTACCAAACCCCACACAAAGTACTGAAAATAAAAGCGCCGGGATAGAAAGAGCTGCCTTCATTTTAAGTAGTGTTCTCTCAGCAGATTAATTTTGATGACTGGTGCCACTCGGTGCCAGGAGGTTAATAAGTACGGGGCAGTATGGCAAACCGTACCAGAATGATAAGAGCACCGCGTCACTGATAAATATTTCCGTCTGCTCGATAAAGTGCTCGATGTTGTGATCCAACAAATAGCGGCTCACCACGTTCTCTTCAATAGAGAGCCATTAAGTGAACTGAATTGTTTGGAAAAAAAACGATAAAAAAAAATTTGTATGTACTCCAGACAATTCTAAAATCAGGTTCGCAACGTTTTGCTTAGATGATATACGAGTGAAGGATATCGTTTTTAAATAATAATAATATTAAAATTGATCGATGAAGTAGAATGAAATAGTCGTCAAGAATTCACCTCAGATTTTCTTACAGAAATTTTATTTTCTAATTCATTAACACTTGCGTACCCGACCCCTCCTGAGCCAAAAAAATGAAAATTCTTTTACCTGCCATTCCGCAAAATTTGCACCGATTTTGATCGAACCTTTTTGAAAAAATCACAAATTTATCATAGTTTTTGGGACAGTGAGGCACATTCCAAAATCATTTTCAGAATTTTATTCTGAATCCTTTGAAGCGTTTTCTTCCTTGTTGAACAGCAACTTGACCAGATCGGTACAGCATAAAGCATTGCTGGTCTAAAAATTTGTTTGTAAATCAAAAGTTTGTTCTTTAAACAAAGTTTAAAATTCCTGTTAATGAGAGGAAACATGTCGTATATTTGATGCACTTGGCTTGTATACTCTCAATATGCTCTTTGAAAATAAGTTTTTTATCGTAAATTAGTACCAAGTACTTAACCTTGTCAGACCAACTCAAAATAACCCCATTCATCTTGACAACGTGATTATTGTTTGGTTTGAGGAAAGAAGCCCTAGTCTTATGGGAAAAAATTATCATTTGAGATTTAGAAGCATTGGGAGAGATTTTCCACTTTTGCAAGTAGGAAGAAAAAATATCTAAACTTTTCTGCAATCGACTGCATATGACACGAAGACTTTTTCCTTTTAAGGAAATGCTTGTGTCATCGCAGAACAATGACTTTGTGCATCCTGGAGGCAAATCAGGAAGATCTGAAGTGAATATGTTGTACAGGACTGAGCTCAAGACTGAACCTTGAGGCACACCTGCTCTGACAGGAAATCTATCTGATTTTGAATTCTGATAGACAACCTGCAGAGTTCGATCAGTAAGATAATTTTTCAAAAAAATTAAAAGTTTGCAATTTCGCAATCTAACCTTTATGTCAAACACTGTCGAATGCTTTTTCTATGTCTAAAAGAGCAGCTTCAGTGGAATAACCTTCAGATTTGTTAGCTCGTATCATATTAGTAACTCTGAGCAATTGATGAGTAGTGGAATGCCTATGGCGAAATCCAAACTGTTCATCTGCAAAAATTGAAATTTCGTTGATGTGTGATTCGGTTAAGAATAATTCTCTCGAACAGTTTACTTTTTGAAGAAAGCAAACTGATTGGTCGATAACTGCTGGATTCTTATCCGGTTTTAAAATTGGAGTAATTTTGGCATTTTTCCTTAATTTGGGAAAATATGCGTTTTTGAAGCAGCAATTGAAAATTTTTATTAAAAATTCCATTGTGCTCTCAGGGAGATGTTTGATTAATATGTTAAAGATTCCATCGTCACCAGGTGCTGTCATATTTTTGAAATTTTTAATAATTGATTCAATCTCATTCAAGTTAGTTTCCATTATTTCGGTAACTAAAAAATTCTGGGAAGAAATTAAATCAAATTGACGTGTGACTTCATTTTCAATTGGACTCACAAAATTCAAATTTGAGTTATGAACGCTCTCAAACTGCTGAGCAAGTCTTTGAGCCTTTTGTTCATTGGATACAAGAAAACGTGCACCATCTTTTGAAACTGGAATAGGCTTTGAAGGTTTCTTAAGAATCTTCGACAGCTTCCAAAAGGGTTTTGAATATGGTTTCAATTTTTCAACTTTAGTCTCAAAATTTTGATTTCTCGGAAGAGTAAATCCATGTTTCATCTCTTTCTGTAAATCTTTATAAATAATTTTAAAAACAGGGTCAACGTTCTGATATTGACGTCTGCGGACATTTTTCAAACGAATTAGAAGTTGAAGTTTTTAGTCAATTATTGGTGAATCAAATTTCACTTGAGCCGTTGGAACAGAATAATTCCTGACATCAACAATTGCACATTTTAATGCTTCCAAAGCGGAATCAATATTCACTTCGTTTTGCAAATCAAGCTCATTATTGAAATTTCTCTCAATATGAGTTTTGTAACTTTCCCAATTAGCCTTGTTATAATTAAAAACAGAGCTCATAGGGTTTAAAACTGATTCATGGGATAAAGAAAAAGTTATTGGAAGATGGTCAAAATCAAATCAGCATGTGTGATCAATTCACTACATACATGACTTTGATCTGTTAGTACCAAATCGATTGTTGATGGATTTCTTACAGAAGAGAAACATGTAGGACTATTCGGAGACAAAACAGAATAGTATCCTGAGGAACAGTCATTGAATAAAATTTTGCCATTGTAATTACTTTGAAAATTATTCCATGATCGATGTTTAGCGTTAAAATCGCCGATTATAAAAAATTTTGAACGATTTCTGGTGATTTTCTGTAAATCACCTTTGAAAAAATGTTTGTGCTCGCGTATGCATTGGAATGGTAAATATGCTGCGGCAATAAATGAATTCCCAAGTTGAGTTTGAACTTCAATTCCCAAAGTTTCAATAACTTTCGTCTCAAGATGGGGAAGAGCACGATGTTTGATTCGGCGAAAAATAACAATTGCAACGCCACCGTCGGAACCCTGAATCCTATCATATCTATGAACCACGTAATTGGAATCATATTTTAATTTGATGTAAGGTTTCAAAGATGTTTCAGTAATAATTGCAATGTGCACATTTTTTACTGTGAGAAAATTCAAAAGCTCATTCTCATTGGCCTTCAATGAGCAAGCATTCCAATTTAAAATTGTGATTGTTTTATATAAATTCATTGCTAAATTTTAAATTAGAAACAATTTGAATTGTAAAATTTATTCCAATTTGAATAGCTTCAAACATGGATTTTGCCTGCAACATGGCGTTCATAACATCGAACATTGCCTGTTGCAGAAAAGAAAGTTCACCTGCCGTAATAGGCCCCAAACTGTTGACATTAGAAAAAATATTTTCGGTAGCAATATTAGCTGGGGTAATAGGTGTACACTAAGGTCGCTTTTCACGCGGCTTTTTAACGCGGATTCCGGAATTTACGCGGTTTTTTTTTTGCTCGGATTTCGGTTTATCTTCACTAGGATTGCAAAATTGCGGAATTTAAGCGGTTTTTTACGCGTTTTTTTTACGCGGCACGTATCCCCACGTAAAAAGCGACTTTAGTGTATTCTTATTTTCTACCGTGTTTCGCTTACCTTCCATATTAACGGTCTTTTTCGAACCACCAGCATTAGGTGGAATAATGTTCGAACTACCTGTTACCTGTGCATACGTTAAACGGGTATGCAAAGGAGTAGAAAAATTGGCTGGTACAGCGGGACTTGGAGAATTTTGTTTGAAGTTTGTTTTGATTGGGAAATTGAATTTTGTTTACCTTTGCTTGCCTTAACAATGGCTAAACGGACAGGGAATTTCGAAACTTTGACATATGGTTGCCGTTACAATTGGCGTACGGAAGTTTTTACTCTCTTTCACAGGACAGAGTTTCCACAATAAAGGAATTTTTGGTCCATGTTACAGAAATTAGATCCATGGCCATATCGTTGGCAAGTACGGCATTGAGTGATATGCTTTTCACCTTCGCCAAACTTCCTATAAATTTCCCACTTCACACGCACATTATATAAAGCATGTGCTTTTTAAAAAAAATTTAAGTTGTTAACCTCACTACGGTTAAAATGAATTAAATAGTTCTCAAGAGAAACTCCAGTTCGCTGACTGTTTTCACCTTGTGATTGTTGTTTCATAAGAACTACTTGGGTAGGGGCTATGCCAAGTAATTCTGTCAAGTAATTTTGATCTCATCAACGGTTTGATCGTTGGTGAGACCTTTCTAGACAACCTTAAACGGCTTGGCGTTCTTGGTGTCGTAGGTAAAAAATTTGTACATCTTGTCAATTAAATACTGAACAAGACCCTTTATTGAGTCGGCTAATAAGCGGCATTCACCTCTACGGCCAATTTGATAGGTAACTTTAACGTCAGAAACAAACGTTGAAAGTTCCTTTTTCAAAATATTAAATTCAGAAGAAATAGTTACCACAATAGGTGGAGCTTTCTCCTTTTTTAAAGAAATAACCTTTTTTTTATAGTATCATTACTAATAACTTCCATTTCACCGGCTTCTTGCTCAGGCAAAATATCAAACATGTTATCACTGCAGACACTCGAATTGTCCGAGAGAGAATGCTCTCTCTTTCTTCTCGTAGTGATACGCGGTTTCTTTTTTCGCTCTGTCATTTCAGGTGATACGAAAAAAGTTAAAACAAATGTTAAATTCAATAGTAGGTAGTCTTGAGAAAGACTGATGAGAAATTACTTTCAGGTAGTCTTTAAAAGATACACTGACAAAACACAAACTTTGAAGCTATAGGCAGTCAAAGACCAGTCCACAAGCAACCGAAAACACGTCTGATATGTTAGACAGTTCAAGACGCACTCTTACGCTGTCCTATTATTAGTTGTTCCGTTCGATGGCACATGCTCTGGCTTATATGATAACATTGAAAAATGTCCTGATTCGTGAAGAGCTTCACGGCATTCGAGCTCTTTCAGAAAGATAGAACAAAATTGTGGCTAGCGATGAGCAAGTTGATTTTTTAAACAAAAATAACAGCGGAAACTTAGTTGTGTATCTAATAAAATAAAGTGCGGAATACAGCAAACACCCATACAGTAACGAAATAGATAAAAAAGTCATGATTGCAGTGTTTCATCCATAAAAAGGTAAAAAACTCTACCTGTTAGAAAAAGCCTAAGTCCATACCGTAAAAAAAATCCATATGAATCCACAGGGCATGACGCAAATTCGATTGACGTAAAAAGCACGCATCAATTACGACATTAGCGTATATTCCTAAATCTGAGTGAAGGAAACTGAACTATCAGTAATAAAATTTAACTAAGACTTGCTGATTGACGGCTGCATTTTTGAGAATTTCGGTCGAGGAGTGGAGAAAAAAACAAAAAATTAGGGAAAAAACAATTAAAGGGCAAGGAATTTTGCATTGGAAATGCACTTGACATTTAGGATAAGCACATTGAAAAAAAGCTCAATGAAATCTCGCGTAACGTTTCAAAAGGAAAAACAATATATCGATAACGAATTCTCTCAACTAATCTAGTTGATCGAGACCGCTATTAGCCCTCCAGGCTAGCGTGCGATATTGTTTTTGATTATTTGAACTATTGTACTTTTGAGAATTGTCAAGCCTTGTTAAACCGCATATTTTGAGCTCTAATTGGTCTCTTGATGCTTGTTTGCCCTAACACGGTCGACAAAGTATTATACGCAGATAACCGGGAATGCACTCTAAGGGTTATGTAAGAGCCTGCTTCTATTGAATTCAATTAGTTCACTAGCGGATGGTCACTAGGACGGTCCTAACTAAGCAGCAGTGGGTAGCAACAGCGAGAACCAGGTAGTAGCGTCAGCAGTAGGTCAAATTTTCAGTGCGCAAAAAAAAACTTCCACTGTGTTATCAGAAGAGTGCCTGATTCTCACTGTCAAAAATAACACTAAACAACAAATTGTCCTTTTGCGGATAAATTACCCAGAGCTGTTCGTTGCAACACTTGCATTGTGGCATCCATGTAGGATCCCAAATTCAATTTTTCCATTTTTTGAAATAAAATTACGTCCTACGGCAACATATATAGTGGTACAAATTGAAAAACTGAAAACATTGAGAGCGTCACGAAAATTTTCCACTTCAAATGGTTAAAACTCAGCCAATTTCTAACGGTTTTTTTATTCTTATAGCAATGGCTTTCCAAGCTATGCGGCTACCAAAATGCGGAAAATTGTGATTTCGTGATACTAACTATTGTTCGAGCGTCAAACCAAGCGAAGCGTTGCGCGTATAAGAAGCGAAATGAACAAAAGCGTTGGGTGAAGCTTTCTATGACATACAGTCCCCCCACAATTATGGAACACTTAGGAATATGCATGCCTTTAAAAAATCATTTCTAACACATCCAACTCTTCAAAAGTAATCAATAGCTGAGTTTAGCTACAGAATGATCTAATCTTTCAGCTTATTCGGTGTTTATTCTCTAATTTTGCAAGAGTTTTTTAGAAAATATGTTTATTCCATGATCAACCGAATACACATTTATGGATCACTTTTAAGAGCGGTACCAATTACGAAACAATTTACATCGTTTTATGGATCAACTGAAAAAACACTAATTAGCAATGAATTTATTTAATAAACTTTATTCAAATCATGTTTCAAATCGCATTATCGACCTTTTCGGAACTGGTCACTTTTTCTTAGCTTTTCCTCGACTTTTTTTCTGTTTGTCCGTCTTAAGAGCATCTTTCAGACGTGTATCCTCATCCCTTTGTTTTTTCTTGATTTTTCGCTTTTCGATCCTTGCTTTTTTGGCATCCTCGATCTCTTTCTTCTCCGGATCCTTCTTCTTATACCACTCCAGCCACCTGTTACTGGTAGAAACAGATGGTACATGTTCTTGTCCACGACGTTTGCGTTGATTTGGACCATTAGTTTGAACTATCGGCCAAACTAGAACCTCTTCAAATGGATCCCTAGAATTTGTGTAAGTAGCACCTGTAGTCTCTAACGTAATATCCGTCAAATCGTTTGTTGAGGCAGGGTTAAGAAAATCTAGAGTTCAAAAAACGGCTTCATAAGTTAAAGTTAAATGCTGTTTTTTATTGTTTACCTGATTGGGCACTGGAAGGATCAGTTAGTGGAGCATGACAATCACTACTTTCACTTCTCGCAGCATCTATACAAAATTGGCAATAATATAAAGAATATTTATATCACTATACAATTTGAGATTTACCAGCGTTTTCTGAATGGGCTGTTGTCGATAGATATGAGCATTCGCCGTTGGTATTCACAATAAAATCCAAAGCGACACTGTTTGACTGCTGAAGTGGTTCTGTGAAAAGCAACCCTTCCGCTTTATCTTTGGTAAGTTTCCAAAAATTAAACAACGCGAGTTCGTCAAGCGGGCCGTACCAATAATCCCTTTTCCAATTGTCCAAAAACCTCGTCAATTGATCGGATGGCAATCCAAGTTCGACATATTGCAGTTGGAGTTCATGATCATTCTCAGTTGTCTGACTTGATGCATCGAAAGTTTTTGCAGCCACTTGTATGGTCTCCATAGGGTCTTCGATTGCTTTCGTAGCATTTGTGGGAAAGATACTAAAATTTATCGCATTAACGTTCCAAGGGCACAGTCCACAGTGCCTAAAAGCACTTTTTAAGCATACTTTTAGATTCGTAAAATTATCCAAAGCCGTTTTCAAAAGTTTGGGAAAGTTTGTTTTGGTTATTCTTGCAGAATTGTTACCCAGCTGAAATTTTCTTAGGAGTTTGTTCCAAATATCCTTGAAAGGACCAAAGAACGATCGGTCAAGTGGCTGGAGAATTCTTGTGAAATTGGGGTAGAGTGATCTAGTATCATGTGTTGTTGTTTGCAGAACTCCATTAGCTCTATGCTGATGTGACTCTTATGGCCATCCAGAAAAACTACTACAGGAAGCTCAATTTTGGACTTTACCAGCCAATTAAAGTAATCATTGGCCATATATTCGTAGAAGGTTTTGGATGTCTGCCACCCTTCTTCGGAAACACCTACCGACCAGCCTTTAGGTATGCTTTCCGCGATTTCACGACTGATTCTTTGTCCCGGATACAAAATCATTGGCGGGGTTAGCTCACCAGCTGCGTTGGCTCCGAAAAGAGTAGTATAGCTTTCTTTTTCTGAATTATTATTAACAATGTAAGTGTTTTCCACGTTACTCTCGCAGAGGGCCTTGAATGCTTTCGGTACCAGCCTAAAACCTGACTCATCGAAATTGAATATTCGATTTGGGAAATTGAAAATCGACATGTCGATACCCTCTTCCTCAAAAATGCTTTCAATTTCTGAAAACCACATTCGCAGAACGTTCTCGGTCACATTAGCTCCAGATCTTGATAGGTTTGTGGTAAACTTCTTTTTGATCAAAGGATGTCTTTGTAAGAAACGACGTGGCCAGTTCTTACCTAACCAATTTAAATAACAGTGAAGCTTTTTTCGAAAAAAAAATCGAATTGTAATACTGACTTGGGAAAGAAGGAGGTAAATTCCGTGTTTCACGGATTTTATCGGCGTAGTCTTTCACGGCGTATATCAAATCGGTTTCGCTTATCGGAAATCCAGCTCTGGCCATGTAAAATGCCCACTGTTCGAAACGAGCTTCTTCTTCTGGTCGCAATAGGGTTAGGGGTCCAGGTCTGTCATTCCTTGGAGGATGCTTAACATGACGATGCAGCGTTGTCAATGGGACCATATAGCGTTTTGCCACCATACGGAGCTTTCCTGTCCTGCGGGCTTCGGAAACAGTATTTTCCAAAGACTGAGCACTGTAAAGCTCCCGTTTGGATCTCCGATCCACGTTCCTGCTTTGAAAGCGTGTTTCATAGTTGATAAGGTGTTTGAATTTGTAAAAATCTTATACCAATCGAAGTGATCCATAATTGTGTAAAACTACCTTGTTTCGGTCCCTATTATGGAACACTTAGAAAATTGCTTATTTTTACCCAAAAAACGTTGTAAACCACCAAAATTTAGCTGAATCGTAAAAAAACTCACCTTAATCTATGTATACGAGCCATTTTTTGCACAGAAATTAGTGATTATATCACAGAGGAAGCTTATGAATCAGAAACGTGCTGCTTATGCTTATCGTGAATAACGACCGACATTTTGATAGATTCATGATGAACACATTGTACGCTCTTGAAAAACGAATCAATCTCGAGATAAAAAAGATGTTTATTGTGTTCAAGGCAAGTTAACATGACATATTTTGTTGCAAAAATGTTACATGCCTTCGAGCAGTTGGTTTAACTAAGGAAATTAACATGAAACACAAAAGTGATCCATAATTGTGGGAGTTCCATAATTGTGGGAGGAGTGTACTGGAGCATCGTTACACGCGTTCGCGAATTTGTTGTGCTGTCAAAATGGTAGATATTTAGTAACGGTTTTGTTTGAAGTAAACATGGATTCGTCCGATGAAGATTTATTTTGCTTCTTCAAGCACGATAAGATTCGTTTTTGTTAAGCACGAAGATTTTTATGTACACCTAATCAACCGAAACAGGAGGAAAGATAAAGAATATCACCGAATTTTCAAAGAGCTTCAAAAATATCCGGACAAGTTTCATTCACTAGAACGACCTTGGAAGCAAGTTAAAAATTAAAAATTACAGAATCTCCTTTTATTCAAATTAATTCTAAGCAACATTAACCTAGTTTATCATAGTAGTCAAAAACGACCAATGTCATTTTCCCGACGACCTGAATTTTCTTTCCCTAAGCGAACAATCAATTTGCTTCTTTGTTTCAATTATCAAACCAAAAGAAAGAAAATATAAATAACCTGGCGGTATCAGGGATCAGTATTAGTCTGAACATAGTATTACTGCGTACGTGTACGCGCGCCAAAACACTTCTCATAGTCGTTCGAAGAAGTAGATCAAACGCTTTTGTGACGCTTTTTGCTTCGTTTCGTTTGACGCCTCAGTATGTCATTGGCCTGAGAATCATCACTGATAGTAAAAATTTGCAACCCTGGCGCCGACACCAAAATATACAAACGATTTGTTTGTTTCGTTGTTTCACTCGCTCTAGTCCACAAAGACACGCCTACCAGATGTTCAAGTCTCAACCGTCACGATTACTACAGCAAAAGGACGATTGTTTTTTCCTGGAAACTGGTGCAATCTGCAACCGGTAGAGCAGCAGCTGAGCAGGCGACTCCGATCGGTGGATCACAGAATTGCACAGCATAGCTGAACATGTCTGGACATGTTAGTAATTTTGTTCCGATCTGCTAGCAGGTACTAGCAGGTATCATTTGTTTTCTCACCGTTCTACACTTTTAGCATTAAGTTTAGCAAGTAATTCTATAAACTAAATAGTGTTTAAGTTCACTAGGATTAAACCGGTAGATTTAAGGTAGATGTAATCAGATATAAGCATGATTAAAATTTCATTCAAGATTCTTCGCACTAGCAGCACAACCAATAATGATCAAAGCCTCGCTATCTGATGATGACACATGACATTCGCTTCGTCCGCTTTGATCGCGGTTCGATCGTGACGGCATAGAGACAACCTCTTCAACTTTTTAGTAAAAACTCCAGTAATTCCAGAAAGCGCATAACTTGACGACTATTTGTTGTTTCAGGTTTTGGATTTTCGGCTTTGCAGTCTCAGTCTCGAAAAGAATAGATTCTTCACATCCGACGTTTCGGCCGTTGGTTGCGGCCCTTTTTAAAGGAATTTTGAAATAGATGGGTTTATTTAACAATATTCCAAAATAATTGTGGTCTATCGTTCACTTACAAAAGTATCGTTTTTTGTTTAGCGCATGAGCTTTGCAAGTTTGTATAACCAGAATTAATTAACTAGAGTATTCTGAGCTGCAGGGAAAGAGGGATTTTTGTTCAAACTGTTAGTTATTAGTTGTGTTTTCACTCCTCACTTGAAAACTTTATTTAAGAAAGGTTTTCAATTTTATTTTTCAAATGATATATAGTTAATATTTCGAAAAATTAAGTAGGCAGAGTTGTAAGATTTACACATTTGCGAGGATGCTGCCAACATCTTATCGTGTTGGCGCGGAAATAATAATTCTAAGAAACCAAAGTAATGATTTGTACATGAAACAGAACTACAACATTTTTCCTTCTACGTCGTGTACAGCGGCTTGTGAATATCGCGAATGTCCTTGCGCATATGTGATAACTCTTTTTCAGCTCAACTACTGTAAATAATTTCCCTCTCTGCTACAGTTTAGCACTGTATCACTACAGTATATAGCGTTTACCCTTCTATATGAAGGCTATTTTTTTATACCTCAACGTTTCATTCCGCATCCAGTACAGCCGAATATACCCTCTAAACTAGCGTTGAGTACACCTAATCACAGTTCTGGAGAGCTCCACTCTGCAGCTACTACTAACTACTAACCACAAAGCAGATAACTCTGTTAGAAGCCAGGCAAAAGAACTGCAACAGCTCTCGGCATGATTTGTGCTGCAATGCAAACCTCCCGGACTCGACACAGCAGCAGGAAGCGCTAGCAGCTCTACATCAAAGTCATGCCACAGGCAGCATGACGACTGAACTGCGAGCATGCTTGTACCTTTCATAGTTCGTAATGGTAACATATTACCAGATTACAATTGTTCATAATTCACCACGGTAGGCAACTGTGTATCGCGAAGCGGCTTCGAAGCGAGTAAAAGAAGAAATGCATTCCGTGCGGTAGGTATCCGTGCAGCCGAACAAAGTGCTGCACCAGGGCGCTTAGTTTTTTCTCGTTTGTACTAAAATATACAACCGAATATTAATAGCTTGAAACCATGTTCGGTGTGGTGGTTCCGGTGTGGAGGAGAAATGGCTCCATCATTCTAATAGTTTTATTACCAGTCTTTTTGCTTGGTACGGGTTCTACACGTTGGCCAATTTGGAACCGCTTGTTTTTCAATATTTTACTCTCTCTCTCCGGCTACCTTACGAGAATATCAACCTGGTACATTGCATTACCATTTTAGTCGACCAAAAAAACACAAACACGCGACTCATTAAATACGGAACAGAATAATAGGTTAACAATATCCATAAATCACTGCCGTGGTGGTGTCGGGGCATGCCCTGTACAAACATTTGTCTTCATTTTCACAACTTCTGGATAAACAAGAGGATCTAATTTTCAACGTCATATGTGAAGAGTAACGACTTTTTCGGCTTTCATTTGTGGGACATTCCCATTACAGGCAATGTATTAACCTCGACATCCGATAGAACACTGCTTTGAGTAAAGGAATCAAAACGCCCCCTGGAAGCTCGCAGCAGAAGTGGTTCTTAAAATTGTCGGACTTGGAGAAAGTGGAGATTTATGGTGACAGTTACGAGGCGACAAAGTATTGTTAGTGGATCATCCTCTCACTTGCGACACAATATGAATCTTTGGTGGGGTTCATGTTGAAGCGATTGTTCCGCTGCATCGTAAAGGTTAAGTGAAATAATCTGGATACAGCTATTATAAAAAATAAGTACAGTACAATTTCTGATTAACATGAAACAATAGAGCCAAATTAACAAAAAGTAATAAAAGGAGGATTACGTCTTTGTTTTTATTGCGTACTTTCTATGAAAAACACAGTCTGAAGAATATTAAATGGATTGAAATTGGAACATTGAAAAGGATATTTTTTTTAATTAAAGTGGTGTTTAAATTTTTACTGATTTTTCTCACACAACGTAATTTGGCGGAATAATATGAAGTTTGATGATGTTCAAGAGATAATAAAATATTTGGTATGAAAAAACCGTCGAGTGTCATATGAATAAGACATCATCAAAAAATTTTAGGTAGTATGTGATTGTGATTTTCTCACAAAAACAAACGGCTCAACATAAAAGTCAATTTTTCGAATTTGTAATCTGATAAACCCCTTATTCTTTTCTTGATGATCACGTGTCTTCGGACTGACCCCCAACCGATATATCTTTCAAGTCGCCATACATAAATAAAATTGTAATGAAAAATCAGCTGCCTGCTGCCTTTCATTGACATTGT
This sequence comes from Wyeomyia smithii, assembly GCF_029784165.1. Taxonomy (NCBI): domain Eukaryota; kingdom Metazoa; phylum Arthropoda; class Insecta; order Diptera; family Culicidae; genus Wyeomyia; species Wyeomyia smithii. The sequence continues at coordinate 58,989,235 of NC_073695.1, read as the reverse complement.
TTGGTTTCATTTCAAGAAGAGAAAATAATCCAATATCTCAGCAATGTGCGCAAATAGAGGATGCGCAACACCTCCTCATGACGCTCATCAGATCGATGTCACCTCGCATGTCCAGCGCATAATTCGATGCTGAATTATGTACGTACACCCTGAAGTTCAATACCGTAGTAGGGCAACGAACGACACTCGTGGCTCTAATTACTACTTTCTCTGTGTCTCTTCGTAGTTCCTACCAAGCGGGCAGACAGGCATGCAGGGCTAGCGGCCAACCGCAGCAGGTAATTCTATCGCTCTAACCCAGATGCAGTCCGCGATGCACCCGGCCTGTCGTTACCGTTCGGTGATCACTGCCACCCTCACCCTCGTGCCGAGAAAATAAAAACATGCTGTAATTGTCCATCGGTGTTTGTTTACATCAGCTGTTGCTCTGTCGTTCGTTTGTTGTCGCATGGCTGCACTTGAAGGCCGTTCCGAAAAATTGCCGAATTATTCCCTTTCATTTGCTGTCTGTACAGTTCCGATAGTAATGTTTTGATTCTGCACATGAATGAATTAGAGCCGTTGCTTCGAAGAGGCCCGGTTTTGAACCATCTGCTAGCTAATGCCGGCGAGAACCGAGGGAATACAAGTTAAACGCCTTTGTTCTGGCCTGACCCGGCCTGTAGATTATTATGGACATTTACCCTCTTTCTGGTCCCATTCTCCCGTTGTAGACCCATTGTCTAGTGTTGTCGTGTGCTGATGTGTGAAAATTGAAAAGCAGCATTATTGAATACTTTTCCCTGCTGGCCGCTGGTCGAATCAGAGTTGTAGTTAGAAAGTTAGTTTCATATATAGAATTTAGTACCTGCTCTTCAAATCACATATATTGCTTCCAATATAATTGCAAACTAGTGGTGTTCTTTTCGAACAAAGACTTCACATTATTGACCAAACTATGGCCCCTGATTCGGCCCTTTATTGCATATTCGAAGTTATAAACGTAGCAGACGACAGAAATTGAAGCCTGAAATGGAACGCGCAGAGCAGGCATCGTGTGATTTCACGCTAATTTATCAATGGTTTTACTGCATTCCCATTCGTGGTTGGGGTCCCTAGTGTAGAATACATGAACGGACGGACTCGAGCTCGAGTTTAAATTACAGTGCTTGGACTTATTAGATTTTTGTTTAGTTTATCATACTACACGTACCATTTTTTACAATCAATAAAATTCTACCTAACTGATAAATCTTTCGTATCCCTTTTTTACTCGTCTTTATTTACTCTCACCAAACTTATTCTAAATAAATATATTTAAGAAATATAATTTTGATTGTCTGTAATGAAATCTAGTTAAATATAAAAATGTGTTAATTTTATTTTAACATATTTCTGAAAAATTTTCCATGGCTACGAATCTGGAAATTTTGGACTTTCAGAAATTTGGAAGGATTTTTTTCATTATTTTTTGGTAGGTAGCTCGTTATTCTTTAGAATTTAAATAACATTGTAGTCCTCTGCCTGGAGCTTTTATTTTCATTCTCAAGGGGTTCTATCTACCAAAAAAATTTTTTTTTCGTCATTTATTTTTAATAGCCTAAATCAGGCTAAAACTATCCAAGAATCAAAATCTACATCGCCCAAGTACAGTTCTAAACTCAAAGTTCGTTTAAATCAATTTTTACCGAACAACTTTTATAGTCCAAAATCACATTTTTCGTTTAATTTGGCGATGCTCGTTTTTCATTTTATTTCGAGGCTTTGTAAACTAACAGGAGTTACCTACGATCGTTATCGTGTTTCAAATTTGATGTATATACATGTCCGACATCGCGAAAGAGGCTAGGCGCATCCATACATCAGATGACAAAAAGGAAAAAGTGGAAAATAAAACCCAGAAAAGACAATTTTACGGCGCAGGGATAGCTGACTGAAAGTAAAAAAATTATGAGGGGCTTTGTTATTGCGATTCTCAAGATTAATAGCATTTTGAAACTTTAAACGCGTTTTTCTCAAAACCATGTTTCCAAAATCGGCGAGCAGTAGAACTGAAAAAGTTTACATCCGATTGACTTGAAATTTTGACTGTAGCTTCTTCATTAGATTATCTAGTGATTTACACACGATTTAAGCGATTGATTAACAACAACTAAAGTTATAAACAATCAAAGTCGATTTTTTTGTCGAAACAAAACTTTGTTTTCAAACCGTTGCCATTTTGCGAAGAAAAATTCTAAAAATATAATCATGTGTACTTCACTAGCGACACTTATGTAGATAATGAAAAAAAATTTGTTTTGGTTATAGGTGGAGTTGGGCACGACTTCTACTGCTCGCCGCGGATCAACTTTTAAAAAAATCGGTTCACGGCAATCGCTGCACAGCCGCCATTTTGTAACAAAAATAGCAATAAAAATATTTTTTCTATTCTGCAAGAGTTGCTCAATCCAATGATATATCATTGATATACCTTACATCTCAAATGTCCTGTAAAAAAATCATGAAAAAAGTCTTCCTTTTTTGAGCATTTGGTAGATATAACCCCTTAATTCCCTAATGATATGTTTATGTAATTTTGACTACAATTTAAATATTTTTCAGGGATTTTAAATTTTAAAGTTCTACTCTTAAACTCTAGCTGGAAAAAATGAAAGATTTTAGCTTTTTGACGGTTGCTGTGAATTTTGGTTTCTCTAGCAAAGTTATTTTTTTCAGAGACTTAAATGAGTTTTCCCGTGAGCAAACGAACAAATACTCTTTGGCTTTTTGACGCACTTTTGCAATAACTAGAAATATCAAAATGGTTAAAAAGCTACCTCCTTAATTTTTCCGCTCTAACGCAACTTTATTTCACTTTTGTCGACCATTGTAATCCCTTGAAATTTTCCCCTAACCTCATTTTTTATAAACTCATCAGGTCGTCCTGTGTGACTATTATCACAGAAATTAATCCAGTCCTATCAACCGGGCCCCGATGGTATTCCTTGCGTCTTTAAAAGTGTAGCGCTTCTTTGATCGCATTCCTCGAGGCGATTTTTAATAGATCACTCTAACATCAAATGTTTCCCTCTGTATGAAAGATTTCTCACATGCTGCCGGTACATAAAAAGGATGATCAATCTGACATCTCTAATTATCGTGGTATAGTCTCTTTTTCAGCTGGATCGAAATATTTCGAAATCATTATCAAGGATTTGCTGTTCAGCTCTTGTAGTAGTTATATTAGCATCTTCTAACATGGATTTTATCCCAAGCATTCGTTGGACACTAACCTGTTCGAATTTACATCATTTTGTATCGGGGCAATGGACGGTGGAGCTCAGGATGACGTCATATACATTGACATCAAGGCCGCGGTAATCATGACCTCCTTCTTGCTAAGCTACAGTCTATAGAAATTTCCGATAGCATATGCAATTGGCTTTGTTCTTACCTGAGCAACAGCCAGCTTTACGTGATAGTCAATTTAACAGTATCTGACAGTTTTATCGCATCCTCTGGCGTGCCCCAGGGAAGCATTCTGAGCCCACTGCTGTTCGTACTATCTTTCAATGATGTGACGATCCTTCCTGCAAATGGTGGAATACTCATTTATGCTGACAATTTGAAAATCTTCCTTATTATACGAAATTGAGCTGATTGCCGAGAACTCTAGAAGATACAGGATAACTTTGTTCATTGGTGCAAGTCAAACTTCTTGAAATTGAGCGTGTCGAAGTGTTGCGTTATCTCATATCGCCGACTAAAAAACCAATTCTCTACAACTGCATCATAGATGGTCAGGTGCATGAACGATGTGATGAAGTCAGAGATCTTGGTGTGTTGCTGGACTACATTATTCTAGTATTATCGAGCTCAATCTGACGCTGAGATTGGTTCGAAAATAGCAGATAACCACAGTGAACGACCTTGATTCGGTCGTTATTATTGCTCCCTAGTTAGATCAATACTTGAATTTTCATCAGTCGTAAGGTCACGATTTGGAAGTGTGTAGAAATCCAGAATCGAATCCCTCCAGTACCAGTTTATTCGTCGTGTCCGTGACATCTGTCATGTTATCCCAACGACCTACTACCCAACGAACATCGATTTGCCCTGTTAGAAATAGAACCGCTTGAGACATCAATGAAGCTGTATTTGATGCTAGTTTTGTTGTGGGGAAATCGATACTTCCTACTTGCTAGAAAACATAAGAATTCACGCACCCAAAGGAATACAGCGTTCACGACAACTTATTCTGCCGAAACGGAGGAACACCTTATATGGTAAAATTGATCCAGTAACGTCTGCGCTCTGTATTTTAAATTTTGGACCAATTTTGAGAATAATGCATTAAGACCAAGATGTTAGTTGATATAAATAAATTAATGTTCCATATTTCCAAGAATAGTTGAAGAGGTTGTTTATAAGACACGTCCGTAAGGTTCCCCTAGAGTTACGAAACCTGTCTTATGTCAATGTATTTTTTTTCCAGACAGCATGGTTTTTTACGCGTAACAGAGAGGTAAATTATCGGTAGGTGTATCGAACAAGCAAAACAAAAAATCGTAAACTAGGGAATGGCAAGGGAAGTCAAACATTTCCGAAAACTACACCGGCTGCAGCAGAGAATTGAACACACAAAAAAGTCAAGAACTAAATTGCACACTTTTTCGCGCAGTTATCGCTGTCATTAAGGTTTCGAGCAACAAACAAACGGATCAACTTTTTCAATTATATATTTCGGGCATTTAAAAATGCTTTCTCACAATAGTGATAAGTTTTGGATTGCCATTCACCGATGGGACGGATTGATTCTAGTCCTTTTGTTGTTCTCGCTTCGCACACACTGCAAGCAAACAAACAAGACATAAACACCATACAAATAGGGGAACTACTCCATTATTCATCTCAGCCCATATATTCATCTCATACAACATGAAAACACAATTGAAAACAGAAAAAACCGCATATTTTCTAACTAAATCGATCTGCTAATCCATGGAATGGATTCTTCATAGTTCACTTTAGATTTTTCATAAAGTAGAATTCTCAAAAACCCACTTAAAAGCTCTAAATTTGATATAATAGTCAGGCATCTGCACTCGAGAACTCATTTATTTCAATCACCTACCTCAGAAAACAAAATCCGCGCATTGTTCCGTACGGCTACAACGGGACTCGTTCAGCAGCCAACCAAAGTTTTTCTCATCACTATCACTAGAATACTTTAATCTTTGAAATGTTCACCTCAAATTTCCAAAAAACAGCTTGAATTAGCAGAAATATGTGAGATTAATTTCTACAATTCCTGAATTTCAACTGTAGGTATTTTCATCTGTTTTCACTGCCTTGAAGAAATTCAAAAGTTGCCAAATCGGTTTCTGTTAATACGAACAAATCATACTAAAAATGTTGAATTATTCCGACATAATTGACATAAATGGACAGCACTGCTGTGGTTACCTAGGTTACCATATTTGCACGTAAACAACTACAGCGGATATCTAGGTAACCTACTACGACGGGCTGCGGCTACGTTCATTCATGATTAACAGTGCACTGCAGTATGATGAATATGGGGGCGTCGTGAGATGAATAATTGAGCAGTGATTTAAGTTTTGAGATGGATATGGAAGCGTTGTGCAAAATGGTTTGTTTCACAAAATTTAGTATAAATCTAGCTAATTTTACTAAATGTAAAATACTTAACGGTTCTATAACAGCACGTAAGCGTATTTTGTTTATTTGATCAATGATTTCACGAAAATTTGTTGTTTAATCCGTGCATTCTTCGTGAATATCGACTTAATGAGATGAATAATGGAGCAGTTCCCCCACGCTACCGGCAAAAGAACTAACATGTCCGGATATGTTTAGCAATGCTATGCAGTGCTGTGGTTCACTGATTGGTCCATCTGCTGTGAATTGCTGCGATCGAATGAGTCGCCTGCTCCGCCTTGCTGCGCTAAAAAATCAGCTACTGCTCTGCCGCCTGGGAATCGCTGGCCAACAGCCACATTTTTTTTACGTTAACAGTTCCATAATATTTTTTTCCTTTTTCGCTGTTGTATTCAAGCACTCACATCCACAATTTGGCCGCAATATCATGAAATCCGATTTTTTCTGGCTTTTCAAAACTGGCATACTGACGTTTTTTGACATATTTTTTAAAAACGTGTACATTACTTTAAAACACTAGTCAACCTCAGTGACCCAAGAGGCCCAAGAGAAGAGTCGATCATATTCTTAATTTCACAGATCCCAAAGTTAACACTTATTTTAAAAAGGAATTGTTAAAACATGCAGAGTAATATTTGTATTGAAGAAAACAATTGTTGAATCAGGGAGAAATGACGATGAATCTGATCACAGTTATGAAGAAGAAGTAAAAGAAGCGGAAGATGATAATGATGGTGAAGAAGACGAAGATAATTGTTTTGATTTGTGATTAGTTTGCATTACCTATGTTGTGTTAGTTTTATTGGAAATAATTATCCATATAGGGGAGCTGCGTAGCCGCAAGGTTACAGAGTGCGCTTTGTCAAGCGGATGGTCGTGGGTTCGAATCTCAGTAGAACCTGGCCGATCCGATGTCAAAAAGGACTTTCAAGCCCCTACCCTTCCTTTACGCTGAAATCTACAATACCTTTGCGTGACTTCCTCTCAACAAAAAATAAGTCCCTCTTATCATTAAAACTGGCCAGAAGGACGCACGACGAAACTTCTCCAGGGAATTATAATTGGTGATATTTGGCAAGAAGAACGAGTATCGGTACAGTAGAACAGTAAGCGTGTAAGGAAGAGTATCACATTACACACAAGCACTGCTGAACAATAATAAGCATATCTCACAATAGATCTACGATTCTGGTCGCAGTGAGAAAGGTCCACACAGAAAAAAAAACCAATAATATTTTCATACAATTTGTTGGATTTGAGGGGTCGCCCATAAACTACGCAATTTTTTTCAATAGGGAGGAAACTCTGTGTCGTTGCTCGTGGTTGAAAATCATATGATTTTATAAAAACAAAAAACATAAGGGGAAAAATGCCAAAAAATTATAAAAATTGGATCACGTCCTTTATGGACGGCCTCAAATAAAAATTGGATGCCAGATTCATGTTCAGCAGGCCAAAATTTGTAAATACCACGTTTTTGTCGCGTTTCTCGACACATTTTTGCTTGGCCAGCTTTTGTATGAAGTCGCCCCACTATGCTGCGGATCGAGCCTGTTTCCAGTAAGTGTCAACCGTCCTCTAACTGTAGTAATCGGTTATACGTTGGAGAGTGAATTTCTGCATGCTAGCTTTCATACGTGACTGCTGAGAGTAAACTTCCGGTAGGCGTGTTTTTGTGGACTAGAGCTAGTAAAACAACAAAAACAACAAATCGGTTCACTGATTGTTCGAAACATGCGCTCAGAATGGCGCATATTGATTTATTTAATTTGGAGCTGATCTAGATCAGATTATACAATGATTTCTGCTGAAGCTTGATAAGATATTCGAGTATGATTAATATGCCAATATTATGTTTTGCCATCTGTCTAAATTTTTGACTATTAGTGATCTAACGAGCCTATGCATTTTCAATGGTTTTAACCTTTTTTTCACAGCACCCTTACATATATTTTTATACATGTTAATGTGATTATATTTTTTAAATTTTTTTTCAAATATCACTTTTGCCCAAATTTCAGTTCATTTTTAAATTTCAGCCTTTCAGCCATACTCTAACATTCCTGTAATCATCAAGATTGTTTCCACTATTTGTGCCTTGTTCACCCAAACCCAGTTTGGATGTAGGACTATGTCTTACTTTAGTAGAGTGGCATGCTGTGGAAAGTGTAGATAAAATGTAATCTCTTAAAACGCATATTTTGTTACTGGCACTAAACGGATTGTCTTGAGCGAAAGATGATCACGAGCTCGCTTCTATAACTGAAAACAGGATAATATAGTGTAAAATCGTACTTGACATGTACTATTTTGAATGCATGCGTTGTTACTTATACCAAACAGATCTAACAACACTAATGTCTCAATCGATATGAAAAGTTTCCCTGCAATTTCTGGTATATTAACTAGCATATCTTTTGAAATCATTTGATCATTTTAATCCATTTGAAATCAGTGGAAAAGTGAAACAAAAATCAATTGGAAAAGCAGCGGCGAATCATTTACGAGCTCACTTTCTGTTTGCGATGTTGAGTTGGGACCCGTTTTGTGAGTGCCCCCACCTTTTTTCAAGTTATGTCATTCCTTTAGTTTCGCAAGACACTAGGAAATATTATTCCGTATGTAGGGGTGAACTATGCCAAACGAACCAGTTAAGCATTTACGCAATTCACAGCGCCTTCAATCATTTCTTATCGACCACTAGGAGGATTGTACGATCTATATAATGTATGACGAAGCATGTTCTAAAACACTCGATTTCAATATGCCAGATATAACCCCGAGCAGAAATCAGCACGTGCAGTAAGAAAAACTTGAAGTCTCAGAAGTAAAATTAAAAGCAGTTGAACATACCTTAAGTTGTGAAGCAATGCGGCGCTTCCTAGTACATTCTACCCCAATTTTAATTTTAATGGTTTTCGGGTGAAATTTTATGCAAATAATTTTATTTCACATGAATAGAAATATTTATATAAATTCGAAAGGTGTGAGAGTTAGGGGAACCACCCTTATTGCCTTTCTCCTAGAAAGATATAGCAATCACTATAAAGGTATAAAAGTGCTCTAAAGAGCCGAATGGCATATATCACTCGACTCAGTTCGACGAGAAGAGCATTTTCTGTATGTGTGTGTATGTGTCTGCGTGTGTAAGTGCAACTTTTCAATCTCACTCGATTTTCTCAGAGATGGCTGAACCGATTTTCATAAAATTATTCTCAAATGAAAGGTCTAGTTGCCCCATAAAACTCTATTTAATTTCATTGTAATCGGAATTGATCGGTCAGAACACTTCAGGTCTATCTAAATAACATCGGCTCTGACATTATTCTAAATCTAAATAGCATTTGGTATAACATTGGTGCCGGTGTTCCCCAGAGAAGTATTCTCGGTCCAATTCTCATCAACATTTTTACATTAGACATCCCTATCTGCCTGGTGGAGGTAGACTTTAACTGTTTGACGATGAAACCGCACACAGCAACAAAGGTCGCTCGATTAGGCTCTTACAAAAAAACTTTCCACAAGGACTGGATGTCTCCCCGAACCCCTCCGACCCTGTCTCTCCTGCCAAGCCTTCCTCTGTTAATTCTCCAGTTCCCCCTCGCCCCAGGCTTTACCCGGGCGGATCTCAGGGCAGCTTTACTGTTTTCTTCCGGCCAAAAGCAGGACCGAAATCGAAACCGTTAAACATCCTGCAGATTTCGAAAGACCTGACGGAGGGGTACAATGCCGTGACCGAAATCTCCAAGGTCAGACCCAACAAGCTCCGTGTCGTGGTCAGCGACCTGGAACAGGCCAACGCTATTGCTCGCTCCGAGCTTTTCACACGCGAGTATCGCGTTTATATACCCGCACGAGATGTGGAGATCGACGGTGTCATAACCGATTCGAGTCTGTCGGTCGAGTGTATCTTGGCAAGCGGTTTTGGCTGCTTCAAAAATGCTTTGTGTCACGACGTAAAAGTAAAGATCATAGATTGCAAGCAATTGCGGTCTGTGTCTCTTGTCAACGGCACAAAAGTGTACACTCCGTCAGACTCGTTTCGTGTTACGTTTGCCGGATCTGCTCTCTCTAGCCACGTCTCGATCGATCGGGTTCGTCTGCCTGTGCGATTGTATGTACCCCGTGTTATGAATTGCACCAATTGCAAGCAGCTAGGCCACACAGCCGCCTACTGCTGCAATAAGGCACGATGTAGCAAGTGTGGAGAAACTCATGCGGACGATTCTTGCAGTGTAAATGCTGAAAAATGTATTCACTGCGGGGAAAATCAGCATGAGCTCTCCACATGCCCGGTGTACATGCAGCGCAGAGATAAAATCAAGCGGTCACTTAGGGAGCGTTCAAAGCGATCTTACGCTGAGATGCTGAAGAAGACCGTTACCACCTCTACCATAACATCGAACCCCTTTGATCTATTGTTCTCTGATGAAACCGATTCTGACGATTCACCAGCGGGAACAACTTATGCCAATCCTGGGGCGTCTAGAAAGAGGAAAAATATTTCCTCTCCTAAACTTCCCCGAAAAGGTCCTAAGATTTCCCAAAGTGAAATGAAAGTTACAAACAAACCAAACAGTGCTGCGGAAAAACCGAAGCAAACTCCTCCTGGGCTTGCAAATTTAAAGTCCCAGAAGGTGTTCCCAGCACTGCCAGGAACATCTAAAACCCCAGTTGTTCCTTTTGCACTCCCAGTTGAAGAAACAAACTCTGGATTAGTGAAATTTTCTGACATTGTGGACTGGATTTTTGAAACTTTCAATGTACCCGATCCAATTAAAATTTTTCTTACAGCATTCCTCCCAACAATTAGATCATTTTTGAAGCAGTTGACTGCCCAATGGCCCCTCTTTGCAGCGATTGTATCCTTCGATGCCTAATTCATCTGCGTATACGAAGGATTCTATCTCTGTCTTACAGTGGAATTGTAGAAGTATTTTACCAAAAATGGATTCATTTAAAGTTTTGATAAATAGAAACAAATGCGATGCATTTTCCCTTTGTGAAACTTGGCTTACTTCAAATATTGATCTCAACTTCCATGATTTTAATATTATTCGCCTTGATCGAGACACTCCATATGGAGGAGTACTTTTGGGGATTAAAAAGTGCTATTCTTTCTATCGTATTAACCCCCCTCGATTCCAGGCATCGAAGTTGTCGCTGTCAAATTACAATACAAGGTAAAGAGCTTTGTATTGCCTCAATATATATTCCTCCTAGAGCACAGGTTGGGCAACGGTTGCTCTTTGATTTAATAGAACTTCTTCCCTCGCCACGTTTGATTTTGGGAGACTTCAACTCTCATGGTGTGGCTTGGGGTTCCCCCTACAATGATAACCGCTCCTCTTTAATCTATAACCTCTGCGATGACTTCGACATGACTATTTTGAACAACGGTGAAATGACACGTATCCCGAAACCTCCAGCGCGCCCAAGCGCTTTGGATCTATCCTTATGTTCGACGTCGCTACGGTTGGATTGCACATGGAAGGTAATCCTCGATCCTCACGGTAGCGACCATCTGCCTATTCTTATTTCAATTACTAACGGTTCAACTCGCATGCGACCAATTGACATTCCGTATGACCTCACACGGAATGTCGATTGGAAGTTATACGAGGAAATGATTTCAAAAGCGGTCGAGTCGATTCAACATCACCCACCACTTGAAGAATACAACCTCCTCGCGGGCTTAATCCTCGACGCCGCGTTGCAAGCCCAAACGAAGAAATATCCCGGCGTAACGATCAAAGAGCGGCCTCCAACTCCGTGGTGGGACAAAGAGTGCTCCGATGTCTACACGCAAAGATCCGACGCGTTTTTGGCCTTCCAGAAGGGAGGTATACCCGACGACTATATACGGTATTCGGAGCTTAATACCAAGCTTAAAAGCCTGGCTAAAGCAAAGAAACGCGGATATTGGCGTCGGTTCGTGAACGAGACGTCGAGGGAGACATCGATGAGCACTCTTTGGAACACAGCCCGAAGAATGCGGAATCGCGTAACGGTCAACGAAAGCGAGGAGTCTTCAAGTCGGTGGATATTTGATTTTGCCAGGAAAGTATGTCCGGACTCTGTTCCTGAGCAAAACATTGTTCGCGATGCGTCTCCGGGCCACGACGCGATAGAATCACCTTTAACGATGGCAGAATTTTCAGTTGCCCTCCTGTCCTGTAACAATAACGCGCCTGGGTTAGATAGAATCAAATTCAACTTGTTGAAGAATCTACCCGGCAATGCCAAGAGGCGCTTGTTAAACTTGTTCAATAAGTCCCTGGAGCAAAACATTGTACCGCAGGATTGGAGGCAAGTGAAGGTGATCGCCATCCAAAAACCAGGGAAACCAGCTTCTGATCACAACTCTTATAGGCCGATTGCAATGCTATCCTGTATCTGGAAATTGATGGAAAAAATGATACTCCGTCGTTTAGACCATTGGGTCGAATCAAATGGTCTTCTTTCAGATACTCAATTTGGCTTCCGCCGTGCCAAAGGGACGAATGATTGTCTTGCGTTGCTTTCAAGAGATATTCAGCTGGCGTATGCTCGCAAAGAACAAATGGCGTCTGCGTTCTTGGACATTAAGGGGGCTTTTGATTCCGTTTCTATTGACATTCTTTCGGGTAAACTTCACCGACAAGGATTTTCTCCAATTTTGAACAATTTTTTGCACAATTTGCTGTCCGAAAAGCACATGCATTTTACGCACGGCGATTTGGCAACTTTTCGCATTAGCTACATGGGTCTTCCCCAGGGCTCATGTTTAAGCCCCCTTCTTTACAACTTTTATGTAAATGACATCGACGAATGTCTGGCAAATTCATGCACGATAAGACAACTTGCAGACGACAGTGTAATCTCTGTTACAGGAGCCAAAGCTGCCGATTTGCAAGGACCATTGCAAGATACCTCGGACAATTTGTCTGCTTGGGCTTTACAGCTAGGTATCGAATTCTCTCCGGAGAAGACTGAGATAGTAGTTTTTTCTAGGAAGCATGAACCTGCTCAGCTTCAAATACAATTAATGGGTAAAACGATTTCTCAGGTTTTGGTACACAAATATCTTGGTATCTGGTTCGACTCTAAAGGCACCTGGGGTTGTCACGTGAGGTGTCTGATGAAAAAATGTCAACAAAGAGTGAATTTTCTTCGTACAATAACCGGACAATGGTGGGGAGCCCACCCAGGAGACCTTATAAGGCTTTACCAAACAACGATATTGTCTGTCATTGAGTACGGGTGTTTCTGCTTCCGCTCCGCAGCAAACACACATTTGATCAAACTGGAGCGAATACAATATCGTTGTTTGCGTATCGCCTTGGGTTGCATGCAGTCGACCCATACGATGAGTTTGGAGGTCTTAGCTGGAGTACTACCATTGAAAAACCGCTTCTGGAGCCTGTCTTCTCGCATTCTTATCAAATGTGAGGTCTTGAACCGTCCTGTGATTGAAAATTTTGAAAGGTTAATCGAACTTAATTCTCAAACCCGTTTTATGACATTGTATTTCAATCACATGTCCCAAAATATTAACCCTTCTTCGAATATTCCAAATCGTGTCGACTTATCAAATACTTCTGATTCTACTGTGTTTTTCGATACATCCATGATAGAAGAAACTCGTGGAATCCCGGATCATTTACGCGTGCAGCAGATCCCCAAATTTTTTTCCAATAAATATCGAAACATCAACTGCGACAATATGTTCTACACTGACGGATCACTTCTTGATGGGTCCACTGGCTTCGGTATTTTCAATAACAATTTAACCGTCTCCCATAAGCTTGATAATCCTGCTTCTGTTTACGTCGCAGAATTGGCTGCAATTCAGTACACCCTAGGGATTATCGAAAAAATGCCCACGGACCATTATTTCATCTTTACGGACAGTCTCAGTTCCATTGAGGCTCTCCGATCGATGAAAGATGTTAAGCACTCTCCGTTTTTCCTGGGGAAAATACGGGAACATCTGAGTGCTTTATCCGAAAAATCGTATCAGATTACCTTAGCGTGGGTCCCTTCTCACTGCTCGATACCGGGCAATGAGAAAGCGGACTCTTTGGCTAAGGTGGGCGCAACAAACGGTGGAATTTATGAAAGACCAATTGCCTTTAATGAATTTTTCGCACTTGTACGTCAGAATACGATCATCAGTTGGCAAAATGCTTGGACCAGAGGGGAATTGGGAAGGTGGTTACATTCCATAATCCCCAAAGTATCGACGAACCCGTGGTTCAAGGGGTTGGATGTAGGTCGGGATTTCATTTGCGTGATGTCCCGGCTTATGTTCAATCACTATAGATTTGACGCGCATCTCCGTCGTGTTGGGCTCACGACATAGAGCACGTTGTTTGGTCATGCCCTGTACACCGTGACGCCAGGTCTAAATTAATAGCTTCCCTGCAGGCCGAAGGTAGGCAGTCGGCTGTTCCTGTTCGTGATGTCTTGGCGAGCCGTGACCCATCCTACATGTCCCTTATATACGTTTTCCTGAAATCCATCCACGCCCCAGTTTAATCCTATTCCCTTCCGCCTACATCCAACCAAACGACAAGAACACGTTAAGACCCCGGATCCGGAAACAGCAACTAGACCCGCACGATACTCTCAGGTCCCGAGGGAGACAACCCAATATGCCAGTCCGTAATATCTTGGCCCAGCAGCGGAACATGTGCTTACCTATGGCGATGGAAAACCATCATACAGTGAACCAGTGCTTTTAATGCAAAATATTATAGCTTTAAGTTACATTTAGTTTCAGCTCGTAGTCGGCAGCGAGGATAAAAAATTTGCTTTTAGTTATTAAGGTACTTTAGAAAGAAAGCTACCAGATATAATTGGCGCCGTTAAACATTAAATTGTATTTGTGCCGTGTCAAATAAATTATAGATGAACAAAAAAAAAGGACTGGATGTTCTGGCCAAATTCTCCAAGAGCTGGAAAATCTGTATAAATGCGACGAAGGCCCAGACTACCATTTTTCGTCACTACAAAACTACGCGGCTACTTCCGGTTGATGATGTTAAAGTTCAATTAAAAAGATCTACTACATATTGGTTTTAATAGGTGACATATTTAGGTATAACCTTAGACAGTAGACAAAATTTCACCAATATACAACCTTTCATCCCTCGAAAATCCAAAGTGGTTCCGAAGTATAAGCCTGCTATCTTCAAACAAATTTTCAGGTCAGTAATTAAGTACGGATTTTCACCTGTGCTCAAACGCACAAAATCAAACTGCAGATCAATCTATAATATGTTTCTCCAATTTGTTTCGAATCTCCTGTGCATGAAAAGGCTGAAATCGATCCCTTTAAAAATAAGGTATGTAACTAACCTCGAATCAATCGCAACTAAACATTTCAACTCTAATATAACACTTTACACGATATTTGTATTATTTATTTACACGATGCTCTGATCATTTACTCTTACCACTTTTTTCTTAATACAAAGTTTTGACATTTTTATTTAATTTTTGACCTTTTACTCTTAAATTTTGTTTCACGTATTTTTCTCTGCTCTTTTGTCCAGAATCATGATTAACGCTCATTTAACCCCGATAGCAACATACTCAATTTCTCCTAAGCAATCTGATAATTTCCATTTATTTTCTCTCAACTTGCGTGAAGAAAGTTCCTCTAGGACAAGATATTTAAATTTATGTTTGTGAGTACCCCACCAAGCTTTTTAAATAGTTTTGTGATTATTCCTTCTACGTGAGATAAGGTTTATTATTTTCATGGAAATTGGAAGATTTCTAGTGTCTTCAACGGACTTTAACATATGAAAGCAATATTACGGGACGGCCCTGTGAAAGTACGCTATTTACGCGTTTTTTTACGCGGGTTTTTTACGCAGATTTCGGAATTTATGCGTTTTTTTACGCGTTTTTTTTTACGCGGATTCCGGAATTGACGCGGTTTTTTTTACGAGGCACGTATCCTCCGTGTAAAAAGCGACTTTAGTGTATGTCTTTTCATGAGTAAACTTCAAATCAAACATATTAGGGGTCTTCACATAGAGCTCGTATACGAATACCCAGCCGTAAACTGTGTATCTTCCATTACTCGTCAATGGAGGTGAGTATTTTTACGGCTGGGTATTTGATTACGAGCCCGACATGAACACCCATATTAACTACATATGTCCTAAGAATAAAAACAAGTGAGCCATCTTTGGGCTACAAACGAAAGAAACAGTTCTATTCAACAAGCTCAAGCGATATATCTCACAGAGTGATGAAAGTCGAAGCCCACAAATTCTCGTTTGCATTATCACAGTCCGTCGGTCACCGTATTCCAATGTCTTCATCGGATTATTTCACTTTGAAGAAGTAAACTGACAGCGGCTGACATCTTTTTTCTTTTGCTTCATCAGCAATATCAGAGTGACAGTCGTTTCGTTCACCGACTGTTTGCTCCCACCTCTGTGGTTCATATCACTCGGAAATTCAATGAAAACGGTCAGATTAAATACCCACCCGTGTTGTCCAGGCGGATTGAATAACTTGAGTATTTTTTCTACGCAAACCCGATATCTTTGCTGGCCAGATATTGCCTTCATTCCTACAGCAACGAGAAAACGAAAAATTGGAACGTTTTTCCTCTTCCAGCTCAAGTTGGGCATTTTATCATCATTCACCGTCCCAGATCCGGAGATTATGAGCAGATCAATTGAAATTGATTTCGGAGCACAGGAAATTCAATACGTCCAGATGTTAAATATCAGCCAACACCTGAGGCGGGCAGCAGAATGAGGAATAAAGTCCCTAGCCCAGAGAACATGTCCTTGGCTATCTGTTTAATATTTATCGGATCATGCCAGATTAGGTCGAGTGTTGGATGAAAATAGCCATGATTTTTTTCAATATAGTATGTGGCGTGAAGTAGTATTAAACACGAAAGCTTTTGTCAGACTATCAGACTCAATCATGTCATATTCTGTGGGAAAATGAAAAACAAAACAGCATAAATGTTCATAACCTATCGCTACCGCAACGGATTGAATGTTAACTCATTTGAAATCCCTTTTATTTTTCACTCCGGAAACTATTTTAAGTTCTTTATTTATACTTACTATGCGTTGTTAACTCTTTCTCGCTTTTAGTGATAGCTTTTTAATGTTCATAAACTGCCGTGATGAGAGAGATACAACGGTGCAGATTGTCATTTATGAGTTCACGATAGCCATTAGCGCACAACACCGATGTGCATTTCATTCGTCACTTGAGTCGGATCTCTAAAAATTAAATCTACCTCTTAAAAACGTAGCGTGCAGTACAAGTCGGTTTATAGTCACTTAAACGAACTAAGAACGGTATCCTTTCTCGCAACAGATGGCTTCTCAGTCACATGCCTGCGCTTTGAATATGGAGCAAAACGAAACAGTAAATGCAATAAAAACAAAATTGTCTTCTAGAAGCTGGTTGCTCCAGATAAAAAGAAGTGCCAGAACAATATGGTTATAAACGAAAAAACTAGATTATTCACGCGTTCCATTGGACCGAATTTCGGCAGCCCATTTGGGCCCCGACAATTGGGTGCCAAAAGTTGCTGCCAGTTGCAGATTTTCGAAAGTTTGCATTTTTTTCCACTAATGAAATTTATGGCGAGCGTGAAACATCCCCATGCATTTCCAGACACACTGCCGCGTCGCCTCTTTAGCGGCGGAAATCCTTCACAGAAAAACTTACGGCCGAGGTCTAACTTTAGTTGCATTCGTAACGGTCTGCAAACTTTGCGTCGTGCAATTCGTTTTAATTAAAATGTTATGTACGTACCCTCTTCGGTAATGGGTTAGAAAACTGCGAAGCGCGTTGCGATAGTAAAAAACGAATTTGCCATATTGAGTCGAAATTGAAAGGCTCTGAAAAAGTCGAAACTGGAATAATTGAAGTTGATTGAAAATTCAAATTTTTTATAACATGCGGAAGAGTCAAATAGAAAAAATAAGATATGAGAACAAGGTTTAAGATGCTACCAATTTAATTCTTGTTTTAAATTTTTGACTACTTCGTTGATTTTTTTCAAACTTTTTCCATGTTTTCATTAGCTAGACTTCTAATCCTAAACTGGTTCGTATTCGCTTTAATCTTTACTTTTTACTCTTGACTCTTTACCCTTCACTCTTTACTCTTTACTCTTTACTCTTAACTCTTCACTCTTTACTCTTCACTCTTTACTCTTTACTCTTTACTCTTTACTCTTTACTCTCTACTCTTTACTCTTTACTCTTTACTCTTTACTCTTTACTCTTTACTCTTTACTCTTTACTCTTTACTCTTTACTCTTTACTCTTAACTCTTTACTCTTTACTCTTTACTCTCTACTCTCTACTCTTTACTCTTTACTCTTTACTCTTTACTCTTTACTCTTTACTCTTTACTCTTTACTCTTTACTCTTTACTCTTTACTCTTTACTCTTTACTCTTTACTCTTTACTCTTTACTTTTTACTCTTTACTCTCTACTCTTTACTCTTTACTCTTTACTCTTTACTCTTTACTCTTTACTCTTTACTCTTTACTCTTTACTCTTTACTCTTTACTCTTCACTCTTTACTCTTTACTCTTTACTCTTTACTCTTTACTCGTCATTTTACTCATCATTTTACTCGTCATTTTACTTGTCATTTTACTCGTCATTTTACTCGTCATTTCACTCGTCATTTTACTAGTCATTTTACTCATCATATTACTCGTCATTTCACTAGTCATTTTACTCGTCATTTTATTCGTCATTTTACTCGTCATTTTACTCAACAATTTACTCGTCGTTTTACTCGTCATTTTACTCGTCATTTTACTCGTCATTTTACTCGTCATTCTACTCGTCATTTTACTCGTCATTTTACTCGTCATTTTACTCGTCATTTTACTCGTCATTATACTCGTCATTTTACTCGTCATTTTACTCGTCATTTACTCGTCATTTCACTCGTCATTTCACTCGTCATTTCACTCGTCATTTTACTCGTCATTTACTCGTCATTTTACTCGTCATTATACTCGTCATTTTACTCATCATTTTCCTCGTAATTTTACTCGTAATTTTATTCGTAATTTTACTCGTAATTTTTCTCGCCATTTTACTCGTCATTTTACTCGTCATTATACTCGTCATTTTACTCGTCATTTAGCTCGTCATTTCACTCGTCATTTTACTCGTCATTTTACTCGTCATTTTACTCGTCATTTTACTCGTCATTTTACTCGTCAATTCACTCATTATTTTACTCGCCAATTTACTCGTCATTTTACTCGTCATTTTAATCGTCATTTTACTCGTCATTTACTCGTCATTTTACTCGTCATTTTAATCGTAATTTTAATCGTCATTTTACTCGTCATTTTACTCGTCATTTTACTCGTCATTTTACTCGTTATTTTACTCGTCATTTTACTCGTCATTTTACTCGTCACTTTACTCGTCATTTTACTCGTCATTCTACTCGTCATTTTACTCGTCATTTTACTCGTTATTTTACTCGTCATTCTACTCATCATTTTACTCGTCATTTTATGCGTCATATTACTCGTCATTTTACTCGTCATTTTACTAGTCATTTTACTCGTCATTTTACTCGTCATTTTACTCGTCATTTTACTCGTCATTATACTCGTCATTTTACTCGTCATTTTACTCGTCATTATACACGTCATTTTACTCGTCAGTTTAGTCGTCATTTCACTCGTCATTTTACTCGCCATTTTACTCGTCATTTTATCCATCATGTTTTTCGTCATTTTACTCGTCATTTCACTCATCATTTTACTCGTCATTTTAATCGTCATTTTACTCGTCATTTCACTCGTTATTTGACTCGTTATTTGACTCGTTATTTTACTCGTCTTTTGCTCGTAATTTTACTCGTCATTTGACTCCTCCTTTTTACTCGTCTTTTGCTCGTCATTTTACTGGTCAATTTACTCATCATTTTCCTCGTAGTTTTACTCGTAATTTTATTCGTAATTTTACTCGTAATTTTTCTCGCCGTTTTACTCGTCATTTTACTCGTCATTTTACTCGTCATTTTACTCGTCATTATACTCGTCATTTTACTCATCATTTTCCTCGTAATTTTACTCGTAATTTTTTTCGTAATTTTACTCGTCATTTTACTCGCCATTTTACTCGTCATTTTACTCGTCATTTTACTCTTCATTATACTCGTCATTTTACTCGTCATTTCACTCGTCATTTCACTCGTCATTTTAGTCGTCATTTTACTCGTCATTTTACTCGTCAATTCACTCGTTATTTCACTCGCCAATTTACTCGTCATTTTACTCGTCATTTTAATCGTCATTTTGATCGTCATTTTACTCGTCATTTTACTCGTCATTTTAATCGTCATTTTAATCGTCATTTTACTCGTCATTTTCCTCGTCATTTTAATCGTCATTTTACTCGTCATTTTACTCGTCATTTTACTCGTCATTTTTCTCGTCATTGTACTCGTCATTTTACTCGTCATTTTAGTCGTCATTTTACTCGTCATTTTACTCGTCATTTTACTAGTCATTTTACTCGTTATTTTGCTCGTCATTTTACTCGTTATATTACTCGTCATTTTACTCGTCATTTTACTCATCATTTTACTCGTCATTTTACTCGTCATTTTACTCGTCATTTGACTCGTCATTTGACTCATTATTTTACTCGTCATTCTACTCGTCATTTTACTCGTCATTATTTTCGTCATTTTACTCGTCATTCTACTCATCATTGCACTCGTCATTTTATGCGTCATTTTACTCGTCATATTACTCGTCATTTTACTCGTCTTTTTACTAGTCATTTTACTCGTCATTTTGCTCGTCATTTTACTCGTCATTTTACTCGTCAGTTTAGTCGTCATTTTACTCGTCGTTTTACTCTTCATTTTTTTCGTTATTTTACTCGTCATTTTACTCATCATTCACTCGTCATTTTACTCGTCATTTTACTCGTCATTTGACTCATCATTTTACTCGTCATTTCACTCGTCTTTTGACTTGTCAATTTACTCTTCATTTGACTCGTCATTTTACTCGTCATTTCACTCGTCATTTCATTCGTCACTTTGCTTATCACTGTTCATTCTTCAATTGTCATTTTACTCGTCACTGTTGACTCATCATTTTTTACTTGTAACTGTTTACTCGTCATTTTTAACCGATCACCTTTTACTCGTCACACGGTGCTCCCATAGATCGTTATTATGAAAAAAAAATGCACCAAAGGGTCTGAATACACCGTGTGTGTGTGTCGATTTGTTATGACGTCCTGAATTTCTGGTCAAAATTTCAAAATCGTCGTACGGTATATTTTTGAGTAATGCTCTTTTGTAGGTCGTAAAGTACACTAGGGTCTTTTTTTACGCGGGTTATTTTTATGCGGATTTTTTATACACGACGTTTTTTACGCGATTTTTTACAATAACGCTGATTATTTTTACGCGGTTTTTTAAAATAGCGCGGATTATTTTTACACGATTTGATAGATTATTTTTACGCGGTAGTAAATAAGTTTAGTATAAGTAATTCAAATAAAGTAAAAATCAATCATATGGTTCATGACAATAAGATATTCTGTTTAATTAATCTAAATAATGCATATTTTTAATGTATTTGCTGTTATTATCATAAAATAGGTAATTTCCGTTGATTCGGTAAGAGGAAATAAAAATACATTAATAATTGTGCAACGATACGAGTCAGGGTCGTTGCGATTTACTTCCTTTTAAGAAACGAAAGCTTAAACATGTAGCAAAATTATTATAAAAAAGTTATTGTCATGTTCTTCAATGAATTTTCATTTTAGAATCACTTAAACTTATTTTGTGTGTTTCATGTTTATATTTACTGTGTTTTCATGTTTATATTTACTTACGTGCCATTATTTTTAATCGGATCTTATTATTGAATTTATCTGAAATTCTCACTGTGCACAGTGGTATAAAACCGATTAATCGTGATCGTTTTAGATTTGACTGTGAAAAATTGATTTTATGTACTCAAAGTCTTCAGCAAATTGTTTCACAAAACAAAGCCTTCGGCTTTTTCGGTTTTTCGATCAATCCACCTAACAGTTAGATAGATAAAATATTTTTTCTATGTTCCTATACACCAGGTTGCTTCCTTCAGTAAAGTTGTGGGTAAAATTAAAAGAAAAAGTTGCTGAATACTGCGGTGTCCAATCTGTACGTTTGACACGACAAAATAGAGTTTTTTTTTAAACACTTTCACCTATTTTTAATATACCAATATGTACTCAGATCCTTTAATGCATTTTATTTTATAATAACGGTCTGTGGAAGCACCGTGCGCCACCTTTTACTCGTCACTTTTTACTCCTCACTTTTTGCTGGTCACTTTGAACTCGTCACTTTTTACTCGTCATTTGTTACTCATCACTTTTCACTCATAATTTTTTACTCGTCACTTTTTACTCATCACTTTTCACTTATCATTTTTGAATGATAACTTTTTACATGTCACTTTTTTCTTGTCTTCGTTTACTCGTCACTTTTCAATGATCACTTTTTACTTGTCACTTTTTACTTGTCACTTTTCACTCGTCACTTTTTACTCGTCACCTTTTTTTCTTGTCACTTGTCACAAGTAAATCACTTTTTACTCGTCACTGTTTACTCATCACTTTTTACTCCATACTGCTTACTTATCACCGTTTACTCGTCACTTTTTACTTGTCGCTATTACTCGTCACTTTTCACTCGTCACATTTTACTCGTCACTGTTTACTTATCACATTGTATTATTTCATTTTAAACTTGCACTTCACTTCTAGTCTATACTTTTTTTTCTAAATTTTCCGATCTTCAGTTTTGATTCTTTTATTTCTTCATTGTTCTTTTGTCTTTAGTAAACACTCGTAACTTTTCACTCTTCACTTTTCACTTTTCATTTTTTATCCTTTACTTTTTACCATTCACTTCTTGCTCTTAAATTTTTACTCTTAATTTGTTATATTTTCTTTACAATTTTTTCCCGCCATTTTATTAAATCTCATTCTTTTGACATTAAAATCTTCAATGGTTCGACCACGTTGAATAGAAAAAGCAGATTACTCGCTCCATCAGACGATAATTTATCTATCATGGGATGATATCAATCTCTTCAATCTCTTCAATCTCATGGGACATCATGAGATGATATCAATCTCTCAATCTCTTTAGGATTCAATACGATTTATCGTTATTTATTGCTATCCCTGATTATTCTGTCTCGATTTAGAGTGCCTACACACATTTTCAACTTGTTTAAAATACTTTTTTCCGTACTTGTTAAAACTATAACTATATTTATTTTAAATCAAATTAAAATTATGTAGTTCAATTGCTTTTTATATATAACGAGTCTTACGCTACATAAATCAAACAACGTCGTATCGTTTGGTCAACCTATTTCATGGTCATTAAAATAGAAGCGAAAGCGTAATCTATTGAGCCATTTTTAAGTATAATTACCAGCAAATAGCGCACCGTTTATAGCGCTTACATTACGATTTTACCCATTGCAGGAGCAGAACGTGCAAAGGCTATAATCGTTTGTTTTCATTAAACAGTGATTGCTCTACTTACTAAGCGACCAATTTAACCGAAAGGCTAAATTATACTGTGGTGGGTTACCCGAACATAATGTCACCCGAAGAGCCGAGCCATTGCAACTGAATGGGATGCTTAGCTACTAATGAATCGAAATCCTTTTGTGGAAATAGATTGTTGCGTTATACACAGGGACAATGGGTTTGGTGGTAATTTCACAGCCGGTTACACACTTTTACTGTGCTCAAGATGACGGAGCAAAATCATCCGTACGGCTTCAGTCAAGAATGAAGGAATGAAATAAAAGAATTCACACATTTTTTCCAATTCCGAACAGCTTGTCAATCAAGCAAGGAAAAACATTTCTCGTTCAGCTCCCATTCAGATCATCCCCCGCCCCGAATGTTAAATCAACAATCCTTATATTTAGCATAATCATTCTCCAGGCTTCGCCCAAATTTCTCCTGCAGACATTCCATAGCGTTTTCGTATATCCTTGAGCCCATTCTCCGAACGTGTCTCTGCCGGTTGGGCCCTCTAAAAATCGGCAGAATATAAGTAGCACTTGTTTTTCTAACATTTCTGTTAGCTGCCATTGAAAATCAGCTCTCGTGACGCTAGTGGCCTTCAAATTCCAGCACGAAAAATAGGGTTGCATAGCAATGTTCGAAAATTATGTAAACTTACACAATGCTTTCAAAACGAACGCAGGTAATAAGTTAAAACGTTTCTTTCGCCGCTATGTGAATCTCAATCACCTGAGCGACGACAATTGGTGCTTTACCCTTAATGAATTTGATTGCAGTGCTTCCCTGGTGAAAAAAGAACACCGTGAACACCCAGAAGGGTACTTTTCATTATTTCGAACCTTTTGCGCTCAGCTGCTTAAAACATGGATGGTGAAAATTAACTCGAAAGAATAACGTAATCATCTTCTTCGGTTCTTCAAATGCCTCTGTTCGAAACTGACGTAAGCCCGGTACGAAGAGAAGAAAAACCTGCCATCCGTGAATTTCCCAACCATATCGCGCCGGTGGAATGGACAAGCGTGGGCAGGGTGAGAGAGCACGCTGGCGCTGCTTCCCGGGGCTCGAGCCATTTTGGCAAAAATAATGCTTTCACGCTAATGGTGTGGGCAGGTCTTTCCGAGGAAGTAGATTATAACAGGTTTTCCCCGTTGGTTCGTGAAATTGCGAAAGGATGTGCACATTATGCTGCTGTAAGAAAGTCACCCGACTTGGCATCGGCATCGTCTACGGTGGAAAGCGGGTCGGCACTTTTAATGAGAGGAAATTCCCGCGGGATTGGAGAGCGTTATGATTATCGGCGGGTAATTATCTTTAAGCTAATGAGCCTGTTGATTTACGGCTAGGAACGTGAGTGATTAAAATAGATACTTTTAATAAGGCGCTGGTTCTTTTCGGTGCACTTTCCTAATGGAATGATTTTTTGCCTTTCTCCTAGAAAGGTATAGCAATCACTTGCAAAACCGAAAGTATAAAAGTGCTCCAGAGGGCCGAATGGCATATATCACTCGACTCAGCTCGACGAGCTGAGCATTTTCTGTATGTGTGTGTGTATGTGTGTGTGTGTGTGTGTGTGTGTGTGTGTGTGTGTGTGTGTATGTGCAGATTTTTATTCTCACTCACTTTCCTCAGAGATGGCTGGACCGATTTTCATGAAATAAATTGCAAATGAAAGATCTTGTTGCCCCTTAAGACCCTATTGAATTTTATTGTAATCGGATTTTTAATTTAGAGGTTATGTTAAAAAAGGTGAAAATCATGAAACATCAATATCTCAGAAACTACACAACCGATTTGAACAAAATTGGTTTCAAAAGAACGAGCTACCTGGAAAACTCTTAAGTTTTGAATTTCATAAAGATTGAAGTTGTGGTTCAAAAGTTATAAAAAGAAACGTGTTCTGAAGACTGTTTAATCTCACTCATGTTTCTCAGAGATGGCTGTACCGATTTTCATAAAATTAGTGTCAAATGGAAGGTCTAATTGCCCCATAAGACCCTATTGATTTGTTTTACAATCGGACTGTTACTTTGCCTGTTATGTTTAAAAATGTGAAATCCAGCTATGCAAAGGAACATATTCCGAAGACTACTTGGACTCACTCACTTTTCTCAGAGATGGCCGACCAGATTTCCACAAAATTTGTGTCAAATGAATGGTCTAGTTGCCTCAGAAGACCCCATTGAATTTTACTGTAATCGAACTGTAACTTTATTTGTGATGTGCCGACTTGTGAAAATCACGAAACTTCATTATCTCAGAAACTACACAACCGATTATTATTATCAGATGAGCAGGCTAGTTAAGGGTTAACTGATGAATTCTGATTGAACACGTGGTTTCAAAGTTTGGCTGCCCTACACGTTCCCATTTCATTTGATTATAATCGAACTTAAGCAACCGTTATGTATTAAATTGTTAATAAAACAACGAAAGTCTATTATCTCAAAGATTACATGACTTATTTGAACATAACTAGTGTCATACGAAGGAGTCATCTCTCAAACTTACAAATAACAAACTTCATAACAATTTGATATGTGGCTCAAAAATTATGGAAAGAAGAGGAATTCAAAGACTATTTAAAACTATACCTGCTTTGATCGATATATGTGGCCTCAACATAATTTATATGTGGTGTCGTACTATTTGAACGTTCCAAGTTCATTGATTCCTTGCGGTTTGATTGAAGTCTGCAAATGCACGTCGAATCAGCCATAGGATATGATCAAAGTCAAATAACAAATCGTTTGAAATGTTGGTTTTATCGAAATGACAACATCCTCGAATTTTGGCTTCTGTACATCGCCCTAATTCTGAATATATTCATATTGGGTAGTATTCTGTCATTATCAGCAGACTTTCTGGCATCAATTTGACACCGGAAATACCCATATTGGGAGGTATTTTTGGTTGTTTCCCAGAAACTAAAAGTGGTCGTCTTCAAATTCAAAATAGTGTCCAGGCTCAATGTTTGGTTTCTATGCATCATCACGTTTACGGAAATATCCATATTGAGTATTATTCGGTCATTTCCGACTGTTGCCTATAAGTTGCCATTTAGCAATTCAAAATGGCGCCTGAGGTCAATTGTTAGCTCCTTGCATCATTCTGGTTCCAGAGATACTCATATTGGATAGTATTTGTTTATTTTAGGCTGTTTTTCACAAACCGGTAGTCGCCATCTTGGATTTCAAAATGGTATTTAGGATACTGGTTGAAGAAAAACTCATATTGGGTGATATTTGGTCACTTTGGACTGTTTTTCAGAAGCCGAAAGTCGTCAGTGTGGACTTTAAAATTGCCTGTGAAATCAATTTCTGTCATCTGGGCGTAATTCTGATTCCGAAAACATTCATATTGAATGGTATTTGGTCATTTCCGGCTGTTTGCCAGACACCGGAAGTCACCATCTTAAAATTCTAATGTTGTCTGAAGTCGATTTGTGGCTCCAGTGCATCATTACGGTTCCGGAAATACCCTTATTAGGTGGTATTTGGTCATTTTCCGCTGTTTTTCCGACACCGGAAGTCGCCATTTTGGATTTCATAATGGCATTTGGAGACAATTTCTGGATTTTTAACGGCATACTGGTTAAAGAAAAACTCATATTGGGTGGTATTTCGTCATTTTCTGCTGATTTCAGAAACCGGAAGTCGCCATCTTAGAATTTAAAATGCTATCTGTGGTCGATTTTAGCTCCTGTGTATTATTCTAGATCCGGATATTATTATATTGGGTGGAAATCGACCATTTTCGGCTGTTTTCCAGAAACCGGAAGTTGCCATCTTACAATCCAAAATGTTGTCTAAGGTCGATTATGGAACATATTTGTTACCACTAAAAACATTCACCTGCCAATATGGTTCCATTTAGTTGATTAGTTCGCGAGATGTGCAGAAATTTGGGAAGAAACATGTACTTCCAGAAGAGGGAGGGGCGTCAAACCATTATGGACATATTTGTTACCTCTAAAAACATTCACATACCAAATTTGGTTGTAATTTCTTGATTGGTTCTTGAGCTGTGCGAAATTTGTGTTTCATTTTCATGGGATCCCTCCCTTATAAAAGAGAGAGTCGGGTTTCAAACCATTATGTAAATATTTGTTACCACTAAAAACTTGAGTTGTGCAGGGGTCTCAAACTATCATAGGAACCTTTATCGGCACCAAAAACCCCTACATACAAATTTTCACGTCGATCGGTTTTTTGGATTGAAGCGTTCATGTAAATCTATTTTTACAAACAAAAGTTTAAATGAGAAAGGCTGGGTCTGACCGCTAGGTGGATTAATTTAGTTTTCTTTTTCTTTTGATTCTGCTGTGAACGTTTTCGATTTACAGTCACTCCACAATTATGGTTTTTCGTAACTCAGCTGTACCCTAATTAGGGCGATTAAAGGATTTTCATTTGCTGAATTCTTGGTCAGTGAATTTGAGCACTGACAAAGATAAATATTGCTCAATTATGGGGTAAAGATATTTTGAGTTTTTTAGATACTTTTGCACAAAAATACATCAAAGTCAAAAAATGGATGACAACCGAAAGGAAAAAAAAAGACTGATGCACCAAAAGAAAAACTGCTTTATTTATCTTCAATAGCCTACACATCGACTTTTCGGCTGATTCTCCGGATTCTATCAATCAACAAACGGTTTACAGTTCGTTGCCCTTTAAATATATTTGTACACCGAGGAACTCAAATTCCCAAAGCAATCTTCGATTTGTGATACCAAGGCAGATTTGTTGAGTTGCGTATTTAGGGTACAAATCGGTACCGCTTACCTATATTTTTGGTGTAATGTGATGATACTTTATCTGACCAGAACACATGAGCAATTCCACAAAAAAACGGGCAACCATTTTATTCGACTGTTCAAAATTTTGTTTGAACTTTGCATAGAAGGCATTTGATGCCATTTTGTGCTATTGGTTATTCTTTTTACTGTCTATAACTTTACTGAAGACGTTATGCCAATCAAACCAGCTCCATGATTGGACAGCCTTTAAAGTTTGGCTAACCCTGTAGTTTCTGTGAAAAATAGATTAAAAAAATTAGCTTTTTCAAAAAATTATTTTTTGACATTTTGTTAAAAAAAAAAATTTTTCAAGTATATATATCTTTTCAGAAAGACAAAATTATTACCTACAACTTTGCCGCAAACGCCAGACCAATTAAACCAATCGTTTTGGATCTACAATTACAGTCTGTTTATTTTTACGCGGGGGATGGGTTCTAAATTAATATGGAACCGCGTAAAAAAGACTAAATTGCTTCGAAAAAATGGCTTAGAAAACTTTCCCAAAACGTTTGAACATTGACTGAATATGATATTGGTCAGTTTACAGGCCAAAATGCAATATTATAAATTCTGAGGATTTACACCAAAAATTGTAAATTTGTTTGAAAATTGATATTCGAATACTTCTGTCCATATCTTCACCACTTTATTTCCAATAAGCATTCACAAAAATTTTTGGCAAACCCTTACGTAATTTATGGATGATCTCTTATCACTTAACATTTATTCCTTCTATCGGTTTCCGTTTTTTGACGATTACGACTCTACTATTTAAATAACAATTGTTATATCCAGAAGACTTAGCCTCAATAAAATTTACGAATGATTAGTCTATAAAATTAAAAAAAGTGCAAATGCGTGTCCTGTACTCGTACTAAATGTTTCTATTTTTCTAGATAATAATTTTTATAATTTTTAGATGATTCTTTTACCGGATTGTCGTTCTGATAAAGTTCATCAATATGATTGAATTTAGACTATCAGTAATCAAAAAACGTCAAAACCATTCCAAATTTCAATCTTTTAACTGTCTATTTCAACATATTTTACCACTCCCAAAAACATTTATCTTGTTAATTGCGCCTGAAATTCCTTTAGTTGCTTGGTAACATATGTGAATTTTGAGAACGTTGAATAAATTACTGTCCTGTAACTAGACGACATTATAAAAACAGTGGCTTAGCGCGCTTAGATCGCTCAATACAGCTTGTGTTGTATTAGAGATATGAGTGCGGAAAAATATTAAAGAGAGAGAATAGGAAAAAACAACGTAAAAGATTGAGTGTTATCTTGCTATCTTCAGCTAGGTTGCGTAGTTCAGTCTAGAACAACATTAGAATTGTTCTCTACCGCAAAACATAGGGTATACAGTAAATTGCCAATGGAAATCGAATTTCGTTTAGCAGAAGGTATTAAAGGTATTTGTCTTCTCGAAAAAAGTCCCCATGAAAATTTCGTACAGAAGTCTCCTTTCCAGATATCAAATAAACCTTATAACATGCTTATTTCAGGTTCTGGACTGTTTTCTGTAGAGAAAACAGCACCCCGACAATCGCCAAGTATTTTCCAAGAAAAACATTTTTCCGTCATGTAAATCTATTTGTCACTTTGATCATCTTGTCGAGTTCGTATTTAACTAGAGTGATAATCTAATTTTTGAGTAAATCTGTCAAGTCCAACCCGAGTTCTTGCAGTTTTGGTGATTTTGACGGCATTTTTCGAAAAACAATCTTGAAAGAACGTTTTAACCCAAATGGCTTATCTTCTGGTAAAGTAGGTAGTTCTGGTAAGGTAGAGTAATTATCCAAATTTTCAGCAAAATCTATTTAGTCTAGCAGAAAATATAGTGGTTTTAGTGGTTTTGACGGTTTTTGGCACACTTGGCTTATACATGACATTAAAGCTTTTGAGTTGCTCTACAAAACGCTATATTCAGATATTTTTTCTAACAATGTTGAGAAGAGTAGGATGACCCTGAAAATTGACAATTTTTAAAAGAAAAATCCATTTTTTCGTCATGTTACCTCTTTGCCATATATTGTGTGTGTTTTCAACCGTTTGAGCTTGAAGTTGTAAGGTTTTCCCTAATTTCTTTGTGAGAGATTTAGAAATTCAAGTACACCACCTTAGTTCGTAACTAATATGTAATGAAAAGATGTGATAACAACGGGGAAACAAATATCTTATTTATTAGATAAAATTAAGATTTGTCTTCGGATGGTGGTGGGGCACATTCGGACATCGTTCATGGGGCACATGCGGACACTTACCAAATTTGTATTTGATTGTTGTTTATTAACAAAAATCGATTTAGACTGATTCTCAGTCCTAAAAATGGTTCGGAACTACAAAAGGAAAACCGATAGAGCAAGCATCAACGAAGATGAGCTGGGGAGAGTTTCTAACGGAACAATGTCTTTGAGACACGCTTCTGATAACTGCTGAATTAAAAAAAGGCGACATCCATAAATTACGTAACGCAAAAAAAACCCAATTTATTGACCCTAAACCCCCATATGTAACGAAACGTAACGCCAACACCTATCCACCATAAAAATTACGTAACGCTGTAAAAGAATTTGCTTAATAAAACTGCCCGTTTTAGAGAGTCTCTTCAGAGATTTTGTGTTACGTAACGCTGATCTTACCTTCCCCCTCCCCTATGTAGGATACTCAAGCTCAAAGATACTCCCCCTCCCCCCTATGAGCGTTACGTAATTTATGGATGCTGCCAAAGTACCTTGGTCTGTCGTCTGAAAAATCAAAGAAACTAAAAAATAGAAAAATCAGAGAGCTTCTCGTCTAAAAACTCAGATCAACAAGCATTACGAACGTGAAAGAAACATTTCTAGAGAAATATTTGATCGAAAGTTCCCATATGAATTATGGATTGACATAACGTCCAAGGCGATTGGAAAATTGTTTCTCAATATTCTGGAACACTTGAATAAGGTTCCAGAGGGCAGCGTGAACCAATTTGCTGTTATTTAACAATCACGAATGCCATTGCACTTTGAACCAATCAAATATTGCCGAGAAAATGGCATAGTTCTTGTATCCTTTCCTTCTTATAGCCAGTTTGCTCGGTTTTTATTTTATGAATTTAATTTGAAATAAAAGGATTTTCATTAATCTAGAAAAGTTTTTCAACACTGTCCGAATGTGCCCCAGTACTGTCCGAAACTACCCCACACACGGGGCACATTCGGACAAAAAACCAATTTTGAAAAATTCAAATAAATCAATCGAAATCGCATCAACGCACACTACTAACACGCTTATATGACACTCCGATGTCCAAGTGACAGCCAGGATGAATTCAGATATTTTTAAAGTTAACAAAAATATTAAAAATCAAGATAGAAAAAGTGTCCGAAACAGCTCCCGTCTCCCCTACTCTCAGTGTAAAGTAACACCACAAATTTTTAGAAAAATCGATCAAGTCTAGCAGGAGTTATTGCACTTTTTAGTATTTGGACGTTTTTGGACATATCATTTTCAAGGGGCGTTTTACCCCACTTAACCTCAATGAAAAAAGTTGAAATTTCGCAAAATTTTCTACCTTGAATAAACACACAAATGCTGAAAATTTCAGCCCAATCGGAGAACATCAAAACAACATGCGGTTTCGCCTCTCGCGAACTGGCTCTTAATTGCAAAATGCGATCCATAATTGTGTACATACTTAACTATATTAAAAATATTTTACATATAAACCGATTTGGACATAAGTATTAGTTTGAAATAGACCTAGAAATATTGATGATAGAATATTTCTCCGATTTTATATCTATTATTGCACGTTCAGGCTATGCGTTGACTAACTCATCATTGTAGAGGGAAATTGCACTAGCTAAAACTGTTTAATTTATTTTTGAATTGCAGTTTTAGAAACAGCGGCATTTAAATATTCCCGAAAATTTGACCTTCGAAATAGAATTGCACCAAATAATAGAGCTAGGAAAAAGTTATTTTCCGATAAACGGCCGAATATTAAAAAAAACATGATGATTAGATGAAAAAAATTAAAAACCAAATTATTCTTGACTTAAAATCAATCACTCTAGGCAAGCTCGAGGTCAAATCATTATTCGGTAAACCGAATTTTCGGTACTGCATAAAAAAACGTTTTCCCCGCTCTATTATACGATACGTGCAACGCTACTTCGAAGTTCACTTAGCGGTAGGGCTCAAAAGTTTAATCTGTAAGAAAAAAATCACCATGCAAAATTTCACATCAACCAGACTTTGAGAGTTTGGAGCCTGGCGAATGTTACGTTAGGTTTGAACCGGTTTTAGCAAGCGAACGACTTAATGCATTCTAATCATCTATATGTCGGTGTATTAATAAAATGTGTAACAAATTGTTACAATGGTTTGATATAATGTTCAACATTGTTGCTTTACTGCTAAATGGTGAAAATAGGTGAAAAGTTTCAAGGTCGAGCTTTCTCATACACTATCCTCGCTATTGCCTTGCTTCCCGAGTACGGATAACAATATCATGGACGGAATAAATTCCACTGTCAACATATTTTGACTCAGCAAAGCGTTTTGTTTCGTTTCTCATTCTGCGTCGCCCCGCCTACATTGCAAATATCTACGCTCAACTCGATACAAAAAACAGCGTTTAGCAAATTCAACTTCATTCTTGTTCGTCACACGATAGCGAGTGGAGTATAGCTGTTAGAGTTGCGTGACATTAGGAAACGAGAGCTGATAACGAGTCAACTTTCAGGCACTGTGGAACACCTTACCATTATTCTGCATACTGCAGCAAGAGGTACCATCGTACGCTGCAGGATATTTTGCTGGCACAGCTACTGGAGGGCAAAACGGAGAGCAAATTTATTATGTGCGGCCAAGGAAAATATTCAATGCAACCGGTGGTGCGATCATCAGCGTTCTATATCACGCATTTCTAGTTGAAAATTATGGAATCGGTTCTTTTCAAAACTATAAATGGCCGTCGTCGTTTCTCTCACGGGATACAAGGTTTCTAGTAACAGCACTTTATTTCGGCGAAGAATATATACAAAATGGACTATGGAACGGAAGGTCGTGACTATACCAGACTCTGGGAAAGAAGCTACGACACGATTGTGCTAGAGTTTCACATGATTATTTTTTGCGATAAGACAAACTTTTTCTGTTTAGTGCTGAACGAAATTCGAAACGTCGATTTCTATTGGTACGCTACTGTTTATGTCATGCGGTAAACAATAGTTGAATATTGTTCTCGAATAAATTGAATTGAAGGTTTATCTCAACATGTGCTTGACGATAAGCGATATCACTGATGATAGCATAGCAAAACACTTCATCTTCTATGTTGTACTCTCCCTTTCTCCCTTTTCAATATTCGCCCGCATTCATATCACTACGACAACGCAACCGATATTCAGATAAGTGACGTGAGCACGTTCAACCACTGTTTCATAATCCTGTTTCACTACATGATAGTCATTGATTTAGGTTACTCTCTCTCTCATCGTTTTTTTTTATTTGTTTTTTTTTATTTTTATTTATTTTTCATTTTATTCTGATTCGGAACTCGACCTTTTGTTTTATTATACACAGACTTCGCAGACAACTGTATTAGTGCACAGGCCAATTGTGGGACTAGAGCCACGATCATACAGAAACTAACAATCTCTCTCGAGCTCGGATTTGAACATATGACAACTTTGCTGGCTTGTTAGGCCAGCATCGTACCTCAAGATCAGCTGGGAGGTTTTTTGTTATTTTTAGGGTGAACCTAACAATTTAATTTTATGCGGTCAATTTCACCATTGTTTTTATTTTCACATTCTACATTTGGGTTTCATCATCTAAATCAAGTTTTAGAATGCTTATCTGTTGGTCCCCTAAAATAACAAAGTCTTGAAGCCACGTTTGGATTTCAGCATCGAACCCGCTCCAAAGCTCAAATAAACGAAGTCTGCTGAAATAATTACGGCGTCTGTATTTTGGTATGTACTCGAAACAATATTACTCAAAAATTTCGCAAAATACACAAAAAATAAACAGCGATAACTGCATAAGCGATTCGAAGATAACTCAAATGTCGATAAAAAGTGGCCTAATCGTGTCACAAATCGATGAAACCGATAGCAAAATTGCATAAAGTGAAGGTCGAATTACTTCCCCATTAACTCTATTCCCATGATTTAACTCCCAGCGATTTTCACTATATTCTCTGTTGAGTAAATCATCGCGGAGCCAGAAGGCTATTTTGAGACCACTACTAAAATAGTATCGTATTATTGGAATGATATCAAAAATTGAATTTTGTCAAAAACCTATTTTTAACTTTAGAGGTCTGGGGACCTCTCACCCAAGTAACAAAACTCGTTTTATCAAAGTTTTATAGCGCTATTTTGGCTGTATTGAGCGCTATAAAACTTTGATAAAAACAAAATTGTTACTAGGGCAGTCTAGCTGTTATCTTTATCAATTTGTAAAAGCTCGCATTAAATTTCAAAAGCTCAAATCAAATTTCGCTTTCTTCTAGGAAGATCTATAGTCAGTATAAACCGCCATCTCTATCTTCGCTTTAATTATCCCTCTGATTATTCAATGAAGGCACGCTGTCTGGAGTGTTCACCTTTCTTTCCGGTGTGCAACTTTGAGAGCTATTCATTGTATGTACCTCGAATTAAAATTAATCTCTCTATTTCAATATTAGCCTTCTCACCATACAGAAAAATCGAACCAACTCTGTTCACAACTGACCATGACCTCCGGGTCATGTCGGGCGCACAAACTCATGATTAAGCTGCTTCTAAAAGTCATACTGGTAACGATCGTTATATTTAAAGTATACAAAAAATATTAGCTGGAAATACATACATCCGTTACTAGAGGCATTCATTCATAAACGAAAGGGCAATCAAGACGAGGCGTTTCCACCGATGCGTCAGGGGCCGGTGCACTGCCCTCTATCTTACTCGGAAGACAGGCGCACAATCAACATGCATGTTTGTTTAATTTTCACTTTTCCTCCGACATCCGACAGTAGCCTGCAGCATTTACATCAAACGCGGGGATAAATCGACCGAGATGAGACTAATTTGTTCCTAGAATCAACTAAATCTGATTACCTATTGCCGGCTGCCATTACGGATCCCCGAGCGCAAAAGTTCAGCTGCCGACTCTCTAAGAAGAAGTTCATTGATGAAACTGCAGACCACAACCGCAGAAGACAGATGAAATCTCCACTAAAAATGCAACAGAAGACTTCTCTGTTCTTCGACTTTCCCAACAAAATCTGGCTTGAATTCACCGCCACCGCTTAGGATGATCCCAATTGAGATAAGCCAAGTGCTGCTGCGCTGCGCCCGGTTATGCACGATGCCGGCTGCAAGTAACTGTAAACAGAGCAGATGCTCTGTCAGACACGAACACACACTCATTTAGATACTGATGCATTTTATTGTTTGCTGAACGGCAAATATTAGTAGTAGGTACTTGACGATGTTATTGACCCAGCGGCACGCTGACCTTTGCTGCCAGAATGTCTCCGCGAACGTTTGGTAGCTTTCATGCGGTGGCGTGCCCGAGAGTATCGGATCTCTTGCTTTGAAAAATAATGATTCAAGTAACTTTGAGAGAAATAAAAAATCACGTTACACATTTAGCTGATTTCCAGTATAACCATGTATAGACAGAATACCCTTCTTCAATCGTATTTTGTCAGGTACATCAAATCATTTTATTATCGTCCGCTCGCTCCCTCCTTATACACATTGATGAAAAAAAATCAATAAATATTTTGAATTTTGAGAATAATTGTGGAAAATTCATCGGCGTATTCAGCGTTATTGTTTCAGACGATTTATATAATTTATGTCTAGACCCAATTTATCACATTTGATTGACATGCACAAGAAACTAATTACTTTAATTAATTCTGTAAGTAAAACAATGCGAAATGCGTTTCAAATCGCATATACAGAATCACTCTGTAACGATTTGGATGAAGGCCAACTTATGCTGCCCGAGCGCATACCGATTCCTACGATCTGGTACTTCATCAAACCAATGTTCCTCAAGCGACCAAAAACTCGAGGAAACATCGCATGCCTCATATTCGAGATGATTGATTTAACGTTGGACCAGTTGTGGCATCCTTGCACTAAACCGGGCAAATTCATGAAAAAAAATTAGGTGATTCAAAAATAGAAATCTCTACCTGACTCAACGCGTACTGAAAAACGTCCCAGTGCACGGTCCAATTATTTTAAAGAGCTGTAAATTTGCAGCGGCTAAATACTTTGTTGACTGGTTTTTGCAACCATTACCGAAGTGACATCACATCAGTCGGGTAAAATCTACTGTATAAAAACGGAATTCCGTAACGCAGTTGATCTTATTGATATCATTCCCTCCGTCTCTGAGGTGTACAGTATTCATCATCATTTTAAATCGTTCTGAATAAAAAATTGAGTAGAGACATGTCGGTTTTTTCACATGGAAATGTTCGATGATGCTCATGGGGAAATATTTGAAGAAAAATAATAGGAATTTGTTTACTACAATAAACCTAAAATTGCTTACCAAATTGAATTGAATCGCGTCTCAGAGTCCGGTTATCAATCCACAATTTTTATTCCATTTCCAATTCCTGGCGAACAGCCCAGCGTGGTCAAACACCATCTAATATTTTTGTAAACAGAATGATGCCCAGAGGTCAGAGATCATTCCCAAGATGATAACTTCCCCAAGACAAAATGCCCAATAACTCCAATACTCCCGAGAGTGGAACTCCATATGTCATTATGAAATGCTGACGTAATATTCCTGAAACGAGTTCTTCTGGGAATAAAATTTAAAATGAATCTAAATTTTGAAACCTTTGACCCCGAGCAACGTCGGGAACGTTCAACTAGTTCAAAATAAAAAAAAAAACAAATACAATTTAGCTGGGGACTGGAGAGGTAGTTCGCATACTTTCGGATGAAGAGGCGGAATGGAAACTAGAACTTTCAATTTGCATTTGAAAAATAAATTATTCAGATGATTTGTTTGGTTTTCGGTTCGATCAATTTTCCACTCGCATTCTCGGTCGAATACATTCATCAATCACCCTTTTTTTTTGGCCGCCGCTGATGGTAGTAACTATTTTCCGTTAATTGTTATTTAAATATTGATGAACTTTGGTCGAACTTCTGCTATGCACCCAGCTCTGATTGCATCGCTTGTCGATAAGCTCAGTCAAAGTTCAACATCACGGAGTGAACTGTGCAAAAACTGGTGGTCCGATTGTATTGTGATAATACTACTGAATAATTGGCTGCTGGTTACTGCACCGAATTCCGACAATTGGTGATAATTATTTGTTTTTTATTTTTGTCAATTTATGATTGTTCTGTTGACTCTAAAAATATGAGCTGAAACCAAAATCACAGTACGGTCATGTAACTGCAAATCTATCGGAAGCATTTTTCGAGAGAATTCCAACGCTGACAATAATGTCACGTAACCCAATCCGGTATTCCGATCGGATTGCGGTAAATCGAACTATTATTGGTGGGGAAAAACCAGCAAAATTGGTCGGTTTTGTCCTGTCCGTTCGGAATCAAATATGGCAACCAGGTTTCGATAGTCCTCTCGTGCTCGCAGGGATAAATTATATGCATTTGATGGACTTTTGACGAATGAATATACCAGATGAATTTTAATTAGGGTCGGAAATCATTCCGCCATGGGGAGTCATTGGCAGCTTCACGCGTTTGGTATTTGATGAATTTATTTTATTAAGCGGTTAACCACGTGGTAGATGTTTCAACGCTTTTGTGTGTTAATGCGCCATATTGACAAGCGGAAATTGTTGTCGAATGTATTAAATGCGTCGTTGATTTTTTTAGCATAATAAATCAGAAACTTTCTTCATTAACTCTTTAAATACAGGTTTTCATGTTATTTTATAACTGGAGTTGAGATGGTATTATGATTTCGTATAATTTATTAGAGAAAAATCAGAATCATACAACAGATCTAGAAGTTTGTTCAGCAAGTGAAAATCGTGCGCACAGCATAATACATGAAACATCTACCACAAACTTTAACTTGGCGAGAGGTTTACCCCCGTCCGAAGAAGACGAAGAAAAAAATTCACCACCAGTTCTGATTTCATTGGAATCGTTTAATCAACTATTATTTTCTCTCTATTTAACTTTGCTACGTGCAGGATCAAATTCCTGAGAAAAACTTATATAACATTCCGTTGTTTAAACTTTCTTTTCCGGTATTTGCCGTTGTCTTATCATCTCCGGCAAAGTTGTGTTTTTGCGTCCGAGTTTAAAATCAACCAGGTTCGTTTTAGTTGAGCAGAAGCAAATTTCAAAAGAAAACAATTGCAACTAAGATTCTTTGAAGATCGGTTCGCCCCACAGGGAGCAACTTTTTTTGCGTCGCAACTACGTGGCAACAGCAACTACTGAAAAACTATGCTCTGTTTGCTTTTGTTCAGGTGATTTAGCTCCCTAAGCTGGTGGAATTTTATTATTTTCTGTATTGTTGAGTGGAAAAAGTTGACTTGAAGCTAAGCTTTGAAACGGATTTGCAGGCTAAGGAAGCAATCAAAAAATTCGCCATAATACCAGTCAATCATGAATAATCCTTTACGTTTAAAAATACACTATTATTCCTTGAAAACTGCCACTCGAACAAAGCTGAGTGCAGTTTCTCGAGACTCTCTTCAAGAATCGCAAAGTGCCTTCAAAACGCTGACCGATTTGCCACCCGCTGCTGTGCCTCTGCACTCCAGCCGTGCTAATCGCTTTAGAAAACGCAAACGGAAAACATTCAATAAACAAGTCTTTCCTGTGCCACAGACAGGAACGGTGCAGCTTAGCCGATTATCGGCTGGTTTTGCTTGTACTACGCGTACGATTTGTGGCATTTGCAATCGACTATCCACCACCTCGCTCACACCCCAGGTTTTCATCCGAAATTTGTAAACCAATCAGCTTAAGAGGATTAACGTTCACCACTCGGATCGGTTTCCAACTGTGCCAGCAAAAGTAGTTGTTCCTTGCCACGAACTAGGCGCCCACTCCGACTGAGTCTGTGTCGTGTCAGAGGGAACGCAGAGAGCATTTATTTGATGATCCTTTGAAACTTTTAGTCGATAAAATTGTCATTCTTTCAACACTTCTTAACGTCAATTTTAATTTTAATTTGAAACGAACGATTGTCTGCATTAAAATCCGTGAGGTTGTCGCGATGCGATGCGAAAATCTAATTACAGTTTCTGTTCAGATTTTATTGCAGATTCCACGATAGCAACGTATACATCGAGTTTTGTGCCACCATAAGCATCGACGCTGTCTCAATGTTCATCGACAAAAACGGTATTAATAAAGGTAGGTCTCAATGAAACATTTGGTTATCTCTACCAAGAAATCGAACA
Organism: Wyeomyia smithii; assembly: GCF_029784165.1. Classification (NCBI taxonomy): domain Eukaryota; kingdom Metazoa; phylum Arthropoda; class Insecta; order Diptera; family Culicidae; genus Wyeomyia; species Wyeomyia smithii. Next base: position 58,949,792 of record NC_073695.1, on the reverse strand, counting down.
ATGCAATAACGCAAAGCGCGTGGTGACAGACACTAATAATGCATTATTTTTGCTCGAGCAAAATATTTATATGCAGAAAGCACCCAAAATTCGGACTGCGCGCTGATTGCTGTTGAGGTGCCTCGTAGCAACTGCTTCGGGGTAATTCATATTTTTATGAAAATCTGTTTACACCTATACTGTACCACTGTTCGACTCGAAGGTTTCTTTAAGCGCGGTGACGGAGTTGACGAAAGCCAACCCGTTTGCAATAATAAGACTTTATGTTCTTTTAGCTATCCGGTAAGACGAACTGGAGTAGACCAGTCGCTGCGGAATGCTAATTAATTAATGATTCTTTATTAAAATCGATTTGCTTTGCCGAAATACTTAATTCTAATAGCTTTCATGAAAAATTGTGTGAAAATTACGACGTTTGTAACTTGCATGCAAAAGTATGTTGAAAAACATCACATTATTATCATTATTGATAATTTGGCTTGTCTTTTGATGACACTCTCACCCTCACTGGACTTGTTTGTTGCTAAATTAAGCATATGAAGCATAAATGAAAATGAAATTTGTATCGGCCTTATGGAGCATGTCTCCGTGATATATCAACCGATAAAAGAGCAGTCGGGCGTCATCAAAATGCGTTGGCTGTGATGGTTTGGGGAGGTATGTGAACCCGCTAGACTTTAGTTCCTGGGGATAGGAAAGAACCGTACAAGACGCACCAGTTGGGATGAGATGGCCCATGCTATTTATTCCCCAAAATAGTTACACATGTGGCTTTTTATGACAAAATTCTTCGCTTTTCTCCTAAAAACCCTGCTTCTCTACAGTTCTCATGTAAAAAAGTGTGCCATAATGACTTAAATACTCAAAAAACTGTGCAATTGGCTGTGACTCTGTCCAACATGTAATTATTCATGAACTTTATTTAAGCTTTTATGATTAACTGACTTGTAAATAATACAAAAAACTATGGTTCTCCTAATCTTTACACTTTTGGAGTTTATAATACTATGAGTATTTCAAATTATTTCACTAACTTTCGTCAACTTTTACCTAAAACAATCAAAATTTAAATTGGGGCAGAATGCACTATGAACAGCTTGCAGGAGATTGCTTGACAATTCAGAGCATGTTCCATTACTTTTGATTTTACTTTTGAGACTTCAAGCGCTTTTCACTTTGCGTGCTGATTTCTGCTAGTGGCATATTAGCCTACTGCTTGGAAGCATACCGGCCGTTGTTGTGGTGCATTTTGATCACGGGCTTGTTTGGCGGCAATGGTAATTTTTACCAAAAAAGACATTGAAATCGAGTATTTTATAATAAGCTTCGTCATAAACATACAATAAATAGATCCTACAATCATCCTACACGTTCAATGTCACTTCGAAACTATTTGAAGCGCTGTTAATCGCGCAAATGCTCAACTGGTGCGTTTTGTACAATCCTCCCCTACATGCTAGGAAAGTTGGACGACGTTGGGCATTTGAGTTTGGGACGAAATACCAAACGAAGTTGTGCGTGCAGCTTGCAATTACTTCGAAAAGCGTCTACGGGCCTTATCAAACACAAAAAGAAAGATTTGAACTCAACTAAGTACATTGTAATTTTACTACTTATGGATGTTATTGAAATCGATTCCGAAGAAAAATGAAAACTGGTTTAAGTTTTATGACATAAATAAGGTGTATCACTTTCACGTTGCCATCCTGCATATGTTTTCGACTAGTGGGACGCAGGACTTTTCCACGGGTATTTGGACCATTCTGACTATAAGCTCATTAAAAACAACGGCAGTTTTCACAGGTGAATTCATTAAAAAATAATATCCTTAAAACTTTGATCTTTAAACGTTGTCTACGTACGAATTGAAGGAAATTGATTTCTAGACTTACATAAAATACACGCAAAACTTTTCCTTATTACTTTAGAAGCAGTAGCGCAAAATTGCCTTTTAGGTAACGAATCCATTACTTAAAAGGCAATAAAATTCTTTCCCCAGTCAAGTAACAATACATACTGTCATATATTTAGCACGTGTTATGAGAGTACGACTATCTAATAATGGTCGTTTCAACCACATGCAAATTTTTTTCTGTCGAAAAATTCTCTCTTTCCGTCTCAAGTCGAAAAAAAATAACTCACAGTCGCATATGTTGCAAATGTTAGGCCTCTGCTAGGCTGTATGCCAACGCGAGCGATCGGGCGAGATTCTTGCCGTAGGTAAATAAACAGCCGTAAGTAGAGCTGTTCATTAACCTACGGCAAAAATCTCGCCCCATCGCTCGTGTTGGCGTTCATCCTGGCAGTGGCCTTACAAGTTTCTTCAATCTCCAATTCACCCGGTGCGCGTGTGTTAGTTCGCTCGTTGTATGCATACGGAGTAGCGAAAAAATATGACAAGAGCTGCCAAGCAGCATTTTCCCCGTCAAAGAGTATGCAAACGTTGATGATTTCAAAGACTTGAAATGCGCCTTAAAATGACATCACGATCTGTAATTTGCGTTAGAGAAAAACAAAAACATTCCATTTCTTGCAAGCTATCTACAGCACATAATCATTGGTTGATGGAAACTCATTTGGACCTGTTTGAAAATACAAAACTTGTGCCCATCCAGAACAATATTCGCAACTTCTGCAACTCTGGTCAGACAGTATTACATATTTCCATTTCAAGTAAATACTGGGGAACGGAACGAAAATGTTTCTAATTAGACATTTGAGGTTGACGGTTGAGATTCTGATTATGTGTGGATGAAGGGGACAAAAATGAACCAGATCATTGCATCAATACAAATGCAGCGAGTGAAGTCTTGCTAACACATGCATTGCGGTGCTTGGCTGTATGTTCCCCTGCAGAAACACATACAAGCGTTTGGCCGTCATAATTTTTATTACTTTTTGTATAATGCGCAGTCATAAGACACAAAAAGTAATAAAAAATTGCCCCAAAATAATAAAATGTTCCCCGTTTGCGTTGGGTGTACGTATCGAAAAATGTTACTGTCTTTTGTTTTAAGAGTATGTATAGTTTTTAATGAAAATTTTGAATTGAAGAAGTGTTTTTTGAACTTTTATTGAATTTAAACCACGTTAAACACTTGTCGTAAGATGGAGTTAAAACTATACCAAGATTTTTTGTAGGAACAAATTTTTGTGCATTTCCAAAATTCATATTTTTTTTATAAATTCTACGTTTTGACAGCAATTAACGATTTTTGGTGTACTTTCAATCGGAAGTGCTCTAAGTAAACGCAGACTATAGTCCTTTTTTTAATTTTTCAATAAATTATTTCATTTACTATATTTTTTTAGTTTTACATACACCTTCATGGATGATTTTATGATGGTACACCAGGATTTTGAAAGTTTTGAAAGAGGATTTACCAAAAGCAACTAAACCGCACAAGTGTCCTAAACGCCAAATTCTTAATCCTATACCAGAAACCATTTATTTTTTGTGGAAGTGGTCCAAAGTAATGAAAACTTCAGTTCCTATATATTACTTACTGTCATTCGCTTGCAAAAGTGACTTATATATAATTACTAGCTGACCCGGCTAGCTTCGTCCCGCCTATTTTAGTTTTTAATCTGATAATTTGAAATATTTCAAACTCAATGGATGATTTGTTTTTTGTGTTGCGATTTGTTTATATCGTTTGATATGATTGGTTATATCGGAATGACTACATCCTCGACTTTTGGCTTTTGTACACCTCTATTCCGGAAATACTCATATTGGGTGGTGCAGTAGGTTTCCGTTTTTGGCATGTTCCGCTTTTGGCATGCTCCGTTTTTGGCACTCTCCGATTTTAGCAACAAAAGGGTTCCGTTTTCGGCAACATTTTATAGTACATAGTATACAATAATTTATACAACAAACTGAGCTGATTTTGACTCTCGTTCTGGGTTGAAACTGATTCAACTGAATCTGAAAACAATTTATGCCTGATGATTTCTAACGAGCTCAACTACCAACACTATTGAATTGCCGTAGACATATGCGGTGCAGTTCCACAAAAAATGTCCCAGTTTCAATATTTTTAGGTAATTGTTTAGGTAATCTTTTGTAGTTTTTATTTAAAAATATTGATTTTAAAAAAATTAACTCTTTCAGATAATTAATTTTTTAATTTTTTTAACAAAATAAATAATTTTTTTTCAGAGTGTATATTTTTTGGAAAGACAAATTTGTTATTTACAACTTTGCCTAAGACTTCATATCGATCAAACAAACCGTTTTGGCCCTAAAAACATTTGTTATCATCAATATCTTTCAAAAACAGCATTTTTAATAGCTTCTCAAAAATGAGTCGTGTTCCAAAAGATTAAACAAAAAGCCACAAAATGGCATCTTTTGCCTATAAAAACATCTATGCAAAGTTTCAGCCAAATAAAAAATGGTCGATTAAATTGGTTGCCCGTTTTTTGTAGAATTGCTCAGCGTGATTAAATATAGTTCCCCTAGAATGATTTATCACAAACCGCAAAATTCAAATTATGAAAATCAAATAAAAATTTATCAAAAGACTAATTGGTAGCTATTACTCGTCAAATGGGTAAAAAATTTACTCAATAAAAAATCATGCAACTTTTTCAAAAATGGGTGAAATTTATCTCACTAATGGGTAATTTATATTGAAATTTATATTCAGAGAGTTTGACGTCACAGACGCTGTTGCACAAGCGCTTCAAGAGAATAAAAGTGACGAAAAATTTGAAATTGGTTATAACTGTACGTTATATACGACAAATTTTGTTTAAACCTATTAATTCATATAAATAAATAAATTTTCATAATAATGTTGAAGTTTCAAATTGAATCTATAAATAACAAAAAAGGTTTCCTCTTTTGGCACGGTTCCAGTTTTGGCAACTGAAATTAAAAATGTTGTTGCCAAAAACGGAAACCTACTGTATTCAGTTAATTTAGTTGTTTTCCAGAAACTCAAAATAATGTCCAGGGTCGATGCTTGGCTCGGAAATCGGCCATTTTTAAAACCGGAAGTCGCCTTCTTACAATACAAAATGTTGTCTGAGGTCGATTTGTGGCTTCAGTGCATCATGTATTTCATGTATTTGGTCATTTGCCGCTGTTTTTCAGAAACCGGAAGTCGCCATCTTGGATTTTAAAATGGTCATGCCAGGAGAAGAAGGGGTGTCGAAACATTATGGACATGTTTGTTACACCTAAGAACATTCACATGCCAAATTTGGTTGCATTTACTTGATTGATTGGTTCTCCAGCTGTCCGAAATTTGTGTTTCATTTCTATGGGACCCCTTCTTTATAGAAGAAGGAGGGGTGCCAAACCATTATGGATATACACTAAAGTTGCTTTTAACGCGGGGGATACATGCCGCGTAAAAAAAACCGCGTAAATTCCGGAATCCGCGTAAAAATACCGCGTAAATTCCGGAATCCGCGTAAAAAAACCGCGTAAACTCCGGAATCCGCGTAAAAAGCAAAGCAAAGCCTTGGTGCTACATTCCGATTCGGAACTTGACCTTCTGTTTGTTATACACAGATTTCGCAGCCGACCGTTTAGTGTACAGGAGCGCTACGATCCTACTGACACTAAGAGTCTCTGCCGAGCTGAGACTCGAACCCACGACGATTGGCTTGTTGGGCCAGCATCGTACCTCGAGACCATTTGGGAGCATCCGCGTAAAAAAAGCCGCGTAATCCAACTGCCAAATTTGGTTCCATTTACTTGGTTAGTTCTCGAGATGTGCAGAAATTAGTGTTTCATTTGTATGGAATCCCTCCCTTCCAGAAAAGGGACGGGTGTCAAACCAATATGGAGATATTTGATACTCTTTAAAACATCCACAAGCCAAATTTGGTTCCATTTGCTTGGTTAGTTTTCGAGATGTGCATAGATTTGTGTTTCATTTGTATGGGACTCCTCCCTTTAAGAAGAGGGAGAGGTCCTGAACTATCTTAGTCACCTTTCTCGGCCCCCAAAACCCTCATACACAAAATTTCACGCCGATCAGTTCAGTAGTTTCCAAGCCTATATGGATCAGACAGACAGACAGACAGAGCTGTATTTTTATATGTTTAGATAACGGAAAAAAATATCTGAAGTTTTTTTGTTATTAATGTTTATTTAATTGGGCTGATACAAATTTTGAATAGTTTTTATGTCCACGGTTATTAAAAATAGCTAAGAGAAGGGCAAAAATGAATAACACTGAGAAGAAGAAAATTGTGTGCAAGTTACGACGTTTGTAACTTGCATGCGAAAATGTGTTGAAAAATATCACATTATCATCATTATTAATCATTTGGCTTGCCTTTTGATGACACTTTCACTGTCACTGGACCTGTTTGTTGCTAAATCAAGCATATACGCTGTCGAAAAGTCAATAACATTAACAAAACGGCTTGCCTTTTTTCCTTCCCGTTCCAATTTTTAACATTTTTGAAGGGGGGGGGGGGGTTACATCAAATGAAAATGAAATTTGTATCGGCCTTACCAGAGTAACGCACTTCTATACTCAAGGTCAAGGTTTTCATCACAGTTAACCTATTTTTCAAAAAATATGCCGGTTTGTAGGTATGCGATCGGCGCTGCCCTACAAGATTAAAATAAAATACAAGGGTTATCATTTAAGGTTTATGGAATTTGTTTCCTTACCTTTCAGAGTAACTGGAAGCCAACCGTACAGATTATATTCGTACTAAGAAATCGAAAATATACATTCGGTTTTGTTCGAATGCCTTTTCATTTACAGGCTTCATCCATTCTCTTGATTCTTGCTCACATTTTCTCTTGCAGAGAACAAGTAAACCGTCGCAAAAAAAAAAATTTCAATTTATAATTTTGATTTTGTTTGTCAAAGTGCTTTCGACAAAAATTGGATTTTCTTTAAAAACTGGGGAGATACCAAGAATGGACCCCGACAACCGGAGCCTTAGTAAATTTTTCACCTTTGATGAGTCTACGTATATTTTAAACAGAAAGTCATTAGACTAAGTTCCTTTTCACTACAGATAGATGAAGTCAACTGTCAGATGATGATGTAAACAAATAAAAAATGCAGCAGGGGAACTAATACTCAGATTCGAATTGCTCAACTAAAATTATCTAAACATATAAAAATCGAGTTCTGCCTCTTTCTTATCCATATAGAATGGGAAGGTCCCCTCTCCCGACTCCTCCCTTCTCTGAAAAGGAAAGCTCCTATACAAACGAAACACAAATATCTGTTTAACTCGCGATTCAATCAAGAAAATTGAACCAAATTTCGCGTGTGGTGATTTACGGGAGCAAGAAATATTTTTGAAATAGATCAACACCCCTCCAGCCTCACACTGTTTCCAAAGCTTCAAAAACGTGATCGAAATTATTTTAACCCAAAAAACTAGATTTTAGAGCCATAGTGCCTCCAGGAAAGCTGATCCATTAATTATTTTCCATTTTATAGTTGCAATTTTGTGATTAATCCACTTTACAGTGAAAAGCGAATTTTACTTTTTTCATTTTTGCATATAAAAATTCACTTTGTTCGGCAAAGTTGTTGCACATTTTATAAGAAACAACTTTCTCAAAGGTACTATTCTTTTATCTGCCTTTTTTAATGGACTTTTGTGGAGGTTTCTACAGATGGCCACTAAAAATAATTTTTTTAATATCACATTTAGTGGTGATTTTTTACAATTTTTCAAAAATTTACATTGTTGTTCACTATCATAAAACACACAATTTCATCCAAGAAAGTTTATTTTTATCTCTCATATTTCATCGATTATGGACGATTTTTATTAAAACAACGCACTAATTTACTAACAGATAGATATCTTTAAAATCGCAAATATCTGCAGACTTAACCTTTTCTATATTTAAGTATAAGTAAAACGTCATTTAGTCCAGACATAGGCATTTGTCTCTCGCTGTCTTCTGTGCAGATATTTGTAAATAAATAAGTGCATTATTTTAATAAAAATCTTCAATAACCAAATAAACTTAAGAGATAAAAATAAACTTTCTTCGGTGAACTTGTGTGTTTTATTGTAGGTAACAACATTGTAAAACATTTAAAAATTTTAGAAAATCACTATTGAAAGTTATATTAAAAAAAATATTTTAAGGGGCATTCTAGAGAAAACTTCACAATAGTTTATTTAAATGACCAGATATAAGTATAGTGTCTTCGACAAAGTTGTTTATTACAAAATGTGCTAAAACTTTACTCAGCAAAGTGGATTTTTATATGCAAAAATGAGAAAAATAAAACTCATTTTTCACTTTTAGGTAGATTAATCACAAAATTCTAACTTCCACAAAATGGAGAATAATTAGTAGAACAACTTTACTGGAGACACTATTACTCCAAAATCATTATTTTTTGTGTTAAGAATAATTAGTGTAAATTGGCGCATTATTCTAGTAAAAATCGTCAACAACCAAAAATATATGGGAGATAAAAATAAACTTTCTTCGGAGTTCTTTTTTTTCACTGTAGCAAACAATTTTGTAGAACATTCGACAATTGTAGAAAATCACTATATACAAAGTTCAATAGCAAAAAAAGATTTTTAATAGCAACCTATAGAAAATTACACAAAAGTTCATATAAATGAAGAGATAAAAGTATGATGTCTTCAACAAAGTTGTTTCTTTTAAAATTTGCTACACCTTTGCTGAACAAAGTGGACTTTTATATTCCAAAATCAGAAAAGTAAAACTCGTTTCACACTGTTGAGTGGATTAATCATGGAATTGTAACTTCTATACCATGAAGAATAATTAATAGAACAACTTTGCTGAAGACGTTACGGCTCTAAAATCAATGTTTTTGGGTCAAAATAATTTCGATCACGTTTTTGCAGCTTTGGAACCTGTGTGTGCCTCTTGCAAGAACACAAGTTTCTATACAACTCGAGAACTTACCATGAAAATAACACTATATTTGGCATGTGGAGGTTTCTAGGGGCAAGAAATGTTTCTATGATAATATGATACCTCTCCAAACTCTAGCATTTGGAGGGGGGGTGGTCTATAAAAATTTCTGCACAACTCGAGAACTATTCCAAATTTGGCTTGCAGGAGCTTTTGGGAGCAAGAAATATTTCTATGGTGGCTGGTTCCCACTTCTGCAAAGGAGGGCTCCCATACAAATAAAGCAAAAATTTATGCACAAATCGAGAACTAATAAAGCAAATAGAATCAAATTTGGTATGTGGGAGTTTTTGGCGGTAAAAACTATTTTTATGGTGGTTTGATACCTCTCCCTTTTCTGAAGCGGCGAGCTCCCATGCAGAAATTTTTGTACAACTCGAGAACTGATCAGGCAAATGGAACCAAATTTGACATGATGAGAATTTTGGGGATAAAAAATGTTTCTATGGTGGAGAAGGGAGTATTCTTCTGCTCTAAAGAGGCAGGTGGAGATTCTATGCAAACGAAACAAATATTTCAGTCAATTTTCGGAAAACAGTATGATCCGGACGATGCACGGAAGCCAAAAATCTCGATCTCAGATGTCAATTTCTAATTCAAAATGGAAACTTTTGGCTTTTTGAAAACAGCCAAAAATGACCAAATATCACCCAATATCAATATATTTGGAATCAGAATAATGCCGACTTTAGTCGGAAATGATCAAATAGTTCCCAATCTGGATATTTTCAAAAACGGGATGGTGCACAGAAGCGAAAAAATGACCCGACACCATCTCTAATTCTTAGATTGCGACTGGAAACAACACAAAAGGACCGATTTCCACCCCATATGGAGATTTCCGTAACCAGAATGATACACAAAAACAACAAATCTACCAAAGACACCATTTTAAATTCTACGATTTCGACACCGGTGTCTGGGAAACAGCCAAAAATAACTGAATGCCACATGCCATTTTGAAATCCAAGATGACTACTTCCCGTTTTTGGATAACAGCTGAAAATTCCCGAATACTTCCGAATATCAATATTTCCAGAATCGAGATGATCTACAGAAGTCAAAAGACGAGGATGTTCTCATTCCGATAAAACCAACCGTTTTAAAAGTCGTTGTCTTTTGCCAATCCAATATACGATTCGTCATGCATTTGCAGACTATAAACAAAATGCAAGGTCAAGCTTTGGTTGTATGTGGAATCAATTGAAAATGTTTTAAATTAGGCCTTTAAAAAAATTTAATTTCCATTCTATATCATTCGCCCCTCCCCCCTTCAAAAATCTTGGAAGGGGAAGAAAAAGTTCAGGCCGATCAATTAATATTAATATTAATATTAATATTAGTGGTTTTCCGAAAGTTTATATGCTTAATTTTGCAACAAAAAAGTCCAGTGACAGCGAGAGAGACGTCAAAAGGCAAGTGAAATGACTAATAACAATAATAACGTCGTAACTTGCTTACAAATTTTTATCAAAGATATTCCTTTTTTTTTACTTCTCGGTGATATTAAAATAACAGGAGGGTTGTGCGCAAAGCCACGACCGCGAGGTTGAAGTAGAATACTTTTACAAGAAAGATAACCTGGCTGCTTGCGTGTCAGTCATTTTTTCTAGTAAATAAACGTTGACTTATCAGATCAATCGAATTTTACGCTTCAACAAGGATTGACCATTTTCAATAATATAGTAAGTTGCTTGTCATGGTTGGGGCTTGACAATTTTTAAATTTTGAGATGAAATTTTTTCGGATGTCGTGCTCATGACTGAAGGAAAAGATAATTAAGTACGTTCTGAGACACGGAAATAAAGTAAAATTTATAACTTTAACGAATTTTAAAATTTAAATTAACTCAATAGAAAACATTAACGCTTTAATCATCAGGTTTTTATTTCATCCTGAAAAGGACAATTTGTTGTTCAATTTAGTATCGGATAAGATGCCGATTACATCTTTGCGTTATCACTGACAGTGCGAACAAAGTATTCGTTGTGATAAAGTAAACAGTGAAATGCTGATATAACACTCAAAACTAGACGGCTCACGTGTTGTCAAAATGAGTCAACTTTTTACTAAATGCATTTACTAGTGCCCACTATCGCACAGAGACTGAATTTCACTAAAATGGCTTACCGCATCAGCCGCTATCGATGCTGAGATCCGCTGCAACTAGTTCGCTATCCATAGCCATGCCACAGCTGTGGCCGCTATATATATCCACTGTCCCTGCATCAGCTGGCCCAGCTGCTATCGTTGCTGGAATCCGCTGCAACTAGTGCGCTATTCATTGCTACGCCACAGTTGTGGCCTCTTTCCGCCAAAATTTTCGGATTTGGGTCGGGTTCGGGTTTGAAAATGTCGGGTTTAGTTTTGAAAACCCGAAACCCGACTATATCAAATAAGCATTTTTGTTAAGATAATGATGTCTAATTTCATGCAACTGTAAAAATCACTAACATTTCAATACCATTCGAGGCTCAAAGCTTCAGGGCAGCCTCAAATGGGTATGAAAAATCGACCCCCAAAAAAAAATTCAAGTCGGGTTCGGGTTTCACAGTTTCGGGTTCGGATTTCACAAAAATAAAATTTTCGGGTTCGGTACGGGTTTGTTCGAAAAAAAATTCTCGGGTTCAGGTCGGGTACGGGTTTGAAAAAAGCCAAACCCGACCATCTCTAGTATACACTGCACTGCTAGTGCTGCTGCTAAGGGAGGACGACTGCTGTTGTCGCTGTCTAGAACTATTATGAGCGGCTTCGGCTGAAACAGGCTCTTATATAGGCCAAATAGCATGTTTTCAATTGCAAGGTATATGATCCTGTCGACCGTGCTTGGGAAGCAATCATATAACGACCAATCCGAGGTCGAATTTTTCGTTTTGACAAGGCTTGTCTATTTTCAATAGTACAATAGTGTGAATAATAAAATTACAATTATCTTCTTTTGGGAAGAATCTTAGAAGATTTTCCAATCTATTGCTGCAAGAACGAAGGAAATCCATTGAATACTAACCGATTTATTAGCATTTGAAATTGGACATATATTTCACTTTTTTCGGTTTTAGATTTTCATTTCACATCCCTATGTAGCCGAACTTCCTGAGAGAAGTATTCTACTTCAAAAAAAGTTATAATTTTAAGTTTTACAGGGGATATTTTTTTTAAAGGACAAAATTATTCTCTCCATTTTTGCCGAAGACACTATGCCAATCAAACAAAGTGTAAAGTTATTTTTATTTTTTAAATTAAAAATATAGCCGAAATAGCATTTTTAAATAGCTTCTCAATAATGAACCGTGTTCTAAAAAATTAAAACAATAGCACAAAATAGCACCTTTTATACAACATCCATGCAAAGTTTTAGCTAAATCATAAATGGTCGATTAAATTGGTTGGGGGCCATCCACATACCACGTGGACCGATTTTTAACGATTAAACACCCCCCCCCCCCCCTGGACAAATGCCCATATGAATTCTTAACCTTATAACCCCCCCCCTCCCCCAAGCTGTCCACGTGGTATGTGGATGGCCCCTTGTCCGTTTTTTTGTGGACTTGCGCCATGGAGAAATGTTTCAAAATTTGGTTTTTTACACTAGAGAATTTTTCTCTCTATCCAACAAGACGTATTCTACTACGTAAGACGTATTCTACGTCAAAAATACGAATAGCACAAAATGACATCTTCAACCATAGAAACATCTGTTCAAAGTTTCAACCAAATGAGAAATGGTGACTGAAATGGTTCCCCGAGTTTTTTAGGGAACTGCACAATAAAGTAACAGCTTGAAGTGTTGCCGAATGCATTCCTTGGAATTCCGGAATAGATTTGACCGAATCGTACCGGATTTCGAGGGTTTCTTTCACCTCGATATATTTTTCAATTCCAAACTTCACTCCTATGTTGCTGTAATTAGTTGCTTTAAAACCATAATTGGATTCGATACATTTTTCAGCTTTTAAATTTGTCATTAGAAACTTTTCAGATATTTTGAGTTTTGAATGGTAAATTTTCTGTGTCAGAATATTTTAAAAATTGCTTATTCATTTAAGCACATGATAAAATTTGTATGAAAAAGGACAGATTACATCACTAACAGTGAATACACCACACAAATTTTTGTGTGACATTTGTGCTCTTAAATTGTTAAATTAAGTTGCTCTGCGCCACTAATACTGAATCCAATGAAACTCCAGCTCCGGTCACGTACCTTCAAAGTACGAAATTCGACCGAATAAAATGTCAAATAGCAACGTTATGAAACGGTAACATATCACGATAATATAAAAGCGGATATGAGACCGGAATCATTCAGGCCTAAACCAGACGGCGACGGAGATGAAACAAAGTCCACCAGGATCAGCGCCGAACCGGGCCAGCTGGAATCGCAGAGCAACCGGAAAAAAACGCGACTTGAATTGCTAAAAAGAACGTTCCCTCCCCGTAGTCACACGGGTGGAAATCCTTGGTGCCACACTTATACGTATCTTCGGGCACTAAACATTTGGATTTATTCAACGCCAAAATAAGGCGCCACTTTTTCGTCGGCAAATAAAGCCGCCGATTAACTTCTGCCAGAGCACCCGGTAGCAATGCAGCTACAGATGTAATCAACCGGTTTTTTTATTAACACGAAACAATAAAAAGTTTAGTGCCTAATGTTTAGATCTAAACACAAGCGGTGACTCGTTTGCTATTAATCAACTGAGGGGAAAAAATAAAATGTTAGTATAGACAGACAATTTTTAGCTGTTTTGGGTTGTGTTAGATTCGGCATGTTTAATGAATGAGCCTCGAACTCTCGAACGAGCGATGTCGTTGAAATTCCTCATTATGGAATACTATGGCGGCAGGCGATTTCTGTGACTACCAGCAACAAAAAGGTCACATTTAAGAAGTAACTCCAGTTGACTAAACTTGCTCGCATCTGCCACACGGCCAAGAGAAGCGATTGTTTATTTTAATGCTAGAGGGCGATGATTATTGCTCAGAAAGTGTTACTTTAACTAGAAGTATAGCTTTGACTGGATTTTAAACTGTGTGGGAATGAAATGACTCATTTCTTTTGTGAAATGAAAGCTGTGCATTCCCGTTTAAAGAAAAAGGAAGATTCATGTTTATTGTCTACCAAACTAAATTATCACTTTTTCCTCATCTGTGTTCTATATAAGCTAGTGAAGTACACATGATTATATTTTTAGAATTTTTCTTCGCAAAATGGTAACAGTTTGGGAAAAAAATCGTTCGACAAAAAAATAGACTTTAATTGTTTATAACTTTTGTTGTTGTTAATCAATCGCTAAAACCGTGTGTATTTCACTAGATAATCTAATGAAGAAGCTACAGTTAAAATTACAAGTCAATCGGATGTAAACTTTTTCAGTTCTACTGCTCACCGATTTCGAAAACATGGTTTTGAAAAAAAACGCGTTTAAAATTTCAGAATGCTATGACTCTTAAAAATCGCAATAATAAAGCCCCTAATATTTTTTTTACCTTGAGTCAGCTATCCCTGCGCCGTAAAGTTGTCCTTCCTGGGCTTCATTTTCCTCTTCTTCCTTTTTGTTATCTGATGTAAGGCTGCGCCTAGCCTCTTTCGCAAGATCGGACATGCGATGCTCAGCGACTTTGACGCGGTTGGCGTCCGATCCCACGCAAAACTCAAACTTGTCACTCATATTTATAACTCACAGTTAAAAAGTATAGAAAAAGTCAAACAAAGAACGTACACAACGAAAACGGCTGATCGACTAAACAAAGGGGAATTGTGAGTAAACACGTGCTGTAGAGACACTGTAACGGTCGAAACTTGATGCAGCGACTTCAAATTTGAAACACGATATCGATCATAGGTAACTTCTACTAGTTTACAAAGCCTCGAAATTAAAAAAAAAACGAGCATTGAAGTGTAAAAGTTGTTCGGTAAAAATTGATTTAAATAAATTTTGAGTTTGGATCAGTACTTAGGCGATGTAGATTTTGATTCTAAGATAGTTTCATCATGATTTAAGCCAATAGAAATAAACGACAACAAAAAATGTTTTTTGTGAATATTACCCCTCAAATTGCCTCATTTAGGATTCAATAGAGGAGATGAATTTCAGGAGTAGAGGAGATGAATTTCAGGCCCAGCTCACTGCATAATGAGAAAATAAACACCACAGAGCCGAAAGTTTCCCATAAATGTAAGGGCAAATTTCGCAGCAATCCATTATTTTGCGGCGGATCACTTATCTCCTGTTTGCCGTAGAAAGTGATTTATGAAAGACATCCATCCATCATACATCGTGCGAGTAGTATATCCTCAAACAAACGTACCGTACGCCATCATTTCACATGCAAAATAAACCTCATCTGCATAATCGCCTGCCGGCAGATTTTGCACTCACGAATACAAAGCCATGCACTAGACGCGAACGCCAATGTAAGAAAACAATTAGCATAAGCTAGTTGTAAAACAAAAACCCCATAAAATGTACCGGCTCAAGTGATATGATTATAACGTACTGCAGCTCTTAGTCGTGGTAAAGTGGTTAGCCTTAACCCGCTGACCGATTTCGAACCCTCTGCTGCGGTGGCTCACAGACCCTGGAGGACAGCTTAGTGTCATTTGCACCACGAATGGCTATCTGACTTTGAGTTGATGCCGATAGTTTGAGTGGTGAGGCTAACATTGCAATTTGGCATTAAAGTGGCAGTTCCGATGAATAACCATGTTATGCTAGCGAAATAAAAAAACCTAGACTGTAGCGGGAATTGCACTCCTCCCGCTTCGATTGCCTCCTGACAGAGATTGGGCTGGACCAGAAGAGCAATAAAAAGTTCGCATGCAAAAACACGGCTCACTCGGTATGTATTTATACAGTATCTGCATCGAATCGATGCTGCCGGTTTGGTTGGTTGCCTTGCGACAAAAAGGTCAGCATGTTTCAAAGTTACTCTCGATGCGCAAAATGTACATCGGCAAGTAAGCTGGATGTTTCCCAGTGGGTCTGTTTCTTCATAGTTAAAAAAAAAAAAAAACAAAACAAGTTGCTCTCTTGAAAAGCTTAATTAAAAGTGGTTTCAGCTACGTCACTAATGTTGGATTCTAATATTAACAGTGAAAAAAGTAGCTCTCTAGCCAACCGTGTTACAAAAGTGATGTCAAATTTATGTACCCGAACTTTCTACCTTGCTCATGTATATTTAATGGAACTGATCTACACGTATTTTGCGTGGAGTAAGTTTCCTGAAAGGGACCGCAGAAAAAAAAATTTTTTACTCAAGTGCCACAATGGAGAAGTACGCAATTGAAAACTTTTCCGAGCCAAAACCTGTGTATTCGAAGGCTGTGGGGAACGGAAGTTCGACCTTAATGCATGGCGAAGCAAATTGCCCCGAAAAATAATATTGCCTGCTGGCAGAAAGCATGACAAGTATCTACAACTGGATTTTTTTCTTCTTCTTCGCAAACGCCAAGTGGTTGACCTCCACCAGCCACTCTGTAAGTTCCAATTCATTCAGGATTGCGGCGCAGCCAGCCAGACACCAATGCCGCCTTGGAACCGACCGACCAACAACTGTTCAGTCAGCGTTAAATGCACCTTGGGATTTTGCCAACAACCTAACTGCTGCATCCGCAAATCTGTTCAACACACACACACACACATTCCAACCGCACTTTCGCGCAACAGAAACACAAGCACCGGGAAAAAGGATTAACTTCACGTGTCTGGAACCATACGCCATAAGTTTGAGAGTGTCCATGGCACCAAAAAGGACATCCGCAAACTTGTTTCTTCTGTTGAGGGTTAACTCACACACGCTCATAGGCAGTGGTCTTTCGCTTCCATAAGCAATGTGCAAACCCGAAACCGGACCCGATTGCGTTGCGTTAGTTTGAGCTGAACTAATCTTCAGCGTGGTCACTGTTGGTTTGGCAAACAGAGGACTCCACTTACCTGTGACCTTACAGGCTCAGCCTACCGGCAAGAGTTTTGTTTATTTTCTCGTTTTTTTACATCTTTGGACACTCCGCACTCGCAGCTTTCTGTGGTTAAGTTGTTGGAATGCTGTGCGGTGTTTGTCGCGTATAACTGGAAGCTATTCGCTGTCAAAACCATGTTAAGCTCTGATGGAATGGGTAGATTGTAAAAACCTAAATAGACTGAGAGTTATGACGTAAGTAAAAGACTGGAGTGCAAGTGGAAGAGAAAATTCGGTTTTGTTCGCTCATAACAGATTTACGACTTACGAGTACATTTACGGGCTTTGGAATACCTGGTTTCAATCGGGATTCGTTGTGAAATCAATAAGCATTTCTAGCAATGTTCTAAAATACCCAAATGTCCCAAAGCAATTGTCCTAAAAATATTCCAAATTTCTATCACTTTTTGTTTTTTTTTTTTAAATTCGAGAGTATTTTTTCAAAAGGGCGTTTCCTTTTTAGCATACGTTTAGTTTAAAACAATGTAACTTCTTTTCATTCATTATTTGTCGAGTAGATGGACGGGACGGGGTACGGGGTACCGTGGGGCAACGTGTACCAAAAAAAAATCACCAGTGTTACGTATGTCTTATGTACGTGATAGTATACTAGAACTTGATCTTAAATAAAAAAGAAATAAGGCAAAAACTAGAATTAACTCTAAAACCACATCAAATATAAAGTCTAGAACTTAGACGCATTAAGAATCAATCGACCGTTTACACCAATATAACTTGTCACTCTCCCTAAAAGTTTATTCAATACTGTATGAATGTGAAAACATTACCCGGAAAAATTAGGAATCGATCAATCACAGCTAATCAATTCCAGCAAAATCAAGCAGCATTGCCCTATTTAATGAAACGTTAGCATTCCTTAATTTTCAAAATAAGTTTGATGCTAGCGATCAAAAATTTGGATAAGATTTAAAAACTTGGTGTAGCCCTGAGTTATTGCTGTTTTTTTTTTTTTAAAGCAACTTTATTTTGTTAAATCACTCAAAGTGTCACCCATCGCTAGCTACTAGCTCTGTCCCATTTTTCTGGCAGAGCTCGAATACCGTTACGATATTTGTTTTCTGAGGGTATCCACGAATCCATCCATTTTTCCATGTCTTCATATGAGCAGAACTGCCGCTCATGGCAAGTCCGTCCCAACTGCATTTATATCAATTTTGAGTTTATTTATGGAATCAATTACTTTTTATATCTACTAATTTAACCCCACAGCCAATAATGATTATGAAAAATGTGATATTTACCACAACTTACGGTCTTCAGGTTTAGAATTGTATGTACCAAGTGATATTCGATAGGAGGTTTGATTAAATTTTACGCGTTCTACATCGTGTGGCTCTAGCTGATAATACAATGTTTTCTTCGAGATAAAGTTTCCACCAGTAGCTACTTTCAGCTGTTGTTTGTTGACAGTGAACGCTTTAGGTGTGTCACTGTATTGTTAGTTAAAGCATTTTTTAGTAAATACTACTTTTCATGTTTAAACCGTATTTTATGTAACGACGTGGTTAAGATTTGTTCAATTATTGTCGTGAATTTCGTTTTGAAGAATTTGTCAGTCATATCAAATACTTCGGTACGCTGCTTAGCTGTTTTTTAACGAAGCAAACATTTTCCTAAGCTATAGGTGTTCTTTCATATTTGCTTCCACTGCTACGTGGAAGCTGTCCGCCGTCACGAACGTGTGACCGCTCTCAGGAAAATTTAGAACAAGTCCCTACACCTAAACTGATTTTGAATTTATCAGTAGTATCAAATGTAAAAACAAACTCTAATTTTATTTTGAGCGGCGCAGTTGGTACATTGTGTTATGGTTCTCACAAAAAATTTGTTTAATAAAGCACGAGAGAAGGTCATTTATGAATTGACCAGCGATGGATTCATTCCAAACGCAAGGTATAGCACCGCCATCGATTTGTAGTAGGGTAGAAGCACCGGTTTTGGCCATAGCACCAGTCCAGGCCATCATAGAATGAAATTGATAATTGTGAAAAAGTATCTTAGATTACTCCTAATTCGAAGTCTCCTATTGAACCTGCTGAAACTATTCAACAAAACTACTACAAACTTAAGCAAATAAATATGCGTATGTTAGTTTTAATAAAGGAACTAACTATGCTTTCTCCAGTTCACTAAACAGCCTAACGTTTAGGTAGTTTGCAAGCTCTTTTTCATAGAGCGTAACTTTGTTTAAATTTGCCCATTTCTATAACAAATCTTGTTACCAGCATCAGGCACAACTAACTACAGCACATGGATAAAAAAAGTAGACATTTTGGTGTTACTTTTCTCTGCAATATCAAAATTACCTACAGCTTCCAAAAACGTTCATTGATCCATTCTTGGCCACATATTAATGCAATTCCATGATTAATAATCCTGATATTGGCCATATGTAAACAAAACCATGGTAACGTATTGATGTTTATGCAAAACATGAAATGTATGGAGTTTTTCGGGCTGATATTTTAATCGCATGAGATATGTGAAACTAAAAAACTGGTTTGGGATTAGAAAGTCTCCGTTTGTTCAGATTATTTACAAATCTGTAACTTCATTTGTATTTACCAAAACTAACGCTTCGGATTCTCAGCTTTAACCTGACTATAATAAATGGCACTTGAGTTACCGAGTTTGATGTTAGTAAATAATACGAAAAAGTTTCTATGTGAAAAAGGAAAGAGCGGAAGCTTTTTAAAGTAGATCAATGACAGACGAAAAATTAATATAGGTCAAAAATGTGATGTCAGTGTTATTAAACATCCTACTAAGTTTAAACAAATTCTAACTTGAAGTACTTTACCCTGCTAGCTATGTGTGAATATAATATCATTATTAAGTTTGATTATCATATAAACTGACCCTTTGGTTAGTTCAAAAACGAGGATTTTCTGCTGTTAAAATATATCTATATGATAAAGTCAAAATATAAAATAAATTCGTGTGACTCCAACTTTTTCGCGAATTGGCCACAATAGGAGACCCAAGTGGCCAATTTAGAAATGCTATGACAAAAACAGGAGCCTAGAGAAGTTTTTTGATTGGAAAATATATAAACAATACAACATAATTTGATTATTTAAACTCATTGTTAGTGCAGAATATAGGCAATTTCATCCGAATTCCCCCGTTGAAATTATTCAATTACATATTTTTCGAAGGAAGAAGAACAAATATCTCTCTAGTTTGATTTTATCACCGGTCGTAGCTGGCTATGGGACAGACTTGCTATCATTCTGGCTACGTACCGTAAAAGATCACATGTGAGTCCCAGCTTATGATTTTCAACAAATAATAATCAAATTTCGGTGTTTATGCAAGTTTTATGATGCAAAAGTGTCAGATTGTCATTGCAGTACTCAATTCTGTTGATGGTCTTGATTGAAAGAGCATTTGAGTGCAAAATTTCACCTAAAGCGTTACGATTTTCAAAGGCTGTTTTCTCGTCAGCACCAAAACGTAAATGGGACGGACTTGCTATGAGCGGCAGAGAACCACTGATCAATTTTAAAAAAAAAGTAAAAAGTTTTAACGACTTTGGCAGTATGAGGGCGAGCGTTGTCATGCAGTAGAATGACTTTTTCATGTCTCTGCTCGTATCGCTTGAAACTGGCTTGGGCACAACTTCTAATACCAAGGCAAGCTGTCCCTGCATTTGGCATGAATCTTCATCGAGCAATTCCTCCAATTCAACGTCTTCGAAGGTTTCTGGCCTTCTTTCACAAGGATAGTCATCAACTTAAAAATTATCGTCTTCGAAGCAATGGAATCAATCACATTGTTTAATTAGAGCAGCATTTTCGTAATTTTTTTCAACACCCGATGCACTCTAGTCCCCGTTTTTTATAAATAAAACGAGAAAAGTAACATTCCACGTATATGACGATTATTTGGCACAAAGTCAGATATTTTTACACAACTAAAAGTAGGGTAACGAGGGTATTTTTGCCCACATGCATATTTTGGCCCACCCGGTAACATTTTACGCATTTTATCTGATAAATTCAATAAATATTAGAAAACTTTGCATGTAACATTGTATAACACACCTAAGAATCATACTACACTTTAATTTTCGGCGAAAAACTGGCTCTAGGTAGTGTTATTTTGGAATTAGTTCATACATATTCAAAGTCATGGCTGAGTCAACGCAAAGTCAAGAGAAAGTGGTAATATACAAGTCAACGTCCGGAAGCTATTGTAACAAATAGGTATGCTTTAGAAACAATTCGTTGTTGTAGTAACATCAATAAAATGTCAAAGAAACAGTTTGTATAATCTAACATGTTGGAAAAAGTTGAAAAAGTGGTTAAACGTATGGCCGAAATATGTTTGCCTTTTTCTGAAGCAAACATATTTTGGCCATGCCAAGTTTTGACATCTCTTTGCTTACCATTCGGCCGTTGCACGTGAACAAAGAAGCAGCTTGTGACAATTTACAGGTAATTACTTCTTAATTTATCACATTTAACGATATGAAATTAGATGAGAATGCCTGTCAAGCCGCTATGAACCAAATAATTTCATTTTTAGATGTCTAAAATTAACAAAAAATCACAGCAGAAGGATGTTCTCCTGAAACCCTCTATTTTTGCTCTAAAATACCGATGATGATCTTAAATATAATTAGTCCGAACTACTTCCATACACGTCTGTAGATATAAAGGTGGGCCAAAGTAAAAATTTGGTGGACCAAAATATGTTTCTAGTACACTTCGTAGAAATTTGGATATTTCTTGGATATTTTTCGATATATTGCATTGTTGAACGGTGTATATTAAAATAGACACATAGCCTTTAACAATGGTATAATAGAGTAGGTATTTATGTTGGAAAATTGTGTTTGTTTTCAATTAACTGTGCGAACACTTCCCAAAGCTGGCCAAAATACCCCCGTTACCCTATATGAAGCCACAATAAAGTCACTAAGGTGTCAAAGCGGTGTCTTTGCCACATGACTCAGCTTGGTTTGTCATGTTCTAGATAAGACTAAACCGACCACCACTTACTGCTGGTGCTATCTATAAACAAATAGCGAGAACTCAGTTGCACGCCTAATAATAGGAATTGTTTGTTTTTTTTTTTTCTTTGACGTAGAATTGCATCTTGCGACAACATTCTGAGATAGAAATAAAAATTGAAAAGCCTAAAACATCGAAAGCGTCACAAAAATTGTCTACTTTTAAATATCCAAAGCTCAGTTAGTTTCCAACCGATTTCCTTGATTCTTACAGCATTCGATTGTAAAATTATCTGCGTAAGTAATAGTGATTTTGTGGTGCTAACTATTGTCCTGTTGAAAGATGTAGAGACTTGTTGATCGCATGATTCGACCAATCAGTGCTGAAACATGGTCTTCTTCCCCAAAACAGCCGACGCAAAAGTATGCAAACGATCTGATTTTATACCCGGTTTGTTGTTATTGTTGTAGTTTTACTCACTCTAGTCCACCAGGACACGCCTACAGGAAGTTCAACTCTCAGTAGTCACGTATGAAAGCTAACATGCGCCGAAAAATAGCTCGACCTGCAGCCGGCAGAGCAGCTGCGGATTTAAGCACAGCAAGGCTGAACAGGCGACTCATTTGATCGCAGCGTTCCATAGCGGACGGACTAGCCGGCGGACTTGCCGGCAGCATTGCCTCGCGTTCGTTCTTGAGAAGCGTTAAAAATGCTATTTTGGGAAGGAAGGATTCGGAACACAACCTTCTGTTTATTATAAATACACAACTGGGAGGAGGTATTGATGATTGCAAATATATTTATAGCCAAAACTGTTTATTTAATTGGTGTGACGTCTTCGGCAAAGTGGTAGAAAGTAATTTTGTCTTTTCGAAAAAAAATATACACTCTAAAAACAAATTATGTTTTTTATTGAAAATAAGTTAAAAGTACGATCACAATTTAATCATCAACAAAAGGATAATTTTTCAAAAATCTGATTTTTTCAAAAAAAACTACGAAAAATTACCTTAACATTGGAAACTGTCCGATCATGGAAAAATGCAGAAAAAAAAGTTAATTTTTCGAAAAAATTTTTTTTTCGGATGACGTTTTTTATTTTTGAAGAGCAAAATTTTTGTCTACAACTTTGCCATAGATACCATGCCAGGCAGACAAACCGTTTTGGCTGTAAAAATGTTCTCAATCTCCGATAAAGCACTCTTTGGGGAATAATTTTTTTTTTACAGTTAAAACGGTTTGTTTGATTGGCATAGTGTCTTTCGCAAAGTTGTAGATAATAATTATATACCCTGTGAAAAAAAAAATATAAAAAAAATTTCAAGGTTTTTATTTGTTTTCTATTGTTTAGGTAATCCATTGTAGTGTTTATAAAAAAAATATTTTCAAAAAATGAGCTTTTAGATAATTTATTTTTAATTTTTCGTTTTTTTTTAAAAACAATCATTTTTTAGTGTGTGTATTTTTTTCGGAGAGACAAAATTATTATCTACAACTTCGCCAAAGACATCACAGCGATTGTACAAACCGTTTCGGCTCTGAAAATATATGTAAACATCAATACCTTCCCAAAACAGCATTTTAAATAGCTTCTGAAAATTGAGTCGTGTTCCAAAAAAAATAACCTATGGCACAAGATGGCATCTTTTTCCAATAGAAACGTCTATGCAAAGTTTCAACCAAATCAAAAATAACAATTTAAAAAAATATTTAAAAAATGTCCCACACATTTTTTATGGCACTGCGCTACACGCAAAATTTGAATGGTGCGAAGCCGCATTTATATTTTGCGAAATTAGCACAACTTTTGATTGAAATTTGACCCTGGATAACGAGTTCGGAAAATAGGTTTAATTGATAAGTTAATACTGATGCTCACCTAATTTTTCTCTAGCAAAAAGCAAAGCAAAGCCTTGGTGCTACATTCCGTATCGGAACTCGACCTTCTGTTTTACTATACACAAACTTGGCAGCCCACTGCTGAGTGTACAGGACAATTGCGGGGCTAGCGCTACGATCCTACTGACACTAACAGTCTCTCCCGAGCTGAGACTCGAACCTACGACGACTGGCTTGTCAGGCCAGCATCGTACCTCGAATCCAGCTGGGAGAGAATAAACAAAAATTCTTGCATTTTATAGCATTTTTTCTCAGCTTTCCATTGCTGGTCTCAGGTAGTTACGAAAACGGTCATAATCGCCATTTTCTGATATAATTCGAGATGGCGGCCAAATTCAATATGGCGACCAAAATTCTGATCCCTTCAAATGAAAGCCCTATCATGCCTCTTTCCAGAAAAGTGCTACTTGTAGTAGGTTACACGACGAACTTTAGAGATATAGCACAAAAAAGACATCAAGAACTGCTAAAATTTCAACTTTTCAAAAAACTATTTCACCCCTTGGTGATCGAGGGGTCAACAAATTCGATCAAACAAAAATGGCATTATCATTTTTTCGCTATTTCTAATAACTATGTGCATGCATATCAAATTTGAAAGACCTTGTGCACCTAGTGGCCTGGTTTCAGCTAGAACTGCTCACCAATCGGGAAATCACGGTTCAAATCGAGGGCACATATCAAAAGAGAAACAATCAACAATCAACAATCAACAACTAATAACCAAAGTTTTAAAGGCGCTTTGATTATTAGTTGTTGATAGTCTTCTAAAAGGCCTCACTCAGTTGTTGTTGATAGTCTTCTAAAAGGCCTCACTGAAAAAGGCTTTGAGCTGATCGTTTTGCTGATGATATAGTAATTCTCGTTAGAGGTAAATTTGATTGCCTTATATTAAACCGAATGCAATCTGCCATAAATTTTGCACTGAAATGATGCAGAATAGAGGACCTATCTATAAATCCCTTGAAAACAGTTATTGTTCCTTTCACACGTAGGAGGAAATACTTACTTACTTTACTTTCTTGGCTAACGGACCGTTCACCGGTCTAGGGCCGAACGAATTAGAGATGTCCAGCTTCTTCTGTCTTGGACAGCCGTTCTCCAGTCTCCTCGTACACCAGCAGATCGTGCATCTTCTTCCACCGCGTGCGAGACCTACCACGGAGTCGACGGCCTCTTCCTGGTCCTCTACTGAAGATAGTTTTGGCGGCTCTCTAGTCAGGCATTCTGGCTACATGTCCAACCCATTGAAGCCTGCCCCGCTGTATTATTCGTGAATCATGCGTCTGCGCCACACTCCATCTTTCAATTTACCGCCAAGTATCGATCGCAGAACTTTCCGCTCAAAACTCCGAGCACTCATCGAACAGCTTCCTTCAGCGTCCATGCTTCATGTCCGTAAAGGGCCACCGAGAGTATCAGCGTCCTATACAGCGCTAGTTTTGTGCGAGTTTGCAAACTACGGGACCTTAGCTGGTTACGCAGTCCGTAGAAAGCCCTGTTCGCAGCTGCAACTTGTCGTTTCACTTCACGGCTCATATCGTTGTCACATGTCACAAGTGTACCAAGATAAACGAATTCGTCAACCACTTCAAATCGTTCCCCATCTATCTCCACCTCAGCACCAACACCACGGGAACTCCCACGCTCTCTGCCAGCTACCATGTACTTCGTTTTGGCAGAGTTAATGACAAGTCCCAATCTCGCTGCTTCCCTCTTAAAAGGTACGAAGGCCTCCTCCACGGCCTTACGGTTGATACCGATGATATTGATGTCGTCCGCAAAACCAAGAAGCATGTGAGATTTCGTGATGACCGTACCGTTTCTCTCCACGTTTGCTCTTCGTACTGCACCTTCAAGAGCGATGTTGAATAGTAAGTTAGAGAACGCATCCCCCTGCTTCAGTCCATCCGATCCCTCCAGCGTCATACGACTCAGCTAATTAGTTTCGTAGGGAAACCGTGTTCCAGCATGATCTGCCACAGCTCGTTTTTTTTCACTGAGGCGTATGCCTTGAAATCCACAAACTGATGGTGCGTCTGCAGGTTATACTCCCGGAACTTATCGAGGATAAAGATTTGATCCATCCATTTGCCAACCAGGAGGAAATACCATATACAGAAATTACGGCTCGATGGCACTAGTTTAGAAACATCCACCGATATCAAGTTTCTAAGTATATGGCTGGATCCTGGAATTGAACCGGAATACACACATTATGAATGCAATAAAATAGGCAACCAGTGTTCTGTGGGTGTGTAGCAGAACCATTGGTAAAAACTGGGGTTTAAAACCCAGGATGATACACCGACGGTTCTAAAATAAATAAAGCTACCGACGCTGCTGGTGTCACCGGGCCAGAAATAAATGAGTAGGTATATTTCTATGAAACACTGGCCAATAGTTTTCCAAGCTAAAATATGTTCAATTATTGAATGTATTGTATTATATTTTATGATGCAATGTATAATATTTTATTATTTCGCTCATATGTTTTTCTCCCATTCATGTTTTCGCTCATTTTATTTGTCTTACGTTAACTTATTTTTGATATTTTTTGCGCGCCGTTGATCAATAAAAAAACTTTGGTTAGTGAACAGATATTTTCAGTATAAGTTTTTCTGAACTTAACAATACATAGTTTCACTTGAAATTGTGAATTTCATCTGAGTACCTTTTCACTACATGTTTTTGATTCGACCTCTTTCAAAGAAGAAGACCGATTTTCATCATTATTCTGCAGAATTTTTTCTTTTACTGCATTTTTTTCCCAAAGATTCAAATTAATTGAATCAGATAAGTAAATTTTGAGCAACAATTTCCCGAAAAAATAACCTAATTTCCAAATACACTATTTTTAAATGTTACTCTTAGTGCTACAAATAGGGATAAAAAATAGAACCTTTCCCATTATACCAGAAAAACTTCATTCCAATTAAATTGAGTAATATTGAAAAGAGAATGGCATTTTTAACTTGATTTTATTTCATCAGATCAATGAAAATTTCGAACAGATATCAAGACGCTGACAACAACCTCTGAAAAGTATACTGAATTCAATATTAAGTTATGAACTAAAAAGCATACATTTGGTTTTACATGCTAATGCGAATCCGAATAAATTATAACACCCAATAAAAAATGAATCAAAGTAGAGTCAATATCGATAATATAGTGCAACAAAATTACTTTTCTGCTGCTTTCTAAATCTTTCTCTTATTATTTTTTGTAACACAAAGCTTTTTTGTTTCACACTATCATATTGTACAATGGTAAAATATAGAATGATTGAAAGGATATTGAACAATAGGGTATATAATCTATTCTTTACAAGTTCAAAGCAAAATGCTGCTGAAACTTTCTGAAAACAGAATCAGTTTCAGCATAATTTTCATCTGCTTGTTACATTTGCTGCTAGATTTCGCTAATATAAAAGAAAAATTCAATCAATGCATGTAGATGAGAAGCTTCGTCTCTCGAGAAGTTCCCGTTTGGTGATGGTAAATATTTGCAAATGCATTTGCAAATTTGCAATAATTATATTCCAGAACGACATGATTTCTGACAACGCTCTGACGTTTAGGAAATTACTATTAACAACGCGTCACTTTATAAATACTGATATTTCTCAATTGCACAACAGCTGCACCAATCATAAACCACTGACTGATTCCCCAATAGGGAATCAATTTAAACGCCCGCTGCGTGATTAAACCCGCCCGTTCAGCACCGCCTCCGCCGGCTGGTGGGCCAAAGTGCACCCGCTCCTGAATGACCCTCTTACTAATGGTAGCGTGTCCAGAGATACGTATACTGGTGCCAACGCTCATGCCGACTCGATGTGGTTGAACAAATTAGTTGCTTAATACAATTTAACGCATGACTGACCCCCCACCCTACCCTTTATTTAGACTGTCAGCTGGTCCCAACATTACCGATCGAAAATCGGTTCACTAATTCAGCAGCTCTCGTCTGTCTGCGGCTGCGAGTTCGGGTGTACATAAGCAAATATGAATATGCATTCAGTTGAATTTCCGGCTTATGTCATCCGCTGAATCGACTGACACTGGCACTTAGCAGCAGGCGAAAGGAAGCGAAACAACACGTATTGTTTCTCATCCACACGTCGTCATAATCCTACAATTTTGCGCGACTGGCTTGATCATGAGGGTGGACTCTTTGGCGCAGCACCTGGGACCGGGACTAGGAGAAAAATAAGAACCAAAGCGAGAAGGTACCAACCGATCTACCGTAGACGACGATGGTTCCCGGTGTTGACCAACGAACAAATAAGAAACGTGACAATTTTGCTTGATGGAATTAGCACTATTTAGTATTCATCGTCACTCTAAGAGGCGACTTTTTCAGCGGCAGCCAAAACAGCATAACGCAACACTAGTACCAGTACCATCTACCCACATAAGTCGCAAATCTCGCTGTGCCACGCTGGTCACTAGGCATGTCAGGTTTTCACAATTTGGGATTTAGAGTGAGCTATAGCGCACCTTTTTCGCTTGGCTCTTTTTTTTCTGCTGTGCTGCGATGATTGTAATTAGGAGCAATTTATGTTTGTTAAGAATAACGTTGATTTATTGTCGGTCCAATTTGTAAACATTGTGAGCGATTTAGCCTACGATGCATGGAAAGTGGGAGGTACGGTGTTGGGAGCCTCAATACGGGCATTGTGTATTTTTTTGCGCACATTCTCCAGGTGAACTTGAACTCGTTTGCATTTAGGTGTGGCAGTAAGTCAATTCTTTTATTACAACATTTTACTTATTCAAAACTGGGAAGGGTATAAGAAACTGTATAGTTATAATCAGATTCAAAATTTACTGCTGCC
Source organism: Wyeomyia smithii (assembly GCF_029784165.1). Lineage (NCBI taxonomy): Eukaryota > Metazoa > Arthropoda > Insecta > Diptera > Culicidae > Wyeomyia > Wyeomyia smithii. Next base: position 58,921,204 of record NC_073695.1, on the reverse strand, counting down.
TGCTAATACCAAAATTTTTTTTTCTCGATAATGAAATAAATACAATGAAATACCATCTGCTTTTCATCAAATTATATCAACCGCCTTGTTCAACATTACCACAATCAAATTACCATCCATCTAATCGCTAGATAACATCACTTTCGCCACTTCTAAGCCGATTTCGGCGTTGCATCATAATTTCCCTCATCGGGCTGCCGCGTGGCCATTAGTCACTTTCATTAGACAGTTCGGCGTCCATCTTTTGTCCAGGAAGCTTCCCCTGCTGTGGGAGAAAATTTATTAACGAATCTAACGTGCGCGAACTTCAACGGTACACGGCACACGAACGTAAGCCACAGGGATGGAGCTAAGCAAGCGTGACTATCCGAGCCTTATCAGCGTGACATCATTAATCTTGCTCACTCATTTTCCGTGCCGCCACTAAGCACCACCAGCAGCAACAGCAGCAGTAGTCTGATCACATCCAATATGCAGCAACATCAGCTGCTGTTGCCGGTCTACGATCAACGATGACTTTCGCGCCAGCAACGGCGACCTTAACCGCTTGTGTGTGGTATCTAGCCTCACTTCTGCTCGCTCGGCTGAATGATCAATCTTATCTTATCAAATCGCTGACAATCAGTAGTGAGTGCACTCTCTCATATAACGCGCTTATCGGCGGCAGGATAAATTTATGTGAATACAAGAATAACTCTTCGGAATTGTTCATTGATACTGTACTAAACTTTTACTTTCCAATGCAAACATTGATTTTTTGTACGTACGACCACGGGGTACATTTGCGTTATGCGATTACATAATCAATATGTCGTTGGATAGATAAAACGATGCTCGATGTGGCCTGTCAGTTATCATTATTACTTCATTGCTCAGCAGCGAAAATTGATGCACAGTTTCAAGGTCGAATTTCTGCTAACAATGAACTCATCACATGCATGCTTAGCACAAACGCCATGAGTAGACACCGAGCATCTGCTGTGATATTCTCTATATCAGTATCAATTTCATTTTTTCGACAAAATCTCCTCGTCACAAAAGGTCAACTCATGTCTGCTTTTATGAGCCTAGACTATTCGAATATCTCGGAGGTAAAGCATTCCTGAAAAGTTAGTAGACATTTCAATGATGTTTTTCTTCTATGCATTAATTTTAGTAATATTCTCACAGCACAAACTTGATAAAGGACACACAAACTGTGGGCGGACTCTTGCTTTCTATCTAAAATGCACTCGGTGCTTGATGCTCGTCTTCGGATCGGCACGCAACGAATGAAGAACAGCACCACACAACCTATATCGCTTTATTGGGCCTTTTCTACAGTGGCATGCAGCGTCGAGCGGCTCAGAAACATTGTTTGCCTTATATATGCTTTGTATAACTTTGTACGTAAAAGTCCTAGAGATGTAAAGCTTCTCCAGCTTCTCCAATGCTTCTCCAGAACTACGTTTTCTCATGAAATGCAACAAACGAAAGCAAAGTGCTAAAAAAATCTAAGTTTCACATACCTTTCATCTAAAATACTTTGTAACTCTGTACCTAATGAAGATAAGAATTTCGTTTATTCAGCAAAGTTTTTTGCATATTCTAAAACATTGCCAAATAAAGCATTCCTTCGTCTCTCAATACAAGAAAGTTAATATACCTTCTGTAACATATTTTTGCCGTTCTCTAATATGGGTGGACGGGACAAATGAAACCTGCAACAGTTTGTAGTACTTGAGCTACAATTTGAGAAACAGTATTAACATCATAATTCCACTCGCCCCTTTTCACCTTATACGTACTTAAATTTATCGAATAAATAAGCTAAATAATGCTATAACTTTCGAAGGATAAATCCTGGAGATGTGTGGTCTCGGTGATATTTTGTGCCGAAATTTCAGTTAGACGTCGTACACAAATTACGTAACGCATGAAGGGGGTTGGAGGGGGGTTGAGGCTGCGTTATTTATCTCCTTCTAACGAAAATAAGTCCCTATTGTTATCAAACTGGTGTGAGTAACGTATGAAAGTTCTCTGCAGGAAATTGTAACTAGGCGATATTGTTAGGATGGACAGAGGCTCGGTATAGTAGGGCAGTGAGCTTGAAACAGAAAAGTAAAATTTACACACAAGCACGCATATGAATGTGAAGCGTATCACTTGCTTCAATAGTAATACTGCCAATAATATGAAAAGCGGAGTACAGAAAACACCCGGGTAATATCACAATTGATCTAATCTCTGGTCGCAGTGATGAGGTCACACAGAAAAAAAAATCTTCTATCTGCTTAAGCTTACGGGAAAATACTATTTTAATGTTATTATCTTATCCGCTTTCAAATGAAATCAATAGAAATGCTCTAAATGGTATGTATGAAAAGTTAAAAGTACTCTAAACTGATTTTAAGGAGCGGTGTTCCACAAAAAACTCTATTTTGTCGTGTTCATCGTACAGATAGGACATTGCAGTATTCAGCAATTGTTTTTCTTTGAAAATTTTCCGCAACTTTGCTGAAGGAAGCAATCCGGTATATTGAAAATTAGAAAAAATATTTTTTTCATCTTACTGTTAGGTGGATTGATCGAAAAACCGACAATGCCCAAAGTAAGACCTTGTTCTATGAAACAATTTTGCTGAAGACATTGAGTACATAAAATCAATTTTTTCTAGTCAAATCCAGAACGATCACGATCTTTCGAATTTAGACCACTGTGCACTGTGGGATTTTCAAATGAATCTTTCCACCAATTGTAAATGTCTTGAAATATAATACTTGGAATGTGTAGAAACTATTTTGGAAGTTATTTCATAAATTGCTGGTTGAAAAACGTGCTTTACAATTAGTATTTCGTCGTTTTAATATCCCTTTTTGGTACTTTACGAGCTTCAAAAGGGTATTACTCAAAAATGTACCGTACGATGATTTTGAAATTTTGACCAGAGATTCTGGACGTCATAACGAATCGGATGGTGTACTCAGATTCTTTGGTGCATTTTTTTATAATAACGGTCTGTGGGAGCACCGTGGCCCGTGTGTATTTTTTTCCGTTGGTAAAAATTAATGAAAAGCTGGGTATAACTAGTTAGGAGTGTATTATCTACATGTGCAAAATTACATAACAATCTGTTCAGTGATTATTGAGATGTCATCGAAACAAGAAGAAAATCGCCAGAGAATTTTGCGCGCCGTCAATGAAAACCCGCGGCGGGCTTGAAGTGGAAGAAAATCGAAAACAGCTGACCCTGTGAAGGCCCAGAAGATGTTTGTCTAAGGCTTCATCCGGTTTCTTGATTTTGGCTCCCATTTCCTCCTCTACCTGTCAAACGCCTTGAAGAACTAGACTTTCTCTCACATATAGTGAGTATAAATGTAAGCTCGCAGTTGTTAAGAGGGAAGGAAATTGTTTTATCTTTAAATCAAGATGAGCAAAACAAAGTCTGGTTGGATTATTTCAAGAATATTCCGAACCTTTCGATAAAACGCAAAAGTACACCACAGTGTCCACTGGCGAGTAGTCCGGAAAGTGAAAATAATCCTACCGGGCAAAAGTGTAGTCCTCGTGTTGCTACACCACGAAAACGAATTCAACCAGGGTTAATCCGACCGGCACGAGCAACGCCAGTCAATTTTTTTTCTCCCAATCTCTCTTCCTCTTCGGCCACGCTATACAAACAAACTGTAAAACGCTCCACAGATAGCTCTGCTATGTAATTATTGTGCATGATGTCCACACGTGTGAGAAAGTACACCATAGCTCATTGTCTCGCAAGGGAGAGATTTCAGATTTCACCGCGTACGTTCAGGAAGCTCACCAGATAAAAATCGTCTGTCGTTCTCTTCTAGCATGTGCGTTGATTTGCTCTTTAGTGTGAGAGCAGTTGTTTTCGCAGCGCAAGATGTTCTCCTGCACTCTAGAGGTTTTCTGAGGAGAAAACACAAGTATGCCGCCTGGTTCGTTCAGCAAACCATGAAACGAGCTGGGCTTCGTGTATTCAAGGTCCGAAAGGCACCGAACCAGCGTGGTCAACGAAACACGGCTACCAAATCCCGCGCAAGAAAGCTGTATTGAGAGTGGTTAAAGCAAAGCAAAGCCTTGGTGCTACATTCCGATTCGGAACTTGACCTTCTGTTTACTATACACAGACTTCGCAGCCAACTGTTAAGTGTACAGGACAATTGCGGGGCTAGCGCTACGATCCTACTGACACTAAAAGTCTCTCCTGAGCCGAGACTCGAACCTACGACAACTGGCTTGTTAGGCCACCATCGTACCTCGAGACCAGCTGGGGAGGCAGAGTGGTTAACGATAGCAAAACCTACATCAAGGCAGACGCAAAGCAGATACCAGGGCTTGAGTTCTACGTTCTCAAATCACGGTTTGATGTTCCGAAAAACATAAGAAAGAAGAAAGTGGACAAATTCACCAAAAATACTTGCTCTGGCAGGCCATATACCAATGCGGTAAACTTCCAAGATGTTCAAGAACGAGTTGAAATTGAAGAAAGAATGGATTGCACATTGCACAAAATGTAATGAGCGGTCTTAAAGGAAAGGTGCGGACTTTCAGCGATGGAAGGGAAATTGAATGTTTCAACAAAATCCGACTTAAAATAAACTTACAATTGATTACAATTGGGAGCTATCATCCGGGCATGCTTATCTGATACTAAATCAACTCCAACTTTCTATCCTAAATTCAACTTAATACAAAATAGTATATTGAAATTAGGTATATTGAAATAAATTACAAGGGTTGTGTGCGAAACCACGACCGCAAGTTTGACGTAGAAATTCATACATTGAGTATTAAGTAATTTTGTGCAAAAGAGTTGAAGTGCTATCGAATTTCAATTTGCACACGGGCAACACAAAAGAAAACTGTTTCCACACTGAAAACTAGACACGGCCAGCAGATTCATTGCCAACATCCACAAAAAAGGTTTTGTATTTCCAAAATACGGCAGAGCTTTCCACTAAAGGAAGTACTGGCCAATGCACCTGCCACTGATACTGCCGCTATTGTACAAAGGCAACTTTTTACTAGGACAAGCGCCGCTGCACCTAATGCTGAGGCTGTTACCACCACTAGTGCCCGCTGCAGCTAACAATGCTGGTGAAAAGCTGTTTTCACACTCAAATTTGACGGCCCAATAATTTTTGAGTAAATACTGGAACACATAGACAATTTTAAATTTAATTAAGTAGAAATCTTGTCGGTCAGCATGCAAATAAATTTTGATTGCGATTGTTTTGGCATTTTGTTAAATCTAATTAGTACTAGGTCTTGTTAGATATGCATATTTGCATTTTCAAAAATTTTCTAGCTATGAATGCATGAAACTTTGCCAGTTTTTCATACTCAGTAGGTATCTTCGTTTTATTATTCAAGAAGTAAGTGGTAATCAACGCGAAATACCGTGTCTCCGCGCGTAGCGTCGGTAAGAGGGAATAGAGCGGTCGCGCATAACTTTTCGGGGTAAACGTGTTTTCGGCCCAGGTGAGTTTTGCTCAAATATAGATTTTCGGTGTGTTGTGACTTCCGAGGTGTACCAAACCATTCATTCGCAGACTGTCCACTAGAGATGGTCGGGTACGGGAAATTTGTTACCCGTAACCTACCCGTACCCGACTAATCGAAAATTTTCAAACCCGTACCCGACCCGAACCCGTAGTCTGGTTTGTTTAAAATACCCGTACCCGACCCGAACCCGAAAAATATCTATTCCAACTACCCGTACCCGACCCGTACCCGAAAGAAAACAACGCCGAAATTGCTTGAACCCGACCCGTCCTGGATTTTTTTTTTTTTTTCAAAATACTTGGGTACCTCGCACGTTATATGCACTAATTGTCATGTGTGGTTTCTCGAGATGATGGCCGGAGTTAGACAAAAACCGAGTGTGAATGTGAACGCATGTTAATGAACCCAGAGTTTCAGGCCCACTAGAAGGAAGAGGTCCACTATGAAAAGTGCATGTCTGGTAAAGTTAAAAAAGCGACGAGTTTTATGTGAACATCGCAGCAACCTGAAATCTCAATATTATAATAAAGTCAACGTTAATATTGTTTATAACTTGAGAAAAATTTAATAATTCATTTGCATTTGCCAAAAACCTGTAATTTTTTAGTACAGATTCGGTGTCATCGATTCAATCTAAAAATCGGTATAACACAGATATTTCTGTACATCCCTGGTCACAGTGCAAACAAAGACTATGCTATCGCTGTCAAATCTCCTATACATATTTGCTTCGTACCAAACATCTCAATGCACAGTAGAGAATCGATGGCCATCCGCCTGAGTTTTTTTATACGTCAGCTGTTTCATAATATTTTTCCTTTATTGCTATAATATTCAAGTGCCTAAATCCAAAATGTGGGTGCAATATCATGAGATCTGTTCTTTTATAACTTTTCGAAGTTTGGCATACTGACGTTTTTTGACATGTGTTTAAAAAAAATTCATTACTTTGAAACAGCTTCCATGATAGCTTGGATTTTTTTGGTGTCAAAGAAAAAGTTGATTCGTAGTTGATTTGTATGTATTACCTATTTTGTTTGAATTTAAAAACTTTTTTTTCGAGAAATTTGGTTGATTTGAGGTGTTGTGCAAAAGCTACGTAATTTGTTTCTGTGAGGAGGACGCCCTGTGGCTAAGGGTAAAAGTGCCAAAATCATTAATAATAAGGTCACCTGCTTTATGGACGGCCCCAAATAAAAAATGGAATGGAGATTGGTGTTAAGCACCCCAAAATTAAGTTTTTTTTAGGGGGGGATTTGTTAGTAGCTTAAGTATTTATGATAAATATTAGTAAATAATGAGTTTGTGTGCCCAATCACAAATGGTGACTTCTCAACACTGTTAGAAATTTGTAATTTTAATTGTTAGGATTTGTTTGCTTTCGCAATTAGGACTTATCATTCGTAGGGATTTAAACCTACTTGTCAGAAAAGGGGAAGTAAACTTACAACTAACTTAATTGCTAACTTATTGGCTATAAAGAGAGCTTATCGTAGCAATTGAGGATTGCAACGATTTTTGTCGAAAATTGTTAATAATTTTATTTGACATAGCTTCTAATGGTTCAACATCAGTAAGTCTATGTAATTCGAGTGTACCAAACCAAGGAGGACGCTTCAAAATCATTTTCAGAATTTTATTCTGAATCCTTTGGAGCGTTTTCTTCCTTGTTGAACAGCAACTTGACCAGATCGGTACAGCATAAAGCATTGCTGGTCTAAAAATTTGTTTGTAAATCAAAAGTTTGTTCTTTAAACAAAGTTTAGAATTCCTGTTAATGAGAGGATATAAACATCTCGTATATTTGATGCACTTGGCTTGTATACTCTCAATGTGCTCTTTGAAAATAAGTTTTTTATCATAAATTAGTCCCAAGTACTTAACCTTGTCGGAACAACTTAAAATAACCCCATTCATCTTGACAACGTGATTATTGTTTGGCTTGAGGAAAGAAGCCCTAGGCTTATGCGGAAAAATTATCATTTGAGTTTTAGAAGCATTGGGAGAGATTTTCCACTTTTGCAAGTAGGAAGAAAAAATATTTAAACTTTTCTGCAATCGACTGCATATGACACGAAGACTTTTTCCTTTTACGGAAATGCTTGTGTCATCGCAGAACAATGACTTTGTGTATCCTGGAGGCAAATCAGGAAGATCTGAAGTGAATATGTTGTACAGGACTGGACCCAAGACTGAACCTTGAGGTACACCTGCTCTGACAGGAAATCTATCAGATTTCCAATTCTGATAGACAACCTGCAGAGTTCGATCAGTAAGATAATTTTTTAAAATTTTGATTAGGAAAATTGGAAAATTTTAAGTTTGCAATTTCGCAGTCAAACCTTTATGCCAAACACTGTCGAATGCTTTTTCTATGTCTAAAAGAGCAGCTCCAGTGGAATAACCTTCAGATTTGTTAGCTCGTATCATATTAGTAACTCTGAGCAATTGATGAGTTGTGGAATGCCCATGGCGAAATCCAAACTGTTCATTTGCAAAAATTGAATTTTCGTTGATGTGTGACATCATTCTGTTAAGAATAATTCTCTCAAACAGTTTACTTATTGAAGAAAGCAAACTGATTGGTCGATAACTTGAAACTTCAGCTGGGTTCTTATCCGGTTTTAAAATGGGAGTAATTTTTGCATTTTTCCATAATTTGGGAAAATATGCAATTTTGAAGCAGCAATTGAAAATTTTCACTAAAAATTCCATTGTGCTCTCAGGGAGATTAGTTGATTTAGTTTGATTAGTATATTAAAGATTCCATCGTCACCAGGTGCTTTCATATTTTTTAAATTTTTAATAATTGATTTAATCTCATTCAAGTTAGTTTCAATTATTTCTGCAGGTAAAAAATTCTGGGAAGAAATTAAATCAAATTGACGTGTGACTTCATTTTCAATTGGACTCACAAAATTTAAATTTGAGTTATGAACACTCTCAAACTGCTGAGCAAGTCTTTGAGCCTTTTGTTCATTGGATACAAGAAAACGTTCACCATCTTTTAAAACTGAAATAGGCTTTGAAGGTTTCTTAAGAATCTTCGACAGCTTCCAAAATGGTTTTGAATATGGCCCAAAATTAAGTAAATATCATATTTTTGTCGCATTTATCCACACTTTTTTTACTTAACCAGCCTTTGTATTTAGTTGCCTTACTGTGCAATGCTCCGCGGTTTACCTCACAAATATGAAAAAGCCTGGCAAAAATTCCATTTAACTCAAAATGGTTGCAGGAAGAACTATTGACTTTCACATTAGAAAGAGATAGCATGATGTCATTCCCTTGGTGCAAACACTGCCGACAACTGTCAGAATAGGTGTTGGCCGATCTCTCGTTGAGTGAGAATGGGCAATTTCTTGTTCGATCTTTCCGATTATCGACACTAAGAAAACACCTAGGTTTGAAATGTTAAAAATTAATTTCTCATAAAACACGAAAATCAAATTACCCGTACCCGACCAATTGAGAATTTTTCAAACCCGTTCCCGACCCGAACCCGAAGCCTTGGTTTTTAAATTACCCGTACCCGACCCGAACCCGTAAAATATTTTTTTACGCTACCCGAAACCCGACCCGAACCCGTCGGGTATGGGTTTCGGGTAAAAATACCCGTACCCGACCATCTCTACTGTCCACCCGTAGGTTCTATTCCAGCACGCAGTGATTCAGAGTAGGTTCCGTTCGTTCGATAAATATCGTAAATAATTAATCGCGACAAAACATTGTAATTAATCGCCACCAAATATCGCAATTATTTGCAATTAATATCAGGATTATACGCGACTCGTCTGTCAACGCACACATCTTTTTTTTTCTTTTTCTTTTTTTCGTTCGATTTGAACGGCGATGGCCATGCAAATAGGCCGTTTTTGAAGCTCTCTTGCTGACCGCTTGCAGTATGTGTTGAGGGTCTATATATTTACTTTTGTCTTGTTTTTGGTTAATGCATATCTGGTTGCTTCGTAACATTGTGTAGTCAGCTGAGATAAATCAATGAGAGATACGTTTCGGTAGTTGCATAATAACTTCATAAACCAATTTTCGAATATTGGAGTCTGTCTTGATTAGATTATAGGTCCGGTATCCTCGCGTGCGCTTTATTTTTGCGGTGTTACATCATCAACCGGAATAAGTTCGGATCACGTTATGATTTCCGTAGAAGATATAATGAACTCGTACGCGCGATATTTGTTATTATGATCCCGGTATTAGAACTCAGCGCATCGTTTACCAAAACGAAACCTGCTGCAAACCTTACCCTTTCCTCCAACATCCCAGTGATTTCTCGTGGAAGTGCAGAGGTGTTCTCGGCTTCCAATAAAGCGAGTATCACGTCAACATATTCCCATACACACTCCTTCTTTGACCTGCATTCGGATGCGGCCGGCGCTGGTATTGCCTAATATAAAGATTAAGGTCACCAATTTTTACACATTGAGGATGAATGTTAATCCCAAGCATCATCCATTGGTTCTTTGTGTAATTACAGCTGATCTGGCAATAACGGAGTAGCAACCGCGGGCGGTCAATCATGCTCATGCTCATGCTCATGCTCAAATTTGACGGCCCACTAATTTTGGTTGCTAGAATCCCAAAACGTTAGTGTCTAGTCAAAATAAGACAATTTTTCATTGGAGGAAGTGCCGGCTAATGTTCCCACGACTGACGCACAGCTTTTTGCTAGAGGAAGTGCCGCTGCACCAACTGGCCTTGCCACTATTGCTGCTGATACCCGCTGCCACTGCTGTTGCTATCCGCTGTTACTGCTGCTGCTGCTGCTGCTAAGTGAATATTGTCCTAAATACTGTCCAGAACTAATATTACTAGTTCTGGGAGAAGCAGGTGCTTATTTAGCCCAAATATTACTTTCCTGAGTTCAACGTTAATACAGGAATCATTTCGGGGGTAATAGAGTAACATTGACACAACAGGAAAAAAAAGTTTGGATTTCCTCTGTAATTCTAATTACGCAAAATCTAAAACGAAAAGCGAATGAATCTCCAACACTTTTCGTGCAATTAGGTGAAACGATGTTTAATGAAATCTTGACTTGTATATTACAATCAACATAACTGTTTTATCAAATTACAAACACCCCTAAATTAACTACATGGGCTGAAAACCCGATTATACGAACCGAAACTAGAATCCTGTCTAGGTTTCATGACATATTATTAGCCTGTTCTCAAATTTTTGCTCTCGAAGTGACGCTACTATTTTGGTTACCATGGGAAAAAGTGAACTTCGTCTTCTGATTAAGCATTGCGTCGTGATGGGAAAACTACTGTTCAAATGAAGCAATGACTAGGTGTTACGGAGCATCTACTCCAGTTAATTCAAACCGTAAAGTATTTGTATACTGGATTTCATCGTGACCGTACTTGTCCAACCAACCTTGCACAAGAAGAGCAAATGAAGTAGTCACGTCGGAAAATATCCATTCCCGAAGACGTGCTATATGTTTGCAAAGTGAAATTGAGCGAGCTAGTAAATATCATAGATTCTATCTGAAGAACCTGTTCGTGTGATACATGCCGCGTTTCTTAACAATTGAATCTGACATTAATTAAGAGCAAAAGAAAACAAGTTTTCGTGGCGATTCGTGATAGTAGATGAAATATGTTAAATTTCATACGGGTAATCGACTGTGACACTAAAGTTGATTTTGTGCAGGCTCTCAATAAAAACAGCGCTGATCTTTATGTGTTGGTTGGGTTCTTCATCAGGCCCTATTTTTAAATTTATTTCGCTACATAAAAACATAGAAAAAAGTTGTAATATGGATTCAACACTACACTCCTGATTCCAATCAGCAGTCGACAGAGTGGTTTATATCTGGTGAAAGTCATTCGAAGTGCCCAAAAAGACAATAGTCAGTCGGTAAAGTTTTGCTCAGAATTTTTCGGTTTTTCTTAAAACATAATGTTCATAAACTTCCTCGAACATGGGAAAAAAACATTAAACAATGTTATTATTATTTATTATTTCATATTATTGGATCGATTGAACGTTTAATCAAGGCTAAATGACCTCACATGGCGAAGAAGATAGTGCTTTTTCACCAAGACAACACTCTCGCTTGTTCTACTCGAGATACGATCACAAAATGCGCTACGAACTGGTTCCCCAACCTCCGTAGCCATCAGATTTAGTCCCGAACGACTATTTTGAATATGTGGATTTTTGACAAGCGATTCGTTGGAAACAAACAAAGGACTTGACGCGTAGTACTATGAAACGCGTGGAATGTTAGAGGGCCGCTACAATTATTGCATTACTGTAATATAAAACAAAAAATAAAAATTTGCCTTTTCCATGAGTAAGCCAAATACTTTTCAATACATGAAGGACATGCAAATCCATTGCAACCATGCAACCACAGGTTTGAACAATAATCACGATGAACAACGTTTCCTCTGGGAACACGCATCAGTATCGGACGTGTTCGGTGATCGCTCCGATAGAATATAAAACAAAAGACGCGTGAGCAAGTGTTGGCATTGTTTGCCTGGTCGAGTGAAGGTTCGAGGTCGCCCGCCTTTGTGCAACTGTTTCGCATCGTGGCTGTTTGCTGGTGCGTAAGCCGATTTGGCTGCTAAGTGATTTGTGCTACAGCAGTGGACGAGAATCTCAACACAAAGGAGGAAAAAGAAGAAGCCAACAGTTGACAGCGAGTTGTGTCGCTGTGCTGAGTGATCGCACACCCGGCTCGCTACTGGTGGCTGTTTGGAGCTGCTGTATTGGTGCTGCTGGCTGTAACGGCTGCAGCTTCGACCGTTCGGACAACCAACCCTGCTGAAAGGAGAAGTAAAGAGGTACGTGTTCTGTCGGCGCTAGTGCGCTAGATTTAGCGCGATGGATGTAGATCCCTCGCCTCCCGTGCCACCATCCCCGAACCCCTCCGACCCTGTCCCTCCTGCCAACCCTTCCTCTGTTAATTCTCCAGTTCCCCCTCGCCCCAGGCTTTACCCGGACGGATCTCAGGGCAGTTTTACTGTCTTCTTTCGGCCAAAAGCAGGACCGAAATCGAAACCGTTAAACATCCTGCAGATTTCGAAAGACCTGACGGAGGGGTACAAGGCCGTGACCGAAATCTCCAAGGTCAGACCCAACAAGCTCCGTGTCGTGGTCAGCGACCTTTCACACGCGGGTATCGCGTTTATATACCCGCACGAGACGTGGAGATCGACGGTGTCATAACCGATTCGAGTCTGTCGGTCGAGTGTATCTTGGCAAGCGGTTTTGGCTGCTTCAAAAATGCTTTGTGTCACGACGTAAAAGTAAAGATCATAGATTGCAAGCAATTGCGGTCTGTGTCTCTTGTCAACGGCACAAAAGTGTACACTCCGTCAGACTCGTTTCGTGTTACGTTTGCCGGATCTGCTCTCCCTAGCCACGTCTCGATCGATCGGGTTCGTCTGCCTGTGCGATTGTATGTACCCCGTGTTATGAATTGCACCAATTGCAAGCAGCTTGGCCACACAGCCGCCTACTGCTGCAATAAGGCACGATGTAGCAAGTGTGGAAAACTCATGCGGACGATTCTTGTAGTGTAAATGCTGAAAAATGTATTCACTGCGAGAAAAATCAGCATGAGCTCTCCACATGCCCGGTGTACATGCAGCGCAGAGATAAAATCAAGCGGTCACTTAAGGAGCGTTAAAAGCGATCTTACGCTGAGATGCTGAAGAAGACCGTGACCACTTCTACCATAACATCGAACCCCTTTGATCTGTTGTCCTCAGATGAAACCGATTCTGACGATTCACCAGCGGGAACATCTTATGCCAATCCTGGGGAGTCTAGAAAGAGGAAAAATATTTCCTTTCCTGAACTTCCCCGAAAAGGTCCTAAGATTTCCCAATGTGAAATGAAAGTTACAAACAAACCAAACAGTGCTGCGGAAAAAACCGAAGCAAACTCCTCCTGGGCTTGCAAATTTAAAGTCCCAGAAGGAGTTCCCAGCACTGCCAGGAACATCTAAAACTCCAGTTGTTCCTTCTGCACTCCCAGTTGATGAAACAAACTCTGGACTAGTGAAATTTTCTGACATTGTGGACTGGATTTTTGAAACTTTCAATGTACCCGATCCAATTAAAATTTTTCTTACAGCATTTCTCCCAACAGTTAGATCATTTTTGAAGCAGTTGACTGCCCAATGGCCCCTCCTTGCAGCGATTGTATCCTTCGATGCCTAATTCATCTGCGTATACGAAGGATTCTATCTCTGTCTTACAGTGGAATTGTAGAAGTATTTTACCAAAAATGGATTCATTTAAAGTTTTAATAAATAGAAACAAATGCGATGCATTTTCCCTTTGTCAAACTTGGCTTACTTCAAATATTGATCTCAACTTCCATGATTTTAATATTATTCGCCTTGATCGAGACACCCCATATGGAGGAGTACTTTTAGGGATTAAAAAGTGCTATTCTTTCTATCGTATTAACCTCCCCTCGATTCCAGGCATCGAAGTTGTCGCATGTCAAATGACAATACAAGGTAAAGAGCTTTGTATTGCCTCAATATATATCTCTCCCAGAGCAAAGGTTGGGCAACGGTTGCTCTATGATTTAATAGAACTTCTTCCCTCGCCACGTTTGATTTTGGGAGACTTCAACTCTCATGGCGTGGCTTGGGGTTCCCCTTACAATGATAACCGCTCCTCTTTAATCTATAACCTCTGCGATGACTTCGACATGACTATTTTGAACAACGGTGAAATGACACGTATCCCGAAACCTCCAGCGCGCCCAAGCGCTTTGGATCTATCCTTATGTTCGACGTCGCTACGGTTGGATTGCACATGGAAGGTAATCCTCGATCCCCACGGTAGCGACCATTTGCCTATTCTTATTTCAATTACTAACGGGTCAACCCGCATGCGACCAATTGACATTCCGTATGACCTCACACGGAATGTCGATTGGAAGTTATACGAGGAAATGATTTCAAAAGCGGTCGAGTCGATTCAACATCATCCACCACTTGAAGAATACAACCTCCTCGCGGGCTTAATCCTCGACGCCGCGTTGCAAGCCCAAACGAAGAAATATCCCGGCGTAACGATCAAAGAGCGGCCTCCAACTCCGTGGTGGGACAAAGAGTGCTCCGATGTCTACACGCAAAGATCCGAAGCGTTTTTGACCTTCCAGAAGGGAGGTTTACCCGACGACTATATACGGTATTCGGAGCTTAATACCAAGCTTAAAAGCCTGGCTAAAGCAAAGAAACGCGGATATTGGCGTCGGTTCGTGAACGAGACGTCGAGTGAGACATCGATGAGCACTCTTTGGAACACAGCCCGAAGAATGCGGAATCGCGAAACGGTCAACGAAAGCGAGGAGTCTTCAAGTCGGTGGAAATTTGATTTTGCCAGGAAAGTATGTCCGGACTCTGTTCCTGCGGAAAACTTTGTTCGCGATACGTCTCCGGGTCACGACGCGATAGAATCACCTTTTACGATGGCAGAATTTTCAGTTGCCCTCCTGTCCTGTAACAATAACGCGCCTGGGTTAGATAGAATCAAATTCAACTTGTTGAAGAATCTACCCGGCAATGCCAAGAGGCGCTTGTTGAACTTGTTCAATAAGTTCCTGGAGCAAAACATTGTACCGCAGGATTGGAGGCAAGTGAAGGTGATCGCCATCCAAAAACCAGGGAAACCAGCTTCTGATCACAACTCTTATAGGCCGATTGCAATGCTATCCTGTATCCGGAAATTGATGAAAAAATGATACTCCGTCGTTTAGACCACTGGGTCGAATCAAATGGTCTACTATCAGATACTCAATTTGGCTCACGCCGTGCCAAAGGGACGAATGATTGTCTTGCGTTGCTTTCAACAGATATTCAGCTGGCGTATGCTCGCAAAGAACAAATGGCGTCTGCGTTCTTGGACATTAAGGGGGCTTTTGATTCCGTTTCTATTGACATTCTTTCGGGTAAACTTCACCGACAAGGATTTTCTCCAATTTTGAACAATTTTTTGCACAATTTGCTGTCCGAAAAGCACATGCATTTTACGCACGGCGATTTGGCAACTTTTCGCATTAGCTACATGGGTCTTCTCCAGGGCTCATGTTTATGCCCCCTTCTTTACAACTTTTATGTAAATGACATCGACGAATGTCTGGCAAATTCATGCACGATAAGACAACTTGCAGACGACAGTGTAATCTCTGTTACAGGAGCCAAAGCTGCCGATTTGCAAGGACCATTGCAAGATACCTTGGGCAATTTGTCTGCTTGGGCTTTACAGCTAGGTATCGAATTCTCTCCGGAGAAGACTGAGATAGTAGTTTTTTCTAGGGAGCATGAACCTGCTCAGCTTCAAACACAATTAATGGGTAAAACGATTTCTCAGATTTTGGTACACAAATATTTTGGTGTCTGGTTCGACTCTAAAGGCACCTGGGGTTGTCACGTTAGGTATCTGATGAAAAAATGTCAACAAAGAGTGAATTTTCTTCGTACAATAACCGGACAACGGTGGGGAGCCCACCCAGGAGACCTTATAAGGCTTTACCAAACAACGATATTGTCTGTCATTGTGTACGGGTGTTTCTGCTTCCGCTCCGCAGCAAACACACATTTGATCAAACTGGAGCGAATACAATATCGTTGTTTGCGTATCGCCTTGGGTTGCATGCAGTCGACCCATACGATGAGTTTGGAGGTCTAAGCTGGAGTACTACCATTGAAAAACCGCTTCTGGAGCCTATCTTCTCGCATTCTTATCAAATGTGAGGTCTTGAACCGTCCTGTGATTGAAAATTTTGAAAGGTTAATCGAACTTAATTCTCAAACCCGTTTTATGACATTGTATTTCAATCACATGTCCCAAAATATTAACCCTTCTTCGAATATTCCAAATCGTGTCAACTTATCAAATACTTCGGATTCTACTGTGTTTTTCGATACATCCATGATAGAAGAAACTCGTGGAATCCCGGATCATTTACGCGTGCAGCAGATCCCTAAAAAATTTTCCAATAAATATCGAAACATCAACTGCGACAATATGTTCTACACTGACGGATCACTTCTTGATGGGTCCACTGGCTTCGGTATTTTCAATAACAATTTAACCGTCTCCCATAAGCTCGATAATCCTGCTTCTGTTTACGTCGCAGAATCAGCTGCAATTCAGTACACCCTAGGGATTATCGAAAAAATGCCCACGGACCATTATTTCATCTTTACGGACAGTCTCAGTTCCATTGAGGCTCTCCGATCGATGAAAGATGTTAAGCACTCTCCGTATTTCCTGGGGAAAATACGGGAACATCTGAGTGCTTTATCCGAAAAATCGTATCAGATTACCTTAGCGTGGGTCCCTTCTCACTGCTCGATACCGGGCAATGAGAAAGCGGACTCTTTGGCTAAGGTGGGCGCAACAAACGGTGGAATTTATGAAAGACCAATCGCCTTCAATGAATTTTTCTCATTTGTACGTCAGAATACGATCATCAGTTGGCAAAATGCTTGGACCAGAGGGGAACTGGGAAGGTGGTTATATTCCATAACCCCCAAGGTGTCGACGAACCCGTGGTTCAAGGGGTTGGATGTAGGTCGGGATTTCATTTGCGTGATGTCCCGGCTTATGTCCAATCACTATAGATTTGACGAGCATCTCCGTCGTGTTGGGCTCGGAGAGAGTGGTGTCTGTGCCTGTGGTGAAGGTTATCACGACATAGAGCACGTTGTTTGGTCATGCCCTGTACACCGTGACGCCAGGTCTAGATTAATAGCTTCCCTGCAGGCCGAAGGTAGGCAGTCGGCTGTTCCTGTTCGTGATGTCTTAGCGAGCCGTGACCTATCCTACATGTCCCTTATATACGTTTTCCTGAAATCCATCCACGCCCCAGTTTAGTCCTATCCCCTTCCGCCTACATCCAACCTTACGACAAGAACACGTTAAGACCCCGGATCCGGAAACAGCAATCAGACCCGCACGATACTCTCAAGGCCCGAGGGAGACAACCCAATATGCCAGTCCGTAATATCTTGGCCCAGCAGCGGAACAAATTTAATATGCTGCTTACCTATGGCAATGAAAACCATCAAACAGCAAACCTGTGCTTTTAATGCAAAATATTCTAGCTTTAAGTTAGATTTAGTTTCAGCTCGTAGTCGGCAGCGAGAATAAAAATTTGCTTTTAGTTATTAAGATACTTTAGAAAGTAAGCTACCAGATATTATTGGCGCCGTTAAACATTAAATTGTATTTGTGCCGTGTCAAATAAATTATAGATGAACAAAAAAAAAACGTTTCCTCTGAAATTTGGACGATTAATTTGAAGTCATTGTAATCTTTACGTGTTTTCATGTTGAGAATCGGACTTAGCTGTCCGATGCAATTAACTACACCAAAATGAATATGTACGACAAAAGGAAAATGGAAGATTTTTTTCACTGTATTTTATTCCGTATTTTATCCCTACATTTGAGTAATCATTATAGAAAGATGCGCAACCTGTGGTTTATTTTCCGGGTATTATTTCAAAACAAAAGAAAGGTCCATTTTGAGAATGTTACCACTGAAAGATTTAAAATATTCATCCCTTGAAAATTTTAATATTGTTAGTTTAATTTGTTAGGCATTTCTTGTCAAAATTCCTGCAGTGTAAAAATCAACTGGGAATTTGGTTCAAAGTTTTCCATAATGACTGAGAGTATTTAACATGTATGCGCGTATAAGAATGTACGTGTTCGTACATATTTTAGTCTGTTTTGCAGCTCACCGATACAAAAATCCTGGTATCAAACAGGACGTTTAATTCTCTACTGAATCGTAACTAAATTGTGTAATGAAAATGATAACATATGGTAACGCCTTATGTCGCAAGCGATTTCAACAAAACTCTCGAGTTTTAAAAATCGATTTGGTATTTTATGTTTCTTGTTCAAAATTTAATTAGATTTATTCTGTATCTTATTGAAGCAATAAAATGTGCAAACCACTTTAAAAACGTCATACAAACATGCCATAAACACAGTAATCAAATGAATTGCTTTCAATAAAAATCCCATTTCCGCTGTTTTAGTGTACATTAATCGCTCAACAACACCGTAAACCTTGCCCTCAACGAAGATTGCTTTCCAATCACGTCCTGCAGATTGTCGTGGATCTATTTCGTCCAAAAATAACCCATCCAACGTAAGAGCCAACGGAGTCAGCGAAACGCCCTCTGACGTTCAGTTCGCGACTGATAACAGCCAGCTGCTCGTCTTGCGTGCCGCCGATGATTACACCATCATCCTTCCCTGGTTCGACTTATCATTCGCGGAGTTCACAAGCAAACAAGTGTTCCGTTGTTTTTGTTTTTGTCCGCCAGCTCCAGAAACAACTCAGCCTTCTTCCAAAGAAGTGAATGCCGAAAAGAAATTCCTAACATGAGAAATGAAAACAGCGGAACCGAGCAGAAAAAAAAAACAAACAGAAAATTCATCTTTCCGGTCGTTTGCGGTGCTGTTTTTGACTCAAAACAGAATGTCGAAATAAGTCACACGTAATCAACATTTCAGCGAAATTATTGAGTGGATGTGTGACAGTACTTAAAGCATCACCGCTCGGCTGACAGTGAAGAACATACAAGAAAACAGGCTGACTAATGATTCGAACAGTGTTGCGTTTTACCGCATTTTTTGTGGCTGACGATGCACTTATTATGTGTCACTTATTCTGTCTTAAGTTTCAATTTAAATAAGTTGTAAAATAATCACCCCACTTCCAGATGAAAAAATATAAGCTTTCTTCCTATTTTCGATGCAAATCTACGCATCCGACCGAACATTGTACTGTGGCAGACCGAAGTAATCGCGTGACCCACTCGGTTATGTAATCAAACAAACCATCGTCCAGGCTTGAATTGCCTCCTGTGATCAAACGTTCTGGGCTCATATATCAGAATTACAGTCCCCCAGTCTAACTTCTTACTTAAGTCGAGTTGCAGTGCCGGCAATTAAAGCCGACCACACAGGAAAACGCGAACATAATCCTGATGACGATGATGATACTGACGGCGACGACGATGACGATAAAAACAGCGAGCAATGAGCAACCCGAGATCCCGCCGCCGCCGTCATCAAGTCGCTGTCGTCGTTGTTGTCTGGCTGGCTGACGGTGGCGGCCGGTTTTATTTAACTTTTTCTTGATTACTCTTTGAACCCGTTCGCATTTCTCTCGTAGCAGTATCAAAAGGGAATCGCACACAGGGCACATACACATATCGTTAACGCAGCTCCCGCGCGCGGTCGCTATGATCTGTTATTTTTACCTCGATGTTGTTGTTGTTGTTGTTTCCATTTCAACCTCTATGCTTCATTTCGTTTTCAGTATGCTGCCCTGCGCTGCGAGCCGAGAAGCATAGCTGCGGCTGGCCATCGCACATCGCAGCCGTTGCGAAAGGGCACATAAACAGAGATTGAGAGAGAACAAAGTTTTGGGGTGTTCGCTCGTAGGTGAGCATGAGCATGAACGCACTATTTCGTGAAGCAGATTGCTCTCCTGTCCTCCATCCGCTCACGTGCAAATATAGGGTATCATGAGTGGGTCAATCTAGACTCATATTAATTTTGAAATCCGCGTATAAAAAAATTTCACCTGAACAATTGCTTTCGCAAAACGTGTTGTGAAAAGATTAAAGAGCAAATAGTTGTTTTCAAACCAATCGCAAAATAAATCATCTGCGGACAAGAAATCAAAATATGTATCAGAAAAAATAATACGTTAGAGATAATTAAATAATAATTCTGAGAAATTCGCGTAATGAAATACGTTTTATTTAATCGCAAAACCTCCGAAGTCGTGTAAATCACAAATTTCAGATCAAAAAATGGTCGAATAAAATGGTTGCACTTTTTAAAAATTGCTCACATGTAAATCATTTAAATGTTTTACTATACATCTTATTGAACCTGATTTCCATCAGAATAGTCAATTTATTTTTTACTGAGATGGTGCATTTAATTTTCACCAGGGTGATCCCAAAACCAATTAAAAAGAAACTCATCGTTATTGAATAAAAAAAAGAAACCTTAATAGGAAATTTATCTTTTTAACAATTTGTTTCTCGTGCTGTGTAGAAACACTTTTTAAATGATAAATTACACAGAGTTTTGCACAAAATACAACGGCGCGTGTGACGAGACTCGATTATATACAGTATCCGAAAAATTTTTACTACATATAATCGAATTCTATATATAATCGACTCAGAAAAAACAAATTATTTTTTGTTTATTTTGCATTAATATTTTGTTGTTTTTGAATAAATAAGTAGGATTTTTTTGACTAACCCCCTTAAAGTCGCAAAAAACCTTTCTTACAAAAAAATATGTATATTTAATCGAATCAGAAAAAAAATTTTTTTGTTTATTTTGCATACATCTTTTGTTGTTTTTAAACAAATAAGTAGAATTTTTTGACTAACCCCCTTAAAGTCACAAAAAACCTTTCTTACAAAAATATATGTATGTACAAAAATATATGTATTGATTTCAACTTCAAAAAAAATAGTATTTGAAAAGAGTCAATCTCTATCATCTCAACTTTAACATTGAAATAGTAATATTAGAGTCCATTCAAATTTAACCTGACATAAATATTGGACTTCCGGAAACCCTCACCACTTTGTCTAGCATGTTTCCAATACTCAGCACACCATGCATAAAAATTTCCTCAGCCCTGCTTGCGTTATGTAACATTTGAACGGACTATTATGAATCAATAAGGAAGCGCTTATTTATAACGTAACGCAAGAATAATTATTGTTGATCTCCTTTCCCCCTTTGCCATGCTTTTTGTTTAAATTTTCCGTATGGGATGCAAAACAACACTTTGCCAACCCAACACTCTTTCCCGTTTCCTGAGCGTAACATAATTTGTACACGTTCCCTCGCGATATTTCTGTTTTAGATCAGCTTTACTTTACTTGAAACATTATGGCTCAAAAATCAACGTTTTAGGTCAAAAAATGTTGCGTTACTTCATATTGGACTGAAGGGAACGTCCATTAATTATGAACCGTAAATAAAAACTATTTTCGACCCCCTCTTTCCTCTAGGTAACCTTCTTTGTATAGATCTTCAAAATTGTTAGTATTGATTGCGACGTTTTGTCAGATCTCTACCTCCCCCTAAGCGTTACGTATTTTTGGACGATCCCTATACGACATTGCTGCTTTAAGTAAGTTATATTTAAAATTAAAAAAAAAAATTTATGATTCGATTATATGCAATTTTTATATATAATCGAATCATATATAATCGATTCAATATATAATCGAATCTGTATATAATCGAGTCCGACCTGTACTATTTTCATTGTTGATAGATGTGTTCTCGGACGGTTAAACACAAATTTTCGTGAAAATAGTAACTAGGAAAATTGTCGGTAAAATGAACAAAAAAAATGGACACCTGCTTAAATCTCGACTATTGTGTTGAAAACTAGTACAAACCTTATCGGTACCCTATCTTAGAAGCTTAACAAGTTATTTGTGACGAACTATGTGCCATGCAACAGTCAAACATGGAAAACACTAAATAAAAACAAAAGACACGTGTACATTTGTTATAATATTTAGCGTAGAACAGTTTTTGTAAGGGGTTTCGTGCAAATATCTGTACTCGAACTGCTAACTAATATATATATTTGATATTTGATATATTTGAGTATTTTCAATAATACGTACATATAACATATAATACGTGCATAATAGTGGTGCATAATAGTGGTTGTGCGAATTTCTATTTTGAATTCTGGATACTTCGTGCTTATATCAGGAAAACATATAGATAAACCTAGACCGCTGAACAGATGGCCGCCGCTAAACATACCATTGAATGTTGGATGTCCGTAAAACAAGCTTCCACCATTTCCCAGTTGCCTGCAGATAGGATAAGATATTTTTATTCATTGTACGACAAACGTGGAAAATTGAACTCTTGATGAATGCATAGCTGTGTCACAAGTTATGAAACAACATTTTACTACCAGTAAGCGATAATTATTTTGCGCGCCCAAACTGTTCAAATTACCACCTTCCTATGTTCATTTTATCCAATTTACCTCTTTTTACTCCCATAAAACTCTTTTTAAAAAAGCTCACGAAAACTTTGATAAAAATTATATTTCTTTTTTTTTTTGAGTGGCATTTTTGGCAAGGGCCAGTCAAAACATAAAAATCTCGCTTCAGCTATGAGACAGAATCATCGCATTTTCGATTAAGTTAAATGTGACCCCCTCCCCGCAAAAAGGGAAGGATCAAGTGAAGACAAATTTATATTGTAACTTTGAATACCTCTCACACTGTTCATATTACATTAAACAGATTTCAAATACATTAATCTAACGTCCAGATAAACCTATTTTAGTATTGTAGGGGAATTGGGGCATAACTGACATGTTGCTGACATTTTACGTGGATCAGAAACCTACCAATCGATTCCTGAGACTTTTGCACACAATATAAGACAGATTTTGACTACTTTTGATAGACTTTAGATATTAGCGCCGTACCATTAATGCTCATAAATACTCGATATTATTTCGCTTTGTGAAATATACTAAAACCATGCTAAAACCATTTTCGTAGAATCACCGATTTGAGCTCAGTTTTTGTCAGATTTGAGATCTGTTTTTTTTAAAGACGGGTAAGAAAATGCTACTATGTGGACAAACTCTAAGAATTTTTATATTTGGCTTCAAAACAAAATGGCGTCGAAAAAACTTCGAAAATTTCCGATTTCTCAAAAATTCAAAATGGCGCCACTGTTGCCCCTTAAGATGGAATATGTTCAAACTCGGGGGAACTTGTGTTTGCTTCAAAATACATAAAAAAATCATACATAGAAGCCAAGGCAGAAAAAAGTGAATTTTTGCACTGTGTAATTCATTAGTCTCTAATGAAAACTTAATTCACAGTGGACAACAACTCGTGTAGAAGATGTTCGACAAATGGTTGACATTTTTTTCTATTTTCATTGGAAGAAAAAAAATATGAGGTCAAAAGTCGTTTATTTATTTTACATATTACATTTACTTTCATTTACTTTTTATTTTTTTTACTTTTTATTTGCATTTCCTTTTTAAAAAACTTATGCTTAAACTTGCTATGACCTGAGCTACCATCAAAACCACATTTAAGATAGCGTTGAAGTTCATCAGGTTAGGATGGAATGTTGAAGTTCATCTTTTGAATATGCATGAGTACAATTTCGCATATCCTGATAAAGGTATGATCCAGTAACCGTTGCAGCCATGCTTGGTTTCACTCTTTTGCTCTTAGAAAGCTCATTGTGCTGTATTTTGTCAAGGAGGCAGCATTCGAACAAGTCAAATATGAAGCACTTGTAGAGATACGCTATCTCTACAATTTGTCCAAACATTGTATTGTTGAAATTGCCATAGGTACAGCGTAAAATTCAGGCCAAGCTTGTCAAACCGGAAGAGCTGCTCTTTTGGTACCTACGAAAATTAAAAAAAAAACTCTGGTTAAACTATAGCAATTTCAACATTACAATGTTCAGACAAATTGTAAAATAGAGTGACTCTACAAGTGTTCCATATACGATTTGTTCGAATTCTGCATTCTTGACAAAATATAGCCTAATGAGCATTCAAAGAGCAAAAGAGCGAAACCAAGCCTGGTTGTAGCTTGACTTCAATTAGTTTGTTTTGGTCGAATTTGCATTACCAATGAAGGTTGTGGGTTCTATATCGGAGTTCTGAAAAATTGCCTGCGAATCTGTTAAACCATTCCTGAACAACGATCGATGGAAAATTTTTTTTTAGCTGCATATACAATTTGCTCTTCCGGAACACACGCCACCATCTCAACAACTTTTCTACGCTTAACAATAACACTGGTCAACACAGGTGCACTCCAAAAGCTCAAACCGGAAAAGAATGAGTTTTGGTGTCCCTTGCCATTACCGTTTTTTGAGAGATTTAAATGAGTTTTCTCGTATTTCTGTACGACACTCTCACGTAAGTTGAGGCGCTTTGGGCACCAAAATTCATAGGAATGGTTGAATAGCTTTCGGTTTTGGTTTGAACTGTCGGAATGCACTTTTTTTCATATTGTCGACCAGTGTAATCAAACAGTTTTCCAATGGCACCGCCCTTTGTCAACGGTGTTGAACAGTTTATATAGTTCTCGTGACGCGTTTCAGATTCGATGTTGTACATTTTTATATTTTTTTTTGTTTTAACACATTAGCTGACTGATTGCTTTGTACACACTTCTTCATAGTAAAACTTTGAATTGAATCACTTATGACCAGTGGTAGGCACAGCTCGATAATCGCCAAACGCTAAACCCATATTAGCGGAACTTTCGCTATTCGCAAATCACTAAGGGGCCATCCACATACCACGTGGACAGCTTCGGGGGGAGGGGGGCATGTGTAATGTGAATTTATATCAGCAGAAGATTTTATGAAAACAAGGAGCAACAAAAGTGATTCTGCTTATATGTAAAATAAACGCTATAAGGAATGTTTTTAAAAATTAAAAAATTATTTTCCACATATAAATTCAAATATTATCTGGAACGAAAAAGTAAAACCGAAGTTGCCGTTATTTCTGGTGGATTGCAATATGCAGAATATTTTGGCGTCACAAAAATCTAATGTAGATCACCTTGAACTTGTTTTCCAGAATGCTTCTGTGGCTTATACGATAACTGAGCCGTTGCGGAACACAGTGGTCTAAGGACCATTTTTTCAAAAATGAGTTTTTTACGTGAATGCATCTACTCAAGAAACTGAAGTTAGGAGACTAGAAAAATTTCGAAAAATCGAACTTTACAGCTGATTTATACCATGTTGAAATTTCGTCCGAAACATAATGGCCATTCTCCTGACAAATTTGCTCGATGGCACATAGACCACTCTGTTCCGCAACGGCTCAACTGAAACTCAATTCTAGAGTAGAGAGTAGAACTCGTCGTAAAGAGAAAGATTCTAGACAACTAAAACAATTGAACGTTGTTTGAATGAAACATATGTTTCAAAAGTAACCTTCGCAGTAAGGTATGTTCATCATTCGAAGCAATTTATGTAAGCCATCAGGGACTCACAGTTTTTGGAAAATACTGCCGTAATCCCGCAGACCGACGTAAGCGATATTTTTTCAAATATGAGGTTCTTATGCCAATTTGTTTGTTATTCGAAGACCCATCTTTTGGTATCTTTCTTTTAGTTGTTACTTATTCGTACGTTGAATAAAATCAAGAAAACAAAATGACGTATGCACCATTTTAATACAAAAGTGACAAGTAACCCGTTCGTTTTTGGACCGTATTGAAAAACTGATCAAATGGATGTACGTCATAATGTTATATCACGGCAGAATAGGTTTTAGTCGCTTGTCTACAAAATTAGCGAATTAGCGACTAGCGTTTCGAAAAGCCAAAATTTAAGCTACGCTAAAAGTTAGCGTCACTGACCAGCTCAAAAATTAACGAAATTGCTAAATCGCTATTTGAATATTATCGTCGCTAATTAGCGATCAGCGAATTAGCGGAATGGTGCCCACCACTGCTTATGATACATCACCCTATTTTTGTGGAGTTGACTATGTTTTTGTGACCCTCTCGCATGCTGCATCAAGGATGATATTCATCTAGGATATATTAGGAATTCTCTATAAACATTCTAACGATATGTATGGTACTATTTGTTAAACAGAACTTTTCTATTATTAAGCTATGCATTATTAAGATCATTTAAAATTTGTTCCATAAAATGGATAACGTGACTTTAAATTAACTCCATAAACAGCGTACCAAAACTTACCTCAATTTGGGCAACTCACTCTGACCGTGTAATGAGCGAATCGCATTCTGTTGTGCAGCGGAAATTTCCGAGCGAGAGAAATCGGGAGAGCGAACCTGAATAGGAACTGTATAGGGAAACTGCTCTTCGCGTATGCCGACGGTGACGTTGACGGCGTTTTCTTGCTCAACTCAGTTCAGCTATCGCCAGCAGCAGTAACGGTTCGGTTTGCGGTGAGTTTTCAGCGGGTGTGTTCCTTCTATCAACACTAGGGTAGGGTCTCCTGTGTATGAGTAGACCGGTTCTTTTTTTTGATGTTGCTCTGTGCAGCAGCTCAGTGATTCCGATTTTTGCGCAACCAAGAGATTCCTAACGGGAGTGCGTTTTCGGGATAGCCCTCACATAATCTTCTGTAGGCAAGCAGTTCTATCCAGTTTCATTGTGCTTCAGGTCGGTTTGTTGTATTAGACCAGTTTAAGGTTCACTGCTGGGGAGGTGTATTCCGTGTCAGTGTGTTGGGAAAGGTGTGGGTGTGCGTACATACAGTCGGTGTCCCGTAGGGGGCCAAGATTCGCGAAAACAGGATTCTTCTCATCCTGCCTGTGTGTGTTGTTTGCACCGCCGGTGGATTCTTTTCAAAACCAAGTGAGCAAAAAAGTGTTCCGGTGAGGAAACAAAGGTGGCCTCGGAACGAATTAGAACCATAAAGTGCGCTGTGCTGACGAAGAATAGTTTAAGTTTATTTTATACGTGGAGGTAGAATACAGCTGAAGTGAGTGTGTCATACTACAATCCAATTGAAGTACGTACTTGTGTACCTACATAGCTGGAAGCCAACTCTTGAAATCGTTTACAAAAGCGCAGAAATCATGCGCTGAAATCATTACTTAATCCAGTTCGAGTAGCAACCACAACAGAACCGTGATAATCTGCAACCTCGTAAGCTTCAAGCGAACCAAACAAACCGAAAAGTCCAATATTTATAGAAAGAAAAAGTTAAAGGACAGCTGCCTGCATTTTGGATTAATTCCGAGCCGTACACGCTTTTGATTCCAGCGGGATTTTTTTTCTCAGAAGAAGTGAATCGAACAAATCCATCCAGCAACGTTCTAAACGGCAGGAGGCACATCCGTGCAAAAGCAACACAGCAGAAGCAGAATAAAAGGTACACAGGAGAGAATGGTAGAGAAATCGCAGGGTGAATGAATTGAATAGAACTTCGGCCCTTCTGTGCGGGGCCAGTTTGATTTTACGCTGTGGTACGCGGAAAAGATACCAATAAGGCAGCGAATCAAGTGTGTGAAAAGGCGGTGCGATTTAATAGCACAGCAATAGGAGGTGCTTTTCTAGATGTAGACGAATTTCAAAGCTTTCATAACGAGAACTTTAAAAGAGTGTTTAATGTTTCTCGATTCGTGTGTTTTCAAAAGTTTGAATGATGTGTTGACCGTCATTTTGTGAATTTAGGAAATATCAGCGTACAAGACGTCAAAAGTAGACGCCTACTCTAACAATTGATTTGAAAAGACTATCTGAATCTTTTAGAATCATTAGAACGTAAAAATTTTGAATTATGTTGAAATTAGATGTTTTAGAAAAGTAATCTGCCTTATGGAATTTGGATTATGGAATTTGATATTCATGTCTTCATCCTGGATTTTTTTTCAAGTAGCGCAATAACTTCAAGTTTTTAAATAAAAGTGAAAACAAATTGAACTCTTTTTTTTTTAATTAAAATTGAGTGTTTTAAATTTTTTTAGTTCAAAAAAATTTTTTTTTGTGGTGTTTATTTTTTATGAGGCGTAATTAATTCCCTACAGTTCATTCTCAGACAGTTTTTTTATACAACCAACGGTCTCTGATCTACAATTCTTTGATAAAAATCTGTGCCAAAATGCATATGCCCTTCTATAAAACAAATCACGGGATTAAAAAATTTCTGCATCTGTTAAAAATGCTCAATTTGTTAAGCCAAATACGAGAGCAAAGTTTCATTTAAATCGAAAATGATCGAATAAATTTTTGCGTATTTCCAGGTTATTAGGCAAAAGGTCATTTTTCGTAACAAAAAAAATTCAATATGGAACATATTTTGAAAAATCGAAGGTTACATTTCATAATACAATTCATTGCCACCCTAACGAGGGCGTCATCTGTTTTTTTGGCATGATAGAAAATCAAGCAAATAATGTAACATTGAGCTCTTTTAAAATCTGTACACAACATAATACTGTTTTTTTATCTTAAACAAATCCTGAATAAACTGATATTGAAAATAATGGTAATCACAATCACAATCTTATGCAAAGCAAGAGTTACCAGTAAAACATCACTTTCTACCTCTCTGATTGGCCGATTCAGTCCTGTTGGCCGTCATGTGCGAGCTTTAGACCTTTTGAAGTGGGTAAACATTCAAGACACCGAACGACCAGACCAATCCAATCGCCAAAGTGCACCACGCTTCGACGGAGAAGCGCGCGGCTCGTTCGTGATTGACTTCGATTGATTGCTTTCATTGATCTCAATTATCTGCAGTCGCGTTTTTTTTCTTTCGCGTTGTGTGTGGGACTAACTACTAGCGTGAAATGGTCACTTTCCCCGGTAGTTATGCTTCTTTTATACTGTTTACCTGTAATTAAAAGTTTCCGTTTATTTTGTGGCAGTTGTTAAACTGTAGAATTTTATTTAATGAAAGGTTGTTAGATTAATAACTTAGTTTATTGACAGAAAGAAAGGCAGACTACACTTTATCGGTGCAATTACGGTCTCGATTTAACTGCCAACAGCAGCCGAAAGCGTAAAAACCAAAAAAGAAAACTTATCATTTTCCAGAATCTGGACATAAAATTTTATCCTTCCGGCAGAGACGCTAATCAAGCATCATTGACATTGGCGAGCCACTCCAAAACCAACCAGACTGATAATTTTATCAAATTTTATTTACGAGTTGTTCGCCAGACGCAACCAAGTTAGCACGCAAGTCAGCAAACAACACGAGTAAATATTCACTAACACACTTCTCCTACTTTGCAGCAGTGTTCTCGTGAACCAATGGAAATAAAGAGTCATCGCCGACTGACTGTCAGACAGCAGAAGCAGGCGTCCTTCTTCGCTGATTCGATTTCGAGGCAGTTTAATTGAAACGTTACTTTCCTCCTTCCGGGCGGAGCAAATCTGTACCAACATGTGCCCGCACATTTATCCCGCAACCGCAATCAATCTTAATTCCAAATAGACACTTCCTCTATTCTTTACAAAATAAAATCAATCCAGACAATTTGACACGTTTCCTTTATTTCGTTGCGTTGCGTGTTCGCTAACTCAGCTTACCGCAACGTCGAACAATTGTCAACACTGACTGGTGGCAGGATATTGCAGTTTCAAGTTTGAAGTGCCCTTGTAAATGCTTACTATTCCGTCTAGGTGCGGAGTGTTATTCGATCCTTATGCTGTCGCGGTCAATGGCTTGAGCTAGATTTGAAATCCACACGTATATATAATGGTCTCCTGTGTCCGCGGAAATGCACCAAAATCAATCCGAACCGCAGGATTCGAATTTCGCCGGAAAGTGCTGATTTGACTTCAAGGCCCAAAAAATAGAATGTTAATTTGGTAGCGAGCAACATGGTGTGCGACTAGATTACAGTCATCGATTTTATAAACTGTATGCCTTTCAGTTGGACAAAAAAATTACCACTAAAAGCGTTGTAATATTGCATGATAAAATACACCATATTCGAAAGCTGTAAAGTAAAATCAATCCACGGCAACCGTTCATTATATAATATTTTTGAATTCTAAATTTGTGTGACATTTTCACACTAACAAAGACAAGTAAGTTTTTTATTGTGATGATTACAAAAAAAAATTAGAATACATTTATTCCAAACCTGCCAAACTCAGTTATTTCTTCAGAGAAAGTTGCAGGTAAAACTGCCATGTACGATTCAACTCGATGGAGAATAGCATAGCATAACATGTGGGATTTTACACATCATTGGTGGGTATCCAATAATCAGCTTAGGAAAAATAATAATAACAATTCCTCAAACATGTCATCTGTTGTTGCAAGAAACTTGGGACTAGTATCTGCCTCCTAGATGATGTGATATGCAAACTAAGCCTCTCATTGGATACTCTTCTACGTTCGTATATTCGCTGAGAAAGGAATGTAGGAATGTTAGTTCTACTTCTACTTAAGAAGGCCCTGTAAACCCATGCTTCCTTCATTGATATAACAGGGTATTGTGTTAGTGGGAAAAAGAATATGCAAAGGATCCCTATTTTGGCATAAAAGAGTGATCTTATTCAAAGATATATTTAAAAGTATTTATATATTGGAAGCGCAACTAAGTTCTGACTGCTTTAAAAACTGCAACTTCATTCAACAAAGTTACCTATTAAACATTCAAAGTGTTGCTCATCGACAGCAACAACTTTGTTTCATCTTTCTGGCAGAGTTCGAACGTTACGATAAAAGCGTTCGTCTTTAAAGATTACCCACTTATCAAGCCATTTTTTGATGTACCAATGTGTGCAGTAGAGATGGTCGGGTTTGATGGTTTTCAAACCCGTACCCGACCCGAACCCGAATTTTTTTTTTCGGTCGAAACCCAAGCCCGACCCGAACCCGAAACTTTTTTTTTCGTTCAAACCCGAACACGACCCGAACCCGAAAATTTTATTTCTTTGAAACCCGAACCCGACCCGAACCCGAAATTGTGAAATCCGAACCCGACCCGAACCCGAGATTTCATAGATTTTATAGTCGGGTTTCGGGTTTTCATACCCAAACCCGACATGAACCCGACATTTTCAAACCCGTACCCGACACTTTCAAAAATTTCCAAACCCGAACCCGACCCGAACCCGTTGAGTACGGTTCGGGTTCGGGTTTCGGGTTTGAAAACCTGAAACCCGCTCATCTCTAGTGTGCAGAGCTGCAGATCAGCCAGACTAAGTGCCATCGAACGAAACAAGTAAATAAATTGCTGAGGTAGGACTTTTAATTTGAGCGCTCTTATGTAAATTTTAACGACGTTGGCAGTATGAGGACGAGAACTTTCATGCAACAAAATCATTTTTTACTGCCTCCGCTCGTATTGTGGCCATTGTTCAGCTTTATCGCATAACATTCGCAGCGTGTTTATTCGTTCAAGCCAACGACGTATAAGCATGACCGGGCAGCCCCCATGATTTTTTCATCTTTGGATTGATGTAATGAATCCATGAAAACCTATCACAATGCCATGGAGAAAATCTTTCCTTTTTTGCAGTAGTTCATCGGCAAAAAACGACGATCAACGTAAAGCATGGACATTTTCACTCACTAGCAATATTTCATGCAAATGTGTTCTTTGATTCATCAGGTATCGTTCAATTGTTTCCACTAGCGTACAAGTTTTCCATAGAAACGCTGCTGATTGTTTTTCGTTTCTAAAAGTTCCGAATACCGTAGAAGGAGACTTAATGATTCAAACACGATAGTATTTATTGTATCCAAGTTCACTTGCATTCAACGGTATCACGAGAAGCTTCGAGATATTATCGCCAGTGATACAAAATTATGAATCCAAATGAACGTTAGATTGCGTTCAACTGTTTGCTTACCGGAGCAACTAGGTATCATCAATGCTTACGGAAATGGTAGTATGGTGCATTAGCATGTTATTTTTGAAATCACTAAAAATCATCGCGGTGTATCACGGTGAAAGCACGATGTGGAGTAGCCGAATTACGCCTGCAAGCAACCAAAATTTGAAAGAATCGCTGCGATCGCTCGATTGCAATCGTTTACGATTCTTTCGTGAAACACTCGCTCTATGTTGCTCGCTCCACCTAAAGCAGGCAATACTGAAACAAAATCATCAAAGAAAGCTACCATATATTTCTTTGCTATAAGTTGTCTCTTGCATGCGTGAGAATGTGTAACTTTTAATAGCGATGGTTTGCTGAGATTGAAAGCTTATGAATAGCAAGTTCAGCAATGATACCCAAATGATTGTTATACGATACGATTTTTTCCATCCTTGATCAACGTCACTGATGCCTCCAAATTGTCTGCGAATCATAAGGAATCCAAGTTGCACATTTTCAAATCATTCCCAAAGGGTTTCGCATGGATCCTCACCGAGCAATCCCTCCAATTCAGTGTCCTCCAAGATTCTTTAGTCGTCAAAACAACGGAACCAACCACGGCACATTGTTTGAGCAGCAAACATTTACTTTGAATGAAACGAGAAAGACTTCACTTCACGCGAATGATGATTTTTTGGCAAAAATCAGATATTTTCACAATTTCCGTGAATTAATGGCACACAAATTTAAAACTGCTCATCTTTTTCATGTGCAGCTCTATTAGCTAACTCGTCTATCCACTAACAGGCGGCGAGTGGCACTGCAAGCGTACAAGATTGGTCGGTAGTTTTTGACGTAGAACTACGTCTCTCAGGATGTTCCACTACATAGGGGTGAAAAATGACATTTTGATGACGGAACAGGATAACGGGTGTCCCATTCCAAAGCCTTCAAGTCGGTTAGTTTCCAACGGATTTTTTGTCGATTCTGCTTTCGGTTCAAACAAATTATACTAGCATATGGTAAAACACAGACGACCACTTTCTGCGGTGAAGTTTTGACCTGTTTCAGCAACAACACAACCGTTCTGGATCCTGGCAATCAACTAACGCCCGTCAAATTTTTAGTGTGAAACAGCTTGTCGGAATGCCCTGATTTTCACTGACAGGGTAGCACCAAGATGCGATCAACATCACATCTGCATTTTAATTGAACGACAAACTGTCATTTTAAGGACAAAACAATAAAATGATTGATGATTTTTGACGTAGGACTACGTCTAACCGCACTATATCGAGATACATTCTGAGGAAACTAAAAACCAAGATGTAACGTCGGAATGAAAGATTTCAAACGGTAATACTGATGTAACCACATGATGGATCACAATAATCAATATGTCGTTGGATTGATAAAATGATGGACAATTTTGTGATTCTTCATATATCATTGTTACTCAATTGTTAAACAGTGAAAATTGATGAAAAATTTCAAGGTCATATTTCCACGAACAATGTACCAATCACATGCGAGCACGCCTGGCACAGACTTCATGAGTGGACACCAACTGCCTGCTATGACAACCTCTATATCAGTGGCCAAAAAAAATTTGACAAAGCCTCCCCGTCCCAACAGGTCAACTAATATTTGCTCCTATGAACCTAGACTATTTTGATGTCTTGAAAGTGAAGCTTTTTCGGAAAGTTCGTAACAACCTCCTTTGTCAGACAATTAAACGATCTGCTGTGAGAATGTTATTAAAACTGATGTCTTGGAGGAAAACATGCTGGCACAGGCAACAGTACTGCACCGAGCCATGAATGAGAAGACGGTCGCTCGTCGTCAGTGCAGTAGCACTCGATTACCATTTGTATGCAGTCAAGCCAAGTGAAAACAATGTAGCTGCTGTCGACGTACAGTGGTGCGTGTTCGCACACTGCGCTATGCGGCCGGGGACATAAAATGAAAATAAAATTTGTAACGGCCTATAAAATGTATCTTCGAGTGCAATGGATCAGTTTTTGTTCTAGTACATCTAATTTTTTATAGCATAACAAAAAAGCATAAGAACAAAATTGAAATTCTTAGTTGTCACTGTTGGCGTTACTGTGCCAGGCTTTTCAGCAAATTTGTACTGAAATTGGTATCAAATTCTTTTTCCCCCATTTTTGACCATCAGCTATGCCGCATTTAATTTAACCGTTATGTACTCGGCAATTTTAACAAACGTGAGTACTCGGTCCCCGTGGTTCTGTGGTTAGCGATGTCGGTCGGCTAGCTCTCCCACACGGTTGTGATATCGGGTTCGATTCCCGATCAGGTCGAGAAACTTTTCGAGCTCGAAATTTTCTCGACTCAGCACTGGGGCACGGTGTATCGTTGTACTTATCCTACAACATGCAAAATGTGCCGAAAACAATATCGATAACGAATTCTCTCAACTAATCTAGTTGATCGAGACCGCATTAGCCCCCAGGCTAGCGTGCGATATTGTTTAAGTACTCGGCAGGGTACCCGAGTACCCACCAAAATAAAAAGCTTTTTATTTCTTTCCTTCTTGGTCGAATTTCGATCTTGACCCGTCAAAAAATTGGAAAATTTGTCTATTCTTAGTATACAAGACCTAAAGAGCCATTGGTCCCCTTATGGTTCACGCAAATCCTGAAACCAGATGTGGTCACAGGTTCATGTCGGTCCCGAATCCTAAAAGTAGACAGATTTACTAATCTTTTGACAGACCAAGATCGAAAATCGGTCAAAAAATGAAACAGCAAAAAGCATTTCATTTTGTGGGTACCCAGGCACCCTGCCGAGTACTTATGGGGTGAAAAAATTCGAAGCCCCTCCGTTCGACCTCCCCTGCTGCTTCAAACAGTCTGATGATGGAAAAAGGTTTATTTACACTATTTAGGAGCATCCCATAAGTTTCAGCTGGCTCAGTTGAGGTTATCCTTGTTCTTTAAAGCAATAAAGTCTGAAACGCAGGGCCGGATTTAGACGGTGGGGGGCCCGGGGCAAATTTGTTTGTGAGGCCCTCTTTTCTAAAAACATTTAGAGGTAACGTTCTGAAAGGTGACGAGCAAAAAAAAAAAAGGTCGCCTAAGGACTAGGGGGGCCCCTTGAATCGGGAGGCCCGGGGCATTTGCCCCCTTTGCCCCCCCTCAAATCCGGGCCTGCTGAAACGGTACCCGGGTACCCTGCCGAGTACATAACGGTTAAGATCTAATTTTTTGTTTGCTTTTTTGGCATTAGGAACGTTTTTGAGTGATTCTGAATTTAGTTCGGGTTCAAATCCTTGTGTTGTCTTTTTTGGATTTTAAAAGCGTTTTTTAGCGATTCTGAATTACAATTATTTTATTACTTTTAAAAGCGCTATTCAGTGATTCTGAGTCTATTTTTTTCCTTTCCTGTCATTAGAAGAAGTTTTCAACAAATCTGAACATAGATTGATATCAAACTTTATTTTGCCTTTAGAAATTATTGTCAAGTGATTTTAAGTATCTAAATTTAGATCGAAACGTTTACCAGAAATTTTCAGCTTAATTTGAGATTTGATTATTTCTTCGCCTTTCTGATTTTTTTTTTAATTTGATCATTTATCGGACAAACAATTCAAACAAGAGTTTTTTTTAAGAGCTATATTAAAATTTATTGGACGATCACAAAAAAATAGTTGAGTTAGCATGGAAGTGCAACAAATGATAATGTTTGCTAAATAAAATACACTATGTGCGAATGTGCTCTTTTTGTGAGTAGTCCGTCTTGTGTTGTTGGAGCGTCACACGTTAACATCCATTCTATTCAGACTCCACGGTGCGTCAATTACGCCTAGCAGGGATTTTCCAGCAAAAGTCACCTTTTGATCATTTCGCCACTTTTCAAGAGTGTCCATTCTCAGGAATCTGCATCGGGCTTTGTATGGAGACAGCGCATCTGGGATTTTCCTAGGAAGCAGTCTCAAAGTGTATCTCAATAAATTTCTAGAATAGACCGCACTAGGCTATTAAGCGCAGGCAGAAAGGATCACGAAATTACGTTGACGTAGCTGTATAAGTCTCGGAAGTTCAACGCCGAGTCAAGCGTGACTCTTGAATCTCGCACGACGTTAGTACGGCTTTTTTTTTCTTGTAGAAGTTATTACTCAGCATTTCGATACACTGACAGTCATCATGTTGGGTTGACACTAGTCGTGAAATCTGTCAATTATATTCTGTAGAATCTGACAGTCGACAAAAGTTGTTATTAGTTAGTAAATTTTCAACTCGGCATACACAAATTTGCAATCCTTAGGCAGCGTTGGGAAAATGTGATGAATAATAGTGGTCTCAAATTGCTACCTTGCGGAACATCTAATCGATTAGTAAACTGTTCTGACTGTACAGAGCCTAGTTTAAAAGAAAATCGGCGATTGCTCAGATACGAATCGCACCAGTGGACTAGGTTCGAGGATACATCTAGACGATTAAACTTAGCAAGCAGAATATGGTGACTAATGATGTCGAAGGCCGCTTCCAAGTCGGCGCAGACTGTATCAACATGAGACCCTTGTGCTATGGAGGAGAAATAGAGTGATGTAAATTTTAGTACATTCGTTACAGGGGATCTACCAGGAAAGAATCTATATTGCTCATGCAAAATTTACGGCTTTGCTACCCGGAGGAGTCCTGTGTTCATCAGTATCTCGAAAAGTTTCGGACCAGCGCAAATTCCAGCGGCAATTCCACGATAGTCGTCGCTTTTGTTACCTCTTTGAAAAACTGCATGCTGCGTTGTTAAATTTGCAAACAGGTTGCAAATTCCTTCAGTGGAGCTCGAGGTTCCGCAGCTCAAAGACTTGAAAAATATACTTGACCATGCTCCTTGCGCTCCTCATTAACGAAGGTCCAAAACCCACGTATCGTCCATAAAGGTCTCGATTGTACAATTTATTCTCGATGCTCACTTCGATAAATCTTTGTTTCGTGGTTAAATTGCAATTGTTTGAGTACTGTCTCATAGCTCTATAACGATGTTGCTTCTGATAACGAAGACGTCTGTTGGTCCACGGAGGTGATTTTTTGGGAGACGAGTTGGAATACCTGTGTAAGAGTTGCGTTGAAGAATTGAACTGCTTTGTTGACGTCGGATCCGTTGTGAACTGGTGACCAGGCGACAGACAAAAGTGCAAGCAAATCTGAGCTTAATTTGGAATTAAATCAGTTCTTTGATTTTTCAGAACATTGGAAGGGTTGTTTAGCAAATATGAGAAAGTTTAGGAACAAATTCTGTCATTGCAATTAAAATCGGTTTTCAGCTATTCTTAGCTTAATTTAAGATAAATTGTTTATTGTATTTTGAGGCTTCAAAACCGTTCTCCAACAAATCTGAGTTTGAATTGGTATCAAATTTTGTTTTTGTCTTTTCTGGTCATTATAAGCGTTTTTAGTGATTCTAATTTGGGAAAAATTTGTTGTTCGCTATTTTTGGCCTTCAACTATTTTCTCATTGATTTCAACCTTCATTTGAGATCAATTTGTGTTCTTCAGCGATTCTGAACTTAATTAGAAACTAAATATTTTTTTCGTATTTCCGATTCTGAGTAATCTGAGTTTTTTTCCCCTGTGTGGACTCATCACTGCAACCAGAGATATTTGATATATTGTGATATTGCCCAGGTGTTTTCTGTACTCCGCACTTCATATTATTGGCAGTATCACTATTGAAGTAAATGACACGCTTTTCATTTATATCCGTGCTTGTGGGTGAGAGATTACCCTTTCGTTTCAAGCTTACTGCTCTACTTTACCGAGCATCTTTCTATCCTACCAATATCGCCAAATTAAAATTCCCTGGAGTGAGACTACACCTATCGTACCTCTCTGGCCAGGTTAATTCTAAGAGGGACTTATTATCTCAAAAGGAAGGAGTCTTATCGAAACCTAGTTTCCAGTGCTAAAATCGCCAATTACAATAACCTGGAGATAAATATTCCTGAGATCAGTTTTATTATAAGTAGGACTTATATTTTGTCAAGAAGAAGGAGTCTTGTCGAAACCTCATTCCTTCAGCCAAGACCGCGTCATAATAACAATTCCCTGGATGGAGCTATTATATGTTACTCAGACCAGTTTCATTATAAGAGGGACCTATTTTTGTTAGGATGAAAGTCAGCAGGGGTACTATAGGATTCAGCTTGAAGGAAGGGTATGTAGTGGAGAGCCAGACTGATTCTACTAAGATTCGAACTCATGACCACCCGCTTATCCAACCTTGCCACTACGAAGCTTCCCGATCTGAGTTTCAAGAAAGCAAATTTCGACTACACTTTTGAATGAATTTTGAGCTTAATTTGGTTCTGTTTCTTTAGGTTCTTCGACCTTTAGGAGCATTTTTCTGTGATTTTAAGGTTGAGAGAGTCTCCTTACCAGTGGCTTAAAAAAAGTGGTATTTTGTTATTTTTTTTAGAGATGAAGGAGGCGACATAGAAAAATGATCTATTCCAGAAAACCATTATAATGAAATTATCTAGCGACAAATCTTATTGTTCAAATTACTTTTTCAATGCAAACACACTTTTTCCACCATATCGGCTCTACACTTCTTACGGCATAAGCAAATAATATGAATTGAAATATTTTCTCCGAATTACCGATATATTTAGTTATGATGGAAGTACCGTTCATGCCGGCATGCATTGAAGGAAATGAATTCAACAAAGAAAATGTTTTACAATAATTTACCAAGACAAAAGATTCAAAAAGGTTGTCATAGCAAAATTTATTGTGATTCAGTTCAGTTTTCTTTCATGGGTCTTTCCATAGCAATGTTCCGATTCACGGAGCGTTTGGATTCTCATCAATTATTAGTAAGATAATAAATAAATAATGTTCAGTCAGGCAGATATAAGTATTTCCGATGACTTTCTCTCTCTCTATGAAAATTATACTACTGATTACCATCATAAAATTGAAGTTAATGATTGGCGTTGATTAAAGCTTTTATCAAATTCAAGCAAACCTCAAATAGGTTTGGCGGCTCCCGTTTTTATTGTGATTATTTTTGCCTGATTTTTTTCTAATTGACTTTATAGTACTGCGAATTTATCAAAAAAAAACAAAAATTTTTATAATCAGTTTTCTAACTCTTCTTTCCATTTTTTCCTGTTATCTTTCAGACTACATAAACATAGGGAAAATTTGAATTATGAAAAAAATTGAAACTGTATTCGCAATTAGAAACAGAATTTTAATTTCCTCATAGCAATGTGTATTGAGTAAAGTTATTTGTTTGAAAATGTTTCAATACTAAACCCTTTTCCCCAAAATTGAACTGTAATTTGTCCTATCTCTTTCTTACCAACCAAGAGAAAATGCCTGCTACCGATCCCTGAATCGTTTATTTTCATGTGATTGATCAACAAAAAAGAAGAAAAAAAAACACTTGACAGTTTCGGTCGGAAACAGACCGAACCATCTATCCATTAATCACTTCTGCCTTATCAATACGCGTTCATGTGGCACTCATCGTACACACAAGAAGGGCGCAGATCAAGTGGAACTTCGTTCACTATTTTGCGGGCCGAAGGAGGTATCATACAATAAACCTGATAGTAAGCCCATCTTCTGTGTCTGGCTTTCATGCATGTGTGCGGTATATAAAGATGAAAATGTCATAACGATAAAGCTGATAAAATCGAAAAGGGGACCGATAAAATGCGCCATCAAAATCTATGACTACAAAGCAAACAATTTTGTTGAAATGTTTCATGCGATGACGACAAACAACCAATCTAATTAATGACAAATCAAAACAGTCGAAAGAATTGATCTTTGCAAGACCCGTTACACCAAAAGAAGAAAATTTCCTGTTAATATTTATTTCGACCCTTTAGTCGAAAATTCGAGTTCAATATTAGCGTCGTTCCCGCTTTAATGTGGATATTTAAAACTAATTTACATTAAGCCGATCAGAACTCGACGATCAAGCGACCCAGAGCAGACACAATCGTTGCGTTTCATTAGCTACGGAGCGATGATGTTCCATTTACGCCAGCCGCCCAATAAATCATTTTTAATAACTTTTCCATCACTAGGAGTCGGCCGCCGTAATTTTCAATATTCAACCTTTGGCTGCTCACGTGGTGGTAGGCGTCTAGAGCAGGCAGCAGACTGCTCATCACGTCGCCGCCCAGTTCCACCCCTGCGCCGGTGAGGTGAGCGTGAGATACCGCTTCGACGACGCGATGGCATCGACGGGAAAGTAAATTATTCTCTTTACTTTTCATAAATCAGCACAAACAGAGAAGAATTTCTGTCGGCAAGAATCTGCACAGGCAGTTGCGTGTACAGCAGGCGAGAAGAAACCTCAACAAAGGGAGTTTGAGTACTAATGAAAAACATTCTGTCGACTGTGAGAGTGCTGTCAGCAGAAGCAAACCGAGCAAACCCAATGGAGGCCAGACCGTCGAAAACCGTACGCTCCGCTAGCGCTCCGAATGCGGAAAACGTAGTATCTCTCTCCACATAGTTTGCTTAATTAATATTTTAATGAATATCGATTTTGGTTCCTCCTGAAGCACGAAATGTACGAACACTGCGAACAAGCAGCTCCAAACGAAGCCGGAGTTGAAACTCATCAGTACAACGCCACCGTCACCCACTCCAAACCGGACAAAATCAACCACCGAAGCTCGGTTTCGACAACGGACATCGATCAGACGTCGGTGAATTAAATCAATTTCCTTTTCCTGCGCTCGGTTCTCCGACCAGCAAATCAGGATACCAGGATTGATTCCTCAATATCCACCCAAAAGGAGTGTTCGGAATGAAACGACCGTAAATTGTGTCTGAAATGCTTTCTTTTGTGTGAATGAAGCATTTCAGTCGCAGTTCCATCAACTCGTGTATCAAAGTCACGCCAATTGTCAGTGCAGATGCAGTTTTATCGAAAGCGCATCGAACTGTGTATCAAATAATCGGACAACAGTTTTTGACAAAAATCATTCCGAGCCGGGTTTTCGGCGCATGCAGTGCATTTGGGATTAATTGAACGGAAATGAATAGTGTTTCAGGTACAGAGAGTACCATGTATGTAAATGCTATCGCCATTTCTCGATTGATTGTACCCAGTTTAGCGAGGAGTGGTGACGAGACCGTCGACGATTGCAAATGCGGCCATGGGTAACCGTCGAACAAAGACCGATGCAATGATACGGATGGAGTTTGAAGTGAATTACCCGTGAACAATAGACGGCATTCGAACTTTAGAACGGTTTACTGGCGGCTTGCAAATGGAGCAGAAAGAGGTGCAAGTGAACAAAGAAAATAGAGTATTTTTTTCTAGAATATAGCAATTTAATATCCGCTGGTGTTGTTGTATCTTGATTAAAATGTTGATGACTGTCCCATGAATGACGTTTTTGATACATAAACAAAGTAAATTTTTTAGACATTTATCTTTCCTGAGTTGCTTCATCATAACATGATAGTTAAGTTTAAACTATACATGTTCGTGAACTATTAGTTAAAGAATGATGAGTAATATTCGCGGTTCTCCTACCTTTGAGTTTTACGGATACTCTTCTAGACAATTCAAAGCATTTTTGAGTAATACTCTTATTTTTCGGAATTTAAAACAAATCGCACAAAAAACTCAATCAGGTTCTGAAATTATTTAAGAAAAAATCACACAATTTCTAAGTTTTTTAAACGGCGAGGACGTAAAATCTGTCCACGTGGATGGCCCTCAACCCTCTAGTGCCCAAATTAATTTCTAAACGGACTTCGATAAAATCATTTTAAACCATTATAAACACTTTTTAAGTATTTATTAAAGCTTTTCGGAACTTCGACTGAAGCCCGCCAAATGGCGGCATTGGGCACTAGAGGGTTAATACCTTAAAATCATATAAAAAAGCTCGGCAGAAATAAGCAAGTACGTACTTAAATCTAGATTTCCTCGACACTGTCACTACGTACGTCCTATTAAAGACACATACAGTTAATACCGTTCGCTAGCAATAAAACTGGATATTAGAATATTCTCCAATCGGTTTTTATTTTTTATTTTCTTCAATTGCGCATAAACTCTTTCTTCAACTTCCAAGCCATCCCCAGTTTCCGACCGTACTTTCCCACAGCGAACGGCTGCTTCAATTTCATTCATCGTTCAACGAAACGAAAACGTTCTCATCCGATCGTTGCGGAATCACCGCAGCAACAGGGCCAGAGCAGGTCATCAGCCAGCGGCGATCCGATTCGATTGACTACATATAAAAATATAAAAAAAAAACAACAACAAACGTCTCCTGCATCGTGCACATGCTGCACCGTACACATACCGATCGAGGTATGGTACGTACGTACGGTACGTGCGATGCGCCAGAAGTGCCAACTCGACCGACTTCGGGGGTTATCGAACCTTGACTGATTGGTCGGCCAGGAAAGCGCCCCCTCTCCGCGGGCTGAGTAATTTAGAACGAAAAATTATTAATAACGCACAAGCGATGAACGCGAGCGGGCAGAGGGGTCTGAAGGAAATTGCTTTCATCATTAGTGAGCAATCTTGAGGCGACGACACATCAGTCGACCAACTGGCGACGAGGAACATCAACATACGCGCGAAAAATAAAAGAATACAACAGCAAACAATTCGATTCCTGGAATCGCATCGGAATATTTAAATCACGCGAATGAATAAATAAAACATCGATCGGTTTGACTACCCCGGAGCCACGTCTGCACTCTATCAATATCAGTAGGTACTAACTTTACATACACAGCTCAAAGTCCGTTGAACGTGTCCCATTTAAAGCAGAAGGGACACACCAAGTTACGAACACTCTGTGTTCTTTGAAAACTTCATTTACGAAAGATCCTAACCGGTTAATTCGATCGGGAAAGAGTTTGATAGCCTAGATTTCCAGTCTAGGAAGGCCACGCCTAGAGCTCGTCTGCTTCTGTGCGAGATGCGATGTGGTCATTTCGCGGTAGTATAGAAAGAAACAACGCTCCATTTGCGACACTTCGGACACAACTAGCGAACCTATACATTAGAGAAATGACAAGACACTCACCGCAACTGTCAACATCAAAACGGGCGAGTTGTATCATTTTGCATTGCCGTTATCCGTTTTGATGTTGACAGTTGCCTTAACGGTGAGTGTCTTGTCATTTCTCTAATGTATAGGTTCGCTAGAGACAACCGTGCGTCGTCGTTTCTCCGCTGCTGGTAATTGCCTGCGCACGCACACAAAGTCTCGCAGTAATTATATGCGACTCCCGTGGATGGGTGACTCCCGTGCGAGTTGGACTGTCACTAGCGCGGGGTTGTGCGGTGTTCGAGCAGTGAGATATTTTCCCTAAATTTAGTTGAATGAGTTAATCGTTTCCCTTTGATTTTTTAATGAAGAATAAAAAAACTGCTCGAAAGATGACGTTTCGCCCATGTACGGTATATGAGAGAACTGTCATTTGAGGCATTTCGAGCAAATTTTTATCTTTCATTTTAAAATCAAAGGAAAATGATAAACATTTTTTTAAAATCACGTTTGCTCA
Organism: Wyeomyia smithii; assembly: GCF_029784165.1. Taxonomy (NCBI): domain Eukaryota; kingdom Metazoa; phylum Arthropoda; class Insecta; order Diptera; family Culicidae; genus Wyeomyia; species Wyeomyia smithii. Next base: position 58,877,791 of record NC_073695.1, on the reverse strand, counting down.
GAAAATTGCACTCTTCCAGCTGATATATAAAAATCAGAAAACCGTTCAAAACTTTTGGACCCCATTGCTGTCATGCAGTCAGCAAAAAACGGATTGACGTCGCTTGGTATAAAAACCTTGCTTATTTTAATTTGTCTTTTGATGGCTTTTAAAACCTAATAATTTTTCTTAAATTTTTTTGAGTTAATAAATTCATCACTGCAAATATTGTGTTGTACATACATCTTTACCATACCATTCTTTATAAAAGGAAAACTTGAACAATAGTATTTTTCTGCAGCTTGTTCCAAGTATATTCAAAACTTTCAAACTTGGTAGAATAAATATTTCTAAAACGCACCATTTTTCACGATTTTGATTCTCATAGCTAATGCGATCGAATTTGCGACTTTCGCTTAGAAGTAGTACTCATAGTTTCGTCTTCTCGAAAAAAGCCTCCATGCGAGATTTCAGCTCAGCCGGACTATGGGAAAACGTTTCTCAAAGCTTTGAGTGTCTCAAAAAATATCAATAAAAAAAAAGCTCAGGTCGAATGAAATTGTGGATATCGGAATTTTTGTTTATGCCAATGTCTTAAAAATGCATGAAACGTCGAGATCTAGTGTTATCTTGAAAAAGTAAAAAAAAGGAATCTTGCATATGGAAATTTTTGAGATAAGAATGATTCCCAGCTCAAAAATTTCTAAGTCCCAAAAAGTTGTTTTATTTTCGAATTTATTTTTCGAGATAACACCAGATCTCGAAGGTCCATTTATTTCTAGGATATTTGGCACTTTTTTTTTATTTTAATATCGACAGTTTCATGTACTTTTCCTATCACAGTGTTTTCGTGCGATTAAATTAATAGCGATTCAAAAGTTGATTATAGCCATAATGTATGTTCGGAGAAGTTCCAAGATGTTCAAAAATGCATCTTTCGATGTAGGAAGATCAGTGATCAATCCACCTAAAAGTGAGATAGAAAATTTACTTTTCCATCAGATTGATTTTCCGAATTTTCAAACCTTCTACAAAGTTATCAGCCATCCAAAAATGCATGTTTATGCTGAACATTCTTATTTTTTATCTCCTGAAATAAAAAAGTTGTTTGACATATTTCTGTATTTTTTTGGAAAACTTTCACCTCAACCATCTCCAAATTACGCAATTTTACGCAAAAGGCCGTTGCATATGATGAAATAACTATCTTTAGACTTTCAATTAAAGGTACAAATCTTTGTATGTAAGAGTATGTAAGCAGCCTTTTCACCTGTTTTTCAAAGCTATTTGATGCCGATTTTTGTACACAAAAATAAAAAAATAAAAAAGTTTTGAGTTTCGAAGGTATCACCGAACGATTTTGAGCTAAACATGCATGCATGCTTTGGTAAAATTAGAAAAAATAGGGAATATGTTAGAAATATATTACCTAAGAATTGAGTTTTTTTAGATATTAAGTTATATTCAGTAATGTGAGCGTGGATGAAAATTGTAGCTTCTTTCCAAATTCCATGTATTCTTCTTCCCAGATATCAAAAAGGGCGTCCACCTTGGCCACCCATATGCTTTTAGTTTGCCAGTAGTTCGTTCGCTAAATATTTTTAAGATTTACTGCACTGAATATTTCTAAAACTACTACTATGAATCACACATTCGTTGTTTTGCTTTCGTCTCGATTATACGCAAATTGTTTATCTCCGTTTGAGTTCGCAAAATAACAATACACGAGTTATCGTACGGGTGTTTTTTTGTCGATTAGTTCTTGTGCTGCGCGATAACAATAGCCTGTTATATATCGGCAGAAACATCTGCACACTGGTAGGGGCAGGCTACCCCGCCAGTGATTCGATACGCAGCTGATATATCAGCAAGAATAATTCTCCCGCACCGCTGTTACCCCGCTAGCAGCACGGACCATCATACGATCGAGCGAGTGGAAGTCAACTACAAGTGGCATCTACAAGGTCGCGTGTAGGACACGGCCACTGCGTCTCAACACGAAGCTGGAGCGTCATTGTTTGTTCTGCGGAGACGCTCGATTAATTCTACTATCAGCCGTGAGGTCGTGACTTAGACGTTCGGTGACGTATTACCTTTAGAATTTTTACTATTATTATCAATATTATTACTATGTTATAATATTATTATTAATATTATTATTAATATTATTATTGTTATTATTAATATTATTACTATAATTATTATTATTATTATTATTATTATTACTATTGTTATTAGAATTAGTATTACTGTCTTTTTTTTTATTTGATCCATTGTAGATTGAAAAATTGTTTTTAAAATTTAACACCAACTACTTGAACCCCCCCCCCCATATTCGAATATTTATCGTTTGTGTGCGGTAGAGCGTAACGCTCCCGCAAAATGGACGACATGCAGGTGCAACTTTTCCTGGAGGTGGAAACAAACGGAGAAGAAATTGAAATTTCTCCCATCGGCTCACCCCTACCTTCCCCTGTGCCCTCCCCTTTGCCAAGTCCTGTACCAAGAGTACCGGAAGTACGGGTAAAAGCTTACCCAGATGCCGCTGGCGGTCCCTACGTTGTTTTTTTCCGGCCCATAAAGAAGCCATTGAATATTATTCAAATTGGCAAAGACCTGGCAAAACATTTTTCGGCCGTAACCGAGATTACGAAGGTGAGGCCGAACAAACTGCGAGTTGTCGTGAGTAGCTTGAAGCAAGCAAACGAAATTGCTGGCTACGAGCTCTTCACGAGAGAGTATCGCGTGTACATCCCTGCCAAGGATGTAGAAATCGACGGTGTGGTTACCGAGGGGAATCTCACTGTCGATGACATTTTGCGTCATGGAGTTGGCTGTTTTAAAAACCCCTTGATGCAAAGTGTAAAGATACTGGATTGCAAGCAATTGCATTCAGTATCCATCGAAGAAGGGAAGAAGAAATTCCTCCCTTCGGATTCCTTCCGAGTAACATTCGCCGGATCCGCGCTGCCGAACTACGTCCGCTTGGACAGGGTTCGTCTACCTGTACGCCTGTTCGTACCGCGGGTCATGCATTGCCAAAACTGTAAGCAGTTAGGTCACACAGCCACCTACTGCTGCAACAAGGCACGCTGTAGCAAGTGCGGAGGCAATCATGCTGAGAACGCTTGCAGTGGGGATACTGAAAAGTGTCTTTATTGCGAGGGAACTCGGCATGACCTTCCGGCATGTCCCGCGTACAAACAGCGCGAGGAAAAAATTAAGCGTTCCCTTAAGGAACGATCAAAGCGCTCTTTTGCAGAAATGCTTAAGAGGGCTGAGCCACCCTCGACAGGAAACATCTTTTCCTTTTTGCCAACCGATGAGGGTACATCTGACGATCCCGTCGAAGGGTGTTCCTATGCCTTGCCAGAGGGATCTAGGAAGAGGAGAATGCTCAACTCTCCTAATCTTTCTCGTAAAGGTCGTAAGATAACCCCTAGCGGGATGACCAATAAGACAACACAAAAAGGAAGCGGTGAAGAAAAACCGAAGCAAGTACCCCCGGTTTTAATTTCAAATCAAACCAGGAGTACCCACCGCTTCCTGGGGCACCAAAAACCCCTCGTGCACCCATTTCTCGATCAGAAGACATAAAAGAAACAGGGTTCATAAAATTCTCTGATATTGTGGACTGGATATTTAAAACATTCAACATACCAGATCCCCTTCAAAACATTCTTCTTGCCCTTCTCCCAACAGTGAAAACCTTTTTGAAGCAACTCACAGCAACTTGGCCCCTCATTTCAGCTATCGTATCTTTCGATGACTAATACGTTGAAAGAGGTTAGGAATTTTGTCACTGTGTTACAGTGGAACTGCAGAAGTATCATCCCCAAATTTGATTTATTTTCACATTTGATAAACACATACAATTGTGATGCGTTCGCGCTTTGTGAAACTTTTCTAAATTCAAATGACCAACTTAATTTCCACGAGTTTAACATCATTCGTCGAGATCGAGACTCACACGGTGGAGGGGTACTTTTAGGGATCAAAAAGTGCTATTCTTTTTTCAGAATCGACCTCCCCTCGATCTCGAATATTGAAGTTGTTGCCATTCAAACGAATATGAATGGAAAAGACCTTTGCCTTGTTTCGTTATATATTCCCCCATCCGCGCGGATTGAACAGAAGCAACTCCTTGATATAGCAGAATTGCTTCCCGCACCTTTTTTGATTTTGGGAGATTTTAACTCTCACTGTTCGCTATGGGGGTCGCTGTACGACGACAACCGGTCTTCTTTAATTTTTAACTTGATCGACGACTTCAATATGACACTTTTGAATACTGGGGAAGCGACACGTGTACCTAATCCTCCAGCACGTGAAAGCGTGCTTGACCTATCCCTCTGCTCGACATCACTTGCGTTAGATTGCCAGTGGAAAGTAATCAACGATCCCCACGGTAGTGATCATCTTCCAATCGTTATATCAATCGCTAATGGTTCAACTCCCCCGAACCCAATCAATATTTCCTACGACCTTACACGTAATATTGATTGGAAGCGTTATGAGTCTATTACAGCGGAATCTATCGAGACTCACGAGTAACTTCCTCCGGAGGAAGAATACGCGTTCTTAGCTGGCTTGATAATCGACGCCGCGACGCAAGCTCAGACGAAACCGATACCCGGGGTAACGATTAGACAACGCCCTCCCAACAAATGGTGGGACAAAGAGTGCTCTGAGCTGTACGCGCGAAGGTCCGCGGCGTATAAGGACTACCGGGAGTACGGCACTGTCAACCTACTACGAAAGTACGAGGCACTGGGCAGGCAGATGAAGAGCTTAGTAAAGGCGAAAAAACGCGGGTACTGGCGGCGGTTCGTAAACGCGTTGTCGAGGGAAACAGCGATGAGCACTCTTTGGGATACCGCCAGGCGCATGCGAAACCGTGACGTTTCGGATGAGAGTGAGGAGTATTCAGATCGCTGGATACTCGATTTTGCCAAAAAGGTCTGTCCGGATTCTGTACCGGAACAGAAAACCTTTCGCGACGCGTTTATAGTAACTACGGAAGAGTCTCCGTTTTCGATGTTGGAATTTTCAATGGCTCTCCTGTCGTGCAACAATAAGGCTCCAGGGTTAGATAGAATAAAATTCAACCTGTTGAAGAATCTACCCGACTCCGCAAAAAGACGCTTGTTGGACTTGTTCAACAAGTTTCTTGAGCTAAATATTGTTCCGCATGACTGGAGGGAGGTAAAAGTCATTGCTATTCGGAAACCCGGGAAACCTGCCTCTGATCACAATTCATATAGGCCGATTGCGATGCTCTCTTGCCTCCGGAAATTAATGGAGAAAATGATCCTCTTACGGTTAGACAAATGGGTCGAAACAAACGGTTTACTTTCAGATACTCAATTTGGCTTTTGCCGGGGCAAAGGGACGAACGATTGCCTAGCGTTGCTTTCTACTGAAATTCAACTCGCATTTGCTCGAAAAGAGCAAATGGCTTCTGCGTTCTTGGATATTAAGGGGGCTTTTGACTCTGTCTCTGTAGAAGTTTTAAGCGCGAAACTTCATTCGCAGGGACTTTCACTAAATCTGAATAACTTTTTGCTCAATTTGTTGTCAGAAAAGCATATGTATTTCTCACATGGCGATTCGACAACTTCCCGAATTAGTTACATGGGCCTTCCCCAGGGCTCATGTTTAAGTCCTCTCTTATATAATTTTTACGTCAATGACATCGATGAATGTCTTGCAAATTCATGCACGCTAAGGCAACTTGCAGACGATAGCGTTGTATCCATTACTGGTAGCGAGGCTAGCGATCTGCAAGGACCATTGCAAGATACCTTAGACAATTTGTCTGAATGGGCTCTTAAGCTGGGTAGTTATCCGGAGAAAACTGAGTTGGTCGTTTTTTCTAGGAAGCATAACCCAGCTCAGCTGCAGCTCCTACTAACGGGTTAAACGATCTCTCAGGTTTTAGTCGCTAAATATCTCGGGGTCTGGTTCGACTCTAAATGCACCTGGGCTTGTCATATTAGGTATCTGACACGAAAATGCCAACAGAGGATTAATTTTCTTCGTACGATTACCGGAACCTGGTGGGGAGCCCACCCAGGAGACCTTCTAAGGCTTTACCAAACAACGATATTGTCAGTTCTTGAGTACGGCTGTTTCTGCTTTCGCTCCGCCGCGAACACGCACATTATAAAATTAGAGAGAATACAATATCGTTGTTTGCGTATTGCCTTGGGTTGCATGCAGTCGACCCATACGATGAGTCTTGAAGTGTTAGCGGGTATTCTTCCGTTGAAACATCGTTTTTGGAATCTCTCTTACCGGTTGCTAATTCGATGCACAGTTATGAACCCATTAGTAATTGAAAATTTCGAGAGGTTGGTCGACCTTCAATCTCAATCCAGATTTATGACTTTATATTTTGACTATATGGCTCAAGATATTAACCCTTCTTCATACGATTCCTCCAATGTCGCACTTTTAGATACTTCTAATAATGCTATATTCTTCGACACCACCATGAAACAAGACATTTCTGGTATCCCGGATCAATTGCGACCCCAAGAGATCCCTAAGATTTTTTCGAATAAGTTTAAACATGTTAGTTATGATAAAAGGTTTTACACTGACGGATCTAATCTAGATGAGTCCACTGGCTTCGGTGTTTTCCACGAAAATTTTACCGCCTCCTACAAACTCGATGCTCCTGCTTCCGTGTACGTCGCAGAACTTGCTGCTATTCAGTACTCTCTTGGAATCATCGAAACCCTACCCACAGACCACTACTTCATCTTCACAGATAGTCTCAGTGCCATTGAGGCTCTGCGATCGATGAAGCCTGTGAAGCACACCCCGTATTTCCTGGGGAAAATACGGCAGTTTTTAAGTGCTTTAACAGATAAAAATTACCGGGTTACCTTAGCGTGGGTCCCTTCTTATTGCTCGATTCCGGGTAATGAAAAGGCTGACTCTTTTGCTAAGGTGGGTGCTATTGATGGCGATATTTATGAAAGACCAATTGCTTATGATGAATTTTATAGCATTTTGCGTCAGAGAACACTCAACAGTTGGCAATCATCATGGAACTCAGATGAACTGGGACGGTGGCTACATTCCATTTTTCCTAAGGTATCGACGAAAGCATGGTTCAAGGGGTTGGATGTAGGTCGGGACTTCATTCGCGTGATGTCCAGACTTATGTCCAATCACTACACGTTAAACACGCATCTCTTTCGTATAGGGCTTGTAGACAGTATTCACTGCGTTTGTGGCGATGGCTACCATGACATCGAGCATGTTGTTTGGTCGTGTACCGAATACTGTGGTGTTAGGTCCGAGCTTATAGATTCCCTTCGGGCCCGAGGAAAACAACCGAACGTACCCGTTAGAGACATTCTGGGAAGCGGTGATCTCCAGTACATGACACAGCTATACTGCTTTCTGAAAAACGCTGACATTAAAATTTAAAATTTTCTTTGTCTATTTGTCAGATTAAGGATACAAATATGCTATGCTGAAGACACGGAAACGAAGAGCCCGCATCTATGCTTACACAAATATTTTGAACCCACAACAAACAAGAATACAATTGCTCTACCAGTTGAAAAACAAAGTTCCAAAATAGTTTTAAGTCAAAATTGTATCTCCCCTCCTCTCACCTTAAATCCCCACTAGCTCGTAGTCGGCCGCGAGAATAAAGAAAAGGCCTCCCTCTTTTCCCTGCTAACGTAGAATTAATACGAATTGTACTTGGCTCAGTAAAACAGAAAATGTATCGTGCCGTGTCAAATAAACTCATTTAAACCTACTATGAATCAATCGAAAAGTCTGTTTACATAATCTTACATACAAAAGTTTGTACCTTCAATTGAAAGTCTTAAGTCTGTTGTTTCATCGTATGGAACTGCCACTTGCGTAAAATTGCGTAATTTGAAGATCGTTGAGTAATATGTCAAATAACTTTTTTGTTTTAGGAGATAAAAAATAACAATGTTCAACATAAACATGTATTTTTGGATGGACAATAACTTTGTAGAAGGCTTGAAAATTCGAAAGATCTGAGAAAAAATAATAGCGGAAATTGTAATTTTCAGTGCCTTTTCATAAAAAACTTTATGTTGCTCCTAATATGTTAGAGATAGAAACATGATGTCTTCGGTAAAGTTTCTTGTTTTGAGATCACCTAAAAATTTACCGAAGACACCCGCGTCTATCTCAATCTGATGTAAAAGTAGATTTTCTATCTCACTTTTAGATGGATTGATCACTTATCTTCCTACATCGGAAGATGCATTTTTGAATATCTAGAAATTTCTCCGAACATGTATCATGGCTATAATCTACGTTTAAATCACGATTTATTCAATCGCACGAGCACGGCAAGATATAACACTGTGCTATACTTCTCTTCATTAGTCGAAAAAGTGAAACTTCGACCACTTTGAGGCGCGTGTTCCCGAAGTCCGATTGAGCTGAAATTTTGAATGGGTACTTTTCTCGAGACGACACAAAAAATTTTTTTGTTTTGAGATAAAATATGGAATATGGTGTTCAGGACCAGCTTTGGACCGAATTAGTAACCCTTTTCTTGTGAGACCGGAAAGTATGAAAAAAGGCCTCATGCAGCTGATCAAAATTATTCTGTCAATATCAAAAAACAACGGTTCATACAGCTTGGGTGTACCTCAAGGAAGCAACCTGGAATTGCTGCTATTCTCTATAATTTTTGTCATAATTTTTTTTCCACGCTTGAAAAATATGGTTTGGTGAATGGTTTAATATGGCGTTTATTATCTAAATGTGTTGACCTTATAGTTGGTACGATGCTGGCCTAACAAGCCAGTTGTCGAGGTTCGAGTCTCGGCTCGGGAGAGACTGTTAGTGTCAGTAGGATCGTAGTGCTAGCCCCGCTATTGTCCTGTACATCAAACAGTTGGCTGCGAAGTCTGTGTTTAATAAACAGGAGGTCAAATTCCGAATCGGAATGTAGCACCAAGGCTTTGCTCTTTATTATCTGAAAATAACAATAAACCATGCAAAAGAGACCGGATAGACATAGTAAATTTGAGTTAAATCCGGAACATGGAGGACTATGTAAAATTATGTATTCGACATATTTCCACAATGTTCCATTAAACGAATTTGGGAGGAAATTAGGATTTTGAGCTCGATAGCCGTATTTTAGAGAAAGCACGGAAAAAAAACTTAAATTACAAGTGAACACACGCTACCAGCACACGAACAACTAACTCCGTCCGGACATGTTCAGCAGTGCTACAGACATGCCTGTATGACGGTGCTTCCCACACAGACGGGAGATCATTACAATAGTTAGTGTCACAGAATCACAATTATCTGCTTCTTGGTAGACGCTTAGCTAGTTATCCGATCGATTACTGTAATAACGAAGGAGATCCGTTGAAAACAGACTGAGTTTGAAGCATTTGAAAATGAATAATTTTCGGGACGCTCTCGGTGTGTTCTGTTTTTATTAATTGGCACCGTAAGACATAATACTACGTCAAAAAATTTATATGAGGAAAACAGGTTCTACCGGGGCAAAACGCCCCTTAAACAGTATAATATGCCCCAAAGCAAAAGGCTAATATGCCTTTACCATAGCTCAGCAAGCGAAGAGAAACAGCGCTTGAGGCTTTAGAAGTAAACGCTAAAGCAATGAAACGTTTCAGTCCGATTAGAGATGGGTCATATTGCCTGGAGCTGTAGAGTAGCTAAAAATGTTTAATATATTTATATATTTATATATATTATTGATATTTATTATTGATACAGCTATTTTATGTGTTTCATTCCAACTTTTATATCATTTTTCAAGCATATATTTACTCTCGTATTATTAATCGTATATTTTAATCGAATTTACTAATTGAAATGAATTTTTTACTCATTTTTTTCTAATTACGCGGTTTTTATACGCAGATTTTTTCTACGCGGTACAATCAACCGCATAAAAAAGACTCCAGTGTAATGTTTCTTACCTTTTTACTTAACCAGATTAAAATTTTAATCCAAGGCAACGACATGAAATTGTATAGGGGGATTAAAAATCAACCTGATCTCGAAATGTTTCAGCTACAGATCAATACTTTTACACTTGGTGTCTGAAAAGCTTACTAGATATAAATATTAAAAAATGCAATGTTACACCATATACGAGAAAACCATCAACGAGTTCACCATATCTGCTGGGAAGTCTTAATTTTCATACGCTTTCTTGCCCTTTAAGAACGCGCAATATTTTTACTCTTACTATGTTTATGCCAAACATGGACAATTTGACAGTATCATGAACTCCCATAACATACACTGTAAGATTATAGACGTGACCATGTCGTTCACTGAGCGTTCTAAAACAGAAAGAAATTTTGAAACTAAATAAGAGTTAATTGAATAATGAATAAAGAATAAACATCAAAATAAACTTGACAAACAGTTGAATTAAGCTGAATGCAAATAATAAACAAAGCTTGAAACAGCTTAAATAGAAAGAAAATAGACAAGAAATGCTGGAAGGGCAAATTAGAGGAGAAATTAGAATAAATTTATTATTACATTTGAATTAGATTTTTGTTTTTGCTTTGTTTTGTGTTTGTCAATATGACCTAAAAATATTTATAATAATTTATAATTTTATGTTCATGTTTGCTCAAAAATGCAAAAACGGTTTTAACCCTGAAATGCTCACGACATTAAAAAATCATCTAAAAACATAAAATCATTGTTTAACAGGTGTACTGCTCTAAAAATAACCAATATGCATAAAAAAATTGAAAGATTTACTTTTTAATGTGCAAATATTACCTGTTGTTTTTAAACAACACTGTGACTTTATCGCAGAATAAAGTCGAAACAATTACTTTTGTTAACAGTAACTGTAAAATTGACCTTTTGTTAGTATAATTACTGATAATTCAGACATTTTCACTAACCACTAACTTTATTTTAAAATTTATTTACAAAGACAGTCAGCACCAGTCGGGAATCTCGCCATGTTTTTTTTTTCGTTTCCGAGATTTTGACAGCAAAAATAAAAACAAAACATTAAAATACAGCACTTCCAGCTGTTAAGCTTTCTTCTTCAGAGTCTAGAGAGCTGTTCTAATGAATTATATTTCTAAAAAATACTAAAATACATATATTTTAAAACGTTTTTTGTAGTGTTGTTTTAAAACAACATTGCGCATTTAAGGGTTAAATTCTAACTTTCAAAAAAAAAAAATTCAATGAAAAATCCCACCTTCAAATCACCGCGCCACATCTCAATCTACGTGTAAGCATTAATTGAGCGCGAGCCATTAATTTCCTGCACATTTTACCATCGACCTAAACAAATACGCGCACCCATAGCAAACGCACTCTGGGCAAACGCTAGCTCTAGCCGAAGCAGAGCGGCTAATACTGTGCTCGGCTCATCAACCGACCGAGTAAAAAAGTGAAAACAGCAAACTAGCGACGAAGATACCTCCTGGTTATTCGTGTCCACACGTCCACACACCCGCCAGAATGTCCGACTGAAGCGCGCGGGTCTTAACTCGCCTGTTTACTGTTAACTCCACACATGGCTCAGTCGGACCGTCTTCGATTTTGACATGTTGTTATTTTTAGCTACCTAAGCAAATACAGCGCCAAAATAGTTGCCTGCAGGCGGGCGCACTTGCTCACGCGAATCGAAAAGGCGTGCATAATGAAGTAGAATTAGCTTTATTGCTACCTCGATGTTAAAACGAGCAAACTTAGAATTGCGCTTCTGATCAAGGTGGTAGTTATATGGCGTTCCGCAGCTCACACTAACGCGCAAGGCGCCCTTTCGAAATGTTTTGCCGGACGCGCTGAGTCATACGCTGTTGCCACGCACAGAGTGGCTTAGTGTGCAAACCAATTGGGCACTGTGGAGTGAAGTGAGTGGTACAAAGGAAGCAGTTGTGATGATTATTTTTCAACACATTTGAAACAACAGCAACACATATGGTTTTCGCGTGACGCAGTTAGCGACAGCAATGAGACATTTTAGCCTTAGCCAGAATGTATGAATTAGCTCGCAACACAGTCCAATGAACCTGGGATGGCAGGCTCATGGGAGCATGTTTGGAATGCTGGCCATAAATCATCATCATTCCTTCGTTGTTTTAAAATGGTTTCCAAAGCGCCATGTACGAATAAGATTTTTTCAAACCGTTGTTATTCCAAAACTGACTTAAGTGTAGCAAGTTTTATTAGGATGCTTTGGACTAGGATATCTAATAGTAATAGACTTACACATGACCAGCAGAGCAGTGTTTGCAATAGTCTGAATATAAAACGAAAGAAGTGCAACTTATGTAACGCCTGACTCGATTATTATTTCTTTTTTTTTCCATTTTAAAATCGTCTGGAAAATTATTAATAATGTTTCACTTTTTGCCATTTCTCACCTATATACCTCACTCGAGTACTTGCTGTCGTCATTATGCTAAGGGATCGAAACGATAGTTTTGACAAATACAACTGCAGACAGAGTTTTGTAAATAGCCCACACAAGTGGAGGATGGAAAATTTATTTTTGAATTTGTGTGTCATGACAGACAGAACGAAAATTTTCAACTTCTATTAATAGAGTGCGACGCCGTACTGAAAAACTTCGCTGTTGCATGCCAAAGAGCGAAAATACAACTTCATATATGCCTTTAAGATATCTTTCCGAGATCAGTCATGTGATATTCTATTGTGAGTTAAGCACCTTACACGTATCGCATCCGTGCAATATTTGGTAATTTTCCCTTCATAGTGACCAAATAAGCATATTTACTCTCTAAAATTTGTATTAATTTAGTCGAGAATTTATTAAATATAAAAAATAACTTATGTTTCATTTTTATTTTCAGGTAACACACTCATCAACATTTGGCCAAATCAAAACAGGTAAACCGCTCTACTTGGTGTCACGTTTCTAGCACTTGCTTGCTATATTCTTCACACAAAACAACAAAACCCTGTCAGCAGAAGAAGGCCAACATCCACTTGTGTTCCACACGCTGCCAGCTGTCGGCTGGCTTGTGTGTTGTTTCGAATGGTTCAAGTTCAAAAGCAAGTTCGTCCGTTCTCGTCACATCTCAAGAGACGCCCTTGCCGTTGTGATACCGATTAGTTCCACTCTAGGCCGGAAATCTACACAACAAAAACGACACACATGAAGAGGGTCCTTCTCACTGACATCGTCCCAATATGGTACCGGCATTCGCCGGCGGGTCACCGAAGGACAAACAGATACCTCTCTCAGGTTGTCGTTTGTACCTATCTCTGCTTTGCTCTATGTGTATGTGTAGGTATTTGCCAAGTTGTGTCAATTGTGTAGGAACTTTTCTTCGAAACGGATTGAAGTTCTTTCGATGTGAAAATAAAAGCATCATTTAGAATGGCTTATTCTACAATCGCGAAGAAACACCTCAACACCATCTATTTTTTTTTAAAAAGCACTCACTGCAAAGCAAAACATTCTTGCCTCCATTCTTACAACAAAATTGCACGATCTGGCTCTATTCTTCCCACGCACATGAGTGCTAGCCTACGCTACACGGAATGCAGTTCTCTAAGTACTGAAGATATGCACAAAGATCCACCCTTGCCCCATCAGACCGCATCGCTCTTATTGTACTCAAGCTGCAAACGTCTGTTTATTCGATCGACACTCTTGTGTTGAAATGAGTGGCCCGCCCCGGAGCATGATCGGCATTGAAGGGCGTTGTTGACGTTCGAACACAACGAAATATTACAGTTACAGTTGTAATAACAATAATAGTGATTACAATCGGACCATTTTTGGATAAACCGTTCGTTGCGTTTGCCTGCCAAAGCCCAGCGGAGAAAGTGCTTCACATTTCGGGGTGTGGCTGTAAAAATTTGATGGGTGTATATACCGATTATGGCAATGAGTATAGGTTTTACTACCAACGATTGTTGCACTAGCCGGGTGCACTGACAGTAGCGTGGAGCACAGCATGAGTACTTACGACTGGAATTGTAGTACATATTTTGGGGACGTTATTGCATCCGATTCGGTAAAAGGCAGTTTATTGGCGCCTGAAAATCGATTCGGTTTGCTCTTGTGCTATGTTTTTGTTCGTACTTATAGGTTTTTGTTTTAAAATGCACATTTATTGTAACGGTAAACTGGTTACTTTCGGTCAAATGTTCTGTAATCCCGGAGACACTTTGGGAAGATTTATTGCTTTTTGAGTAAAAAAAAAAACAGAAATGAAAATTTTACCAGCTTTACAGAAGCATTGTTAGTCACTAATTTTATGATTTGAGATATTTATTAGAATATTTATTGGAATATTGAAAGCGTTGAAATACAATAATGCGATTTGTCTCACATTTTTCATCTCATGAAAACAAAATAGAAGAAAAAATCATCTCTTTTTCTTTAATTCAAAATTAGTGTTCGTTTTATTTTAAGAAATTGCAAAAGACAACGGAAGGGTTTCTGGAGTGTATATTTTTCTCCTCTTACTATCAATCAAATACACCATTTTTCCATTACTCTATGATTGATTTATTAATCTCCTTTTTGCATAAACTTTTTTGTCCGAAATACCATAAACGTAATCTAAAGACATCAATAAAAAATGAAATGTATGAGAATAATCAACAAAGTGTGTTTTAAATTGTACAGGATTTGTTTCTGCGCGTTCGTGTACATTAACAGGGTGCTTCAACCGACTGCTTGTTACTAGTTTTTGGTTGCATGAGATCTCACACGATTTATGGGATTTAAACGGCTTTTGCGTATGCACTATTCAGTCACTAGCACTACCGCGGATTTTGTTGTTTGCACAATTTGATTATTTAACGCTGGTTTTTCCTACATGCTATTTAGGCTTGCGCGCAACAGCACGAAAGTCATATAAGCGTGCAATTCAGTTACCATAGATACCCGATCAGAAAGCCAAAACAAAAGTGTAACAGAGTCTGTTAGTTTGTTACGAGTGGAATATTTCAAGTTGTGTTTTAAATTTGAAATTCGGTGTTAAAATATCAGAAATTATAACAAGAATGATTCTACTAGTATCAAACCCATATTAAAATTTATTACCAACGTATCAGCTTTCTAACAAAATATGATAGCATATAGAACACCATAATAACATTCGCTGTTAGAAACAGCAAGTTTTGATAGAGACGAAAAATTCGCTAGACTTGTTTCAGAACAACTTTATTTTAGGATTTGTTGTTATAACTCATTCAGATTCTATTAAGTTATTAAAAGCATACGGGAAAATACAAAATCGTATCAAAATATGTTATTTGTATCTTGCGTTGATAGAATTTTATCAATTTATCAGTTATGTTCTTTTGATTTATAATTTATCAGTTATGTTCTTTTGATCGAGTAGTCAACTTGCAAAAAGTGATCACACAAGTAAAACTTTTTCGTTAGCAAGAGCAAAATTTATTTTGTCCTAAATGTTGCTATTATGAGATGTTAAAATTCTTGCGTCGTCGTAATAAAAATCATAATAAAAATGTTCGAATAAACATAACCATAGCTTCCCACAAAGTTAGTTTAGCTGCATTTTATGTATGAGAACATATTGAAATTTACTTCGAATTGTCCATTTATATATCAACTTTCCGAAAACATATTTTATTTTCGATGAAATGTAATTTATACAAATTTCCCTTGATAGAAATCAAATGAACGAGCAAAAAAGTGTGAAAATAACGCGTTACATAAAAGAATTGTTGTAAAAAACCGCGTTGTTTGGAAAATTGTTGTGGAAAAAAGCGTATCAAAAATATAAACTCGTTTGTGATAAATTAATTCGATGATTCGAAGCTGTAAATTTCTGTGATAATTCTCTTGAGGCTTTCTTTTTTGATTGATAACCCTGAAGAGGCTGTTCGTTACATCACTACTTACATTGTTGCACTCGAGAGTGATCGTAAGTGATAAGATCGAAGCGAACTGCTCCTGTTAAATATTTTTTGTATAACTACGATAGATTATAATCATTATAATAATTATCATATCGATTGGCGTAGCCAGAAATTCCTTCGATAATGGGAGAAATGGGGGTTGATAGAAAATTACAATGTGAATTTTGAGAATATTCAAGAGTGAATAACCTGAATCAATGACGATCATGTCGCAAAACGGGATTAGAAAAACAGTGATTTGATGCGCTCACATCACAGGTGAAGTGTTTTCTTGCCAAATCGCTTACCGTGCAACGCGCGTGTTGTTAAAATAAGCAGTTGCGTAGTTCAGTCAATAGTCAATTCGAGAACAACATTCTAATTGTTGTTTATCGCATGACATAAACAGTAGGGTGCCAATGGAAATTGACTTTTCGAATCAAAAGTTTTGGTTTCTCGGAAAAAGTCTACACGAAAATCTCAGCTCAATCGTGTAGCTACCTCCTTCCTAGAACCAGGTAAAGTTACATAATTCAATTTCTACAGACGAGAAGACTCCTGAAGCAGCTTCCTGTTGCACAGTCTGAAACAGTATACTTTCTTGACATTCATACGCCGGAATAAACTGCTGATACGTGACACCTTGTTTCCCGTGGGAGACTACATGGTAACGAAATAAGTATGACACCTACTACCCAGAAGAGTAGCGATAAAGTTTCCTTTCTTGGTAACTATAGGTGACAGAAAAAGCGGGAAAAAATGTTTCCCTCCGGGGTTTAAAAGCGTTAATTTCAGAAATAGAATTTTTTATACCAATCGTCTCGGAAAAACATGAATGGTTAAGATTTGATTTTGTCTCTGCTTTTTTTTTGAATAATCGGCTTTTTGAGCATCAGAAAGTCTTTAAGCTGGAATACTTTCCCAGAAAGTTTTTTTTAGAAATATCTTTTGAGACAGCGCCAGATCTCAAAATTTTGTGCATATCTGCATTTATTCATTGCTCAAAGAAGTAAAACTTTTGCCGCTTTGGGGCTCCACAGTCCAAATTCCGATTGAGCCGAAATTGTGCATGAGGACTATTTTCGAGAAGACAAAGCTTTTGCACTCTACTGTTAACCAAAATTCGAAAGTAAATTTTTTCTCTTACATTCCATTTGAATCCTTATGAACAGTTATGCAGAAGCCGGAAGTTTAAAAAAAATGAATATCGAAGGTTCCGGGGGTGTTTGAACCCTTAAACGCCCCTTAGCTACGCCACTGTCTTGTACGTTTATATCTTAAATAAGTCCCTCAGGTCAGGATAATTTCCGGAGACATGAAAAAATTCAATTTTTTTTTCAGTTTTCAAAAGTGATCATCGCAATGACGTTAAAAATTACCGTGGCATCACTAATTTGTCTGCTGGCTCGAAACTGTTTGAAATAGTCGTAAGTGCAGCTGTGCTATGTAGCACTAGACACTACATTCCCTCTGGCCAACATGGTTTGACATGACTGGCCGCTAGGTGACTACGAATCTTCTGGACTTCATCTCTAGTTGCATTAATGAACAGGTGAATTTGATTTATACAGATCTGAGGGCTGCTTTCGACCGTATTAATCACTGAATACTGCTAGGCAAGATTTTGCGAATGGGTGCTTCGCGACATTTTCTAGAATGTCCATGCTCAGATTCGGGCAATAGAGTTGTACGAGTAAAATTGGGATCACCACTTTCGCCTTCTTTCATCAATAAATCGGGTGTACCTCAAGGCAGCAACTTGGGACCACTGTTGTTTATTTTATTTTTCAAATACGCTACTGCTGCACTTGGAATTGGCTGTGAACTGTTTTGAGCTAACGATCTCAAAACATTTAAACGATTCGTTGCATCGAGGATTGTCGACGTTTACAGAATGTAACATCTTTCGTATATTCGTGTAAATTAAATTGTTTGACAATCGGCATTGCTAAATACGCCGTGATGACTTTTCACCGCATAAAACCGCAAATAATATTCAACTACCAAACAGATGGTGAAGCACTGGATAGAGTTGAATACGTGAATGATCTTGACATGAATCTAGATCCTAAACTGACTCTTGATTGTCACCGTGCAATGGCTATTTCGAAAGTTACCCGCCTGCTAGGATTTATTTCAAAAATCGGGCTCGATTTTAAAAATCTCTGAATTGTGCTCTCGTCCACCCCATCCTCGGAAACGCAAACCCTGTTTTGATGCCACACCAGCTCTATTGGAACGCTTCGAACGTGTGCAGCGAAGATTCATACGTATGACTCTTCGAAACCTGCTTTGGCAACAACCTGACCATTTGCCCCCTTTATTCAGATCGCTGCTGTTTGCTCAATCCAGATAGCTTGGAACGTCACCGCAAGATACAACAGTTGATGTTTGTGGCAAAGCTGCCAAATGGTGAGGCGGGTTCTCTAAAACTCGTGCACCTCATAGGACCTTACGACTTTCATCACTGCTGACAAATTATCATCATCGTACCAACCTCGATCGTAATGAACCTAATTGCCTTATGCATTAATATGTTTAGTCGAGTGGAAGAATATTTTGAGTTTAGTGAATCTTCGTTTAAATTGAAGCAAAAACTAACAAGAGGTTTTTAGTAGGTATTATATATAAGTTTTACTCATAGTGACTGTCAATCAGATGAGTGTGGAACACAGCTAAACGAATAAACAAATAACTTTTATCTGATGTCGATTTACGGCCTCTGGATATCATCCCGGTTCTGGAAATAGTCGTATTAGATAAAATTCGGCCATTTTGAGCTATTTTCACCATCTTAGATTTCAAAATGGCATCTGTGGACGATTTTCGCCTCTAAGCAATAATCTGATCAGGCTTGTAAACGGTCAGCACTTTAATTTGATTTCGATACCTTAGCTTGCGCCACAGTAGGCTTTTGCTCGTTAATGTAAAACAACCGTCGGCTCTCACACAAATGACAGAATGGTCATTCGACACTCGCGCATCAAAGAGATGCCAACTCTAATTTGTTTGGCAATGTTATTTTGGCCTATTCCTGTCTACTTCGTTCTGTTTATGTTGAGAAATATTATTACAAGATCAATGATATAGGTAATTTCCAAAATCTTCGCACACAACGTGAGTAATTCTCATTTCTAGAAGAATATGTCAAAACATGTTTGAGGAAAAAAACATC
The DNA here is from genome assembly GCF_029784165.1 of Wyeomyia smithii. NCBI lineage: Eukaryota > Metazoa > Arthropoda > Insecta > Diptera > Culicidae > Wyeomyia > Wyeomyia smithii. The sequence goes on along the minus strand of NC_073695.1, from coordinate 58,858,746 downwards.
GTGATGGCGAGTACTCGTTTGACATGTTTGTTCAAGAATGTGTTTAGACAGCGAGCCTTGCCACCGTCAGAGGAAAATGAAGACGATTATCGCAATGAAAAGTGGTTCTACAGTGACCATTTTGAAGTTTGATCCTGATGACGAAAATACCCATAGTTTCTGGTATTTTTTGGCTGTTTTCCAGAAACCGAAAGTCACCATCTTAAAATGCAAAATGGCGTCTGGAGTTGATTTTTTATCTCTAAGCATCATCACGATTTCACAAATACTTATTTTCGGGAAACCAAAAATCATATCTTTAATTTTAAAATGGCGTTTTGGTGATACTCGACAGGTGGTCCTTTAAAGGAAGAGGTCCACCCAAGGCAATTCTACCCTACAAATGCTTCTCGTGACTCTGATGCAGATAAGCTGGATACGATGTTTTCCGATGGAAGTTTTTTGAAAATCCCACAGTTTTTCACATAAATTGAGCTTATCTGACCGATGGAGGTGGTCCGACCGAAGTAATTTTACCCTAGCTAATTTGCATCAGAATCATGAGACACATTAATAAATTCCGATTTTGGGCAAATTTTCCTATTGTGGACCCCTTTCCTTTAGTTGACCCCTTTCCTAACTTGCCAGATTAACTCAGTTTATGCGAAAACTAAAGGGATTTTCAGAAAGCTTTCATCGGAAAACATCTTATCCAGCCAATTGAGTTAAGCAAAACAGACGAGTGGTCTGCTATAGAAAGGGGTCATACACGCATTCACGGGGTATACACGCAAAAGTTCAAGTCTTTTACAATCAATGTGTCTTCCCGATTCGCACAAATTTTGCACTGAAATTGCACAACAAATGTGTGAAACAGCGAAGGAAAAAAATCACCTCTAGCGATTAATGAAACACATAAAACAAGCCTAAGATGCGTTGAAATCGTTGTCAGTATGCGAAAAACAAAGTATCGGTGCTGGTGCACTCTCTTTGCTTTCTTCTTTACGATATATTTCTATTCATTAGTGTACACCACAACACGTGGTTCTCAATGTGCACAACTCGGTATATGAAGTTATTCGTCTCTGTTACACAGAGGGATCAGAACTTATTATATCCTTATTCATTTGACTCATGAATATGATTTTTTGTCAGCAAAAGAAAGAAAATGACAGTGTATGCCCTCCTACTCTCGCTTAAACTCAACCGCTGCCGAAGTAGTCCCTTCCCCCACACATTCCCTCTCACCGCACCACACCTCTGCTGCTGTTCAGGCGACATGATATTCTCCTGTTGCTATCCTTTCTTCCCCTAACTACCGGCCTATGGAGAGACAAACGCAACGATCGAATCGCTTCTCAGAGCTGATGTAGTCTAGTCATGTGTTTGTTTTCTCCCAGACACCTATGCACCATATCATCATTTCATTATGGGTTGAGAGGATTCAAGTTTAGTCACGGTCTGTACACTTCGTGAAGTGTACATGTGATGAATAAACGACAATTGCATCATATTCGTTTCGTTTCCATCACTGGTGTGAACTGCATAGCGCAACAGTTGTACTGCGAATACATTGACATAGATTGGCATAAGAATATATATTATATACACGAGAATCGTGATGTTCCGGTAAACTTTAGTTTCGGGCGAGCGATCATTTTGGGGCGCTCGGAAAATCGTGCTTTATTTTCTTGCGCCGGTTCATATGAACGACTTACTCATTCCTAATAATATTCTGCAGTCAAAACAACCTTCAACGATTCATGTTCTCCTACACAACTTAGTAACGCTGGTGCGAGTAACGTAGAATCATAAGCATATGAACAATCCAGAGTCAAAGTTAAATACAGAACGTTTTGAACAAACTTAATGTCTTTTATTGTTAATGATTCAATAATGTTTTTAAATGACCGAATTCATGAAAGTGATCAGTTAAAATTTTCATTAATCCAGTCAGTACCCAAATTATCAGTATTGATTGCTGGTTGCCCTGTTTCAACGAGAGCAACCTTCTGAAAAACATTATCAATACCAGTACAAATCAACATGACGATACTTACACCAGTGGAAACTTTTTAAGTGTAGTAGGTTGGAGCTGCCAAATACATTGAAAAAACGCTAGAGAATGATTTGCGTTATTCCCAACACGCAATCATTGTACTGGTTCCAAACTATATTAACAATCGCGCTAAAAACGCACAATTTTGTACTGATTTCGCACCATCCAACTTTTGCGTGTAGGTTAACTTATACTATATCAAGAGAATATAAAGTTTTTGATGTGGAGGAGGCTGCACTTGTCAAAATGCGCCTAGTTTCAATAAGGACGTGGGGTAAGTTAACCTATAGTGGAAGCTTTTACTATAGTGGACCCCTTTCCAATAGTGGACCAGCCGCCAGATTGACTCAATTTATGCGAAAGCACGAGGAATTTTCAGAAAACCCTTATCGGGGAACATCTTGTCCAGCCAGTCTACATCACAAACATTTATAAATTCCGATTTATATTAAGAGAAATTAACTTAATCTGACGGGTGGTCCACTATAGGTTGATATTTATTACATATTTACTCTAAATTGGAGTTTATAAATGTTTTTCGTGATTCTGATTCAGATTGACTGTAAGTTTTCGTTTTCCCGATGGAAGTTTACTGGAAATTCCTCGAGTTTTCGCATTAGTTGAGTAAATCTTGTGAGTGGCCCACTATAGCATAGCGGTCTACTATAGGTACACTACCTACGTAGTCCATAGTAGGGCAAGTGATTCAAGTGAAATAATGAAAAAACAAAGAAAACACTCAGTTAGGTTAAATCAACCAATGGTGAACCCTCTGTGCGGCGAGTTGAAATTTGACTTCATTTGAGAGCCCTAGATGTTTCCTGCGTGACGTACTGTTTGTAGAGGATTTTGGTGTAACACTTTGAGATATAGCTAGGTGAAAATATTAAATTTTCACTTCACTAAAAACTTGTTGACTCAATTCTTTTTTTTTCACAGAGTTTTATCGAACTAGCACAAAAAATCAATTTTTAGGACTACATTTACGACGTTCTTGACACAAAGAGTGTTCATTTCGATATAAAAATCTTTCATTGACACCTTTATTATACGTCTAGAAGGTCGCCACAATCGATAATGACGAACGATTTCAACTATTATCTCTTAGTATTAAAAAAATGTAATTTTAAATGCAAATGTAGTATAACAATTTTATGTTTTTCTTTACATCCGGAATTTCAATATTTTCTGAATTATTGCTAAAAAACACAGCATTAGGCGTATTTTATCCTGAGCTGTTTTAAAAAAGACAACCTTAGTTTTGTTTTGTACAGTCCGACGGATGGTGACCATCCACCATCGCCATAGGTCCACAGCAAATAGATTCAATGTACCCCAAACCGCGCCAATTAGTGATGAAAAATCTTGTGTTGAAAAAGCATCTTGACATGGAACGAACAAGATTTATCTTCCCCTGAAGATATCACTGATCAGTGACGAAACGTCGGATAGTACAAAGCAAGGGTCCTTCTACTTTTTTGAGACTGCTTAGCCGAAACTACACCTAACGCTCAATAACAGTCGAGCTCTCCGCAACAATTTTACATTTATAATTTTTATGGTATACAAAAACTGCAGTAAAAATCCAGAAAAAAAGTAAGTTTTATCCAAATCAATGATGTTCCAGGCAGTGTCAGCAGTTTTATAACTTCTTTGGTATAAACAAGTTGTTGGGAAGAATTTCCCCCTAAATTTGCATACTTATACTCTTGTTCCACCACTCAGCTCACTTCCTCAATACTGAATTAGCCACCTCAATGGCAAAAAGTGTATCTCAAAGTACAACCTATAAAAAGCTTTCCCGTGGCTTTCAATCACGAACAACCGAAAGGTGTGGTGGAAAGGAGGCGAACGGAAAGCGACTGGTTATCTCCGTAATGCATAGGAAGTATATGTGCAGATTCAGAAGATGCCGGTTTTCTTCTCTAGAAAAACGACTCACATAGAGAGCCGGATCGTAACAATGGAAACCCCATAAAACTTCGAGCAAAAGGTTGTCAAGAGAACCGGGTTGTGGAGAGCGATGAATGGAACAAATGGATACGCTTACGGGGACCGCACGCTGTTTTTATTGACTATTGGGAAACGAGAACTTGCAGCGAGGATAGCACCTCATGATTGTTCGGATGAATATAAACTAAAGTGACCGACATCTTCTCGTGCGGCAGTTTATCACGTTTTAGTTGTAGTTCTCTTGATGGAGAGTAAGTTAAAGTATTTTACGGTATACAAAGGATTGCATCTCCGCTGGTTCGAAATCTGTCATATATGATGCTGTTTGTAGTAATGTTGAAACCGACACAGTTAAACAGCTGTACTATGTCACGTCTATCATGCCAAACCGTTATAGCGAAGAATGACATTTTTGACCCCAAAATTTTGCACAGACCAGAAACGAATAATCTGTTGCAATGAAAACTGAAACCAGTACGATATCTTCGTGATGATTAAAGTCTCGCTGCATGCTGAGTTTTTCAAAACTGGGCCAAGATTTATGATGACACAGTGTTCCGCTTAGCGATGGTGTTCTAGTCATTTTAATGTGCGTATCACGATCGGAAATATGGGCACCAGTCCGAGAAGTGACACTTCTCGGATGCGCATTCCACACATTGAACACATTATTGGAGCGAAAACTGCCGGAAAATTTCACACTTCTCCGCGGCCGCAGCAAATCGGAAAGTGCATCTTTTGCGGGAGAAAATTTAGGTTATTTTTAGCTGGTTGTTTAGATTTTCTAGCATTCCTCTCGGCAAGATGTTTCCTTTCAACTGCTTGCTGTCGGTCGGATAAGTTTCAGCAACGCACGGCCATGTTCATGACCAAGAGGGCAGACCGTTTCGAGGTTTCTTTTTATTCGTTCAACCATCAAAAACACTTGCCTTGCAGTGATACTTTGTATTTGTTTCCCATTTTTTCTGAAATAAAACATGCTTCGTACTGTTATTTATCTCACCCGGGTTCGTCCGTTATCAAGATTTGAACTAAGACTTCCGTTTCTTTTCTACAGCGAGATCTGCTTGCAGGCCTCGTTTGATATTTTCATTTCATGTCACGTATCCGACGCGTAGCACGTTGAAAGCCGCTAGATTTTGTACGTAGGAGCAACAGAACTTACACGATTAGAGGAATGTATCAAAACGTGACAGAGAAAAAATACTGATATGCTACATGTTTACAGAAACATCCAGTTGAGAACATGAAGAGGCGTGCAGAGTTTGTTGTTATGGTACCGTTATAGGATACTCTACTGCTCGGGATAGCTTATCTATCTATCACCAAACCGAAAATGATACCACGACAGTATGTTTGCTATCAATTCACCGTTTCATTCATGAGCAGAAACTATCAAGCAGTAAATAAAAAGTTACGAACTTATCGCTTCTTGTGAAGAAATAATCTAGGAATACTGAATGTGATTAATGTCGATCGGGTTCAAAATGTTGGTTTGAATGTTATTTATGAGTAGAGATGCAATACATATCTCTAGAACGTATTCAATAGTTTCGAAGTCACTTAAAATTATGAACTAATAAAGTTTTCTGATGATGTTATTCATTCATTATTTGTTCAATTTTTTTTTTTACTTTTTTGTGTACTTTCAAACACCCTCAGTGTTATTTGTTTGTACAAATTCTGCTTGCAAAAAATACAGAAGGTCTGCGTAACACTTGCATTTATACCTGACATTCTTCTTTGTAAACGACATCAAAAAAGCAATTTATTTCAATAGCCAAAATGATACTTTTTGACACATGAAAAATCATTGTTGAGTACGATTGATATTCTCTATATCCACCGTTTTCCGAACACAAACCTGAACTTTCTGCTATAGGTAGGAAATTCATCCATCGCTTTCGCTTGCTGCAGCTGCAGCACGAGAATAGGAGAATTTTGCTTCCTCGTCTCCAGAACGACAAAAGCCCGACCGCTTGGTGTTCGCGTGCGGCAAGTGGGCGTACAAAAGACTATCAATTCGCTTTTCGGACCCAGGTTGTACATAATATACCGGTTGTCGCAGTCAGGAAAGTCGGTCCACAGCCAGCCAACCCTTTTCCACACGTCTGACGCGTGTCATAGGGCTCCCCGGCACACCCGAATCACCAAAGCCTTTCTTCCATCGTTGGTGGTCAAAGTCGGACAAAATGGAGCAGAACAACAAAGGCTCTGCCCGTCCGGTCGCCCTTTCTACTCTCCTAGCCTGCTTTTCTTTGGTGGCGTCCACTGCAGCAGCGTTGCTGTGATGCGTTATTGTGAATTGTCGCACAACTTTAGGGCCAGCAGAAGAACAAGCGAAGAATCCAAAGGTGACCAGCCTCCGCCTCCGCACCGGATGGTAGATTATGCTCGAAGAAACGGGACACTATCTGGTTTTCTATTCATCATCGCTCTAACCGGACCGGACCAGCCGGACACAGTGCCGAGTGACAGCACTAGTTTTGATCCACAATAATGGTCTTTTGGGGACATTTTGACCGCAGATTTGTCTACCTTTGGTCAGTGCTCTAGGCTGGGGGTTGCGCTTAAGGTTGAGATATTAATATACGATATCGTCGTTGCTGCCTGGAACAGATGCTGCCCGAGACGGGCTCAGCCTGACCGTACTACAATCGGATTACCGTTGTGAGTCTGCCGGTTGGCAGTTGGATTAGACGGGAATTATGGATTCTGAGGCGACAGTACCGACGTTTTGGCGCTTTAAATGCTCGGGTTATCCCGTTTGAATTAAAGATTTTAGATATCTGTGTTCGCTGTTGCTGTCAAATTACCATGTCACCTATCGTTAGTGTAATGAATAGATGACATGATGATGGTTTTTAAGCCACACAGCTGAATAAATGTGAAAGGGCCAATAAAGCTTTTGAGCTCTCCAACGCAGAGTTGATCTTAGATTGAAATTCATAGGAACACTATGAGTTCCTTGATGGCTTTGTGATTAGTTTTGGAATTGTCTTGATGAGTTTAAAACATTAAGGCCAGAACTGCTGCAAGAGAGCTTGGAGGGGTTTGAATATTCCATTATCCATTTGAAAATCATACGTGATATATTGAGATATCTCGAAGGTCGATCGAATTTTGCATCAGTCTCTCATGATTATCGCACCATCTGACTGGTTCTAAATTGTTGGATATGAGCATGAAATCACTGCCAGGAATTGTAACGCTTCGAAATCGGAACATGGCAATGGCTAGATAAGCCTAAAATATTTAATTTCACGCCTGCATATGTCAACTTATGATTCGGAGTAAAAACCAGAGATCGTATCTGTGTTTGATCAAGCTGTAATCAAATCCTCGAAATCTCAACGTCTGGATGATTTTAAAGGGCACTTCAGGATAAATATCTAGATCAACCTTACCTCAAGTTAATGAATGCATAATATATGAAAAAGCACCCTAAATGAATAAAGAATGTATGTGATTTTTTTACCATATGTATCATATTGTCTGGAATTTTGCTACATTTGTAAAGTAGATAACCTAGTACGGGTAATACTAAAGACTACAGAGATACTCCGAAACACATTAAAATATAAACTATATTGAAGTTGTTGAAAATTATCAAAATTGCCAAAATGTAAATAATTTTAAAAATGATATAGGTTGAATTACCAATTCTCGTTAGTATATGTCGGTTGTAATGTTTTAAACTGCCATCCTTCCTTATTGAGCTGCCTAATTTCATCTATTATTTTTCTATCATACCTTCCTTTTTTACTTAGATAACTTATTGGAAAAATTAAGAAAAGTTTCAAAACTTTCAACGGTGCTTCTAAATCTAATAAGCCACTCTTACAGTTCCTTTTTGGTCAACCCATTTCTATTATAGTCATCATTTGGTTTAATTCGTCAGTAGCAAAGAGAGTAAGAAAGCTTGTAAAACTATACTCGTTTCTTCTAGTTTCATTGCTATGAATTACAAAAAAACGTTCTTCATTATTCCGCCGTTCAAAGTATAAGTAGTATTCTGACGCCATAAGTTGTACGGGCAAATCAATACTAGTGATTTCATATTTGCATTTTTGTATATGTATTTGCTGCGCTTCTGTACACACGATTATCGAGGGATTGATACAAGTTGTCGTTTACTGTGTGACTACAATACATAATGTCTAGAAATAAACTTGAAGGAATAAAAAAAATCGATTTTTAGCGGCAGTGTTGCCAGATATTGCATATCTCGGCGAATGAGTATATTTTGCTTTCTAATTTAACAATTGTGTTCCCAAGAAAATTTCACATGAAAAACATTTATTACCTCAAGGTATTATTAGCAAAACTCGAGTTACAGTATTATAAGAAACAAAATCAAATTTTCTCAATTTTTTTAATAATGTTTTTAAAGTTATGAGCAGTCTCACAGAAAATGTTCTAGTTTTAATATATTTTTTTCAATTTTTATTTTTAATTTGACTGAGACTTTGCATAGACGTTTCTATAGGCAAAACATGCTATTTTGTGCTATTGGTTTAATTTTTTGGAACATGACTCGTTTTTGGGAAGTTATTTAAACATGCTATTTTGGGAAGGCATTAATGATTACAAATGTTTTGATGGGCCAAAACGGTTTGTTTGATCGGTATGACGTCTTCGGCAAAGTTGTAGATAACAATTTTGTCTTTCCGAAAAAATATACTCTCTCATAGAGCACTCTATAAGAAAATAAAAATATTTTTACCGCCAAAATGGTTTGTTTGATTGGTATAGTGTCTTGAGCAAAGTTGTAGATTATAATATCGTCCTTCTAAAAAAATATGCCATTCGAAAAAAAAAAAAATTTTTTATTTTATATCATAGCTTTTTTCCTGATTTCTCCATGATTGGACCGGTTTCATTGTTAAGGTAATCTTTTGTAGTTTTATGAAAAAAAATAAGATTGAAAAAAATGAGTTTTTTCAGATAATTATTTTTATTTTTTATTTTACCTTTAAAAAACATACTTTTTAGACTATATATATTTTACGGATAGACAAAACATCTACAACTTTGCCGAAGACGTCATACCGATCAAACAAACTGTTTGGCTCTGAATATATTTTTGTAATCATCAATACCTTCCCAAATTAAAAATTAACTCTTCCCAAAAATGAGTCGTGTTCCAAAAAACTAAACCAATAGCATCTTTTGCCCATAGAAACATTTATGCAAAGTTTCAGCCAAATCAAAAATGGTCGAATCAATTGGTTGCCCGTTTTTTGTTTTTTGCTCATATTTTATATCTTAGGCCATTTTGTAGAAAAATGCAAACCCAAAAAAAACATCAATTTTGAGTGGTAAAGTTGCCAAATATGTTAATATTTTTGCACTTTGAAAATTAAATTACGTTTTTCGGCAAATGACTTCATTCTTACTTCCAATTTGGAAATTCAATCGTGTTTCTGAGAAAATCTCACACCAAAAATACTTACCACTCAGAGCGAACTCGAATTACAGAATTTTTAAAAAATTAAGGCGAATTTCCTCTGTATTGCTGAAATTTTCTCTTATTTTTCTATTCTTATTTTGCTCATATCGCTGGATCTCTTCTGATTTCGTATATTTTGGATAATGCAATGTGAAGAAAAATAGCCAAGGAAATCAAAACTATATGAATTTTGACCGGAAGTGTTGCTAGTTGATTGGATATCCATAAAAAGTTTTTTTTATTGATTTTGAATTTTTCATTCTAACTAAAAAGATAGCAAAGAAAGGTTTTTTCATTGATAAAATTTTCTCTAGGAATAGATTTTTAATCCTCAAAATTATTAAGTTTTTAATGCAGGCGCTCACCTCATAATTATTTTTTATACCATTGTCAGCTAGTAGTTTTACATTATAAACAAACAGCTTTCAATTGGGTCCTAAAGTTTTAAACGGTTTTCTGATGTTTATATATCAGCTGAAAAAGTGCAATTTTCTGAGCAAAACGTAGTTTGCAAAATATATTTATCGTTTTCCTTCGATTTTTAAATGAAGAATAAAAAACTGCTCGAAATGCCTTAAATGACTTCTCTTTGGGCGAAACGTCAACTATGACCTTTCGAGCAGTTTTTTTATTCTTCATTTAAAAATCGAAGGAAAACGATAAACATTTTTTAAAAATCACGTTTTGCTCAGAAAACGCGGTTCAGCGAGTATCGCTTCTCGCACAATGGGAAAAACTGCTGTGAAAATCATCTTCATTTTTTAGAAAAATGTGAATATCTCATCATGTATTCTCGAAAGCAACTTTCAATAACCCTCGTTTTGTTTCCTTTATAAAGTAGAATAAACATGCCAATTTTCATGAAAATCGATTCAGTTTACACAAAGTTATAACAATTTTACGTTTTTAGCAGTTTTTGGACATCAATTATTGACGTGCTTTTTTACCCCACTTACCCTTTTTCAAAAATTCTGATATTATGCAAAACATTGTACTCTTATATAGATAAACAAACCCTGAAAGTTTCAGTTCGATCGGAGAACCTCGGACCAAGACCTGTGGACAACTGCCCATATAAATGCTAAAAATTTTGTATGAACCTTGGACACAGACCCCCACCCCCGTCCCCCAAAGCTATCCACGTGGAATGTGGATGGCCCTAAAATGGAAAAGATAAAAAAAGTTTTTAAGCAGGCTTCAGCTAATTCGGCTCTCATTGTATTGCACAGCTCTCGCTGCTCCTTATACGTTCGGTACACAGCCCGACAGCACACACATGCAATGTGGGCTGTTATTTTTCATTTCCCTATGTCTGTTGGCTCTTCCAAGCTGCCGCTAATTACAGCCTATACAGCAGCGATGCCAGCCATTTTTCCAAAAAAAGTGGAAGATTTCGAAATAAAAAACTCGAGAAAACTGCATATGGGTCATTCCATACGAAGTGTACATACCACTTGGACACGACCATCACAGATTTTGCTCAAAGTTGGGGGGATTATTCATCTACTGTCTCTTTGGATAAATCCCAATTTTTATATCGATTGGAATACCCCCCACTCTGTGAGACCCCCCTGTTTATTGCAAAGTCACGCATTTTTCGTTCAAAATCTCTTTTTTCTTTTTCTTACAGTTCATAGACGAAAGATGTCCGAAAAATACTGATAGATGATTTTTTAGGAAAATAAATCAAGGAATCCAGAAAAAATATAAGTTTTGACCGGAAGTGTTGCCAGATAAATTATTTTTGTATTTGAAAACTAAATTTACATTTTTCGGCAAATGCAGCCATTTTGATTTTAAATTTGATAATTTCATCGTATTCCTTGGAAAATTTCACATAAGAAACAACTATTATCCCGAGGTAATATGAGCCAATCTCGAGATATAACATTTTTACGAAAAAAGTTGTAAATTTCGTAATTATTTTATTTTATAATTTATAGACGTACCTGAAAAATAATGATAGGTGAATTTTGAAGAAAATAAACCAAGGAATCCAGAAAAAATATTGTTTTTGACCGGAAGTGTTGCCAGATAGATTATTTTTGTATTTTAAAACTAAATTTGCACTTTTCGGACAATGCAGCTAATTTTCTTTTAAATTTGATGATTTCATCGTGTTTCTCGGAAATTTTACGTAAGAAGCACTTACCACCCGTGGTAATATGAGCCAATCTTGAGATATAACATTTTTACGAAAAATTAATTACGAAATTCAGAACTATTTTCGTAAAAATGCTATATCTCGAGATTGGCCCATATTACCTCGGGATGATAGTTGTTTCTTATGTAAAATTTTCCAAGGAATCCGATGAAAATATCAAGTTTACAATAAAAATGGCTGCATTTGCCGAAAAATGTAAATTTAGTTTTAAAATATAAAAATAATCTATCTGGCAACACTTCCGGTCAAAAATAATATTTTTTCTGGATTCTTTGGTTTATTTCCTTCAAAATTCATCTATCACTATTTTTCGGGTGTCTTACTTAAATTGTAAAAAAATTAATTCCGAAGTTTACAACTTTTGTCGTAAATATGTTATATCTCGAGATTGGCTCATATTACCTGTGAATTTTTCCAAGGAACACGATGAAATTATCAAATTTCAAAACTTATATTTTTTCTGGATTCCTTGGTTTATTTTCTTCAAAAACCATTTATCAGTATTTTTCGGACATCTTCCGTCTATGAATTGTAAGAAAAAGAAAAAAGAGATTTTGAACAAAAAATGCGTGACTTTGCAATAAACAGGGGGGTTCCACAGAGCGGGGGGTATTCCAATCGACACCAAAATTGGAATTTTTCCAAAGTGACAGTAGATGAATAATTCTCCCAACTTTGAGCAAAATCAGTGATGGTCGTGTCCAAGTTTGTGCTTTTTTGTGGCCACTAGGTATGGAACGACCCATATGTAAATTTTTGAAGCTTTCACAGATATTTGTTTGTATTCTGGTTCACAAATGTTGAGTAAATATTAAATATATACATTATACTGCACCGTGTTATTGCATGCAAACAAAAAGGGTGAAAGAGACAATGCAATGCAATGCTATTTTGATTTTTTAACTGATGGTTCTTATAATCACTAGATAGATTGTGCTGGCGTACTCAAAATTTTGTTGTGAGAGTGTGAGTTAAGGTCGATTCAAACTTAACAACCGAGGGGCATGAATGCACAAAAGACTAAAAAGACTATACCCGTAAGGCAGCGGTTCTCAACCTTTTTTTGTCCGCGTACCCCTTGGCGATATTTTCCAAATCGATTGTACCCCCTGGCTTGGAATGTTCTCGCAAAATGGGAGAGAGTAGTGGTAGATCATGTTGTGGTAATCTAGTTTAGGTTTAAAATTGAGCTGTGATTTGTTGGATTGCTACAGTCAGGTTTTAAAAGGAAGTTTGAACAACAAATGAAGTATTATAAAAATTGCTTTGTCCGCCATTACTGATTTTTCTTTCGCGTACCCCCTGAAGGCTCTCGCGTACCCCAGGTTGAGAACCGCTGCTGTAAGGGGAATGAGCTCGAAAAACATATGAAACGGTTTGCTTCATGTTCAATAGGGGCCGTCCACATTCCACGTGGACAGTTCTGGGAGAGGGGAGGGGATGTAATGTCCACGGTCCATACACAATTTTTAGAATTTATATGAACTGGGCTGTCATGTTCGAACGAACAAAATATATGTGCAAGAATGAGGTGTCGTGTGCAACGCAAGTCAGCTTCGTTACCTAGTGTGAGCTGTATGTAAGCTCTCATTAATTTATTCATGAGGCTGTTAGAGTGAACAGAGATCACAGTCGTCAGTATAGTGTCGCACCGCAGTCATTTTCCGAAGCTTGGTAAAAACACGATAATTTGTTTAGTTTGGATTTTATTTTTTCATGTGGGAAAAATGACTGAGACCATGCATTAAATCACGAATTCATAAAAAAGTATGGATACAATAAAAAAGACTGATCAATTTTGAAGACAAACTGATATTTATTTTCACTGTTAAAAACTCTCCCAGCTCGATTTTTTTAGTCTTTTCAAAAAAAAACGAGATAATACCAGATCACGACGTTTTTTTTATTTCTAAGATATGTGGCATCAAAAATAATGTTTCTTTTTCTGCATTTAATGAATTATTTACTACCTGTGCATATTTTTATCGCCAAAAAAGTTAAACTCCAATTGCTCTTGATCAAATCAAATTTCGCACCGGGCCTTTTTTCAAGAAGACGGAATTTTACTACTAAACGAAATTGAAACGTCATTTTTTCCCATACATCCTATATGCGCCATAAGGAGCATATTCATAGACAAAAAGCGAAAGCAACGATTCATATCGTGTTTGTTTATATCAGATAACAAATCAGACGAATTTCCAATAATTTTCTTTATACAAAATTCTACCTGGATCCCGGGGTTCGAAAGAAAATTTCCCAGGAATCGGGAACCTCAGAAAGGACGCGCTAGTGAAAATATATTCATTTGCCGAAAAATGTATTCCATTTTTCAAATGCAAAATAACATGTCTGAAAACACTTCCGCTGAATATATATTTGTTTTGAAATTTCTTCACTAATTTTCTTCAAAAATTTTGTGTTGGTTTATGTCTTAGAACTATGTATCCATTGCCGTAATGAAACGAACATACGAAAAATGACACTTTTGCCAAAAAAGGGTGAATCCCATGGAGCATAGTGACATTATGTTAACAATTCATTAAGGTGAAACTGGAGAAACATGGAATGGCTCATGCTCTTGTATAATGGCTGAGGTGCTATTTGGTAAAACGTACACTGTACGTAAAGATTGGATCACAGCATTCTGCTCATTTTTCGAATGTATCGGGTGTTCCACAGGGCAGTAATTCAAGACCACTGCTCTTTGCGTTGAACATAAATGACGCATCTCTAATGTTGCCCGAAAATTGCCGAAGGTTTTCTTGCAGACGATGTCCAGTTAATCAAGATAATAAGAAATACTGCAAGCTGTCTCGAACTTCAGTAACTAGTCGACGTTTTTTCAAAGTGATGCTCCAATAACCTGTCGACAGTTAGTATCCAGAAATGCTCTAGAAATGATCCGCTTTACCAACCAGGGTGGATTCAGCCCTGTTCTTCAGGCCACACTCAATTGAGATCATAACAAACGCGAACCAACAACTCGGTTTATTTTCGAGATAGCCTCAGATTTTCATGATCCACTATACCTTCGATCATAATACTATTCACTGATGCGATCTGTTCTTGAAACAAACTCCGTATTGTGGTTTTTATTCAACACAAACTGGATTGCAAGAATTGAATCCGTGCAAAGGAAAGTTTTACGGTACGCTGTCCGTTGCGAGACCCGCAGCAGCTTTTAACTGTCATTTTTGAATTGGATGAAACTTTGCACAAATGTGCCTATACAATATAGATGTTGTTTTGTGCTATTAGTATTTTTTTTTTTGAATCACGACTAATTTTTAAAATCTAATTTGACCATCCAAAAATGTAAACTGTAAAAAATATTTTTAGGGAGAAAACGAGAAAAAAATGAAATAATTATCACAAGTTCAATACTCCCAAAGTTAGATTTCCCGTTAGCATATAAAACTGTGTGACTACAAAACAAAAATTTGGGGGAGTTCGTAGCTTCAAGGTTTCCACTTTCACAAGCGAATGGTCATCATACTAGAATCAGACCGCTTGGCATCAGAGGGACTTTCACGCATGGATTTATTCTTAGCATTTCGTAACAGTCGTCATAGTCGTTAAATTCGGTCTCTGACAACAACGATTGTAACATTTTCTTTCATCCTTCTCTAGCCGACCGTAAGAACGTAGCCGGCGCCGTTATCGATCTATACAAAGCGAAAACTAGTGAATTGTACATTGATGATGGTAAAATAAATTCCAAACTTGGCTTCATGTGTTTCTTTGTGCAACTTCCCTAGCTCAGATCCATCACGAAGGAGCGACTACGATTGTGCGGTAGTTCAAGCTCAAGCTCTAATATTAACTCCAGATTCGAAAAAAAAACAGATTTAAAATCAAATTAAAACAGTAAAACCAACTCATTACGAACACTATTGAAATCGAATAAATAGTGATTAGCATAGTGATTTGTATCGAGATTATTTTTAGCAGAAAGTCCTGCGAATGAATTTTCGATACAAACGGAATTTTAATCTTGAAGTTGTCTGACACTGACGTTGTTTTTGGACTAGTTTCGACAAGTAAATAAAAACCTAAATTAATCCACCCAGCGGTCAGACCCAGCCTTTCTCATTCAATTTTTTATTTGTAAAAATAGATTTACATGAACGCTTCAATCCAATAAATGTATATTCACTCTTTAGGTTCTAAAATATTGATGTTGTAATCTTTACATATAAAAATGCAGTCAAGTCTGTCTGTCTGTCTGATCCATATAGGCTCGAAAACTACCAACCGATCGACGTGAAAATTTGTATGTAGGGGTTTTTGGTGCCGATAAAGGTTCCTATGATAGTTTGAGATCCCTCCCTCTTCTGGAAGGGAGGAGTCCCATACAAATGAAACATAAATTTCTGCACAACTCAAGAACAAACCAAGCAAATGAAACCGAATTTGGCATGTGGATGTTTTAAGGGGTAACTAATGTGTCCATAATAGTTGGGTGAAACACAAATTTGTGCACATCTCGAGAACTAATCAACCAAATGGAACAAAATTTGGCAGGTAAATGTTTTTAGTGGTAACAAATATGTACATAATGGTTTGACACCTGACTCCCTCTTCTATAAGAGAGGTATCCCATGGAAATGAAACACAAATTTCGCACAGCTCAAGAACCAATCAAGAAAATACAACCAAATTTGGTATGTGAATGTTATTAGAGGTAACAAATATGTCCATAATGGTTTACGCCCCTCCCTCTTCTGGAAGTACATGTTTCTTCACAAATTTCTGCACATCTCGCGAACTAATCAACTAAATGGAACCATATTGGCAGGTGAATGTTTTTAGTGGTAACAGATATGTTCCATAATAAACCTCAGACAACATTTTGGATTGTTAGATGGCAACTTCCGGTTTCTGGAAAACAGCTAAAAATGGCCGATTTCCACCCAATATAATAATATCCGGATCTAGAATAATACACAGGAGCTAAAATCGACCACAGATAGCATTTTAAATTCTAAGATGGCGACTTCCGGTTTCTGAAAACAGCTGAAAATGACCAAATACCACCCAATTTTAGTTTTTCTTTAACCAGTATGCCGTTCAAAATCCAGAAATTGTCTCCAAATACCATTATGAAATCCTAAATGGCGACTTCCGGTGTCGGAAAAACAGCGGCAAATGACCAAATACCACCCAATATGGGTATTTCCGGAACCGTAATGATGCACTGGAGCCACAAATCGACTTCAGACAACATTTTGATTTGTAAGATGGCAACTTCCGGTTTCTGGAAAACAGCCTGAAATGGACGATTCCCATTAAATATTAGTATTTCTGGAACCAGAAAGATGCACAGAAGCCAATAATTGATCACAGACACAATCTTGAATTTTGAGATGGTGACTTCCGGTGTCTGGCAAACAGCCGGAAATGACCAAATACCATTCAATATGAATGTTTTCGGAACCAGAATTACGCCCAGATGACAGAAATTGATTTCACAGGCAATTTTAAAGTCCAAAATGACGACTTTGGGCTTCTGAAAAACAGTCCAAAGTGACCAAATATCACCCAATATGAGTTTTTCTTTAACCAGTATCCTAAATACAATTTTGAAATCTAAGATGGCGACTACCGGTTCGTGAAAAACAGCCTAAAATAAACAAATACTATCCAATATGAGTTTCTCTGGAACCAGAATGATGCAAGGAGCTAATAATTGACCTCAGGCACCATTTTGAATCGCTAAATGGCAACTTATAGGCAACAGTCGGAAATGACCGAATAATACTCAATATGGATATATTCGTAAACGTGATGATGCATAGAAACCAAACATTGACCCTGGACACCATTTTGAATTTAAAGACGACCACTTTTAGTTTCTGGAAAATAACCAAAAATACCTCCCAATATGGGTAATGCCGGTGTCAGGATGATGCCAGAAAGTCTGCTGAAAATGACCGAATACCACCCAATATGAATATATTCAGAATTAAGGCGATGTACAGAAGCCAAAAGTTGAGGATATTGTCATTTTGATAAAACCAATCATTTCAAACGGTTTGTTATTTGACTTTGATCATATCGTCCCCTTAATGCTAGAACTAGAAAACTCGAAAATTGACGTGTCGAGAAAAACGAGTTTGCAAATTTGACCTATTATGGTGGTGACGATTCAAATGTTATTATTAAAGGATCAGTTTTTTTCACAGTGCGTCTTGAACTGTCCTACAGATCAGACGTTTTTTCGGTTGCTTGTGGACTGGTCTTTGACTGCCTATAGCTTCAAAGTTTGTGTATTGTCAGTGTGTCTTTTAAAGACTACCTGAAAGTTATTTCCCATCAGTCTTTCTCAAGACTACCTACTTTTGAATTTAACATTTGTTTTAACTTTTTTCGTATCACCTGAAATGGCTGGACGGAAAAAGAAGCCTCGCATCGCTGCGGGGAGGAAAAGAGAGGCATCTCTTTCTGACACTACGAGTGTCTGTAGTGACAATCCTTTTGATATTTTGCCTGAGCAAGAAGCTGGTGAAATGGAAGTTATTAATAATGAAACTATACAAAATATAAAATCTTTAAAAAAGGAGAAAGTTCCACCTATTGTGGTAACTATTTCTTCTGAATTTAATATATTCAAAAAGGAACTTTCAACGTTTGTTTCTGACGTTAAAGTTACCTATCAAATTGGCCGTAGAGGTGAATGCCGCTTATTAGCCGACTCAGTAAAGGGTCGTGATCGTCTTGTTCAGTATTTAACTGACAAGATGTACAAATTTTTTACATATGACACCAAGAACGCCAAGCCGTTCAAGGTTGTCTTGAAAGGTCTCACCAACGATCAAACCGTTGATGAGATCAAACTTACTTTAACAGAATTACTTGGCATAGCCCCTACCCAAGTAACTCTAATGAAACAAAAATCACGAGGCGAAAACAGTCAGAGAACTGGAATTTCCCTTGTTAATTATTTAATTCATTTTAACCGCAATGAGGTTAACAACTTAAAATTTTTTGAAAAAGCACATGCTTTGTATAATGTGCGTGTAAAGTGGGAAATTTATAGGAAGTATGGAGGAGGTGAAAAGCATATCACCCAATGCCGTACTTGCCAACGTTATGGCCATGGTTCCAAATTCTGTAACATGGACCAAAAGTGTCTTAATTGTGGAGACTCTTCTCAAAAAAAGGACACATGTCCTGTGAAAGAGAGTAAAAATTTTCGCTGTGCGAATTGTAACGGCAACCATATGTCAAATTTTTATCAATGCCCAGTCCGTTTAGCAATTGTTAGGGCAAGGCAAGGTAAACAAAATTCAATTTCTCAATTAAAACCAACTTCAAAACAAATTTCTCCAAGCGTACCAGTGACGCATAGTTTACCTACTCCTTTGCATACCCGTTTAACTTATGCACAGGTTACAGGTAGTTCGAACATTATACCGCCTAGTGTTGGTAGTTCGAAAATGACCGTTAATATGGGTAAGCAAAACACGCTAGAAAATAATTGTACACCTATTACTCCAGCTAATATTGCTGCCGACAATATTTTTTCTAATGTCAACTGCCTGGGGCCTATTACGGCAGGTAAACTTTCTATTTTGCAACAGGCAATGTTCGATCTTATGAACGCCATGTTGCAGGCAAAATCAATGTTTGAAGCCATTCGAATAGGCACAAATTTTACTATTAAAATTGTTTCTAAATTAAAATTTAGCAATGATTTTAAATAAAACAATTAAAATATTAAATTGGAATGCTCGCTCATTGAAGGCCAATGAGAATGAGCTTTTTAATTTTTTAACAGTAAATAATGTGCATATTGCAATTATTACTGAAACATTTTTGAAGCCTAACATAAAATTAAAATATGATCCCAATTACGTGGTTCATAGATATGATAGGATTCAGGGTTCCGGCGGTGGAGTTGCAATTGTTATTCATCGCCGAATTAAACATCGTGCTCTTCCCCATCTTGAGACGAAAGTTATTGAAACTTTGGGAATTGAAGTTCAAACTGAACTTGGGATTTTATTTATTGCCGCAGCATATTTACCATTTCAATGCACACGCGAGCTCAAAAATTATTTTAAAGGTGATTTACAAAAACTCACCAGAAATCGTTCGAAATTTTTCATAATCGGCGATTTTAACGCTAAACATCGTTCATGGAATAATTCTCAAAGTAATTCCAATGGCAAAATTTTATTCAATGATTGTTCTTCAGGATACTATTCTATTTTGTCTCCGAATAGTCCTACATGCTTTTCTTCTGTAAGAAACCCTTCAACAATTGATTTGGTGCTAACAGATCAAAGTCATGTATGTAGTGATTTGATCACACATGCTGACTTTGATTCTGACCATCTTCCAATAACTTTTTCTTTATCACATGAATCAGTTTTAAACCCTATGAGCTCTGTTTTTAATTATAACAAGGCTAATTGGGAAAGATACAAAACTATATTGAGAGAAATTTCAATAATGAGCTTGATTTGCAAAACGAAGCGAATATTGATTCCGCTTTGGAAGCATTAAAATGTGCAATTGTTGATGCCAGGAATTATTCTGTTCCAAAGGCTCAAGTGAAATTTGATTCATCAATAATTGACGAAAATCTCCAACTTCTAATTCGTTTGAATGTCCGCAGACGTCAATATCAACGTTCTCGTGACCATGTTTTTAAAACTATTTATAAAGATTTACAGAAAGAGATTAAACATAGATTTACTCTTCTGAGAAATCTTAATTTTGAGACTAAAGTTGAAAAATTGAAACCATATTCCATTTTGGAAGCTGTCGAAGATTCTTAAGAAACCTTCAAAGCCTATTCCAGTTTTAAAAGATGGTGAACGTTTTCTTGTATCCAACGAACAAAAGGCTCAAAGACATGCTCAGCAATTTGAGAGTGTTCATAACTCAAATTTGAATTTTGTGAGTCCAATTGAAGTCACACGTCAATTGGATTTAATTTCTTCCCAGAATTTTTTACCTGCAGAAATAATTGAAACTAACTTGAAAGAGATTAAATCAATTATTAAAAATTTCAAAAATATGAAAGCACCTGGTGACGATGGAATCTTTAATATACTAATCAAACATCTCCCTGAGAGCACAATGGAATTTTTAGTGAAAATTTTCAACTGCTGCTTCAAAATTGCATATTTTCCCAAATTATGGAAAAATGCAAAAATTACTCCCATTTTAAAACCGGATAAGAACCCAGCTGAGGTTTCAAGTTATCGACCAATCAGTTTGCTTTCTTCAATAAGTAAACTGTTTTAGAGAATTATTCTTAACAGAATGATGTCACACATCAACGAAAATTCAATTTTTGCAAATGAACAGTTTGGATTTCGCCATGGGCATTCCACAACTCATCAATTGCTCAGAGTTACTAATATGATACGAGCTAACAAATCTGAAGGTTATTCCACTGGAGCTGCTCTTTTAGACATAGAAAAAGCATTCGACAGTGTTTGGCATAAAGGTTTGATTGCGAAATTGCAAACTTTTAATTTTCCAATTTTCCTAATCAAAATTTAAAAAAATTATCTTACTGATCGAACTCTGCAGGTTGTCTATCAGAATTCAAAATCTGATAGATTTCCTGTCAGAGCAGGTGTGCCTCAAGGTTCTGTCTTGGGCCCAGTCCTGTATAACATATTCACTTCAGATCTTCCTGATTTGCCTCCAGGATGCACAAAGTCATTGTTCTGCGATGACACAAGCATTTCCGTAAAAGGAAAAAGTCTTCGTGTCATATACAGTCGATTGCAGAAAAGTTTAGATATATTTTCTTCCTACTTGCAAAAGTGGAAAATCTCTCCCAATGCTTCTAAAACTCAAATGATAATTTTTCCGCATAAGCCTAGGGCTTCTTCCTCAAGCCAAACAATAATCACGTTGTCAAGATGAATGGGGTTATTTTAAGTTGGTCCGACAAGGTTAAGTACTTGGGACTAATTTATGATAAAAAACTTATTTTCAAAGAGCACATTGAGAGTATACAAGCCAAGTGCATCAAATATACGAGATGTTTATATCCTCTCATTAACAGGAATTCTAAACTTTGTTTAAAGAACAAACTTTTGATTTACAAACAAATTTTTAGACCAGCAATGCTTTATGCTGTACCGATCTGGTCAAGTTGCTGTTCAACAAGGAAGAAAACGCTCCAAAGGATTCAGAATAAAATTCTGAAAATGATTTTGAAGCGTCCTCCTTGGTTTGGTACACTCGAATTACATAGACTTACTGGTGTTGAACCATTAGAAGCTATGTCAAATAAAATTATTAACAATTTTCGACAAAAATCGTTGCAATCCTCAATTGCTACGGTAAGCTCTCTTTATAGCCAATAAGTTAGCAATTAAGTTAGTTGTAAGTTTACTTCCCCTTTTCTGACAAGTAGGTTTAAATCCCTACGAATGATAAGTCCTAATTGCGAAAGCAAACAAATCCTAACAATTAAAATTACAAATTTCTAACAGTGTTGAGAAGTCACCATTTGTGATTGGACACACATACTCATTATTTAAATATATTTATCATAAATACTTAAGCTACTAACAAATCCCCCCTTAAAAAAAAAAAAAAAAGGATCAGTTTTTATGAAACGCATTCATATCGTTTCAGGCCCATTAAAGCATCGAAAAGATTAGCAAATAGCCGAGTTATTTAGTTTTATTACAAAATACATTTGTTTTTCGTTGAGATATCTAGTTTTTTATTTGATGAATAATACTTTTTCTTGTAATCGTGTTTCAACGAGTCTTGGATATGTTATAGAGTTCGACGCGATAAATATGATGGCATACTTAACTCAAAATTGACAAATTTCGAGTTATCTAGTTCTAGCATTAAGGGGACGATATCCTATGACCGATTCGTCGTGTATTTGCAGACTTTAAACACATTGCAAGGAATCAATGAATTTGGAACGTTCAAATAGTACGATACCACATTTAAATTATGTTGAGGCCACATATATCGATCAAAGCAGGTATAGTTTTGAATAGTCTTTGAATTTCTCTTCTTTCCATAACTTTTGAGCCACATATCAAATTGTTATGAAGTTTGTTATTTGTAAGTTTGAGAGATGACTCGTTCTTATGACACTAGTTATGTTCAAATAAGTCATGTAATCTTTGAGATAATAGACTTTCGTTGTTTTATTAACAATTTAATACATAACGGTTGCTCAAGTTCGATTATAATCAAGTGAAAAGGAAACGTATAGGGCAGCCAAACTTTGAAACCACGTGTTCAATCATAATTCATCAGTTAACCCTTAACTAGCCCGCTCATCAGATAATAATAATCAAATCGGTTGTGTAGTTTCTGAGATAATGAAGTTTCGTTATTTTCACAAGTCGGTACATTACAAATGAAGTTACAGTTCTATTACAGTAAAATTCAATAGGGTCTATTGAGGCAGCTAGACCATTCATTTGACACTAATTTTGTGGACATCGGGTCGGCCATCTCTGAGATAAGTGAGTGAGTCCAAGTAGTCTTCGGAATATGTTCCTTTGCATAGCTGGATTTCACATTTTTAAACATAACAGGCAAAGTAATACTCCGATTGCAAAACAAATCAATAGGGTCTTATGGGGCAACTAGACCTTCCATTTGACACTGATTTTATGAAAATCGGTACAGCCATCTCTGAGAAACATGAGTGAGATTAAACAGTCTTCAGAACACGTTTCTTTTCATAACTTTTGAACGACATGTTCAATCTTCATAAAATTCGAAAGTGAGGGGTTTGTTAGGTAGCCCGTTCCTTTGAGACCAATTTTGTTCAAATCGGTTGTGTAGTTTCGGAGATATTGTTGTTTCGTGATTTTCACATTTTTAAACATAACCTCTAAACTAAAAATCCGATTACAATAAAATTCAATAGGGTCTTATGGGGCAACAAGACTTTTCATTTGCAATTAATTTCATAAAAATCGGTCCAGCCATCTCTGAGAAAAGTGAGTGAGAATAAAAATCTGCACATACACACACACACACACACACACACACACACACACACACACACACACACACACACACACACACACACACACACACACATACACACACACACACATACATAAAATGCTCAGCTCGACGAGCTGAGTCGAGTGATATATGCCATTCGGCCCTATGGAGCACTTTTATACTTTCGGTTTTGCGAGTGATTGCTATACCTTTCTAGGAGAAAGGCAAAAATATGCTCTTGATTCGCTATAAAAAGCAAATTTTCCCTGTTCAAATATGTTGGTCGACAATATTTATCTCTCAAATAGTTTAAAATACTTACCAGACTAAAAGCAAGTCGATTTTACGCAACACCCAGAAGCATAGGCAAAACTCAACCAATTGAGCTAATGAAAAATCCTCCACCCACAACTATTCTCTAGCGCGCTACAGAAGCCCCTAATCGATCGCTAATGCACAAATGTTGTGTGGAGTGAAAACAAACCGACTGTTGCATTTACGCCGATTGCAGAACTAGCAGCCGAACGTTTTTCCTCTTTCGTCGCTTCATTCATCGGTGGCCCCAAAATCGGGGTCAAACGAGCTGCCAAACGAAATGTGCCGCTGCACCACCGTTTGGTTTTGATGAAATCTGTCTGCTGACGCTGTTCGGGAAAAGTCTGTTTGTCTGCTGCATGCGCTTCTGTCTTGCTGGATGCGAGCGGATGACGAAATTTTGCGCCAAACACCGGCAAACTGAAGTGATGGTGCTGATGGATTGCGCCGCAGGGTACCGGAATTGATTGTGGACGAGTTTTGAGCAACAGCTCCAGGTTTTTTTTCACTCCCGATAAAACGGTGTGATGTAATTTGCTTTCCAAAACGAGATGGATTTTTTTTTCATTTTTATTAATTGGTGCAACAAAAAATATTATTGCTTGTCAATAAATAATCAATTCGGGTTTCTAATTCAATTGTTTTGTATGATACATAAACCACTACGATTAATCATTTTTCTCAGCGATGTCATTTATTTCACAATTTAAACACTTCAACACTTAAAGGTCGAATCGGTAGAATTTTAGATTTTCCGCTTTGATTCTTCCTCACAACACGTATTTTTCAGTAACGTATTTGTTCCATTCTTGCTTGATGACGTCCAAACATTTGGTCCATTTAGTCGTCGGGTGCTTCGGTAGGCTTGGATAAAGTTTATTGAACCGTGTTTATCGAATACGAAGCTCGTCCCTGTTTATGGCTTTTTACGGGCCGTCTAGCGTAGTCCGCTTCGCCTGCAAGGCATGTCCATGTTATTGTGTAGATTCGAGAGTCCATTTTGGTGCTGAGTAAAAAGTTTCCAAATTAAATTTTGCGCTCTGCTTCGAGCAAACTCGTCGGCAAAGCGGATAAATTTGATGGAACGCAACAGAAACAAGAAATTAAATTTGCTACAAACTGGCTACCTTGAGGCCCGGCGACTGATGAACGAGTCACAGGGAAAAAAATATAGTTCACCGTAAAGTTTATGAATGAATTGGAAAATTAAATTGCAGTACAACCGCAAGCTATTGCAGTACTTCAACCAGCATCAAATTTCATTCATATTTTATCCTCGGAGCTCTGTGCACGCAAACCAATTGCAGCAAAAACTAGAGAACTCGGTTGTGGTTTCACATAATAACAGCCAACTAACACTGCCAGGTATTGTTTTCTAGCTATTACAAAAAGCTGCAGAGAATGTGCTTCGAAGTCGGTGTGCACAACTGTTGTAGTTATGTAAATGAAACCATAAATACAACAGATAAGATTCGCTAGACTGATGATAGTGAAACACTACTTCAAGATTAATTTAGTTTGTTGATTATTCACATTTGCTTTATTTTGGCCTGTTATGATATATTAAACTATGATTTTTTTTCTCTTTATTACAGGTAAGAAACATAAAGAACTATGAGAAACTTCGGATGTCCCGTCCCAAACACTTCAGCTGTAAACAGGTATTGAAGATTCCTTAGATACAGAGTGCGGCTGCCAAAATAATTACTTCAAATCTAATGTTTTTTCTCTATTATCTTTCAATCAAATAATAATGTTTTTTTATGATTATGAAAATTAATATTAGACATTCATGAACAATTCGACATGTTCAGCATTGATGTTTTACACTGTAACAGCATTAAAACTTACACAATCAGCTAAAAAAATATACTTCAATTTAGATTACAAATCAGGTTTACTGGCATGCAAGTTTCAGTTTAGTTGTTGAAATGCTAAAAAGGAAAACAAAATCATCACAAATTTTATGTGTTGTATATAATTTTGTATTACCCCACGGGGTGACAATGTTGCGTTTAGTTCTTTTGACATGTTCTTCCTTTTTCCGATCATCTTTGGGAACTGTTTCAAACCCACTACGAAGCTCTGTTGAACTCTAAATATAAATTGGTTATTATTAATGTTATTGCAATAATATCGTACAATTTCAAACGATTCTGAACTACCACTTTTATAAAATTATTATGAATCGATATAAAAACAATCAGAAATCTTACTGTGATTGGTACATTAACGTCGTCCCACGTCGATTGAGGTGAAGGTTTACCGAGCGTTCCAACGGAAAAAATAATTATCAGTGCTAGTATTGCGTATCTCCACTTCATTATTGTAGACTAAAATGCAAAACAAACTTAACAAATGTCTTGTCTATTTTGATATACCTAACCCGGTACCTTCTTGCAAACAGTTCAACTATAAATTGTTACAAATTCACTTATTTTCCAATTCACTTTCTGCTCACTACCAACCGTTAAGATGCAACTGATTTCTGCCCCAACATGATCGCCCTATAAATAGACAGAATATACATTCTTATCGCACTTTTGCCGTAACGTTATGTTTTATAAACACGCTAATCAATTCACTTAGAGCTGCGATCTAGTCTGGACAGATCCTTCATTTGATACATCGTTTCTTGATAGATTAAATCCAATACAGCCATGAAACCCTTTTTTGCAAAGATTATGATGCCGTAATTCTTCACGTTGAAAGTGTACTTGATTATAAATGCTGACAAAAATCAGTCGATCAATCTATTCATTTGTAAAAGCTGTTGATGTTTTAAAAAATCAAGGTCAACAAGGTTATCACGTTGGGGGTCAGAGAAACTGTGCTCGCTTTATCACTTTTTCAATCGTGAATGCTATTACGTAAGCTTACATACCACATTTTAGAGTCTCAATAAAAAAGTAATTTGATTCAATTATTATTTCGATGAAGAAGAAAATTTATGTTCTGTGGGATGGTCACAACCGTTTGAAAATAAAAGTTGCGGATTCAATAATAATAATAATTCTTTATTCAGTATCAGAGATAGGATTTGCTATATTCCCGGGAATTGATTTACCGGGAAACGGGAATTAAAAATCTCATTTCCCGGGAATTCCCGGGAATCGGGAATGGGAAAAAAATTCTTAGCAAAAATGAGATTTCAAATAAGTTTTATTAATAAAAGGTATCAAAAATCAATTGCGACAATTGCGGGGGCTAGGCTCTACGATCCTACTGATACTTACAGTCTCTCCCGAGCCGAGACTCGAACCTACGGCTACTGGCTTGTTAGTCCAGCATCGTACCTCGAGGCCAGCTGGGTTAAGTCCAAATAATGTAATTTGCTTCTGTAAAACTTTGCTCAACTCCACTGAATCACCGCTGGAGTTTGATTTCTAGAATACTTACTTATATTTCATTAGAAACTGGAGTGTAATACTTTCAGTTTGTTGAAGACTGAGCTGAGTGTTAGGCAGGCATTAAGCGAGGCTATGTTAGGTACTGAATTTTCAGGGCAAAATGTGTCTTCGGGCTAATATATACGCTATACTATAACACTAAAGTAAATATTTGCTCCAAACTCTTTTTGCTTAAACAGTAGCAAAGCATTTTTATAAAATATATTTGCTATGTCATTTCGCGATGCAAATTATGTTCAAATAAACTGCGTAGCAAATCTAGTTTTCCAAATATGTAAAGCAGCAGGCTGCAAAAAGTGCTTTCCAATTTAAACTTTATAATAAGATCTTAGATGGTGACCTGGTGAGACACTTAGAGATCCTCGAGGAATTCAGACTGATTTTCGATGTTAAAACAATAGAAGATTGGATGTCAACGAAGACAAACTATGACCCCAAGTAACACATGCAACATATTTTACGAAAAAAATGAATGGAAAAAGTTATAAATAAGTCATAAATAAGTTACAGGGAAAACATTGGGTTTTAATTCACTCACATTGATGTTTTAAATCGGAATGATGTTTTGAATCGAAATAACAAGTTGAAGTTGTAAATACATTACGAATTGCTGTAAAAACTGATTTATAACATGTTTATAACTAGTTTTTTTTTCTTGAGAATGCAAGAGAGACAACAGTGGTGAATATGTGTTTGACAGCAAAACGTATAGTGGAGACAAAATTGAAAAATGGCCGCAAAAGTTGTAGTTCAGTTTTAAATCAGTTTTTTTTTTATTCTCGCTTATTTTCCGTCGGTCTAGTTCCGCCACTGTTGTGGTCAATCACCGACGCCCAGGGAGGCGACTCCACACCCAGGACCCTAACTCACGACCCGTTTATTAACGGACCGGCGCCAACGGCTTTACTTCCTCATGCGATGGAAGGCGTAATCCCAGAGATTTTTCGCCTCAGAAAATCTCCCGGTGTCGGCTAGGATTGAATCTAGACCAGTTGGGTTGGTTGTGAGTGGATCACGCCACCTCACAACCATCGACACCTATGTCGGCGGTGGGATTCGAACCCAGGCGTCGAGCGTGGTTGGCGGAGACGTTACCAACCACACTAGGCCCCCGCTAAAAATGGAGAAGTGAAAATGTGATTTTATGGTGTGAACTATTTCTTCTTCATCAAATACAGTGCAGATCAAAAATACTGTTATAATATTCAAAATTATATAAAATATTTAAACACCCAGGGAATTTATGTTTGATTAAACATAAATAATAAATTGGACAGTAAATTATAATCAATAAATTTATCATTCAATTTACTTAAAACAAGAAAATCGTTTGATTTGATCGGCCATGATTTGTTTCAATTCTCTTTTTTGTCTTGCTCAACGATCTTCGGTTTTATTATTATTATTTTGATCATCGTTAATAACCTCAGATCAATGTTTGAATATTTCTGTTTTACTTAAATTTCAAAATATATTACTTAATGCGTGGTTTAGTTAGGAGAATTTTTGTATTATTTTCTCTACTACAATAATCAAGATGGTGACGGCGTTTTTTTTATAGATTGTAGTAGCTTTATATAGCCTTGCTTAATTGGTTTCACGAATCCATCTCCAAATTGTGGCAGAAATTACTCCTCGCTTGGTTTGCTAAAAGAGTAAGAAAGTTTAAATAATTAGTATATAGTGCATGACATCTTAGTTCACCTTGATGTTTCAATGTACATTTTTTTCAATTATTTTGCGATATTTTTACCGAAATAAACTTCATAGATAGTGGTCATAGAACGGACAAAATCTTTGGCCAATCGGTGTACCCATTCAACGAATGCTAATAATCAACATGGCTGCCTCGTTAGCGCAAGCGGCGTGCTAAAATAATATTCAACACCATTTTTCTGTGCTAAAGGCACGTTTCATAATATAATCCTATCGAAAATATATACCTGAGGCTCATTTCCTCTAGAGTTCATCTGTTACTTTTTTTCTTTATTTCAAATTTAAAAAAAAAAAGATATTGATTACTATCATATTGTGGTATTTTCGAAGCGCGTAAATTTTAACGAAGTACAAGGCAAATATTCACGACAAATCTGAAATCACTATACCAACACCCTATTCTATCAATGAATTGTCTTGATAATTTCTCAAATGAAGAGCCATGATTATTTTCATGGGGCATCTGTTTTGTATGTATTAGAAACAATCATCAGCGAGTGAAATTTCAACTCATTTGTGCAATTTGTTTATGACCTATTAATAACAGGCCACCATTTGTTGGTACTGGAAATGTAAGAGTGGTGGTTATAGTCGTTATAAAGTTGTTTTATATAAGTCGTGTGAACAACTCATTTGAAGTTGAATATATGTTTTATATTGACTCCGCCCCTTGCGCTTTTTGAGTTGTTAACAAGCTGTATATAAGTTTATACGTTATTGTTATTGTGACGAGATTTGTTATATATCAATTACCTAAACTTATTAAAGACTAACCGTGTTACTTGGGACATTCCCTTCAAACCAGTTAAATCAAGCCGCTGTGAATGGGAGCCGTGTCCGCGTCCAGGTTCTGTTGTGTTTTACACCGATGGAATAAAAATGGGTGAAAATACTGGAGCTGGGGTGTTTGGCCCTGGAATCAGTAGAGCTATACCAAAAGGCCAATGGATTTGCTGAATAAGACTGCAAATATTTTTGGCAAATAATTGAAGCAAATAATTGTATATTATACGGCAAGCAGATATTGACCGTAATTTCACTTAAAAGCTGCACGACATGAGTTTCGTGTTTTGATAGTATATTAAGTTTTATTGCACAATTGTATGGAAAACTATATAAAATTTTGCGAATTTTTTCCAGGAACTCGGGAATCCCGGGATCCCGGAAGTAAATATTTCTGTACCCGGGATCCGGGAATCCCGGGAAACAGTTATTCCCGAGAAATCGTTCCCGGGATTGCAAACATTAATCATAATTATCACTTATAACAATTCATTTCCTATGCTCAATATAATGAATTCGGTATTCACCTCTCAACATTAATTTGTACTATTATTGTGTTTACAATTTTGGATTCTCATGGCAATATGATTTCAGTACAAGGAAAAAATTTTCTAGAAAAAAACCTTGATTTGATTTAATAAAAATGAAAAAGAATATTTTTGATTTACTTTGAGTTTTTGTTGAAGAAGAGGCTTTCGTTTTAAAAATTTGTTCTATCAATAATTTCATTAAAATCCTTCCGTTTAAGGGTCT
The DNA here is from genome assembly GCF_029784165.1 of Wyeomyia smithii. NCBI lineage: Eukaryota > Metazoa > Arthropoda > Insecta > Diptera > Culicidae > Wyeomyia > Wyeomyia smithii. The sequence goes on along the minus strand of NC_073695.1, from coordinate 58,828,195 downwards.
ACTAAATAAAAGCTTTCATCCTTGCCAAATTTAAAAAAAAAATTATGAGCCTGATTCGGTATTATTTTCTTTCGATATTATTTGACCTTGGTTGTGACCGAGTTTTCTTTTTCATCTTCAACGACTATAACGGAAAGAAAGGTTACTGAGTCACCGTGGTGAGTGACGATTTTTTTCATACTTTTACCCTCTACGCTTTTATTTATAGATTCTACTGCTCTTCTTCATCAAGCCTCGTTGGTTACTGTGGACTGTGGGCCTTATTTCAGGAATATTTGCGTGAGGTAAGGCTCAAGTAGCGGGACAGGAGAAAGCCTGAGAATAAACCCATGCGTAAAAGTCCCTCTGACATCGAACGATCTGTTGATACTAAGATTCTAGCTCATGTCCATTCACTTGTCAAAGTGAGCTTAAGGCTCCGAGCTCCCCTTCAAATATTTGGGTATTATACTTGACCAGAAACTAAACTGGAGCACTCGAATCGAGCAGACAATTACCAATTACCAGTAGAGCCATTGGAAAAATCGGAGGTCTCAAACCCAGCGTAATGCATGCGTCAGCGTTGCAAACAATCGATCTAAGTTTCATACTCGTAATTTTATTAATTTTCGAGAAAATTACCTTGCAAAATTCGAGTGCAAAGTTTCACCTTAACATTTTTATAAATATAGCTATGTATGATTGCTACAATTCTTTGTTGTTTCTTTGCAAGTTTTTCCTTTGTTTCTTTGTTCTGTTATAATTATTTGCCACTCTTAATTTTAATTTTAGGCTCAAAATTAGATTTTGGGATTCAATTACCCGCGACTATCTCGGGATTACTGGCGCATTTGTTCACTAACGTATATACACACTTAGTTTCTTTTACCGAACTCAGCAATCTTTTTAACGAGTTCTCAACAGCTGAGCCATCAGCAATCTGTTCAGTAATTCATTTGCTTGACGAGTGTTCGGTAATTTTTCATTCTCGCTGAAACGTCAAACATAGAAGATAGCTCAGTAAAAATTTACAAAGTGTTCATCAAAAATTGCTGCATGAGTCGGTATTTACAATGCTGACTACTCGTCACGAATTACCGAGCGTTTTGTAAATTTACAAAGCTGACGATTCGTCAAAAACTACCGAGCGTTCTGTAAACGTACAGCGAAAAGAGAAAAATAAATACGACCATTGTGAAAGCTGCTATTACAACCGTTGAATAATTTTATAAAGGTATTTCGGATTGTTTGGATCGATGATTCTGGTGTTCTCAGCACATTCAAGTAAAAACTTGATACGTTTAATGTTGAATGATGAATATAGGCTTTTTATTGCAGGCTTCTAGTAAACTGCTCTCCTGTGGTGGAAAAATTTCCATATGCTGACTGAAATGATTTGCATTATCTCAATCGTAATAGATAGAATCTTGGGTGAAATCATTGTTGCGGATGAGCCATGATATGAAACATTCAACTAAAATACACAAATACGTACATATTTGATAAATACCAACTTACTGAATAGATCGTGTACTTCCACGTCGTTTTCTTGTAGATTTGAAAGTACGATATCCATTTTAATTTTTTTTTTTGAAAATCACACGCGAAACACTTTAAAAACTCAACTTCGAAACTCTTTGAATATTTGCAAAATGACGGACTTTTGATGTTTCGTTTTGACAGATGCAGAAAAATTGCCGAACAGTATAGTAACAAACATCAAGAGTTCAGTAAATCAATTGAAGGGTTTTCAGCAACACCTAGGTAGGTGCTGACAGATCGTCGAATATTTACTGAACTTTATGAAAGTGCAGAACATACTTTAGTTTACAGAAAAGGTCAGCCATGTTTTTTGCTGAGCTCGTCAAGTGCCTTTTGTATAACGGTGGTTCAGTGAAAACTTTAACCGACATCAGTTATTTTTGAGGAAATTACAAAATGATCATTATTTTTTCAAATTTACTGAACATGACCGTAATAAAAATTACTGAACAATTAAAGCGAGAATAAGTGTGTACCCCTTCTTAAAATTAGTGGGAGCACCGTGAAAGGAAAATGTTCGTTTCGTTATAGCAAACAATATTGTAGAACATTGAAACATTGCAGAAAATCACTATAAAAAGTAAAATTGAAAACAATTGGTTATTGGGATAATCTATAGAAAACTCCACAAAAATTCATTTAAATAGGTAGATAGAAGTACGGAGTCTTCATCAAAGTTGTTTCTTTTGAAATGTGCAATACCTTTCCGAAATGAGAAAAGTTAAATTCGTTTCTCAGTGTTGAGTGGATTAAACACAAAATTGTAACTTCAATATTATGGAGAATAATTATTGGAACATTTTTTTTGAGGACACCAAAATAAAATTTTTGGGTCAAAATAATTTCGATCACGTTTTCGCAGCTTTGGAAACAGTGTGACATGCCCAGAAAAACGACAAAGACTCAGAAGATCGATTTTGACGTTTTTTTCACATTTTTAAGTCAGTTTGTATAAAAAAAAATCCATGTCTCCCCCTTGGGAGACTTCGAGGGTCAAAAAATCAAATCTATGAGTACTTTCAGGCAGCGCTAAATTATGTCCGATTGAGCTGAAATTATGCACATGTAATTTTTTTGAAACTATGAACAAAATGTACATGGTCGGTTTTTAAATTCGATGCTGAATTTCACATTTTTTGATTTATTCCAGTTTGAGCTTTAGGGCATTTATTTCGTTTTGTTGATTAGTTGTCATCACAGGTTTGCCCCAGGCCAACACAGGTTCTGCACTAGAGCTCAAGCTGGAAAAATGAAAGATTATAACCATTCTTGCGAATTATGGTGCTCCTAGCTAGCTCGGAAGTGCTAAAAGCCTTCAAAGACTCAAATAAAGCTTTCCCGTAAGCAAACGTAGAAGCGACGAACCCGACGAGCAATAACTCTGCCAGAGCTACGAAATTCCGAAACTACAAAATGAATATCACACAACAGCAACTTCAATCCCTCATATTGAGACTGATATTGAGTGCCACCCATGTCAATTCTCATTGAAAATCATGTCAATGAAAAAAATGATATTGTCTGGAAACATGTTGAATATATTAGATCCGAGCCAATCCAATGCATAAATCCGATCTAGAAAATGAGCATCTACATTCTCAAACACATGAACATCGCTAAAACAATACAGCGCTTGCGAAATCGCAGTAGTCAGTATTACCACTGTCAACCGATTAAACCTGAAAATAATTTCATTTCCAGCTCGGTTGTGCTGACATCGATATTTACAGCCTTCAATTCCGACTGATATTCTGTTGTTGACAGTGAAAATTCGTAGCTCTGGCAATCTGCGGTATTTTAATGCACTTTAAAATGGAGAAAGTTGCGTAGCCACAAAGTTACAGAGTCCGATTCGTCAAACGGATGGTCGTGGATTCGAATCTTAGTAGAATGGGGCCATTCGATGTCAAAAAGCACTTAAGCATGGGTTTATTCTCAGGCTCAAAAGTAACCTCCGATAATAAAACTGCCGAATTCCCTCTTATAATAAAACTGCCATGAAGGACGCCCAACGAAACTTCTCCAGGAAATTATAATTGGCGATATTTGGCAGAAGGAACAAGAGTCGGTATAGTAGAGAAGTAAACTGCCGGTAACCGCAAGTCAGTCCCATCTGTAGTTTTGTCAATTTTGAGTTAGCATCGGATTTTGGCCTAGTTTTGAGTATATTTTCAGATGTACCGATAAAAAATAGTGGTTTGTTCAATACCAAGTCGAATTGTCCCATTATGCAAAGTAATCGCAAGTCAGTCCCAGAAGAAAAATAACCGAAAGTCAGTCCCGATTTAAAAAAACATGCATAATACAACAGTAAAATGGATGGGGAGTGAAGAATTGAAGTTCGATATGACCGTTTAGATAAAAATAAATTGTCTAGTAACAATTATCCATTATTAGGATTATTTTTTAGTTTGAATTGGTGATGAATTCGTGGGTCTATCCGGAAAATTTTGAGTATCGAAAAAACTTCCATCAGAATCCAGGGAATCGTTCCAAAAAATCTCCAAAGGTGATGCTCGAACCTCAAACGGATTGGGCTCATCTTGACATTAGTTGTCGGATGAACCAACTGCAGTCCCGGTTTCAGTTTCTTCATCCGAATCCTCACCGGATGAGCTTTCATCGGTTCCGTACATCATGAGATTTTCCAACGTTGACATTTTTCAAACTTTTCTCATGGACATACACTTCCTAACAGCGAAGGATTAACAGCTTTCCACGGCAACGAATAACAACACGTCAACACGCACTATAGTATCAACATGGTAATGTGACTGACTTGCGGTTACTTTTCGCTTCGGTGTAGAATGTTACGACAAGTCAGTCACACTTAAGGTTTTTATCATAAAATAAAATGATTTTAGTGATTTTTACAACGTAATTAGTGCAGGCTAATATGTATGAATATTGTCAAAATAATTCGTCTTAAATAAGTGATAACTGAGCGTGAATAAAATATCTTTCGAAACTGTTTCCTCGATTTAATATTTCTACAGATGGGACTGACTTGCGGTTACCGGCAGTAAGCGTGTGAAAGGAAGGGTAAAATCATATTACACACAAACACGGATAAATAATAAGCATGCCACTTAGCAATAGCGGTATTACTAATGATAGAAATGCGGGACAAAGCAAACAGCCGGGCATTTAAAAAGCTATAATCTTTCTTTTTTTTTCCAGTTTGAGTTTCAGGACAGAACCTGAATTGGCCAGTGTAATCATTTTGGTGGCCCAAAACGACTTAATCATCAAGGTTTTTCAAATATCTTCGACAGCTTCCAAAAGGGTTTTTAATATGGTTTCAGTTTTTCAACTTTAATCTAAAAATTTTGATTTCTCAGAAGAGTAAATCTATGTTCAATCTCTTTCTGTGAATCTTTATAAATAGTTTTAAAAACAGGGTCACGAGAACGTTGATACTGTCGTCTGCGGACATTTTTCAAGCGAATTAGAAATTGAAGATTTTCGTCAATTATTGGTGAATCAAATTTCACTTGAGCCTTTGGAACAGAATAATTCCTGGCATCAATAATTGCACATTTTAAGGGCTTCTCGAGCGGAATCAATATTCACTTTGTTTTGCAAATCCAGCTCATTATTGAAATTACTCTCAATATGAGTTTTATATCTTTCCCGTTTGGCCTTGTTATAATTGAAAAAGGAGCTCATAGGGTTTAAAACTGATTCATGTGATATAGAAAACGTTATTGGAAGATGGTCAGAATCAAAATCAGCATGTGTGATCAATTCACTACATACATGACTTTGGTCTGTAAGTGACAAATGGATTGTTGATGGATTTCTTACAGAAGAAAAACATGTAGAAACATTCGGAGACAAAAAAGAATAGAATCCTGGAGAACAATCATTGAATAACATTTTGCCATTGGAATTACTTTGAGAATTATTCCATGAACGATGTTTAGCGTTAAAATCGCCGATTATAAAAAATTTCGAACGATTTCTGGTGAGTTTTTGTAAATCACCTTTAAAATAATTTTTGTGCTCGCGTGTGCATTGGAATGGTAGCATATTTACGGCAATAAATAAAATCCCAAGTTCAGTTTGAACTTCAATTCCCAAAGTTTCAATAACTTTCATCTCAAGATGCGGATGAGCACGATGTTTGATTCGGCGATAAACAACAATTGCAACTCCACCGCCGGAACCATGAATCCTATCATATCTATGAGCCACGTAATTGGGATCATATTTTAATTTAATATTCATTTTTGTTTATTTTTTGCTGCTTGTGATAACTGTCAAACTTGCAAAGAAGGTTCGTCCCATAAATTTCTAGGGATTCCCAATTGTTATATCTTTATCTTTATACGTTTTATTCCTGTTTTCCCTAGATGCAGTACTTCACATATATTTCATCAAATGGCGGAAAAAACGCTCTTGAACTGAATCGGCAGTCTGATCTAGAAAAAGGAGATATATCAGTAATCTAATATTCCCAAATTAGCAATATAATAAAAAAGTAACAAGGTTTCAGAAGAAATGAAACCAATCTTCGAAATTAGATATAAAATGAGAAAGTTATAAACAAGGTGGGACCAGAATTCGGGAAGCCCACAAACTAGTGTGGGAATGCATCCAATTGCTCCAACAGCTGGCCAAGAAAAACCTGGTCAATTGATACCAGGTTCCTCGTCTCGAAAGAATCGAAAAAAATGAGAAGGATGATTTATTAGCTAGGCAAAGGTTGTCCACTAACTTTGTTGGTCCAGAACCATTCTGTGGAGTCTCACTGAGCCCTGTAAAGGCTGTACCTGGTGGATGAGAAAAAGCGACAATCAAAGCTACTAAGCAACAAGTAACAATCAAAAAGTTTCTTAGGGACTTAGACTCTTAGACCGCAATAAATGAAATAATGATCGCAGTGGTTCACACTCCAACAAAGGAAAAAAAACTGGAGTACATGTCTCTCAATCATGTCGGAAACAGTTACAGCGCAAATGTATGAATCTTTAGTTGTAGGAAAATCACACCAAGAACTTAAAACTAGAATATTAGGGAATAAACTTCCAAAAAAAGCAGCGAGGAATGGGTAAACAAAATCAAACTTCGAAACTCCCTACAGAATAATAAAGACAAAACGAGAATGTCGGAAACAAGGTGGGCTCAGAATACAAGAAGGCTCACTTTGTCTTTAAACTAGGCTGACCAGACGTACCGTTTTGAACGAGACAGTACCGTTTTTTCGACTATTTTTAAGCGTCCCGTTCTTTGCCATTCTGTACCATTTTTTTGGATACTCTTTGAAAATTTTTCGTATAATGCTTCAATGAATACAGAGCCGTGATAGTTGCAAATCGTTGGGTTCCAATATTTTACGAATTGAAATATATATTTCTAAGTTGCCAGGGATTTGTTACAGCTGTTGCATATTCTTTGTGCCTTCTTGGTAGTGTCCGGCATATTCTCTATCGCAAACAGTATGTAGACTGATAAGAAGTTAAGATTGCTAGTTGAGACCATGGAAGCCATGATAATTGTTAGGCAAAACTTCGATCTTTCCTGTGGCAAATTTACTGTGCATCAGCTAAATATTCCTTTGTACCGAATGCGGCAGGTTTAGCAAAACAATCAATGCTTTGGTTAATCAAAATTTTCATAAATCTATATTCCCAAGTGTCCCGTTTTTTGAACCCAGTTGTCCCGTTTTCCTTCCGAGTAAATCTGGTCAGCCTATCGTTAAACAGACAATTCTGAAGTAAATGATTTCACGGGAGTGAAACACAGGTCACAGGTCCAGGAGTTGATAAATTTTCCTTCATGGGACATTGAGTAACAGTATTCTAAACAGAAATATACGCGATAATAGAATGCACTTTCTGCGGTAGTCGGGTAGTAACAGAAGCCCTCAAAGTCTTCTTCTTGTTACGTACTCAGAACTAGTGTAGAAATGAACCCTATAGCTCCGATAGCTGGCTAAGAAAAATCAGGTCAATTTATACTGGGATTTTTGTCACTATAGAAACGAAGAAAATGAAAAGGCTAACTCACTAGCTAGACAAAGGTTATCCGACTTAGAGTAAGTTGAGACTACAATAGATCAAATAATGATCGCGGTTCAGTCTCCAACAAAAGAGAAAAAACCTAACTGTTGTACATATCTTTCAACCGTGTCGGAGACAGCCAGAAATTCAAAACACAAGTTAGAGTACTGACTCAAAACAACCCAGCACATGTGAACGAATCTCTATCTGCTATCGTGTTGACTCAGAATGAATATTACTCTGAAATTGACATTTCTTAATATGGAGACTGTGAGCTTCAATTACAGCATGCAGGTTGGCCTCGAGAAGCTTGTTTCCCCTAACCAAAGAATGGACATAATTCTACGGTCCCGGAATGGCTTCATGCAAACTAGTTGCTAGTTCTATAATAATTATCACTCTGGTTATCGCGCTCGAGTACCAAGTTCATGGGTGAGAAAGGTCAAAAAGTAATTAAATTAAAGTATGATTTATGATCTACGATCTAAGTGCGAAGAAATTGTTACTCTTCGCTATACTATAAAACCATTCTCTCCAAATCGACTGATAACATCCGAGTCGAGAGGTTGTCTTCTATAAAAATAGTTTAGATAACAAAAAAAACAAAAATCCATCCAGGCGTGCATTGCTCACGCATTGTCTGCCAGCCTTATTCCCACAAACGCTCGGAAGCCTGAACCCTGAGCAAAAAATTCATCCCGAAAGCGTCGTTTTCCCCCTTCAATTTAAATGCTAAACACTTTATCGTAACCCGTCTACAGTGGTGGCACGGCGGCCTGTGCGATGGAATTATTGCACTACAGCTCTCTCTACCCGGAGGCGCCCGTCTTGCTGTGCTGTCGTAAAATAACCGGGCGCCACCATTTCAATCAATTCGGAACTGGTGCCGGTTTGTGACTTTTACTCAAAGGCGGTTCGGGGTTCGTGTGTTTCGTTCGTTATGCATGCAAGCGTACATCCAATTTTTGGGCGATTACTCATCAACTGCAGAACGACATTTCAACAGGGTGTAGTATGGGAAGAATTGTCCTACATTAGGCAAGCGCTGCCGCCAGCTACTGCTCTGCAGAATGTATTTTGATCTTGTACTCTTTCGAAATGTTTATCGACTGCTACAGTAGTCACCATCGCATGGACAGAGCATGGCACTAGTAATAGCGTGTCAGTGTGTCTGTAAATTTGCTGGAAGGAATATGCAATGAAACGAGATTATAGTGCCAGCTTGCTGATAGAAGAAAAGGTATCCGTTCAAGGATGGTGATGCGTCGTTTTGCAGTGGCTTTAAATGAGTTCCAAAGTGAGAGAGGTCATTAAACAGGGCTGTATTTTTTTTACAAATTTTAATTAAAACCTCGGTAGCTGTACCAAGGTATATTTTAAATATTTATTTTTACTTCGACCGGATGCTACAAATTCAAACAACAAAGTTCAATAAGTTTTTTCATTCTGTATTGAAGGGAAATCACGTCAATTCACCACCATTTCTTACTACGTGGTGGTAGTTATTAGGTTGAATTTCCTCATCCTAAGACAGACATCAGCAGGTGAAATGACAGGACAAATGAAACAAAAACACTTTCGTAGTGTAAGTAATCGCATTTGGCGTCTTCCTACTTTTCGTACAAAGGTTTGTATGGTCTTCGCAGCAAATTTTATCTGCTACACTGTGTACTAAACTGTTTATCTTGTACTATTATTTTAAAATACAAAATTTATTGCGCTCTCTTATTATATAATAACTTAATTGTCGTGGTGCTATAAAGTTCTTCAAACAAAAATTGAGAAACTGCTCAGCATAAAATATAAACGACAATGTGCAAGACCATTCTGTGCCGAACACGCATCAGTACTGGACGTGTTTGGTGATCGGTCCGATAGAGTATAAAACAAAAGACGTGTGAACAAGTGTTGGCATTGTTTGCCTGGTCGAGTGAAATAAATCCGGGTTCAAGGTCGTGCCTTTGTGCAACTGTTTCGCATCGTGACTGCCAGCTGGTGCGCAAGCCGATTTGGCTGCTGGCTGGATTGTGCTACAGCAGTGGACGAGACACAAACGAGGAAAAAGAAGAAGCCATCAGTGTCAGCGAGTTGTATCGCTGTGTGGAGTGATCTCACACCTGGCTCGCTGCTGGTGGCTGTTTGGTGCTGCTGTATTGGTGCTGCTGGCTGTAACGGCTGCTACTTCGAACGATCGGACAACCAACCTTACTGGAAGGGAGAAATAAAAAGGTACGTGTTCTTGTCAGCGCTAGTGCGCTAGACTTAGCGCAATGGATGTAGATCCCTCGCTTCCCGCGCCACCATCCCCGAACCCCTCTGACCCTGACCCTTCTGTTACCCCCTCCCCTGTTCATTCTTCAGTCCCCCCTCGCCCCAGGCTTTACCCAGACGGAGCCCAGGGCAGCTATACTGTTTATTTTCGGCCAAAGGCAGGACCGAAATCGAAAAAGTTGAACCTCTTGCAGATTTCTAAAGACCTGACGAAGGAGTACAAGGGCGTGACCGAAATTTCCAAGGTCCGGCCTAACAAGCTCCGTGTCGTGGTCGGTAACCTGAAAGAGGCCAACGATATAGCTTGCTCTGAGCTCTTCACACGCGAGTATCGCGTTTACATACCCGCACGAGACGTGGAGATCGACGGTGTCATAACCGATTCGAGTCTGTCCGTCGAGTGTATACTGCAAAGTGCCAAAGGGTGCTTTAAGAACAAAACGTGTCCCGAAGTAAAGGTGCTCGACTGCAATCAATTGCGGTCAGCATCGATCATCGGTGGCAAAACAGTATACACTCCGTCAGACTCGTTTCGTGTTACGTTCGCCGGGTCTGCACTACCAAGCCACGTCTCGATCCACCGGGTTCGTCTCCCTGTGAGGCTCTACGTGCCCCGCGTCATGAACTGCCTGAATTGCAAGCAGTTAGGCCATACAGCCGCCTACTGCTGCAATAAGGCACGTTGTGGCAAGTGTGGGGAGTCTCATGCGGAAGATTCTTGCAGTGTTAACGCTGAAAAGTGTATTCACTGCGGAGAAAATCTGCATGAGCTCTCGACATGTGCGGTGTACATGCAGCGCAGGGATAAAATAAAACGGTCTCTCGAAGAGCGTTCAAAGCGTTCCTACGCTGACATGCTGAAGAAGACCGTTACCACTTCTCCCGTTACTTCGAACCCCTTCGATCTGTTGTCCTCTGATGAAACCGATTCTGACGATTCACCAGCGGGAGCGTCTTACGCCAATCCTGGGGAGTCTAGAAAGAGGAAAAATATTTCCTCTCCTAAACTTCCCAGAAAAGGTCCTAAGATTTCTCAAAGTGAAATGAAAGTTACAAACAAACCAAACAGTGCTGCGGAAAAACCGAAGCAAACTCCTCCTGGGCTGGCAAATTTAAAGTCCCAGAAGGAGTTCCCAGCACTGCCAGGAACATCTAAAACCCCAGTTGCTCCTTTTACACTCCCAGTTGATGAAACAAACTCTGTATTAGTGAAATTTTCTGACATTGTGGACTGGATTTTTGAAACTTTCAATGTACCCGATCCAATTAAAATTTTTCTTACAGCATTCCTCCCAACAGTTAGATCATTTTTGAAGCAGTTGACTGCCCAATGGCCTCTCCTTGCAGCGATTGTATCCTTCGATGCCTAATTCAACTGCGTATATGAAGGATTCTATCTCTGTCTTACAGTGGAATTGTAGAAGTATTTTACCAAAAATTGATTCGTTTAAAGTTTTGATATATAAAAACAAATGCGATGCATTTTCCCTTTGTGAAACTTGGCTTACTTCAAATATTGATCTCAACTTCCATGATTTTAATATTATTCGCCTTGATCGAGACACCCCATATGGAGGAGTACTTTTAGGGATTAAAAAGTGCTATTCTTTCTATCGTATTAACCTCCCCTCGATTCCAGGCATCGAAGTTGTCGCATGTCAAATGACAATACAAGGTAAAGAGCTTTGTATTGCCTCAATATATATTCCCCCCAGAGCACAGGTTGGGCAACGGCTGCTCTATGATTTAATAGAACTTCTTCCCTCGCCACGTTTGATTTTGGGAGACTTCAACTCTCATGGCGTGGCTTGGGGTTCCCCATACAATGATAACCGCTCCTCTTTAATCTATAACCTTTGCGATGACTTCGACATGAATATTTTAAACAACGGTGAAATGACACGTATCCCGAAACCTCCAGCGCGCCCAAGCGCTTTGGATCTATCCTTATGTTCGACGTCGCTACGGTTGGATTGCACATGGAAGGTAATCCTCGATCCTCACGGTAGCGACCATCTGCCTATTCTTATTTCATTTACTAACGGGTCAACTCGCATGCGACCAATTGACATTCCGTATGACCTCACACGAAATGTCGATTGGAAGTTATACGAGGAAATGATTTCAAAAGCGGTCGAGTCGATTCAACATCATTCACCACTTGAAGAATACAACCTCCTCGCGGGCTTGATTCTCGACGCCGCGTTGCAAGCCCAAACGAAGAAATATCCCGGCGTAACGATCAAAGAACGGCCTCCCACTCCGTGGTGGGACCAAGAGTGCTCCGATGTCTACACGCAAAGATCCGACGCGTTTAAGGCCTACCAGACGGGAGGTATACCTGGCGACTATTTACGGTATTCGGAGCTTGATACCAAGCTTAAAAGCTTGGCTAAAGCAAAGAAACGTGGATATTGGCGTCGGTTCGTGAACGAGACGTCGAGGGAGACATCGATGAGCACTCTTTGGAACACAGCCCGAAGAATGCGGAATCGCGTAACGGTCAACGAAAGCGAGGAGTCTTCAAGTAGGTGGATATTTGATTTTGCCAGGAAAGTATGTCCGGACTCTGTTCCTGAGCAAAATATTGTTCGCGATGCGTCTCCGGGCCACGACGCGATAGAATCACCTTTTACGATGGCAGAATTTTCAGTTGCCCTCCTGTCCTGTAACAATAACGCGCCTGGATTAGATAGAATCAAATTCAACTTGTTGAAGAATCTACCCGGCAATGCCAAGAGGCGCTTGTTGAACTTGTTCAATAAGTTCCTGGAGCAAAACATTGTACCGCAGGATTGGAGGCAAGTGAAGGTGATCGCCATCCAAAAACCAGGGAAACCACCTTCTAATCACAACTCTTATAGGCCGATTGCAATGCTATCCTGTATCCGGAAATTGATGGAAAAAATGATACTCCGTCGTTTAGACCACTGGGTCGAATCAAATGGTCTACTATCAGATACTCAATTTGGCTTCCGCCGTGCCAAAGGGACGAATGATTGTCTTGCGTTGCTTTCAACAGATATTCAGCTGGCGTATGCTCGTAAAGAACAAATGGCGTCTGCATTCTTGGACATTAAGGGGGCTTTTGATTCCGTTTCTATTGACATTCTTTCGGGTAAACTTCACCGACAAGGATTTTCTCCAATTTTGAACAATTTTTTGCACAATTTGTTGTCCGAAAAGCACATGCATTTTACGCATGGCGATTTGGCAACTTTTCGCATTAGCTACATGGGTCTTCCCCAGGGCTCATGTTTAAGCCCCCTTCTTTACAACTTTTATGTAAATGACATCGACGAATGTCTGGCAAATTCATGCACGATAAGACAACTTGCAGACGACAGTGTAATCTCTGTTACAGGAGCCAAAGCTGCCGATTTGCAAGGACCATTGCAAGATACCTTGGACAATTTGTCTGCTTGGGCTTTACAGCTAGGTATCGAATTCTCTCCGGAGAAGACTGAGATAGTAGTTTTTTCTAGGAAGCATGAACCTGCTCAGCTTCAAACACAATTAATGGGTAAAACGATTTCTCAGGTTTTGGTACACAAATATCTTGGTGTCTGGTTCGACTCTAAAGGCACCTGGGGTTGTCACGTGAGGTATCTGATGAAAAAATGTCAACAAAGAGTGAATTTTCTTCGTACAATAACCGGACAATGGTGGGGAGCCCATCCAGGAGACCTTATAAGGCTTTACCAAACAACGATATTGTCTGTTATTGAATACGGGTGTTTCTGCTTCCGCTCCGCAGCAAACACACATTTGATCAAACTGGAGCGAATACAATATCGTTGTTTGCGTATCGCCTTAGGTTGCATGCAGTCGACCCATACGATGAGTTTGGAGGTTTTAGCTGGAGTACTACCATTGAAAAACCGCTTCTGGAGCCTGTCTTCTCGTATTCTAATCAAATGTGAGGTCTTGAACCGTCCCGTGATTGAAAATTTTGAAAGGTTAATCGAACTTAATTCTCAAACCCGTTTTATGACATTGTATTTCAATCACATGTCCCAAAATATTAACCCTTCTTCGAATATTCCAAATCGTGTCGACTTATCAAATACTTCTGATTCTACTGTGTTTTTCGATACATCCATGATAGAAGAAACTCGTGGAATCCCGGATCATTTACGCGTGCAGCAGATCCCTAAAATTTTTTCCAATAAATATCGAAACATCAACTGCGACAATATGTACTACACTGACGGATCACTTCTTGATGGGTCCACTGGCTTCGGTATCTTCAATAACAATTTAACCGTCTCCCATAAGCTCGATAATCCTGCTTCTGTTTACGTCGCAGAATTAGCTGCAATTCAGTACACCCTAGGGATTATCGAAAAAATGCCCACGGACCATTATTTCATCTTTACGGACAGTCTCAGTTCCATTGAGGCTCTCCGATCGATGAAAGATGTTAAGCACTCTCCGTATTTCCTGGGGAAAATACGGGAACATCTGAGTGCTTTATCCGAAAAATCTACTCAGATTACCTTAGCGTGGGTCCCTTCTCACTGCTCGATACCGGGTAATGAGAAAGCGGACTCTTTGGCTAAGGTGGGCGCAATAAACGGTGATATTTATGAAAGACCAATTGCCTTTAATGAATTTTTCGCACTTGTACGTCAGAATACGATCATCAGTTGGCAAAATGCTTGGACCAGAGGGGAATTGGGAAGGTGGTTACATTCCATAATCCCCAAAGTATCGACGAACCCGTGGTTCAAGGGGTTGGATGTAGGTCGGGATTTCATTTGCGTGATGTCCCGGCTTATGTCCAATCACTATAGATTTGACGCGCTCCTCCGTCGTGTTGGGCTCGGGGAAAGTGGTATCTGTGCCTGTGGTGAAGGTTATCACGACATAGAGCACGTTGTTTGGTCATGCCCTGTACACCGTGACGCCAGGTCTAGATTAATAGCTTCCCTGCAGGCCGAAGGTAGGCAGCCGGCTGTTCCTGTTCGTGATGTCTTAGCGAGCCGTGACCTATCCTACATGTCCCTTATATACGTTTTCCTGAAATCCATCCATGCCCCAGTCTAGTCCCGTTCCCCTCCGTCTACACCCAACAAAACGACAAGAACACGTTTGAACCTTAAGCACAAAACCAGCAACCAGACCCCGCACAATAGAACCAGGACCCAAGGACTACGAGCCTCTGTCCCAACTCACGACATCGTGGCTCAGCAGAACGAATCCATACATGCCATTCGACGATTATCAGACGACCATTGAACAACAAAACACTGATTGGAAATCACATGCTAGTTTTAAGTTAGACTTAATTTCAGCTCGTAGTCGGCAGCGAGGAAAAAAATTTGCTTTAGTTTTTAAGTCATCAGATATAATTGGCGCCGTTAAACATTAAATTGTATTTGTGCCGTGTCAAATAAATGTTATGTGAAGAAAAAAAATGTGCAAGACGCATGGTAATGATACTTTGTCTAATTTTTGTTGTACCCAGAAATCGTGAGAAATCGTGTCATAATTACTTTTCTCTCTTTACTAACCATTCTAAAGTCATTCGGAAAAGAGTAAACAACACATGACAACTACGCACCAGAATTGATTAGGCATTGTGATGCATCGAATTAATACCCCATAAGCGCGATTTACATACACCGGTGTGGCTTGCCAAAGCGGTGAGAAAATGCCAAGCTCCGTCCATTCAAACGAAAGGGTCGTTCCAAAGGTTAATAATCATGACAAATTGACTGTGCGCCCGTCGTTCGGAGGCTCACACCAGGCCCGATCGGTCGCTCGCTGTACATTAGATTCCGTGTAAAGGCATTAACACGGAGCAGCCCAATCCGAAAAACCTTACCTAGTCGGTCCCATTAGAGGGCTGTAATGTGTTGAAAAACTTTGATTCGTTTCGCCTCGGATATCAGCGGCGTGATTGAATTTAATAAATCCATCGACCGAATCCCCCTATAACCCATCGGTGAAAGAACGAGGAGCGGCAGAGTGGAATGAAATTAGAAAATTAGAATAAATAGCATATAATTAAAAGCTGTAAATTGCCGCAATAACGATCGTTTGCAGTTGCAGGCAGGCCGAGTCGAGTCTGACCATCTGCTCGGATGGAATGTTGAATGAATGAGTTCTGTGGGTCATGCGGGTGCGCAATGAGATGAGGTCTGGTATCGTAATGCTCATAGAACTGGTCCTGCTAGTCATGTTTTAATGTGTCGTTCAACAAAGCGAAGATTGTTAGCAGAAACGGTCATTGGCCGGGCCGGGCTGTCGAACACAGAACCTGATCCAGAGTCGTTTCCTGTAATCGGTATAATAAATCGTGCACTTATTAATCGGTGGGTAATTTGCGAATTGGCCCATTCGAGGCTGGGAAAAGATTTAATCGAACGCCGTTAAGCTTGATGAAAGATGGCAATAGTTGCATAACATACAACGGCTTTAGAAGGGTAAACAGCTTCCAGAATCGTGAAGTCACTAACCAGTCAATGATCAACATTTATAACTGTCAAGAACAAACATTATTTTGCAGCTTGCTTTCTCTGGCTCTGCACTCTTGCCGCAGCAAGAGTTGACGCTTGGGGAGTGTTGTTTTTATTGCAGAATCTGGGCGTGCAATCCGCTGGTCATCTTGCCACCCGCTTCACATAGCATACAGTTCACGAAGCCGGAACAGCAACACGATGGGCAATAAAACTTTAATTAAAAAGTATTCGCGCTATAATCCTCTGCTGTTCGCGTTCTGCACGTTCGAGATGGATCGTGCGCCGGTCTGCTGCGAGAGGACCTTTGCTAACTGGTTGCCACCTCGTTCTGTGGACTGCGTGCTATGAGACTTTTCCGAGTGCCCCAGTGCTTTTGCCATCTCAAGTCCGGAGAAAGAATTATTTTCAAATCGACTGACTGACGGTTGAATAAAACAATAAAACAATTAAGTCGGGCAATTACTGCTGTTTCGAGAAACATAACAGTGGAACGTGATTCACTTTTAGTTTGAATGTTTTTCATAAGCAGATTATGAAATCAATAGAGGAGACGGTTATACTTCTGTCCACAGGCATGAAATGGTCATTTGAACATTCGAGAAAACTAGAAATGTTAACTGCAGAACTATTGTTTCCATGAGTACTCCTCTAAATCATTTCGATAGATTTATACTATACGTTATTAAATACGTAAAACATTCTTTTTTGCCGCTCTTTGTTAAGTTTTGTTTAGATTTTTTCCCGGCGTCTTGATGCTTGTTTACAAGACAAAATATCTTGATTTGTTTCTCAGCAGAAAAAATAATATTCCGTGTATGCTTTGCTTTCTTAGGACACAATTTAAAAAGTATTAAGTATCTAGATGACAGCTCATAATCATAAAATATATACAACGAAATTAGTCACAACATGCTACTTTCGACTGGAAACGATGTTGGAAAGCGCCGATTTGATTGCGACTATCATGCACCGAAGAAATGAAGCTTTTAAATTTCATGGCAGAGTCGTAAAAGCTTAGGTACATTCCACTGTTGGAACCTAACCTTTCTGTTCATTAGACACCAGCTTTGCAGCCAACTATCAGGAGAGGAGACTGGCTTGTTAGACCAGTATACATAATCAGCTTTGCAAAGTAATGTTTCGGAAACAATCAAAAATTTAATGAATAAATGAAATTAATCATAAAATCACTGAAAACCAGCTAAGCAAAACAGTAATAAAATAGTTTCCATAGTTAAAGTGAAAGGCTTATCAAGCCAATAATTTTCTAAAGCATTGCAGATAACTTAGCAAAGATTGATGTTTTTTTTTTGTAACATCCTTTTTTCAAATCTTTCTGAAAAAATAAAAAGATCGCGGCTCTAATTTGTTTGTATTTCATTCAGAGTGCTCAATGAATATTGGAGTCAGCAATTCTCAAGTTTGCGATATTTTGCAGATCAATGGAATCGCTACAATATTTATAAAACAATCAAATTGCTCCCTTGTTTTGGCGTTTCAACATATCACTGGACTTCGGAAACTTCCCAGTTATGTTGAAGGGTTATTTCTAACGTCTATCATTGAATCTGACACAGTCAAATCTACTGCCATTAACTTTTAAAAAATTGAAAGTTTTCGGACAAAAAAAAGATTTAATTAGGAATTTCAAAATTGTTCGAATCGTTTTTAACTAATAGCCAAAAAATAACTGAATGCAACAGAAAAAGTCCCTCCCGGTGTGCCTCAAGGCTCACATTTAGGATTTTTTTTTTCATTTTAAATGATAACGACGTTGCGTTCTCAGTCGAACCCTACCAATGCCCAGAGACACTTTAAAATGCATGTGACGTCCCAAAAAAGACAAAAATCTATAAATCCAAATAACAGAATTGAACCAGAATGACTAAAAAATACATAACGGGTGACAATGAAAATTTTTTGAAATCTTTTCTACTGCTGTCAAAAAAGGTAGATGTAGGGTAGGGAACCTATTTTGGGCAGCTTATGCAAACTCCTGTTAGTAAATTTAAACAATATTCAATTGAAGTTCACAATAGAGGGACACTGTTGCAATCAGCTCGAACCTATTGCAAGCAGTTTACATCTGTTCTGCAGTGTATTTTTTCAGTACCCAAATGGCCCCTGAATGGCTACATTTTTGGTTGATTTTTTTTTTCGACTGATATTTATTCAAAGATTTCTCTGTATTGAGGAGGATTTTATACATTCGTAAGACAGTTAGTCGATCAGAGTTTTTCTTCCCGTCATTAAATTTTCGATATTGGTCAAAATTGAAAAGTTTGAGGCGCGTTTTCTTCGTTTGATTAAGCCGTTCCTTACCCTACTTAGAAAAAAACTGATTTATTTCTCATGATTCATTACACTGGTGTGACCCTAAAGATCTGAAAAAAAAATGATCGTCGCCAGTATGCGAGTAAATAGTATCGGTGTTGGTGCACTCTCTTTGTCTTCTTTCTTACGAAATATTTCTTGTAGTTAATGTACACCACAACATGTGGTTCTCAATGTGCACGACTTGGTATATGAAGTTATTCGGAAAATGTACTTGTAATGTTCAATCAACTCATAATCATTTGGCTGATGATCGTTAATTTTTTGTCAAAAAAAAGTAAATGAGAGTGTGTATTCGCAGCCGAAGCAGTCTCTTCCACCCAGCCAATACAAAACATCAACAATGTGGAAAAATCAAAATTCGTTGGATTTAACAAAGATGTTTCACATGTTTTGATAGTTTTCGTCTGAAAATACCTTCCTGCAATGTTAAACAACGTGGAATACCACTTAAAATGGCATTCGCTTGTTTTTTGAGATCAATGCACAAACCAAAAGCACGTATTGCTTGCCTATTTTTTTGCTACTAATACAGACAAATGTCTTCTTTTTACTCACCTGTATATACCCCATTGGGCCAGACCAACAGGACATCATGTGTGCAACACAAGACAGTTTCGTTGCCTGTGTAAGGTATGGCTGTATGTGAGCTCTCATGAATAGCTTATTCACGAAGCTGTCATAGTATAAAGAGAGTCATCAGTATAGTGTCACACCGCACTGCTTCCGATTTTTGCTTCCACCACGTTTTTCCTCTCACCGCAACACACCTCTGATGCTGCACACAACTAGCGAAACCAATGCACCAAACAAACATTTCCTTACGAATTGAGAGATTCAAATTTTTTCATCTGTACTTTGTGACTGTACACTTGTGACTTGTGCAACTTGAACTTGAGCTTGACGACCGCACATTCCGTAGTTGCTCCTCCGTGATTGATCTGAGCTAGTGAAGTTGCACAAGGAATCACGTATATGGCTACTTGGGATTAGATTAGTTGTCGAAAACCGAGTTTACCTCTGCATCTCCACGACTGTGACGGAAAGGAAAGGTTGCATCACCGTGGTAAGTTACAAAATCGAACAACGTTGCGCGCGAAGTTAGTACATTACGCTGGCGAACGAGGTATCTTTAATGCCAAATACCACGGATATATACGAGAGGCGTGCGTGTAACCCATCCACCACCCGAAGAATTTAAATATTTAAACATTTGTTCATGTCCAATCCCGAATGCTCTCTAGAAAGCAAACGCACTTCGGATTCTTTGATAGGTATACATTGCGTAGTTATTAGATCAATCACAATGTTTATCAATCGAATTCGATTTGCGACGCGCAGGCAATCTTCGACTGAACGGTCATACCAACACTGAGTTTATCCCTGCATCTCTATTCTGCGACGGAAAGAAAGTTTTGTGTCACTATCTCCCCGTGGCAAGTGATAGAATCAAATGATATGAATCCGGACATTTAAAAACATCATCGAATCAATAACAAATAAAAAGACATTGGGTTTGTTCAAAATATTTTAATTTACCTACGACTCTGGTTTTGTTCATGTGCATTCGGTTCCACGTTACTGGCACCAGCGTCAGTAAATCCTGTTGCAACAAGGCGCGCTATTGGCTGTTTCGTTTGCTGACAGCGATTAGGGATGCACTAGCCTTTGATACGCACCGGCTCGCGAAAGTAAGCAGCGGTTTTTTGAGCGCCCCGAAACAGATCGTTAGCTCGAAGCCGAAGTTTGCCAAAACATCACGAATTTGTGTGTATGATACACATCCTGATTCCGATCTCTGTCCATGTATTCATTGTACAATTGATGCGTTCTGCATTTCACACATTTTTTGTGCGAAATCAGAGCAATCATTGTGCGTTTTGGCAGGACACATTTGATGATTAAAGCTTCAACTTTTGCGTGTAGAATTCAGCTTAAAAGAAGGGTATGTGGTAGGGAGCCTGAGAATAAACCCATGTTAAAGTCCTTTGACAACCAAATGGCTTTCATTTACTAAGATTCGAATTCTCCCTCTTGTCAAAGCGGTCTCTGCTGGCTTGCGGCTGCGGAGCTCTCCTTGTCACCCGTTATTTATTCAGGTCGAAAAAGCAGGGAATAATCCTAAATGATCGAAAAAACCTAAAAGTTCCTAACTGATATTCAGAATTCTGTAAGAACGCTTTTAAATTGATCTCTAATTGATCCAACAAATGCAGTGTTTTCACTTCACTTCATATTCCGATAATTCCTGAAAAACCCATTTATAGCCCAGAAAAGAAATCTTTGTAAAGCGGAAAACATCACAAATTAACTCAAAATCCACAAAAAATGCTCCTGAAGACCAGAAACGCTATAAATGAACATAGTCACAAACTACGCTTGGAATCTCTTCTTACTAAACAGGTTGTATATTTCAGATAATTCTACCAAAAATGTATCCCAAATGTAGCACAGAATAATTTGAAATACTTTTTTGAGGTAAACGACTGGCAAAAAACTAAACTGATCCCAAACCAGGGTAACAAGTGCAACAAGAAACAACAACATTTAATCGGCCGAATGAATTTTTTTCTATTATTTCATTAGGAGGCTAAATTTTACTAGCAAATTGTTTTATCTTTCTGTTATGGTTTTATTTATGAATGTTTATATTGTTTTCATATTGCTTTTTTTTATAAATATAAGTTTTTCAATTGCAAAAAATATGTAGTTTTTAATTCTATTCGGTGCTTCACTTATAAAATAAAATCATTTGCCGGAAATGTTTGCCAAATACTTGCCATTATTTGTCAGTTCTCATGATTTGCACTCTTTGTTTTGGCTCTTGTAATCAATGCAATCAGTTGCAGTGTAAACCTAATTTTAAATTAATTTTTTATTGGTGAAGATTTGCATATTTAGTGGTTTTTGATGTTATGATTTGGTTTATCAATAAGACCTGATTTACTTATTTTGAAGAACTCAGTGAAAATATGAAGAGATTCCAGAATTAATTATCCGCTTCGTCTTATACCTGCTTAATCAACGTATCCTGATTTTTAGCAAAAAATTTTTGAAGTTGGACTTTTTTTCTACCGTAAAATGGTATTATAGATATATTTCGACTGTTGGAATGTTAAGTGCGTTGGGTGTATTTTCGGGTGAGTAGTCTCATAAAAATGATTTTATACTATCCGACGTTTCGTTACTGATCAGTGACATCTTCAGGGCAAATTTTTAGCCCTGAAGATGTCACTGATTAGAAACAATACGTTGGATAGTATAAAATAAATCATATTATTTTTATGAGACTGCTCAACCGATATTATACCGAACACACGATAGCCATATTTCATTTTTTCCCGTATAGAGTTCAAAGCAGGTACCCATATTAAAAACAAATCAGGGTCACAGTTCTCTGTGGTTTGTGGTCCCCGTGGCGCTGTGGTTAGCGTGTGGTCGGCTAGCTCTCCCAAACGGTTGTGATATCGAGTTCGATTCCCGATCGGGTCGAGGAAATTTTCTCGACTCAGCACTGGGGTACGGTGTATCGTTGTACTTATCCTACACATGCAAAATGTGCCAAAAACAATATCGATAACGAATTCTCTCAAGTAATCTAGTTGATCGAGACCGCTATTAGCCCCAAGGCTAAGCGTGCGATATTGTTTTCAGTTCTCTGTGGTAATGTCTTTTCCAACTTTTCGTTGCACTTTGCAACTGGCGTGAAAATGTTTCTAATTTTGTTTTTGAATTGTTGAATTAAGGAGTTATAAAATATTGAAGCAAGTAATGTTCAAGTGAATCATGAAAATTCATTGTGGCATTCCAAGGCAAATGGTTACCGATGTAAAAAAGTTCTATCGTCCGTCAATATAATAAAGACCCAAGCTTTGTTTGAACTCCGAGGTATGTTTCAAAATAACTTAATGGTAAAAAAGACTATAATTTTACCTCCAAATACGAGCTACATTAACATCAGAAAACGCAGATTCGAGAAACGTTTCCCCCATACGGATACATAACCCTAATTGCATCCGAGTCCTCCTCCTACTCCTATGTAAGCGCAAACGGCTTGATTAGCAACAATCAATGATGGTTAGCTGCTCGAATTAGACCTTCAAATCACGATGACTCAGTCAGTTGGCGAGTAGCAAGTGCACGATTTCGTGGCCTTCTCGTTCTTATACTTATTCTCGTTCTTATAGCTGGAAGCGGAACGGTACTAATGAGACAACACGTAACAAAACAACAAGCAAGCCGAACCTCGAAGAAGCAGTAAAACATAAACGCACGTAAATCTTCTCGATTCAATTTACTTTTTTCCCTCTGCCTCTCTCCTGGCAGACGGTTGGTATAAGAAAAATTCAGTATGGGATCGTTTCTCGCCCGATTGTAAACATATTGATGTCTTCGGTGGATATCCAAGGGGGTACAGAAAGGAAAAAAGGTAACATTCCGACATCAATCATCCGATGTTTTGTTATTGCTGCGATTCATGTATCCATCGTAGGTAGGTGGCTATGAGATCTTCAGACGCGGAATCTTGAACCGCTGGAGGTCAGCTTCTTTTCCTGCCGCGGGCCAAATAATCACCGCTAGGGCGCGATGCAACCACGCAACCAGCGCTCGGAGGGAAATGGAAGGAAATTAAAAATCCTCTCAGGGCAGCTGCCGGTAAATCTCGAAAGGAAATGGCACTGATCGGGTGTGGGTGTAGAAACAGATGGATTCCATTGCGATGCAGTGGATTAAACTGGAGGCGGTCCGCTACTGCGGGTAGTTTCTGCGCGAAGGTGTGACAAAAATTTGCTTCCAGCATGTTGAGATGTTGATACAGTTGGAAACAGCTTCTGTTAAAATTCAAACATCTTTGATACGTAATTCTGTTGATTTACACTTGCACACAGCATGTAATTATGGAACTTTAACAACTATATTAATCTTTGACACAACCAATAATGATGATGCCATTCAACATCCCACAATGGAAGCCCAGATAAGTATGCAAATGGAATGCGTTTAGTCGTGTCTCAAGGGGGGCATTCAACGGCAGACGGAAACAATCATGAATTCATAATTGCCTATTTGTCCCGTTAAGTGATTTACACTTGACATGTGATTCACAATTAACTCTGGTGGCGAGACTTGTTAAACATGGTTGGTGACACAGCTGTGCGTGTGCGCGCGTGTGTGTGTGCCAGTGACCGTTTAACACCATGGTCACGCCATCTAGCGCTGTAAGCATCATGTGGTAAGCAATAATTACATTGACGAAATGGTATACCCGCTTTTCCCGCTGGGTGGTCTCCGCTGGGGGATGCAAGCTCACAGCTTAATGCATCCTTGCACGTTCGCCGGTCAGCCGCTGTCGCCTGGGGGTTTCATTATCATGAAAATAAATCATATATTCGGGCGAAATATGGTGTTCCTAGCAGAACTGCTCGCGGCGGTCGTACGTGTGTTGGTCCACAAACAACCATTTTACATGTGTACAATTACCAGTCAATTGTTTTCGTAATAATAGTTTGTTTAATTTTCTATTCATTGAATCCGCCTGGGCTTCATGTGGTGCCCAAGTGCAACAGGTGTGACTGTCGCAGGGTAGACACCTTGGGTCCTCCGAATCAATATTCCGTCGAACTCAAATTGCTCATTTTCCATAACTCCATCAATGGGCACTTGTGACAATGGGTCGCTTTTCCATATACCGTAGCGTTTCAATGATGTTGATTTATGGAGAAATGCGAACGTGCTTGTCGAGAAGAGTCGTCGTTGTTCTCCGTTTCAAGGCGCACTGTTTGACAGACGATCTTTTCTGTATATTGTTTTGAGGGTTATTGTCTAAATAGTTACGACAATTGCCATATTTTGCTCCAGGATTTTTCCACACTTTGAAACATAACTAAAGCCAATATAGTTTGGCTGCGGTCCACCAAACACCACTTAATGTCTGCAACCAGACTCACATACTCGGGTTGCATTGCCCTGCATGTTTTCGCTTCGCGAGCAACTACTTTACACTCAGCATAACATGGTGTACTGAGAGCGTTTCATATGTAGAGCGCACGCTCAGTTAGACAATTTAAGTTAATAAAAAATGCCGCCTGTACCCGGCTTACGTACACTCCATATTCTCGCTGACCACAGCCAGTCTGTCATACGAGAAACAATTGTTGTGACAAGTTATCATCGATGTGCGTACAGTGTCAGTCCCCATAAATATCCAACTGAATTGCACTAATTCGTTCACCACTCTGGGTAGCGCTTCTGGAGGCAGGGTATATTATTTCTACAGTAAAAATACCCGGATTATTGTTTTTTGTATGCCGTGGATCGTGACAATATTTTACGATTTCGCATGTTCATTTTCGATTTGATTTTTCACTCACCAAATGCAAGCGGAGAAACCCAATTTGCAACTTCCACCAACTGTAGCAACAGATAAACCGTGCCACGCGTTTGAGCCCTTGGAGACAGTTATTGCAAAAGTTGCCAACTTGGGAACGTGCTTCAAATGTCAGCCAGTTTGGTGATTCGAAGTACAAAAGTGCCATCATTACGGATCAACTCGTTTCGTAACGATCCCGCGCAAATGTCCGGATGCCGTACACAGCAACACTGCGAAAAGTTGGCGCAAATTGACGCTTGAAACGACCAATTTTCTGCCGATACGCGCTGCGCATGCATTCCCTGTCCGAGCGAGAAAAACACGGAGGAGGATACAATTTAGACAAAACGCGCGTAATTATCACTGTAACATCGATAAAGTTTGGTTGGTTTTTGTTCATTCGATTGTTTGTTTGCTGGCGGAAGCAGGATTGCAAACGTAGATTGCAGTTTGGGTGGTTGGGAATGAATACGGTAAGCGGTAGATATAACCATCAGTAAACAAGCGCGCATAACGAGAAAACTTTTACCTGCATGCGGCGTCGTTGGTACTTTGCTTGCTACTACTAGACTGTGGATAAAATTTCTACTTTGTTGAAGGGCGTTGAATTTCACGGCAGCGGATTTTTCGGAATGTCAAGGACTCGTATAGGAAAGTTTTTCCTGGATTGCCTAGTGCTGTTATGTTTGTTCAATTTGTTAAAATAATTTCCGATTGGCTCTTTCTTCGTTCATGTAAATAGGCATTTACTTCAGAAAAAAATTGTTATTACAAAAATACAGTCTACGTTTGTAAGAACAATAAGTGTTGTGTCCGTTAGCGCGTCGCGTTTTTATGTGATTAATACAGTTCTTACGTTAGCACTAAATCGAAACATGAGTTATAACAAAAAGCTAGATGTTCTTGTAATTGCTAAATAAATTATTACTCAACCCTATCAGGGATTGGTACTAATCAAAAATGATCGTAAATTAACCAACAAGGACAGTAAAATGTTTCGCAGGTTAAAAAAGAAGCAGAAGAAAAAAATCATCTAACATTATGTTAAAAAAGCCTTTAGAAACGGATAGAGCCTTTAGAAACGGATAGGGCAACGCAGAAGATGATTCCATATTTAGCGAAAAGTGGATTTATAGATGAATCAGACTAAAGGCAAAACTTAGTCCAAATTGAGATTAGTTGAAAGCGCCCCAAAGACCTCTGCTAACGAAATAAAATGATTAAAATACAGCAACTCTAAAATTAGAACAGCTGTAGAATGTTTATTGCAGGCCAATTTATTTTTGGCAGAGTTACATTTTTTTGGAAAAATATTGTGTCCGCGTTAACATTATCTTTACCCTCTCCCCCCCTACTGTGGACAAGCGTGGACATTTGTCCACGTGGAATGTGGACAGCCCCTTATCATCCGTTAAGGAACCGAATTTTGGGAGCAAATTTGGATTTAGAGCTCGATAGCAATATCCTAGACGAAAACTTTATTGCATTAAGTTGTTATACAGGCCGATGTCAATTTTTTTCATGTTGCCAAAATCGAACCATGCCAAAAACGGTTTTTTTTTCATCATAGTTTTTTACTTTTTTTGTGTGCTATGATGACTTAGACTCTAGGGATGGCCACAAAAATAACTAGAACAAGATACCTAACTTCCATATTTTTCATTCATTTTGAACCCATTCTACCAAAACTTAAAGTTTGATATGTCAGGTTTCAGAACCATTGTGCATATGGGCAGGTTCACCAGGGCACCCGATTTTTGCTTTATTAACCTAGGCAAGAGTGGAAAACTTGGCTGTAGAGCGTGCTCCTAGCGGTTATCAGGAAGTTCTGATGGTACGCTTTATTTTAAATGATGCGCCGCTAAAACTTTAGTTTCATTTGTATGGGACCCCTCCCTTTCAGAATAGAAGCTATCTTGAATTATCTTAGTCACCTTTTACGGCCCCTACACAAAGTTTCACGCCGATTGGTTCAGTAGTTTCAAAGCCTATGTGGATCTGACAGACAGACAGACAGAGCTGTATTTTTATATGTTTAGATCATATTTTTAAAAATTTCTTCATATATAGAATCAAATTTTGTCATTTAGAGATCTGTATTCCGAGATACCTAATAAACATTGAAATAATTTACATGTGGTTTGAAACGAGTTGTGAGTCATTTTCAAAGTCAATTATCGGTTGCCCAAAAACGTCGATTTTCGAGCAAATTTTTTTCGGGATAACACCAGATCTCGACGTCTTATGTATTTTTAAGTTATTTGGCATCTTATTCATTTTTTTGATTTTTCTAATTTCATGTTCTGCCCTCTTGCACACTGTTTCTGGAGCTGCAAAAACGTGATCGAAATTATTTTGACCCAAAAAAAATATTTTAGACGCATTTATAGAAGTTATGATTTTGTGAATAATCCACCTAAAAATGTGGAACAAATTTTACTGTTCTCATTTTTGCATATAAAATTTTACTTTGATCGGCGAAATTGTAGCACATTTTTTAAGAAACAACTTATTTAAAGACACCATACTTCTGTCTGCCTCAACAAAGTTGTTCCTCATAAAAGGTGCTACAACTTGGCCGAACAAAGTGGATTTTTATATTCCAAAATGAGAAAAGTAAAATTCGTTTCTGAATTTAAGGTGAATTAATCACAAAATTCTAATTTCTATAACATGGAGAATAAATAAAGCAACCGAAGACACTGCATCTCTAAAATCTTTTTTTTTTTTTGGTTCAAAATAATTTCAATCACGTTTTTGCAGCTTTGGAATTAGTGTGCCTTGGTAGATTTTTGAAGGTCGGAATATCACAACTTTGAGAGCGGGGGCCTAGTGTGGTTGGTAACGTCTCCGCCAACCACGCTCGACGCCTGGGTTCGAATCCCACCGCCGACATAGGTGTCGATGGTTGTGAGGTGGCGTGATCCACTCACAACCAACCCAACTGGTCTAGATTCAATCCTAGCCGACACCGGGAGATTTTCTGAGGCGAAAAATCTCTGGGATCACGCCTCCCATCGCATGAGGAAGTAAAGCCGTTGGCGCCGGTCCGTTAATAAACGGGTCGTGAGTTAGGGTCCTAGGTGTGGAGTCGCCTCCCTGGGCGTTGGTGATTGGCCACAACAGTGGCGGAACTAGACCGACGGAAAATAAGCGAGAATTAAAAAAAAATCACAACTTTGAGCGCTTCATGTCATGTCCGATTCAGCTGAAATTTCGCACAGATCATTTTTTTGGAGCAATTTAATTATTTAACAAACTGAACTTACCTTCATTTTTTGTCTAGCTCTACAAACACTAGCGATTCTGTAACCAGATGTTTTCCTTTTCGCCCTAAGTAATTTCTGAATCTACTAAGCATAGTATAAGCGCATTATTTGTTGTTACTTGGTAACTGAACAACGACTTTAAGGCACTAAAATTAGTTCACTGGTATTCAGTGGCCATTTTCCCTCGGAAACTGGGGAGCTTGAATTTTTTTTCTTTTGCCATTCAGTCATAAAACAAACAAAATATTCATCTCTAATAAATAACAACCGAGCCCAGAAAAGTTTATACATTTGAGTCACCGAAGAAACAAGCGGACGTAAAAAACTCCCCGGTCAGAGTTCTTCCTTCGGCTGTATATTCTTGGCGCGATCGATGCCTTTCTCGTTTAGCGAAGTGCTGTCAAACGAATGGCATGTGATTTCCCCTCCCAGCGAGTTTCGTACGCAGAGAGCCACGCCACCCACAGATGACCCAGGCAATTTTTTTTTCTTGCTGTTTCTTCTAGCAACCCAAGCGAAGAGGATGCTACTGATGACTCATTGGGAGTCGACAGCTGCCAGATGCGCGCTTGCCTGGCGAAAACTTGGATCGAGAACAAAGCTCCATAAAGACGTCCTCAGTTCGTCACTGCGGCGAATTGAATGGCGGTTGTGATTTCATTCAGTGGACATTGCTGTGCACCGTCGTCGGTTGGGGAAAGTTTTGTTTTTCATTTTGTTTGGCTAACGCACTGCTGCTCGAAACGAATTTGCAAGGGGCACGTTTCGCTTCTCGTGTGCTGTCGCGGGTCTGAATCATAATCACTGTGATCGCCGTAGGTTCTAGTCGCTGAGATGCCGTGTCGAGGATAATCAAGCAAGAGGTGCCTCGATGATGATGATCTGAAGTCTTTGTGAATACTAATAAACCTTGTTGCTCTT
This sequence comes from Wyeomyia smithii, assembly GCF_029784165.1. Classification (NCBI taxonomy): domain Eukaryota; kingdom Metazoa; phylum Arthropoda; class Insecta; order Diptera; family Culicidae; genus Wyeomyia; species Wyeomyia smithii. Next base: position 58,799,037 of record NC_073695.1, on the reverse strand, counting down.
CGGAATACGATTACTGCACCAACGATTAAGAATGTCTCAAGAGATTAGCTTGTGTTTTCTGTTGCTCTACAACAGAATAAATTGCCAACATGTTTTGAGTGCATTCAGCTACAAAAACAAGCGAGATACAATCCAGAGTGTTTTTACCGAGACTGATATCATTAAGTAGAAACAACAACTACAAGATTATCCTTACGATAACAGTCTACTTGACCTATGTTTCTGATACTTGGTAGAAAAAAAACGAAAGTTAAATTTGTTCTGTTTGGCTCAGCATTTCAGTGCATTCTAAGAATACATTTGTTGTTGAGCACCCCCTTTCTAAAATTCAGCAATAAAATGATAATGGAATATGTAGAAAACATCAGTTAAAAGCAAACAACATATCGTAATCATGCTCCGCTATTCAACTATTTTCTTCTATACCGCCAGCCGTCCCCACATTGACTGCATTTGTTCGACGATGATTTACAAATCCATAAATAAACAATGATTTTCCGTTCTCTGCCATCAATCGCATCGCATTCATCCTCACTTCTGCAGTGGACTAATTTTCCATTACCCATTCAATTCTCCCTGCGGCTCCCTCGCACAAGTGCCGTGTAGAAAAAAAATCGTCTGCATCTCTCCAACAAGCCATCCATCCATTGCTCGGGCCAAAACCAATTGACGAGCTTGGAAGCAACTTTTTCTTCTTCAACGTCGTACACACTGTTCATCATTGTGCTCTGCAGCCTTCACCCGGCCTGGATGGGTAGGGCAACTGGGAAAATCCCACCCGCGACAACCGCACAACAAACCGACACATATCGGCGGCACTGGCATTCCAACCAAAACAGAGACGAAGACAAATGTTGTTCGTAAACAAATGAAGTACATGCGACCGGGGGTAATAAAAATAAAGATTACTAATAAATCTTACGCGCAGCCATTGTGACTCATCTGGTTGAAGTCGCGCAGAATATGAACTATGATTATGCGAAAGGCAGCACAGCTCACACAGGCACCGTAACATGGCGGTCGCGCCGCTCGGGAGAACAATTTTACCACCCTCCGCTGCATCGGAAAAAGAGTTAGCAGATGACAGAAGCGTAGGCAGTGAGTCAAACGAAGCGACCGCAGCTAGTGACCCTTCCTGACTTCGTCCCGACAGTCCGTAATCATCGCGGCTCAGTAGCAAAGAGAATCGTTTAAGTGCAACTCGAATCGGCAATGTTTCACCGTGAAGATGACAGACGGCAAAGCATCGAGTATCAATCCAGGGCGTGTAAATGGCACGGTTGACGGAGTTTAACTGCTTGTACAAAACTGATACATTGTAGTCCTACTGCTCGCAGCCGCTTTAGTGAATAAGTCCCATTTATGCAGCTGCAAAGGATATTCCACCTTACGGTATCACTCGAGATACTGACTTTCAACTCTTAATCGGTTTATTTCCCCCAAGAACCTTTTTATGCGGGCGCTATCATTATGCCCTTGAACTTTCCAATCAAATTTAACATCAAGTGCTCTAGCCGTTTGAACTTTACTCGAGTCGATACAGTATGGCAAGCTTAACAAGGGGTACCTTGCGTGGCTTGCACCAATCGGTGTTGTATTACACCCACCGGAACGCCTTTCGTTCCATGCAGACCCATAGCTCCTCGGAGGGATTTCCCAGTACACAGGCATCCAAACCAATTTTTTGTTACTTCCCTGCTGGGTAATTTGAACGAACTTTTTCTGTGTGGTTTATTGTTGCTTTCACCAATACCGAAGTTGATGAGTTTCGCTTGAGGCTCATTGGAGTGTGTTATTTGTATGGATTCTAAGAGTTGTGCCATATTTGACGGGCGTGTTTTATTTTCTATGGACGTTGAACACTCAGCTCAATCTATGTATTTCAAGAAACTGAATATTCAACTACATCGCATTGTACAATACGCTGAAGTTGCAATTTAAATTTCAGTACATCAATAGTAAATAGTAAATCAGAGCGAAACGTAAGCTTCCATCCTGAGGATTCAAGAACCTTATTTTTTTATCACGGTTTATGAGCGAAAATAACATTTGAGTTAGTAATTTTTTTGAGCAAAACTACATGAACATTTTAAAATGGCTGGAATTATCTATGTACAGGGTGCGCCATAATTATTGCAACAGAAATGAAAAATCGGTTTGCGGGTCGACATTTGTTGGGCGCAGAATAACAATAACAATCAAACCTAGACTTTCATGCAAAACGGTGCCCCGACTCACACAAAGAAGACCGTTCCAGACTGGTGCAAGTCGAACTTTTCCTCTGTCATCACCAAGAATAAGTGACCGCCAAACTCGCCAGATTTCGACGTGATGGACTTCTTGATTTGGGGGATGTTAGAAGCAAAGACCCGCACGCCGTGTCAGAATCGACTTATTATGCAACTTCAATGCACCGCGGATTTTTCTTCACCAAAAGTTAGTTTACTGTCCAAGCTTTCAAATGAAAGTGGTTTTAAAATATTCTATCGGGGAAAACTAAAATAAAATGAGTTTGATTTTTTTTTTCACTTTTTCCATAATTTTTGCCCGTATACGGAGACGCTTAATACATTGCAACAGATGGTATTGTAACGATATAAACCGTGTCTGTATGAGTGTGTGTGTATGTGTAGATAAGTGAGAGAGAGAGCGAGAAGGGGGGGGGGGAGGGGAATGAATAAGGGAGAAACTGTGTAGTGTAGTAGTGTGTACAATATGATTTTTATCGATAGGAAAAGAATAATACAAAATGTTTATGATAATGTATTTTTTTTACTGTGGTTCCATATAAAGTGATGGCGACAATAATAAATACACTTGCAGTGTTGGTTATTTTCCAGATTTGCGCACTGATTTTAGTTGTTGTATGAGGTTCTGCTGATATATTTCATGCGTTTTAGGAACTTAATGATTCATCCATGTTTTAACAGAATCACGGTGAATAGTTTCAATAGTGTGTTTCGAACACCGTCCAAGTCCTTCATTTGCTGCAACTCAGTTACATTAAATTTTGTAGTATCTTCGAATCTTCGGGGTTATTAGATATCCTTAAGCCAACCAGCTTTCACAAAAATAATTGATGAATTTGCGATATCCATATATAAGCTCTGTTGCGAAGCTTAACAATAAAGAAGGCATTAGGTTTGGTAAAGCCGGCTCACGAAAATAAACCACGGTTTTTTAAGTGTCCTTAAACTGAACGTTCGCTTGAAACCAAGTTTACCAAAACATCACGATTTTTTTTGGATATGATATATATTCTGGTTTCGATCTATGTCAATGTATTCATTGTATAAATTTTGCATTACGCGATTCACAAATTTGTTGTGAAAAATTCGAACAAAAGTTGTGAAGGATTTCGTGCTAGCTCGATCAGACGTTGGCAGCACCCTATCAAAATTCAATAAACCTTCATGAGTGTGTAGGCTTTACTACCCAAAGCAACTTTGCATATTTTTAGAAATAAAGAAGTGACTGTGAGATAAAGAAAACATGAGTTTGAGTCTGAACTTTTATCGAAAAGTATTGGCGGAATAGAATTCGAGATTCTAAAAAAATAATAGAAACCAAAATTTAATTAAAATTTGATAGAAGGTCATTTCAGTTTCCTTTTATTTATTCAAAATATGTTTTTCAGATAGACAATTAAGTTGCCTTAAACTCTTCTGAACAAATCAAGTGGGCACTCTTGAAAAAAAGTGTCTCAAGAAACACTTTAATTGACTTGAACTTTCCCGTGTACGTTTAGGTTTTCCCCTCAAATTAGTGAAACTTATCTTCGATCATTTGTTAACTTGTTTCGAATGGTCTTCGAAACCACATAATGTTGAGGATTCCCAGCCAGTATCGAAAGGTTTTGTAACTGTGTATTTTCGTTGCATTTATGCACTTTTTCAGGTCCTATTGGAACTAAACAATCATTGCAAGTTTTAGCGAACGAGTGCCCTTTTTATATCTTTCTTTCTTTCTTTCTCTCTCTTTCTCTCTCTCTCTATCTCTCTCTCACACACACATTTATTATAACGTTATCATGAGTTTCAATAAACCTAGTGTCTCCATAAATGGGCAAAAATTGTCGGAACATCAGGAAAAAATTCAAACTCGTTTTATTTTAGTTTTCCCCGATAGAATATTTTAAAACCACTTTCATTTGAAAGCTTGGACCCTAAACTAACTTTTGGTGAAGAAAAATCCGAGGTGCATTGAAGTTGCATAATAAGTCGATTCTGACACGGCGTGACCCGCTGACGAAAACACACAAGTTTGGACGAGTTGAGGAAGTCTGCTCAATTTGCTGGAAGGAAATTGCTCAAAATGACATTCGGTCCACCGTCGAGTCTTATCTCAAGGGTCTCCGAGCTGTCATCAAAGCTAAAGGAGGACACATTGAATGGATTGTTGTTTTTTTTTCATTCATTTTTTTTTTTCATTGTTTCTTGTTGCATAAATTGTGACGCACCCTGCACTCAACAAAATTGTAACTCGTAAAGCGTGCACCGTAAAACCTATTTTTTGACAAATATTTGCAGCCATTTCGTAAATTCTACCTGAAATGAGCTCAAAAACAGAATCTTAAACGTCTGAAAACCAAAACCTCGCTTTAAAGGATCATAAAAGAAAATATTTTCTATGTTTTTAATTCCCTATAAGCGGTGAAATTTTCCAAGCCAATTGTTGTTCTCAAATAATGCCTGGGAAACTAGCCACGGGAAGCAAATCTTTGCATGAAAACCTATGAAATTGTCCTTATGTGCTCATAATGAAACGAAAATTTATACACGGTGACAAAAAAGTCCGGTCACACTTTTTTGGGGTCGCCTGTAGCCTACACGTTGCATCTCTCTGGTGCCATCTATATATCAAATGAAAGGGTTAACTTTGCTGCCCAAAGTGGCAGAGTTTCGTTTCTGTGCAGTTTGTTTACATTGAGTTGTGAGCCATGGCAGAGTTAAGAGCAGCTGTTATCGCTGAATATGTGAAAGGGTACAAACCCGGACATATATTCAAACACCTAAAACCGCTCGGAATCAACCGGAAATTCGTGTACCGGACCATAAATCGGTACCTAGAGAACGGAGGCACCGAGGACAAGATTTGGATCGACCAAGATCTGTGAGAACTCCAAGGCTGAAAAAGATTATACGAGACCGGATTCGCCGGAATCCCGCCCAATCTGCACGGAAGCTGGCCAAAAACCTTAAAATGAACCGAGAATCAATCCGCCTGCTTCTGCGCAAGGATTTAAAACTAACACCGTACAAAAAACAGGTGGTTCATGGGGTTACCAAAGCTACAAAGGACAAGAGGTACCAACGGTCGCGGGAGTTGCTCGGTTGGCGCTCAGATGACGAGATTATTTTTTCGGACGAGAAGCTGTTCGTTTTGGAGCAAACAGTCAATCGCCAAAATGATCGAGTTTGGAGTGTGAGCCTCCAGAAAGCTCCTGCGGACAAGCTGAACGTTTCCCGGTTCCAAAATAAAACGTCAGTGATGGTTTGGGGAGCCATTTGCAAGAGAGGTAAACTGCCTCTTATTTTTAGCGATAAAGGGGTCAAAATCAACGCAGCGTACTACCTGGGCACGGTTTTGAATAAAAACTATTGTTCGAAGACGATTACTACTGCTTCCAGCAAGATGGCGCCCCATCCCACACCGCAAAGGTTGTTCAGGCGTGGTGTGAGGAAAACTTGACCGATTTCATTTCAAAGAATGAATGGCCTCCGTCTTCTCCGGATCTGAATCCACTGGGTTATTTCGTGTGGGGATACATGATGTCGAAGCTGAACGACTATAAAATAACAAATTTGGAGCAATTGAAGCGAGTTTTCACTAAAATCTGGGACGAGATGCCGATGGAGCACGTGCGCGCCGCTTGCGACGACTTTCCGAGACGTCTGAAGCTGGTTCGATCAGAGAAAGGTGGTGTAATTCCGAGATATCGTCTGTGAAGTATCTTTATGAGTTACTGAATAAAGCTATGAAAGCCAGATTCAGATTTTCTTCTTATTCTTTGAAATATTGAGATTTTCCTGTGTGACCGGACTTTTTTGTCACCCTGTAGAAGACAATAGATAAACTTTTTTTTCTTGGAACTTTCCAAACATTAATAAAGCCTCGCAATCAGCAGGTAATGTCTCTCTCTTTGTTTTTGTCTCATTCACGTTTGTCTAATTTACTCGCACACACACGATCTCATTCTCTCTCACACAAACTTGCTCTCTCTTTCTCATACTTACACTCTCTTTCTCACATTTGCTCTCTCTCTTTCTCTCACTTGCTCTCTTTTTCTCTCAGTATCTCCAACTTTTTCTCTTACTCTCTCTAACTTTTTGTCTTACTGTCTCTCTATCTCTCTCTCGTTTTTTAACTTTTTCTCTTACTTTCTCTTACTAACTTTTTGTCCTACTATCTCTCTCATTTTCTATCTTTTTCTCTTACTCTCTCTCTCATTTCCTAACTTTTTCTCTTACTCTCTCTCTCTAACTTTCTTCCTTGCTCTCTCTCTTTCTCTTTAACTTTTCCTCTTATTTTCTCTCTCTCTCAAACTTCTCAGCTACTCTTTCGTTTCAATTTTTCTTAAATCCAAGCTTACGACTTCCGGTTTCTGAAATATAGCCTTAAATGGCTAAGTACCGTTTAAACCATCAACCAAAACACAATTGGATAAGCTCTGTTTGAGATATTTTCTTCAGATTCGTTTTGTAAGAGGCTCTGCCTTTTGTTTCAAGTGCTTCCAGTTTGTCTCGAGGTACGATGTTGGTCTAATAAGCCAGTCGTCGTACGTTCGAGTCTCGGCTCGGGAAAGACTGTTAGTATCAGTAGGATCGCTAGCCCCACAGTTGTCTTGTACACTCGACAGTTGACTGGGAAGTCAGTGTATAATTAACAGAAAGTCGAGTCCCGAATCGGAATGTAACACCAAGGCTTTGCTTTACTTGCTGTCCTTTCGTCAGAGGAATTATAGAAATAGGAATATTACCAGAACTGGGATGATTCCCAAGGCCGAAACCCGACTCCTGGTTATTTTTAGATCCAAGATGGTGTCTTCCGCTTTCTTGAGGAAAATAAATACGCTGGTTTTATGTTTTTTTCCAATTCGATGGCAACAAATTTGCTCTCAGTAGCTTTATGTTGCACCGGAAATAGGACAGCAATTTTCCCAATGGTTTCAGTGCGTAGATTTTTACCGTGACACAAGTGGCCTGTATCATATTATCGACAATAAATTTTCGTCATTTTCCATAAACCATGGATGTCGGTTGAAAAGTTAAATGAGAGCTTTTTCGCTATACAATGACAGAATAAACTTCGTTGCTCATATTTATTGACAGGTGATAGAGATATTTGATTCGAATTTATCTGTTCTGCTGCAAACGGATCAGCTTGAGTGATAAATTTCCTGTTTCCGCTTTATCGTTGTACATCAAGGTGAAAGTGTATTGAGTCACTGTCGGATAAAAAAAACTGAAGTATCAAGTTCGACCAAATTCTTGAGAACACTGATGATAAAATACTGAAAGTTTGACCTCCTGTTGTTGATTGTCGTAATGCAGAATTCTTGGAAGTATTTAAATAAAATTTCTTCAATTTTTGTCATTACAGAACTCAAGCAAAAATGCTATTTCTCAAACTCTTTTCTGATAGAAAAGAGTCCATTTAAGTTTTCTTGCCTAATTTTAATGCATTTAAACTTAAATCGTTAATACGGCTCATTTGAAATTATTCCCAATAACTGGGTTTATTTTACGCCTACACTAAAATACCACACATGGCAACAGATGGCGTACTGCCAGAATGCTGATACGTGAAGCATTCGAAGCATTGGCCAAGTATTACTAGCACTGCATCGGCAACACACGCCCCGAATGGTTCTTTGACCTTTCATAGCTTCTAGAGTGCATCAATTCTCGTGCCTCTATCGAATCTCTGATGCCGGGAGAAAAATCGGTCCCTTTTCTGGTAAAACTTCCCTTCGGTTTCCCCTCTTGTTGACTTTTCGCGCTGGGCGGCAAACATAGACAGCAGTCAGCAGCGTTACTGGCGAGAAAGGCTAGTGATGTCTTTATTAATTTTTTTTCGGTGGGAGGGTGATAATTCATTCCCTTTTAGTGGATGTACTGTAGGACTACGTGTGGAAAGAGTGCTGTTATAGGATAGCTATGAGAGAATTTATGTTTGTTAGAATAGATGTTCCGGATCAAAGGCTCTAATGTTTTCCCCACTTTTTGGCTAGTTTAATTATGTACATGCAATGGAGATAAACCATCAGAATTACACTAATGGAAAGTTTCGTATTAGGCTAATTATTTGGTCTCCCAGAACAAATAGATCGTGAGCAACCATTGAAACAAAACGACAAATTTTGGGAAAGCACCAATCGGTAATATTTATTACGTCGGCCCGTTGACCGGCTCGGAGACCGTTTTCCATACAGATTGTACGCTAGTACAAACTAGCTACAGCAAACAAATAACAAACTGCATTGGTCTCCACCCGATACCGGCTCACGTTCAGTTAGTTGTTGTGTATAAACATATCAACCTCAACAGTCGGAACATCGCGTCCCGTATCGCAATCCCCGGACGTGGAAAATGCATAAAGTGCAAGCTCTCGTCATCAAGCAGCATAGTGAAGTAGCATCGCGTATTAGAACAGCCCGTAAACAAGCTCTTAACATCTTATAGTCCTACAGCGTACAACGAGAGTTATTAGTCTTGTATAATGGTTTATGTTATTTTTTACATTGCAAAATGCTGTAGTTTTTAAAATTTTACACCAAGGTATTGCTGCAAAGAAAGCTTTCTAAAATTCACCGAAACTGTACTTCTATCAAAATACGAATAATTCAAGTGTTATTGTTTAAAACGCTGCTGCAGCACACGAGTCAGCTTATTTATTATTGACGTGTACGCACTATAATTTAATGAAAGTGCTCACGCTATGCTGGTCCCTACCGGCAGCAGTCAGTCAGTAGCCGCACTGGAGTTTATTTGCTTTTTCATTTTATCGTGGATGTCAATTCCATTAAATTATCTGTGGGAAAGTGGATATGAGTGGAAGATTGTACCATATTTATATGAAACATGATAGCTTTGAGTGACTCCAGTTTTGCATGTGTTAGGTTTAATTCCTGACGGGCTGCCGATGCACTATTAAAAGTTCTCTCTAGTGCCTGGGTTAAACTCAGTACAAATTAACAAGACTTTGCTTAGGCAAAAAATCATCAACTGCAAATATAATTAAGTTTAATATCATGCCATTTTCTCACCAACAACACGAGAACAGATTTAGTACAAAGACAAAACATATATTTTATGGAGATGCATTTACCATATGCGAATGATGATGATGCGAAAGTGTCACTCTTCCCTTTAGAGAATGACAATATTTCCCAGAATTCTGCAGCAGTGATATCATTCTACTTTACGCTACACATACTCGACATTGTTGAACCGCTCGCAGCGGTTGTCTTTGCTTAAAATTAACCCAAATGAATACACACGCTGTGTGAAAGTTAACATACTTACTGAACAGATCAGTGTGCTGACCTGAAACGACATAAAATAGGAATGCCATGTTGGCATGATTAACTGCATGCGGTTTTGTTTGTTCTCATTTTCTCGCACAATTAGTTTTAGAAAAAAAAATCTCAAGTATAGGGTAATGTTGGCTTAAAAGTTTCGTTAATCCTAATAAATCAAAATTATTTACATTGCAAATTGCAAACGCCAGATAACCAAACTAAACTGCCTGCAGTAGAGTATCTTGCTGGGGTTCAGAACAAACCAGTACCCTGGCCAGTAGTCTCGACAACGCAGTGCATAGCGTATAAATATTCTGCCACAGCTGCAAATTATGCGCGTTGCACATTCTGCTTATTTTTTGCCCCTTATATTTTTTTACACTTCAACAAAACCGCGAAACTGTTGGCACGCATTCCTTTCCTTGGGGCGACAGTGTGAGACCTCCTGGGTAGACGAGGAGACGCTCTACTTTTAGTTCAGAGGATTCTCACTTCTTAAGCCGTTCAGAGTTTATTTCGCTGCATTGACTTTGCTGACCGTTCGATCCATGCAGCATCCCGTGTGTTGTAGCCTCCAGTAGCCTAGCAGTCCCAGTGGTGGTGGGCAGTGCGCAAATTATAGACGCGTTTCACCCGGTTGTTAATTGATTTCAATTAGTTTCGCCGATGGCCGTACGAATGTTGACCAGCTAAACCGACGACGAACAGCTGGGGTAATAGTGTGAAATGTTTGTTGGTTTTAGTCATCCGAAGGTTAACTATTAGTTTAGGCCAGACCGTAACATAGGAACACAACACCTATCGTAAAATGTCGGGCAGCTAAATTAATGATTTTCAACGGTGGGTTGGAGCTGAGCTCTATGATACGTACCGATAAACATTTCCTATTCTGTAGCTGCTAATTAGTTCATGCATTATTTAGCAGCTTTTGTATAGGTATCTGATGTTTTTTTGAAACAATCTATTTGAATGGTGAATATAATGATAATTCATTACTTGTTATGAGATAGGGATGATGAGATACCGACAAATCATTTGTTGGTCTTATAAAAACGCACTGACTTAATGATTCAATGATTCAAAACCTAAGACCGCACAGGTGCGATGTACAACACCCAACAGTGTAATAGACTGGCTTTGTTATTTTGTTACGCGGCTGATAGCTCCATCGGGCCAGTTGTCGACACGAAATGAGGTTGATTTGTAGATTCATGTTTCATACGGAATAAAATCTCTTCGCGTCTTGCGAAACTGGGGAAATGGCATAACGTTAGAAGAAAGGCGGAGCCACTTATAACAAGAGTCAAGAATAAATGTCGCAAAGTAAGATGATACAGTGATGATTCGCTCGTTGGATGTTCGTTAGTTGGAGGTTCGTTAGTTGGGTGTTCGCTAGTTGGGCTGTCACCCAACTAAAAAGCACTCTAATATCAGAATTCAACGTCATTCAAATGCTTATCAGGGGTCCGAAAAGTGAAATAAAATATTACTAAAATAAAATTATATTATTTATTGTTGTAAAAAATGAAAAAGACCAAATACATAAAATATTTACTACAGCAGCAAGACAGATGAGCAAAGTTCATTTTCTTTGGCATAGTTTTACCGCAATGAAATTAGGAAATTTTCCAAAGCAGGAAGAAAACAAACAATCGGCGCTCCCCTTTGAAAAATTTGCCCAGTTGTCAGTTCATCCAACTAACGAACACGATTCGCTAGTTGGGTGGCAGTTATGTTCTAACCAACGAATTTCGGCTGTATTATGATTGGAATCCCTCCGAAACAAAAACCAGACAAGGCAAATATTAAACAGGGGTAATACGATAACTGAATGAAATGTGCTATTGCATTGCATTTGCACAAATCGGCTTTTTTCACATATTTGAAAGACGTTAGTGAATGATTTTTATCATATTGCAACTGTGGTCGAAATCCGCTTAATATACCTTTAGTTTGAAGTTCACCACAACTCGATAATACTGTCAATTAAAAGCGGTTCATACAAAACTAATCCCATTTCAAACCAATGCTTGGCGAGATCTGCCGAAAATGCTGAATTTGTTTTAGAAAATGTATCACACTTCATTTAAAATGTTGGAATATCGTTATTTCGTCTTCACAGTAGCATTTCTAACCCAATTTTAATATCTGCCATCAGTCAACGTCAGCACGAAAAGATTTTTGCTATCACCTAACCGCACAGCTGCAATATGCAACACGCAACAGCGTGATAAACTGTTGCGTTGCTGAAGGTTCCATTCGACAAGAGAGGAATTCGATTTTCCTACTTCCGAACTGCAACACTATACAACGTGTTGTTTGTTGCGTGGCTGAGAGCTCCATCGCACAGTGGTCCAAAAATGAAAAAATGCTGGTCAAAAGTCATTTTCTTGCGAACGTTACATTTTAGAGCCATGCTGTTATCCGAAAAGTTTTAGAGTAAAAAAGACCTTTCTTTTGGCAATAACAGATCTGTGATGAATCCCCTACACTGCCCATAAACGCATAAGAGTCACACTGACAAAAACGTTGAATGGAGTAAAACGCAGTAGATACAGGTAAACCACTGCATTTTTTTTCTTCCTATTGATTCAAACAAAAAACAAAATTTTAAAACATGCATTCATCCGATGTAACTATATGTGGCAGAATACTTTTATATGCAATAAGGTTATTGTTGTTCCAATAAGTATACTTCAATTGTTTTTTTCATGAAAGTTACTATGATTTTATGCTAATTATTTTCAGCTCTGAGCCTGTTTTGCGTTTATTTGTAACATGGGAATGACCAAAATTAATATTTTTTTCATCACTTTAGTAATAAACATTACTTTTTCTTGTCATTTTTCGAGAGCACACGTAATGTAAAGAAGTTTCTGAGTTTTATCTCGAAAGTGATGAAAATGCACATGGGACTGTTATGCATTTATGGGCAGTACAAGCGAGTTAAAAAATATTTTCTCGAAAAAAAATATTTTTGTCTTTGGCAAATTTTTTCAGCCTAACACAACAAACAACTTTGCTGAAGACACTAGGTACCAACTTATAAATCTTACTTAGCTATCTGATTATATTCAATTATGATAGAAAAACGGTTTTTGCCGTTTTTGCTTCTGTAAATTTCTGTAAGAATTTTTAACTGCCGTGTGTGGTTATATTGAAACATAATTGAACATAATCGGATAGCTCAGTAGAATTGTAAAGTTGGTACCTAGTGTCGTCACTTCAGTAAAGTTTTTTGTTGTGTTATTTGGGAAAACTTTGCCAAAGACGGGGGTCAAAAATATTGATTTTCCGAGAAAATAGTTTCCTATCACACTTATATGAAGATTCACATGGATCTGTTGTTGTCAAAAGGAGGATCTTTTTTATTCTGAAACTTTCCCGAAGACACCAATGCCCTTAAATGAAACGTTCACGAGAAGATGTCTTTTAACCACTTTTTTTCATTTCTGGACCACAGTGCATCGGTCCAGTTCCACTGTGTGCCAACATAAAATAAGATTCATGTTTGGTTCGTTCGTATTACATACGAAATAAAATGATATGATGAAATGAGACATAACTTGAAAAAAAGGCGGGGCCACTTACAACATGAATCTGAAAAAAAAAAATTCTGGACCACAGTGCATCGGTCCTGTTCCACTGTGTGCCAACATAAAATAAGATTCATGTTTGGTACGTTCGTATTACATACGAAATAAAATGATATGATGAAATGAGACATAACTTGAAAAAAAGGCGGGTCCACTTGCAACATAAATCTAAAACAAACATCGCAAACAAAAAGCGAGTTTTTGATTGGTTAGCCGCGGCTTTTCCAATTGTGTTTTGATTTATTTTTTCACTAGTTTGCAAAAGAAAAGGTGCAGTATGAAATATTTTACTAGACACTTTATAATTCTATACTGTAATAATGTAAAGTTGTATTTAGGTTTTACTAATTTATTGTATTTTCGAATGCTTTGTTACGTTGATTGTTATTGTATTGACAGTTAATGTTCTAGCCGCAGAGCCACTTTAAAGGAAAATTGTCCTCTCGGTTATGATATTATATGTGCATAATTTGTGTAACGAAATCCAAAATTTTGTTGTTGTTTGTTCGCCTTGATAAAGAATATAAATTATTCGAATCGTCGGCGTTAGAGAAAAATATCGTTTTGTTTTGACATTTTAAAGTCTGCCCGAAAGAAATTCCTCTGAGTAAACTAACAGTCGTTAAAAAGTAACGTGAATAAATAAAAAATATTTTTGACTAACTTTCTTAAAGTTTAAAAACACATTTTACAATAATGATTTTTTTCCTTTTATTTTATTTTGTGTTGATTACAATTTCGTAAAATATTAGAAAACTCGAGAGAAGTCAATCCTTACCGTTACCGTCGAAATATTTATACATATTGAATTATTCCAATTGTTGAGTTCAGGAAATTGTAATTGCAGTGCGATACTGGCAGTAGGGACGAGGTTTCGATAAAACTCCTCCTCTTGAAAAAATAGGTACCTTCTTGTAATCAAACTGGTCAGAAAGATCTTGGCGGTTTCTCCCAGGGAATTGTAATTGACGACATTGATAGTAGGATTTGTATTTGTATTTGTATTTTGGTCGATTCATCTGACAATTTTGATATTATCTACATGAAACAGTGAAAAGATCACGCCAGAAACTAATTCCAAATTGAAAATAAAACCGTTTAAAGATCATAAAAACGGCTCTAAAACCAGAAAAACAGCTAAAAAATTGATCTCAAATCAGCAATAGCTTAAACCAGGAAAAAAATAAAATTCAAGAAAAAACTATATTCAATTTGAAAAGCATGAAAACTCTCGTGAATGTTGCTTGAAACATCTAAAAACACTATAAAGGCTTGAAAGAATAAAAAAAATTAATTCCAAATTAAGCTTAAAATAGTGGAAAACGCATCTTGAAGCTGGAAAAAAGCTGGAAAATGCTTCTAAAACACAAAATAATACGGAGAAAACGGAGATTCGTATGAAATATATAAAAATCCTCTTAAAATGGGTAAAGCAACCTAGGTATTCCAAATTAACTAAAAATGCTTGAAAACGCTCCTGTAATCCAGATAAAAAAATAAATAGAATGATTCTGCATTTGGCTGAAGTTAATTATGTATTTCGGCCGAGACGTTAGAAACGATAAAGCAAGACAATTAATTCAGATTCAGCCTAATGTTTCTTCTGAAGACCACTTTAAATGAAACAAAAGTGTGAAGCAAAAATCATTTCCAAATTCAGCTGAAAGCTGCTCCATAGATGGATAAAACCACAGATTCCAAATTTAGCTCACAGCTTAGCTAAAAGTGCCTAAAATAGTTGAAACAAAGTTTGTGAAAAACGATTTCAAATTAGCCTAGAACGACTAAAAAGCACAAAAAATAAGTAAAACCACTACCCGCCTAAAGTTTGGAATCATATCATTGAGTATTGCAACACCCAGTGGGATAATTGCAGCATTCTGAATAGTTTAGCATCACCTAAAGTGGGTAGGTTTATGTAAAAATTGTTATCTTCATCAAAGTAATTCAGGAGGTCAAGAACTCTTATTTGGTGCATAGTTTATTTCGAAATTCAGGCCACTACGCTTCGCTAGTGTGCATATAGCTTGAAGTATTTTGAACATAATTTATCTCGTGAATGAACGACTCAAAAAAAATTCAGGATTTCAGCAGTTGTTTAGAAAGACAAAGGCTGCTGGTTGTGGTACATAATTGAGTTTAGAATTTAGCCGCAACGTGGCGCTATTGTGCATATTGTTTTGATTATTTTGAACTAGATTCATCTCGTGAATTCAACCACTTAGACATCTGCGGCCTACAGGAAAGTTGTTTAGAAGGCTCTGTGTGTGTCTTCAGCAAATTTGTTCAGAATATTGAAGGGTTTATGGACAGTTTGGTTAGAAATATAACCGTTACGTGACGTTAATGTGCTACTATAGTTACAGTATGCAGCAACTTTTTTCAAAAGAATCTATGAAATTTAATTTATTTAGTTTTTTATTTCTTTTTAACGATTTATTCACCACTTTTTTTTTCAATTTTCTTTGATAACAAAATGATGATAAGAAGTCAAAATGATGACAAGTTAACATAATCTATAGTTGAATCTTCGATTCCTTAAATCCCTCCAATTGTTTAACTGCTGCTCCGCAGATCTTGGACATTTCTTCTGCGATTTTTTCCATGTCTGAAGCACAACCACAAATGGTTGAGATTTTGAAGTCGCATCTTCTTCACTTGACGATCCAGTTCATCCCAAAGCAATTCGATTGGATTCAAGCCTGAGGAATGAGCTGGCCACTGTATGTTTATCAGTATATTGCTTGCACACTAGCGCTGGTATTGGAAAAATCGAGCAAACAAACAACAAGTTTACCGAAGACAGCATCTTTTTAGAACGAAGGCACGAGAAGTCTGCCTGGTGATGCTGAACTTTTTTGCGGGTGCTGCAATATTCGAACTGGGTGTTGCAATACTCAGTGTAGCGATTCCAAACTTATGGAGGGTATATATCTTATGTATATCTTATTTTACCTGAAATTCTTGTAGGATTCTCAACATTTGCTCGGCATATACGAAGAACCTTTCCCAAAAAAACGAAGAGGCCACAAAAGAAATGATTCCAAATTTATCCAAAATATAACTAACTAATGTATGCCTGAAGGGCACTGGGTAAATAGAACTAACAATGACTCTAAAAAAGAATATTTGTAGAATACATATAATAATAATAAGTTTTCCGTCTCTTAAAAAAATGTTGTGTCCAAGTGGACATTATCATTACTCACTTCCCCTTCCGTGAACAAGCGTCGACAAGACTCGACGGCCCCTATAGAAATTACTTAGAAAATTTTTAAATCGGTTAACAGTTTTATTGCTCCCTTGAAAAACAAGGATATTTTGAAGCACGAATTTCCAGATCGTACTTGTTGAAGTTTTTGCAAGTGCTCCGTGACGCTTTTGATAAAAACAAAAACGATGATTAAAACAATTTTTTTCTGTGAAAGAATTGTTAGAATAAAATTGTCAGCGAAGAACAAAAAATCCCCATATTTTAATCCTACAATTTATCTTATCATCGATAGCAAATCAAACCAACCGCGTAGTTTCTCATAAAACGCGCTCAAACATTGAGCAAGGGTTCTTGCTCAAACATCCTCCACTAGTTAGTAGTCATAGCTTCCTGAGCGTCGCTTCCAGCGCCACTTTTATCCATATTGGCCTTATCAGACATTCTCCAAAACGTGACTGGGCACTAACTAGACAACGATGACGACGATGATGATGCACAGTCAACCTTCCGGCAAACCAGCTTTAGTTAATGAACAATAGCTGTCGCGTTGCAGTAAACAAACAAGACAATATTTACTTTTTTTCC
This sequence comes from Wyeomyia smithii, assembly GCF_029784165.1. Classification (NCBI taxonomy): domain Eukaryota; kingdom Metazoa; phylum Arthropoda; class Insecta; order Diptera; family Culicidae; genus Wyeomyia; species Wyeomyia smithii. The sequence continues at coordinate 58,782,119 of NC_073695.1, read as the reverse complement.
GTTTCATTTACTAACGGGACGGACTTTTGACTTTCAGAAAAGACGAGTCACAAACAGTAATGATGGCTCGCTTGACGGCGCACCGACAAGGATCGGTTTCGGTTGGTGAGCAAATTGTTTATCTACTTACTTGGTCGCACTACTAGCTCGGTGGTGGGTGGGTGGTGGTTGGATGTTGGTTTTGTCGGCTTATTCCTGGAAATGAACGATGGTGAAATAATTTCAAATATAAATCTGGCCAATGAATCATCAGCTGCGGTTTTTCTTCGCATCCTGCTTTGGATGAATATGAACAAATTTAACATATACAACGAATGATTGGTTTACCGGTGATTTGTTATTAGCAAATATGCGCTTCAAGTCAATGAAATCATGCGAGCAGAGGATCGTGACTATGTCCTGATTAGTTGACTCAGTGGTCTTCAACTCAATGATTATTGGCATCTTTTTTTAACCTGGAATACTATACGCATGCTGCTAAAGCTAGTTGTACTACGTTTAAGGTCGAAACCTAAATTTCCGAAGCGGATTGCCGTTTCTGGGGGAAAAAATTTTAATTCATTACGATTCTCATCTGAACACTGATACAATATTGTTGATGAAAAGTGCTGATTACTATTTTATGTTTCAACTTACCATCACCAAAATAATATTTTATTCCAACAACTCCAGTAGACCCTGGTATATCCTGGTGCTAATGGAGGAAGTCCTACGGTTAAGTGGATTTTGTTTTTGCATTTCTTTCCTTTTTAAGATGCTCGAAAAGTAAAGTTTCACAACAAACACTCCGTCATAATGGAACTTTCTGCTTATCCTAAAAGAAAGCCACTCCACTGCTCGGGTTTTTTTTTTGTCTGAGTAAGGTGAAAGTAGCCGTACTTCAAACACGATAAATTTATTTACATTGATTGAGGTTAAATCCTACCGTAGATTGAATCGTTTGTTCATCGAAAAGGCAAGTGTATGTGCTGATAGTTTATCAGTACTGCAATCAGTGTTCGTCTGTTTACTGTGCTGCGCTAAGATTTAAACCACTCAGCTTGGGTTGTGATTTTCTTATCAGTACCCGATCAGAAAGACAAAACAAAAATTTAACAGAAGCTGTTAGTTTGTTATGAGAAAAACCTTTCAGGTTGTGTTCTCAATTTGATCCCGTTAGGTGTTAAAATAACAGAAATTATAACAAAAATGATTCTACTAGTATCAAATCCATAACAATAACAATATCGCACGCTAGCCTGGGGGGCTAATGCGGTCTCGATCAACTAGATTAGTTGAGAGAATTCGTTATCGATATTGTTTTCGGCACATTTTGCATGGTGTAGGATAAGTACAACGATACACCGTGCCCCAGTGCTGAGTCGAGAAAATTTCCAGCTCGAAAAGATCCTCGACCTGATCGGGAATCGAACTCGATATCACAACCGTGTGGGAGAGCTAGCCGACCGACATCGCTAACCACAGAACCACGGGGACCACGGTATCAAATCCATATCAAACTTTGTTACGAACGGATCAGCTTTCTAACAAAATTAGATAGCTTATAGAACAGTATAATAACAACCATTGTTAGAATCAACAGCTTTTGATAAAGAAAAAAGTTAAACTTGTTTCAGAACAACTATATGCAGGATTTGTCATTATAACTCATTCAGATTCAATTTTGTTATCAAAAGCAAATGGGAAAATACAAAATCGTATCAAAATATGTTATTTGTATCTCCCGCTGATAGAATTTTGTAATTTTTTAGCTATGCTCTTCTGATCGGGTAGACGAAACACGAAAATTTTTAAAATTTGAAATTGCTAGAATGTCCCTCAAGTACTTGATCATTTTGGTTTACTTTTTAAACGAAAGCATCATTTAGAAAACTATGAACTGTGTTTGTTACAGGAATTAATTTAGGATTTGAAAAAAAGTACTTATTTTTAATTTTAGTTTCAGCCAAACAATGAATTTTGTTTTAAATTCAACATTTTCAGACCAATTTCACTTGGAACTGATCAATTGGTTTCAGATGATGGGTGATGAATCTAGTCTCAATGTAGATTTAAAAATAACTCATCCCTCGTTTATTTTCACACAAAACATGATTAAATACTAATTTTGGTATTCTTCCCATCAGACTGTATTTCAACAAACGAAATATTTATTAAATAACAAAATATCTAAAACAATAGAATAAATATAAACTCCTGATATATTACCATGTTTTAACTAAAACAATGAAAACAACCGATGTTAAAACTTGCATTCACATTAGCGCATAATAGAAACAGACTCCTTGCCTGTGTGTGTGTACTTATAAAGGTGAGGTTACACAAGGTCAAAACGCACGTTACATGGCTTTTATGTTTCCAATTAGCCTCAACCAAACTTCCTTGATCTTGGTCACCAACGTCTCGTTCGGGTGAGCCACATCATCGTGCAATAGAACAAGTCGGTCACTGAGTTATACCTACTTATTGCGTTCTACTAGATTGTATCAAAAGAGCTCCAAACGCTTGTATGATGCGATGTCTCCTTTGGTGACCCTTTTAGACTTTCTGCTGTATTAAAACCGTTTATGACGAACCCTTCCTCCAACGCAAACCATTCACACATCTAGATGTTTTTTTTTCTTCGTTTCAATTTACTAAACTAGCGTTCGTTTTCTTCTTGTTTTTCACAGAAATCACCAACACCATCACCATGACGGTCAGCTAAGAAACAACGGACACGCGGTCCTCGACTCTCGGCGGATTACTCCATAATCAGTCGGAGTCTCTGTGACATGCAGCATCAAGTGATAACTTGAAAGATTTCATTCCGCTTCGCCTTCGCTGTAGCTACCAAAGAGTCATCACCACGACGTCACGAGCTTACAGTAACTCAACGCGCTTCTGGGCCGGGTTGAGCATATCTTGGACATTATCTAATCAAAGTAGAGCAGCTAGTGACAGCTGCAGGAATCCCTTCCGTCAACACGTGTGTAGTGCAACGAAAACTTCCATCAGTAAGAAAATGAAATCCTCAACCGTGCCGCAGATGTTAGTGGCAGTGTAAAAGGGAATTTCATAGGTCGGTTTCGAATTAGCAATCACATTTGCGGCGGTGTGTTTAGTGCGGGTTTACGGTGTGATACGATTTTTCATTCCTCGTGTCAAAATTTTGGCATCTAGCAAGTTTTATAGCATACCCGGGGGATACCCTTCATGTGAGCAATTTAGCCACACTACCATATTTGTGTACGTGATTAACATCAGGTTGTAAACGGAAGCCAATAATAACCAGCAACGATGAATTTACGCCATCAGGAAACGTTTTGTATCGCACTTTTACTATGCACTCTCAGTATTACCTTCGGTCAGGACTTCCAGTTTGCCAGCGAGAAGGAGGACGAAGTTCAGGTATGGAATACTTTTTTTTCTAAACATTCGTATGCTTAATCTGTATAATAGTGAGACTTGAAGGGCACAATTCCATTTCAAAAAAAGCGATATAGTCTTTCAGCACGGATGTTTGAACTATATACTATATGGAATGATTTTTTTTTGTGAATAACAGATAGTACATTACCACCACAATACAGTATTGGAAATGACTAATTTCAATTCAAAGCTGTAATACATTCTCAACTTTTGTTGGCCGACGGATCGTTCACCGGTTTAGGGTCGAACGAATGAGAGATGTCCTGCTTCTTCTGTCTTGGGCAGCCGTTTCCTTTGTGAACCAGCAGATCGTGCATCTTCCTTCACGGTGCACATCCACATCCACGGGGCCGATCACGGAATCGACAGCCTCTTCCTAGTTTTCTGCTGAAGATAGGCGGCTCTCTCGGCAGGCATTCTGGCTACATGTTTGTATACCTGGTACAACTCATAATTCATGCATCTGCGCCACACTCCATTTTGAGATTTACCGCAAAGTATTGATTGCAGAACTTTACGCTAAAAACTCCGAGCATTCGTCGAGCAGCTTACTTCAGCGTTCATGCTTTTCATCTGTAGGGGCCACCGGGAGGATCAGCGTCCTATACAGCGTTAGTTTTGTGCGAGTTTACAAACTATGGGACTTTAGCGGGTTACGTAGTCCGTAGAAAGCCCTGTTCGCAGCTGCAACCAGCAAAGGAAAAAAATCACCTCTAGCGATTAATGAATAGACATAAAACAAGCCTAACATGCGTTGAAATCGTCGTCAGTATGCGAAAAACAAAGTATCGGTGCTGGTGCACTCTCTTTGCTTTTCTCTTTACGATATATTTCTATTCATTAGTGTACACCACAACACGTGGTTCTCAATGTGCACAACTCGGTATATGAAGTTATTCGTCTCTGTTACACAGAGGGATCAGAACTTGTTATATCCTTATTCATTTGACTCATGAATATGATTTTTTGTCAGAAAAAGGAAGAAAATGACAGTGTATGCCCTCCTACTCTCGCTTAAACTCAACCGCTGCCGAAGTAGTCCCTTCCCCCACACATTCCCTCTTACCGCACCCAACCTCTGCTGCTGTTCAGGCGACATGATATTCTCCTGTTGCTATCCTTTCTTTTCCTAACTACCGGCCTATGGAGAGACAAACGCAACGATCGAATCGCTTCTTAGAGCTGATGTAGTCTAGTCATGTGTTTGTTTTCTTCCAGAAACCTATGCACCATATCATAATTTCATTATGGGTTGAGAGGATTCAAGTTTAGTCGCGGCCTGTACACTTCGTGAAGTGCACAAGTGATGAATAAACGACGATTGCATCATATTCGTTTCGTTTCCTGCAACTCGCCGTTTCTCTTCGCGGCTCATATCGTTGTCACATGTCACAAGCGTACTAATATAAACAAATATGTCAACTTCAAATCGTTCCCCATCAATCTTCACTTCAGCACCAATCCTAGTGGAGACAATTACGTAACTGTAATGCTTGCTCAAATTAAAAATTTGGAGGGGGTCGGGTTGTTCAGTGGTACGCAATTTTATGGAGGGGAGTCATATCGAACGTTACTTATTGGTACATAGGGGGAGGGGGTTTAAAATCTAAAATTTTACCGTTATGTAATTTGTGTACGACGTCTACTTGCAAATAAATTCTACGCCCCGTGAGCGACCTTCCGGTACATTCACCATGAGTGTAGGTATGTTTTTGAGTTCTTTCTTCGTTTTATTTACCAATTTCTCCTCAGTTTTCGCGACAAACTTGTTGGAGTAGATCTTACGCTTCAGCTTTGTCTAGAGATTCTCGATGAGACGCAGCTGGGGGACGTTAGGCGGGTCCGCCGACTTGGGTGCCACATCGATATTCTGCCACTCCATCTCCTCCAACCATCGCTTCGAGTAGTGGGCCGACGCCAGATTCGGCCAGAACATCGCGTCTTCGACTTTATTGTATTTCTTAATGAACGACGCAAAAAGCATGCACATTATATTATAAATTTCCCCATATACAGTCAGTCCGGTGCGAAAGAAGAGCGACTTTGACATTTTCTCCTCGCTGATTTTCAGCCACGACAACCGCACCTTCTTAAGGGAACTTGGTGTGTGGAATGAACTTTACCTCGGTGTTCACTTCCTTCGTGGGCAAAGTAAAATACGATGTGCCCTGCCAGTCGTTGCCATCCAGGGTGATGGAAGTTTTTTATAATTACTTTTCACCTTTTCAAAATAAGTGTTAACTACTGAATCTGTGGAAAAAATGAGACGAGATGAGAATGAGATTTTTCGACTATTTTTGCGATTGAAATGTTCTCGGGTAAGAAAGCAAAGCCTTGGTGCTACATTCCGATTCGGAACTTGACCTTCTGTTTATTTATACACAGACTTCGCAGCCGACCGTTTAGTGTGCAGGACAATTGTGGGGCGAGCGCTACGATCCTACTGACACTAACAGTCTCTCCCGAGACGAGACTCGAACCTAAACGTGATGGCTAAACTTTTCGGGGGGTGCTACAATATTCAAACTGGATGTTACAATACTCAGTGAAGCCAAAGTCTATGTTTATATAAAGTCGCGCAAAGAGAAAATCTATCGTTCCGGCAACACAGTTTTCCTACCGTTTGTTTCCAAGAAATATACATTACTGTTTTGCACCATGTATACAGTACAAGTTATACAGTTTTCAAAGATTCCACCGGTGATGCTTTGTTAAATATCACTGAAACAGTTACAGGTTTATGCTGGATTACATATATGTAGTTGAAAATTTGGAAAAACTTATATTCTACATTCCGATCAATTACAACACTTTTCATCCACTTCTGACATTATCACTTCGTTTATTTACATTGCTCGATTGGTACCCTTGTTTGACGTTAAATCGGTTCCTTTGATTTCAACTTGGCGCACCTATATTTTATAAACATAGACTCTGAGTGAAGCGATTCCAAACTTATGGCGGGTAGTGTATCTCCGGACTACGTAACCAGCTAAGGTCCCGTAGTTTGCAAAATCGCACAAAACGGACGCTGATACTCCCGGTGGCCCTTTACGAACATGAAGCATGGACGCTGAAGGAAGCTGATCGACGAGTGCTCGGAGTTTTGAGTGTGGCGCAGATGCATTAATCACGAGTTGTACCAGGTATACAAACATGCTGATATAGTGAAGGTTATACAGTTGAGCAGGTTTCAGTGGGCTGGACATGTTACTAGAATGCCTGACGAGAGAGCCGCCAAAACTATCTTTAGTAGAGAACCAGGAAGAGGCCGTCGGCTACGTGGTAGGCCTCGCACGCGGTGGATGTGCGCGGTGGAAGAAGATGCACGATCTGCTGGTGTACGAGCAGACTGGAGAACGGCTGCCCAAGACAGAAGAAGCTGGACATCTCTAATTCGTACGGCCCTAGACCGAACGGTCTGTTAGCCAACAAAGTAAAGTAAGTCAGTGTATCTCCATGCTCGCCAGGTACTATTTCACTGTTTGGCCAGTTGCACCGACCTCCCGGCGAGGCACGCAGCGATGTAACCACTTTTCCCTCAGTCTTCTTCTCTAGCATCCTTTGGAGCTTCTTGTCGCTCAGGGTCGTCGGCCGTCCGGAACCGTCCAATAGTGCCAATATATTTTAGATGCTGGAACGGGCGTATCCGGTGTCCACGAACTGTCGACAACCGTGCGCGGATCACATAAACGACAAGATAATAGTCAGAGTCAATGTTTGGTCCCCGAAAAACCTAACATCAGTAACATCCGAAAAGTGCGACCGTCAATCAATACGTGATCAATCTGGGAACAGTCTTCTCCGTTTGAATGCCTTCTAGTACACGCAAAAGTTGGATGGTGCGAAACCAGTACAAAATTGTGCGTTTTAAGCGCAATTGTTGATGTAATTCGGAACCAGTACAATGATTGCGTGTTGGGCATAACGCAATTAATGCTCTAGCGTTTCTCCAATGTATTTGGCAGCTCCAAACTACTACACCTAAACAGTTTCAACTGGTATCAAGCAGCATTGCAAAGCAAGCGAGAAGCAAAACCTTTCTCCTCCTTTCTGCTTGAGGACGAGACATATGCTACGCTTTTCAAGTCTTTTGCACACACGCTTTCGAGATACTTTTTCTTCTTCATGCATTCCTCTGAATAGCAGCAAGCACGCATCGACAGTATGAGTGAGACTAACAACACTGGCATCTAGTATGTACAGCACGGGTGTCTCGCTCATTTCGTAAAGCGACGAGACATCGTCTTGCGCGTCGCAACCCAAACCGAAAAAGAAGCGAAAGAGCAACCTGCAAATTATATGTAACGTATCTAGTCTCGTCGCACGTACATGGAAAATCTACGAGCAAGAGAGAAAGAGCAGTCACTAATACACTCGATGTGAGAAATAAAGTGTCGGTATATGATACATATTCTGATTTCAATCTATGTCAATGTATTCGCAGTACAACTGTTGCGTTATGCGTTTCACACATTTATTGTGCGATTTATGTGCAACATTTGTGCGAATCGGGAAGACACAATGATTGTACAAGACTTCAACTTTTGCGTGTATGTTTTCGAATATTCAATCGTGGAAAATGGGAGCTATATATGGCCATTCCTCCGACCGCGGGAAAGTTTATCAGCCGCAAGTCGTTTTCATTGGTTGGCAGGTGAAGGCTATACCTTCCAATGACGATGAATTCCTCCCTTCCAACCTATGCGTTTGCTTCTCCGTTAACTACTTTTACGTCGCGTTTTAAGCGCTCGTCGTAAATTCGTTTAAGTTTTTCGTAGAACTCATCTTCTACATCATTGAATTTGTCGTTCTTCGGTGCGTAGCTGTTGATTAAACTGTATTAATTGAAGAATTTGCCCTTAATCCACAACACGCATTACGGTCGCCTACGGACCTGTGCCAAATGACTTTTGGTTTCTAGTTTCCCAACAGCACTCGGTTCCGCTGCTTTACCGCCACTGTCATTAATCTGGTACTTGAAAGATGTGTGTGCAATGAAGTCTACTGCACGGAATTCCCTCTTCCTGAATTTGGCCACTGCGACTTCGACTTCCTGCCGCTATAGTTCTCTAGAGAACAAGCCAGCTCGCGCCGGTTCATTGAGAGATGGGACGTTCCAAGTACCAAGTAGGTCTTTGCCGATTGATCCGTTTCGTGTTTATAATTTCGTTGTTCATGGTTTCGGGATGGGACTGCCATCTTAGGTGTAGCTGACGGGATACAGTATTACATACTCAGCCTCTCTCTTCGACGCTGTTTGGACCGCGCCTCGTGGAGATCAGACGCACCGCTTTTTTTTATTGGCTGAGACGCTTACGGTGGCGTTAGAGGTGATAGTGTAGGGCCCTCTACGCATCTCCCGACCCTAACTAACTGCTAAGCAAGTCCACGCTACTTCGCAAACCAATCCATATCGATTATTTCCGAATTCTCTGAAACTGCACAGCTGTTACTTTCTGATAAAGAAGTCATTCTATAATATCAGTTCGTCATGTAGACTCACGACTGCAGTTTCAAAAGGGCCCATCCAAAAATGTGACTGATGAAGAAAATATTTTATATCTGAAAAGTGGCTTATTTGATTGGAATGATCTTCAGCAAGGTTGTACGTAATAAAATTGCGGTTTTAGAAAAATTACATACACTGTAAATTTTATTTTTTCCTGCACTAAATTTTCCAAATCGTTGCAAAATATTAAATATCTAAAAAATTACGAATCTCATGACGTTTACAAGTTTGCTTTCGAATGAAATCAAGAACAAGCAACAGATCGACACCATACATTTCGACTACGCAAAGGTGTTTGACAAAGTACCACATAATATTGCTCTAGTTAAACTCAATTACTTGGGTTTTCCATTCTGGATTACGAATTTGCTGCGCTCATATGCGAAATGCTTTCGTCAACGTCGACGGCTCGCATCTTCTCCATCGCATCTGGTGTTCCACAAGGTAGTGTCCTAGGTCCGCTTATATTTATATCGTTGTGCTTTCGTTTGAAATGTGATAAATTGCTGTATGCTGACGATTTAACGTTAACGCTAACGGTTTGACGAGCTACAACGTTGGTGCCTCGAAAACGGGATGAAATTAAACATAGAGAAATGTAAATCTAAAACATTTTCAAAACTAGAATCGGATTCGATTACTCTATTTGTGTAAAGACCTTACAACGCGTTGCTTCTATCCGAGATCTTGGAGTCGTCGTTTATAGTAAACTCAAGCTCGACGAGCACATCTTTATCACAACCGCTAATGCATGCGCAACACTAGGATTTATTCGACGTACCATTAAAGACTTCACCGACATTTTTATTTTATTCTCGAAGCCCTGTTTTGCTCGCTGGTTCGGAGCATCTTGGAATATGCGGTATGCATGTGGTCGCCAGTTCATACAACCCAAATTATTCGACTAGAGAGAGTCCAGCGGTGCTTTATCCGATTTGCCCTTCGCCACTTCGCCTTGGTCAGATCCAGCTAATCAACCCAGTTATGAAAGCCGCCGTAAACTTATCGCCTTGGAGACGCTTAATTCCAGACGTACTAATTTGCAGAGGATTTTTGCGTTAGATCTGATTCAGGGAAATCTTGACAGTCCTTCATTGTTATGTAATGTGTCGTTTTATGTTCCTACTCGCCGATTGCGTGAGCGTGACTTATTGTTTATTAGACGTTTCATACTCGGCGCAGGAGATTATCCCATCCCATTAAGTCGAACTTTGGGATAATTTCCGGCGAGTGTTTATTATTGATAAAAATTATTTTAAGCGTTTAAACGGTTTGTTTGATCGATAGAGTGTCTTCGGCAAAGTTGAAGAAAATAATTTTATCCTTCGAAAAAAAATACACTCCGTAAAAAAATTTGATTTTTTTGTTTTTTTTTTTTTTTCAAAATATCATAACTTTTTTAGTTTTTATTTTACCATATTCCAAAAATCATCAATGTATAGATAATACATTGTTCGGGGGTCCTAATTCATAGCATTGGCCACTACCCTCCATATCTGAAGGCCGTTCCGCTATCCACAACCTGCGACCCGTCCGATTTCTTGCAGCTAGGCTGTACATAGTGAAACTCACACTGTGAGAATCACTAAGCTGCTTGGAGAGAGAGCTGGTATTTTAAACTCAATTTTCCAGCTGTTTTCATACAAACATCTAGGGTGTTATATCAGGTTCGGAACAGTCCGAAATGTACCATAATTGAAACAATTTTTCATATGGGAGATTGCTCCACTTACTAACGAAAGATAATTTCGATGATGTTCAGAAATTTTGTCTGAGTTTTTTAAGCAATACTATTAGTAAAAAAGTTTTAAAAAATGATCCATTCACAAGCACAATTGGCCCTTACGATTGCTAAAATGCCTTGTTTTTAAGTAGTGCTAATGGAATAAATTCAGTAAAATACTTCTATAACTTCTAAACTTCATAAAGGAACATTTTTGTGCGAAATATTTGCTTTAAAGTTTAAATTATTGGTGAAATGCGAAGGCCTATTTTGTATCATGATCGGAACAGCTTACTTCTGAGACGTCGCCCGCTTCATTTTGCCTGTGCTTGTACCATTCATGGAAAAGTTTTTGCTAAAAAATGTTAAATGTCATGAAAAGTTTAAGATAATTAAATTGTATACCTGAAAAAATACTTGAATTCAAATGAATCTGAAATAAAATGGTTGGTCTAATAATACATTTTTTGTTCTGATCGATATATTTGAATAAATACACGTTGGATTTGCTATAAATAATTGTGTCTATGAACTAAACAGATAGATTGCTTAGAACCATGAAAATAGTCTAAATTGTTTCGATCAGGATAGATTACCGTATGCAAATTTTTCAATTGTTTTTCAGTGCGATATTGCAGAACTGCAGTTTTCACTGCTGTTGTTAGTATACAGTTCAACATTGGCGTTACTAAAACTTTTCTATCATTTTAATGTGCGTCTCGTTCTACTGTTTGTCTGCTTTGACAAACGGGTGGCCGCGGATTCGCATTCCATTAGAATCAGACCATTTGGTAGTCAGAGAACATTAACATCGGACTCTACACCACATCCTTCCACGCGGAGTTCTACAGTACCCTCGTATATTAGTTCTCTTCAGGGAATTATAATTATGGTACGATGCTAGCAGGAAGAACTAGGTTTCGATAAGCCTCCTCTCTTTTCAAAGTTTATTAAGTACAATGAGTCTTCACACCCGCAATTTTACGATTTCGACCAAACCACCGTTCGAGTTGGTGCGAAACAAACTTTTTCCTTTCCGACGAAACGAGCAGCCAAACTCACTAAATGTATTTAATTGATTCGCCAATCACTTCATCCATCGCATCTGTGATTTATTTCCGCTTTGTTCGTGGGTTCCTTATGTTTATGCTTTTCTTGGTGGTGAAGACTGGAACTGATTGGAATGCTCTCTGGTCAGGGCAGGGCATTATCGCGAAGTGAAACCATCCAAAACAGGCAAGGCATCACCAAACTCGCGTGAAGGATGCCGCGCACTGTTGTCGTTTTATTTTTTATATTTATTTATTTGGAACAACACAGCGGCAAATTGAAAAAGGTGAAGCAAAGTGAGGAAAATTGCGGCGAATTTGATTGGCATCTTGATAATTGAGTTTATGCCAAATGGTAGCGTAGGTAAGAAAAAGAAATGAGCAAGAAAAATAGGACGAAGGAGTGGTGAGGGGTACGAAAAAAGTTTGCCTCGTTCCTGAAATAACATTCCGATCTGGTGTGGAGTTTCACTGCGAACTGCAGGAGTATTTGAATTTTTTTTTTTGGAGTGCCTGTTGCAATATTTTGAATTTGTGTCATGTGTCATGAATAAATATATACACAATACAGATCGAGAATTATCAATAAACTGTCACAACAACATTTCTCAAAGCATTGCAAAAGCAACTTTATCTCAAAACTAGACATCTTTAGTTTCACCGCTACATCTGTATATTCAAAAATACTATTTTGATCGAAACCACTTAGCACTAATTGCCGTCGTTTTCTCCCATTTCTCTCCATCTTCACAGCCAATGCTAGCGGAACCGCTGGACGTAGTTAGGAAAGCTCAACAGTCCATCAAATCAATTTATTCGAAGGTAGGTTCCATTACAGCTCAATTTGTCATTTACCGGATCTTTGTTTCTATCGTGTTACTTTTCTTTCAACCCATGAATACCGCTGGCGCCAGAAACTTCACAGCAAACGAAATCTGTCTGAATATTTCAACATTCCGACTGACGGCCTTCACTTTTTCACCTCCAAAATGATTGATTGTCGGGTGTTCTCCCGGTGAACATCCTTATATGTTTTGCGTTTCTGGAAACGAGTTCCCTTTTTTGTTTTGCTTCGAGTGCCGGCAAAAAGAAGAGTGAACGAACATTTATTTGACTAAATTTCATTCAAAGATTGATCTGATACGTGACAGATTTTTCACAAAAATGATTGGCTTCACTTGTTGTTCGAACCATAATCCAAGATGAAATGTTTCATTCTTCATTTTCATTCGCGTTGCTTACATTCTTGAGCGTAGTGTTGAAACAGTGCTCAATTTGAAACGTTGTTAGATTTCACAAAACAACCACAACCACTAGTAATACCAAAGCATGTAGTACAATTATCTTTCCAACACTTTTTTATAATTCACAGGAAAAGGCACAATGCCCGGCAACCCAAAACAGACTGTTCCTGTCACTGGTACTACGGTCTCACAGTTGGGATGAAATAGTGGAGAAAAAACGGCAGAAGGCAGTCAACAAACTGTCCAAGTTTTTCCTGATACCGAAAGTAAGTTATAAAAATATTTCTCCATTTGTCGTATATTTCTTTTGTGGACCAACTTTTTATCGTTTTTTATTCGTTTTATTTATTTAACCTATCCAAGAAAAAGAGAATTCTCGACATCTTGGAGCTTATTTCCAACGAGAAACGTACATGATGTAACTCCAAATTATCTTAATTCCATCGAATAATAGTTAACACGTGCGCTTTCATCGATTGATTCACGTGAGCTGGGATCGGCCTAATGGATTCCTACTTTATGTGATCCATTTTGAAAGTCATTTCCATATTTCCTCGTGATATTTTGGACCGGTCAGATAAATTAAATTAAATACAAAACTTTTTTATGTTCTGCGGTCATAATTAAAGACCACCGTGGGTGATACCGATGCTTGGCATTGTTGAGCTGATCCTTAGCTCTTCCACTGAATGGTATTTCCAACAACGAAAATCACTTTTGATTCTCACTGTGCCCTATCTAGTTCATGAAAACGAGTATGTGAAAGATTACCGTTCTACTGCAAAATAACTGGTTAAATAGATAAATTCACGTATGCTTCTCGAACGTTGCGCACTTTATATCAAGTACTTATCAAATTGCAAACCAATTGAGTTTGGTGCACAAACTTTATAAAACAATCAGTTCAAGTGGGAGAATCATTTAGTAGCCGCGAATACCTTAGGGAGAACACAGCCTGGAGCTAGTAATGGCTGGTAAGTCTATAATTACCCTCAATAATTCTGGAAGCAAAATATCAAATATCATTTGTTGCAGCTTCACAAATCTGGTTATTATTTCTGTCCGCTGCACTGTTAGTGGCTTTTGTAAACAGTGCTAATGAGTGTTACGATAACCCACACTCCCGAGTGCGAATGCGTGCACATTCCGAAAGATGTGAAAATTATGTAGTTTGTGTAGGAAGACTACAAATAATCCGTTCTTGCCCGGAAGGGTCCTGGTGGAGCGATAGTGCTAAAATGTGTACCAAAAACGAAGGAATTCATTGCAAGAATAGCCCAACACTGCGACTTATGTCAACATATGACGCTGTTGAGGCATCGGTTTCCTGCATACAGGAACAAGCTTCGTGTCCCGCCGAATTTAATCCCAGCAGTTTAATATTACGCCCCCATGAAAATTGTGCAAAGTATTATCTTTGCATATCATTTTTACCAGTGACGTTGTCTTGCCCAGTGAATCTGTATTTCAATCCAAAAACTTGCGAATGTGACTATCCGGAAAAAGTTGAGTGTTCTGACACTTCGACTACTGAAAAACCAACGACGATCACTGAAGATATACCGTCGACTACTGAAGAACCAACGTCAACTACTGAAGAATTAACGTCGACTTCTGAAGAACCGACGAGGACCACTGAAGGACCAACGTCCACCACTAAAGGGCCAACGTCGACCACTGAGGAACCAACGTCGACCACTGAAAACCCTACGTCGACAACTGAAGAACCAACGTCGACCACTGAGGAACCAACGTCGACTACTGAAGAACCAACGTCGACCACTGAAGAACCTACGTCAACAACTGAAGAACCAACGTCGACCACTGAAGAACAAACGTCGACTACTGAAGAACCTACGTCGACAACTGAAAAACCAGGGTCGACCACTGAGGAACCAACGTCGACCACTGTGGAACCAACATCGACCACTGAAGAAATAACGTCGACCACTGAAGAACCAACGTCGACCACCGAAGAACCAACATCGACCACTGAAGAACCAACGTCAACCACTGAAGAAATAACGTCGACAACTGAACAACCAACATCAACCTTTGAAGAACCAACGTCGACCACTGAAGAACCAACGTCGACCACTGAAGAACCAACGTCGACCACTGAAGAACCAACATCGACCACTAAAGAACCAACGTCAACCACTGAAGAACCAACATCAACCACTGAAGAACCAACGTCAACCACTGCGGGACCAACGTCAACCACTGAAGAACCAACGTCGACCACTGAAGAACAAACGTCGACTACTGAAGAACCTACGTCGACAACTGAAAAACCAGGGTCGACCACTGAGGAACCAACGTCGACCACTGAAGTACCAACATCGACCACTGAAGAAATAACGTCGACCACTGAAGAACCAACATCAACCACTGAAGAACCAACATCAACCACTAAAGAACCAACGTCGACCACTGAAGAACCAACATCGACCACTGAAGAAATAACGTCGACTACTGAAGAACCTCCGTCGACCACTGAAGAACCAACATCGACCACTGAAGAACCAACATCAACCACTAAAGAACCAACGTCGACCACTGAAGAACCAACATCAACCACTGAAGAACCAACGTCGACCACTGAAGAACCAACATCAACCACTGAAGAACCAACGTCGACCACCGAAGAACCAACATCGACCACTGAAGAACCAACGTCAACCACTGAAGAAATAACGTCGACAACAGAAGAACCAACATCAACCACTAAAGAACCAACGTCGACTACTGAAGAACAAACGTCGACCACTAAAGAACCAACGTCGACCACTGAAGAACCAACGTCGATCACTGAACAACCAACATCAACCTTTGAAGAACCAACGTCGACCACTGAAGAACCAACGTCGACCACTGAGGAACCAACGTCGACCAATGAAAACCCTACGTCGACAACTGAAGAACCAACATCGACCACTGAAGAAATAACGTCGACCACTGAAGAACCAACGTCGACCACCGAAGAACCAACATCGACCACTGAAGAACCAACATCAATCACTGAAGAAATAACGTCGACAACTGAAGAAATAACGTCGACTACTGAAGAACCTCCGTCGACCACTGAAGAACCAACATCGACCACTGAAGAACCAACATCAACCACTAAAGAACCAACGTCGACCACTGAAGAACCAACATCAACCACTGAAGAACCAACGTCGACCACTGAAGAACCAACATCAACCACTGAAGAACCAACGTCGACCACCGAAGAACCAACATCGACCACTGAAGAACCAACGTCAACCACTGAAGAAATAACGTCGACAACTGAAGAACCAACATCAACCACTAAAGAACCAACGTCGACTACTGAAGAACAAACGTCGACCACTAAAGAACCAACGTCAACCACTGAAGAACCAACGTCGATCACTGAACAACCAACATCAACCTTTGAAGAACCAACGTCGACCACTGAAGAACCAACGTCGACCACTGAAGAACCAACGTCGATCACTGAAGAACCAACATCGACCACTAAAGAACCAACGTCAACCACTGAAGAACCAACATCAACCACTGAAGAACCAACGTCAACCACTGCGGGACCAACGTCAACAACTGAAGAACCAACGTCGACCACTGAAGAACAAACGTCGACTACTGAAGAACCTACGTCGACAACTGAAAAACCAGGGTCGACCACTGAGGAACCAACGTCGACCACTGTGGAACCAACATCGACCACTGAAGAAATAACGTCGACCACTGAAGAACCAACGTCGACCACCGAAGAACCAACATCGACCACTGAAGAACCAACATCAATCACTGAAGAAATAACGTCGACAACTGAAGAAATAACGTCGACTACTGAAGAACCTCCGTCGACCACTGAAGAACCAACATCGACCACTGAAGAACCAACATCAACCACTAAAGAACCAACGTCGACCACTGAAGAACCAACATCAACCACTGAAGAACCAACGTCGACCACTGAAGAACCAACATCAACCACTGAAGAACCAACGTCGACCACCGGAGAACCAACATCGACCACTGAAGAACCAACGTCAACCACTGAAGAAATAACGTCGACAACTGAAGAACCAACATCAACCACTAAAGAACCAACGTCGACTACTGAAGAACAAACGTCGACCACTAAAGAACCAACGTCGACCACTGAAGAACCAACGTCGATCACTGAACAACCAACATCAACCTTTGAAGAACCAACGTCGACCACTGAAGAACCAACGTCGACCACTGAGGAACCAACGTCGACCACTGAAAACCCTACGTCGACAACTGAAGAACCAACGTCGACCACTGAGGAACCAACGTCGACTACTGAAGAACCAACGTCGACCACTGAAGAACCTACGTCAACAACTGAAGAACCAACGTCGACCACTGAAGAACAAACGTCGACTACTGAAGAACCTACGTCGACAACTGAAAAACCAGGGTCGACCACTGAGGAACCAACGTCGACCACTGAAGTACCAACATCGACCACTGAAGAAATAACGTCGACCACTGAAGAACCAACATCAACCACTGAAGAACCAACATCAACCACTAAAGAACCAACGTCGACCACTGAAGAACCAACATCGACCACTGAAGAAATAACGTCGACTACTGAAGAACCTCCGTCGACCACTGAAGAACCAACATCGACCACTGAAGAACCAACATCAACCACTAAAGAACCAACGTCGACCACTGAAGAACCAACATCAACCACTGAAGAACCAACGTCGACCACTGAAGAACCAACATCAACCACTGAAGAACCAACGTCGACCACCGAAGAACCAACATCGACCACTGAAGAACCAACGTCAACCACTGAAGAAATAACGTCGACAACTGAAGAACCAACATCAACCACTAAAGAACCAACGTCGACCACTGAAGAACAAACGTCGACCACTAAAGAACCAACGTCGATCACTGAACAACCAACATCAACCTTTGAAGAACCAACGTCGACCACTGAAGAACCAACGTCGACCACTGAAGAACCAACGTCGACCACTGAAGAACCAACATCGACCACTAAAGAACCAACGTCAACCACTGAAGAACCAACATCAACCACTGAAGAACCAACGTCAACCACTGCGGGACCAACGTCAACCACTGAAGAACCAACGTCGACCACTGAAGAACCAACGTCGACCACTGAAGAACCAACGTCGACCACTGAAAAACCAACATCGACCACTGAAGAACCAACGTCAACCACTAAAGAACCAACATCGACCACTGAAGGACCAACGTCAACCACTGAAGAAATAACGTCGACCACTGAAGAACCAACGTCGAGCACTGAAGAACCAACGTCGACCACTGAAGAACCAACGTCGACCACTGAAGAACCAACATCAACTACTGAAGAACCAACATCGACCACTGAAGAACCAACGTCAACCACTGAAAAAATAACGTCGACCACTGAAGAACCGACGTCGACCACTGAAGAACCAACGTCGATCACTAAAGAATCAACATCAACCACTAAAGAACCAACGTCGACCACTGAAAAACCTACGTCGACAACTGAAGAACCAACGTCGACCACTGTGGAACCAACATCGACCACTGAAGAAATAACGTCTACCACTGAAGAACCAACGTCGACCACTGAAGAACCAACGTCGACCACTGAAGAACCAACATCGACCACTGAAGAACCATCGTCAACCACTGAAGAAATAACGTCGACTACTGAAGAACCAACATCAACCACTAAAGAACCAACGTCGACCACTGAAGAACCAACATCAACCACTAAAGAACCAACATCGACCACTGAAGAATCAACGTCAACCACTGAAGAACCGACGTCGACCACTGAAGAACCAACGTCGATCACTAAAGAACCAACATCGACCACTGAAGAACCAACGTCAACCACTGAAAAAATAACGTCGACCACTGAAGAACCGACGTCGACCACTGAAGAACCAACGTCGATCACTAAAGAATCAACATCAACCACTAAAGAACCAACGTCGACCACTGAAAAACCTACGTCGACAACTGAAGAACCAACGTCGACCACTGTGGAACCAACATCGACCACTGAAGAAATAACGTCTACCACTGAAGAACCAACGTCGACCACTGAAGAACCAACGTCGACCACTGAAGAACCAACATCGACCACTGAAGAACCATCGTCAACCACTGAAGAAATAACGTCGACTACTGAAGAACCAACATCAACCACTAAAGAACCAACGTCGACCACTGAAGAACCAACATCAACCACTGAAGAACCAACATCGACCACTGAAGAACCAACGTCGACCATTGAAGTAATAACGTCGACTACTGAAGAACCAACGTCGACCACTGAAGAACCAACGTCGACCACTGAAGAACCAACATCAACCACTGAAGAACCAACGTCGACCACTGAAAAACCAACGTCGACCACTGAAGAACCAACATCGACCACTGAAGAACCAACGTCGACCACTAAAGAACCAACGTCGACCACTGAAGAACCAACGTCGACCACTGCGGGACCAACGTCAACCACTGAAGAACCAACGTCGACCACTGAAGAACCAACATCGACCACTGAAGAACCAACATCGACCACTGAAGAACCAACGTCGACCACTAAAGAACCAACGTCGATCACTGAAGAACCAACGTCGATCACTGAAGAACCAACATCGACCACTGAAGAACCAACATCAACCACCGAAGAAATAACGTCGACTACTGAAGAACCAACGTCGACCACTGAAGAACCAACGTCGACCACTAAAGAACCAACGTCGACCACTGAAGAACCAACGTCGACCACTGCGGGACCAACGTCAACCACTGAAGAACCAACGTCAACCACTGAAGAAATAACGTCGACTACTGAAGAACCTCCGTCGACCACTGAAGAACCAACGTCGACCACTGAAGAACCAACATCGACAACTGAAGAACCAACGTCGACCACTAAAGAACCAACGTCAACCACTGAAGAACCAACGTCGACCACTGAAGAACCAACGTCGACCACTGAAGAACCAACATCGACCACTGAAGAACCAACGTCGACCACTAAAGAACCAACGTCGACCACTGAAGAACCAACGTCGATCACTGAAGAACCAACATCGACCACTGAAGAACCAACGTCAACCACCGAAGAAATAACGTCGACTACTGAAGAACCTTCGTCGACCACTGAAGAACCAACATCAACCACTGAAGAACCAACATCGACCACTGAAGAACCAACGTCAACCACTGAAGAAGTAACTTCGACCACTGAAGAACCAACATCAACTACTGAAGAACCAACATCGACCACTGAAGAACCAACGTCAACCACTGAAGAAATAATGTCGACCACTGAAGAACCGACGTCGACCACTGAAGAACCAACGTCGATCACTGAAGAATCAACATCAACCACTGAAGAACCAACGTCGACCACTGAAGAACCAACGTCGACCACTGCGGGACCAACGTCAACCACTGAAGAACCAACGTCGATCACTGAAGAACCAACGTCGACCACTGAAGTACCAACATCGACTACTGAAGAGCCAACGTCAACCACTGAAGAAATAACGTCGACTACTGAAGAACCTTCGTCGACCACTAAAGAACCAACGTCGACCACTGAAGAACCAACGTCGATCACTGAAGAACCAACATCGACCACTGAAGAACCAACGTCAACCACCGAAGAAATAACGTCGACTACTGAAGAACCTTCGTCGACCACTGAAGAACCAACATCAACCACTGAAGAACCAACATCGACCACTGAAGAACCAACGTCAACCACTGAAGAAGTAACTTCGACCACTGAAGAACCAACATCAACTACTGAAAAACCAACATCGACCACTGAAGAACCAACGTCAACCACTGAAGAAATAACGTCGACTACTGAAGAACCTTCGTCGACCACTGGAGAACCAACATCAACCACTGAAGAAATTACGTCGACTATTGAAGAACCAACGTCGACCACTGAAGGTCCAACATCAACCACTGAAGAACCAACATCGACCACTGAAGAACCAATGTCAACCACTGAAGAACCAACGTCGACCACTGAAGAACCAACGTCGACCACTGAAGAACCAACGTCGACCACTGAAGAACCAACATCAACCACTGAAGAACCAACGTCAACCACTGAAGAACCAACGTCAACCACTGAAGAAGTTACGTCGACCACTGCGGGACCAACCTCGACCACTGAAGAACCGACGTCGACCACTGAAAAACCAACGTCAACCACTGAAGAAATAACGTCGACTACTGAAGAACCAACATCAACCACTAAAGAACCAACGTCGACCACTGAAGAACCAACATCAACCACTAAAGAACCAACATCGACCACTGAAGAATCAACGTCAACCACTGAAGAACCGACGTCGACCACTGAAGAACCAACGTCGTTCACTGAAGAACCAACATCGACCACTGAAGAACCAACGTCGACCACTAAAGAACCAACGTCGACCACTGAAGAACCAACGTCGATCACTGAAGAACCAACATCGACCACTGAAGAACCAACGTCAACCACCGAAGAAATAACGTCGACCACTGAAGAACCTTCGTCGACCACTGAAGAACCAAAATCGACCACTGAAGAACCAACGTCAACCACTGAAGAAGTAACGTCGACCACTGAAGAACCAACGTCGACCACTGAAGAACCAACGTCGACCACTGAAGAACCAACATCAACCACTGAAGAATTAACATCGATTACTGAAGAACCAACGTCAACCACTGAAGAACCGACGTCGACCACTGAAGATCCAACGTCGATCACTGAAGAACCAACATCGACCACTGAAGAACCAACGTCGACCACTGAAGAAATAACGTCGACTACTGCAGAACCTTCGTCGACCACTGAAGAACCAACATCAACCACTAAAGAACCAACATCGACCACTGAAGAACCAACGTCAACCACTGAGGAAGTAACGTCGACCACTGAAGAACCAACATCAACTACTGAAGAACCAACATCGACCACTGAAGAACCAACGTCAACCACTGAAGAAATAACGTCGACCACTGAAGAACCGACGTCGACCACTGAAGAACCAACGTCGATCACTGAAGAATCAACATCAACCACTGAAGAACCAACGTCGACCACTGAAGAACCAACGTCGACCACTGAAGAACTAACAACGACCACTGAAGAACCAACATCAACCACTGAAGAACCAACGTCGACCACTGAAGAACCAACGTCGACTACTGCGGGACCAACGTCAACCACTGAAGAACCAACGTCGACCACTGAAGAACCAACGTCAACCACTGAAGAAATAACGTCGACTACTAAAGAACCTTCGTCGACCACTGAAGAACCAACATCAACCACTGAAGAACCAACGTCGATCATTGAAGAATCAACATCAACCACTGAAGAACCAACGTCGACCACTGAAGAACCAACGTCGACCACTGCGGGACCAACGTCAACCAGTGAAGAACCAACGTCGACCACTGAAGAACCAACGTCAACCACTGAAGAAATAACATCGACTACTGAAGAACCTTCGTCGACCACTGAAAAACCAACATCAACCACTGAAGAAATTACGTCGACTACTGAAGAACCAACGTCGGCCACTGAAGAACCAACATCAACCACTGAAGAACCAACATCGGCCACTGAAGAACCAACGTCAACCACTGACGAAGTAACGTCGATCACTGAAGAACCAACGTCAACCACTGAAGAACCAGTGTCAACCACTGAAGAACCGACGTCGACCACTGAAGAACCAACGTCGATCACTGAAGAACCAACATCGACCACTGAAGAACCAACGTCAACCACTGAAGAAATAACGTCGACTACTGAAGAACCTTC
Source organism: Wyeomyia smithii (assembly GCF_029784165.1). NCBI lineage: Eukaryota > Metazoa > Arthropoda > Insecta > Diptera > Culicidae > Wyeomyia > Wyeomyia smithii. The sequence continues at coordinate 58,759,321 of NC_073695.1, read as the reverse complement.
GTCGACCACTGAAGAACCAACATCAACCACTGAAGAACCAACATCGACCACTGAAGAACCAACGTCAACCACTGAAGAAGTAACGTCGACCACTGAAGAACCAACGTCGACCACTGAAGAACCAACGTCGACCACTGAAGAACCAACATCAACCACTGAAGAACCAACATCGGCCACTGAAGAACCAACATCGACCACTGAAGACCTAACGTCAACCACTGAAGAAGTAACGTCGACCACTGAAGAACCAACGTCGACCACTGAAGAACCAACGTCGACCACTGAAGAACCAACGTCGACCACTGAAGAACCAACATCAACCACTGAAGAACCAACATCGACCACTGAAGAACCAACGTCAACCACTGAAGAAGTAACATCGACCACTGAAGAACCAACGTCGACCACTGAAGAACCAACGTCGATCACTGAAGAACCAACGTCGACAACTGAAGAACCAACGTCGACCTCTGAGGAAATAACGTCGACTACTGAAGAACCAACCAGTGAAAAACTACCTGTAGTCAGTGAAATGATGGTGGCAGTTGGCAAAGCAATTGAGCTTGTCGATTCTCTAAAACAGATATTTATTGACTCTATCTGGAAAAAAGAATAGAAAATAAATATAATATCAATTTTTTTTTTGTTTCATACTTGTTTATTTTTCCGGTCCACAAATGATTCGCTTACTTGATTCTTGTGAAATGTACTCTAATTACTTATTTCGTTTACCAGGAAAATTTCATCATCGATGATGTTAGCCGACCAGAGATACACCAAATGACAAAAAATTCCATTCGACATGGTCAAAACAGTCTAAACGGTGCAAAGCGGAAGTTGGGCAGAATTGGATTTTTGGTAATTATTCAAGTTATTTCAACCGAAAGCGCATGCACTAAATGTGTTCGGTTATCCTACAGATTGGTTGTGGGAAGACGATTTTTCCCAGTGAAAAACTCATCGCCAATACCATTGCACAACAAATGAAGGAAAAAGCGCTGGATGACATTTCTGGACTGGACTTTGGTTGGTGGTCTATCTGGTCAAAACATGCGGAAGAGACCCATCAGAGGCAAAAACTACACCTACGAAGATTGAAGCGTCAGACGAACGGAGATGACTATGAAAATGACGATGACGATTATGATTACAACTATGACGATGAGGATGAAGCGTGAGTATTTACGACCGCACAACACCGAATAACCGCGTGCCAATGTCAAACTCCATTGTTTTTTATAGTGAGCCCACGGAAACCCCTCATGCCCACCGGCATCATCACGGTGACGGTTCGGTGAGTTTTTTGTTTCACAATTGCCTGCCGCTCTCTGCATCCCACACAATCTGATAGTTCTCATCTAGAAATTCTCCCAGGATTGCGAGAAAAATACCGATTCCACTACGATACTTCTCACTACTTGCATCTCATTCTCTAACCCTTAGTCAGTAGCGTATTGAACATATTCTCACATACTCGCACATACTCGAGTTCGACTGTCAGTTACAGTAACCTTCACCTTCAACCAAGTTAACCATCCTACCCAGGAACCTTCCTTCTCTTTCTGTCTGGCTATGCGTCTTCCCATGTTCTGGTTTGAATTACTGTACATCATTGACCTCCACTAACCACAGTCCTAGATTACAACTTTTTTTTCGGTTATGTTGGTATCCTTTTTACTAAAGTTTTATTCGTTTGTTAACTCCAGGTTAGTCGTACCATTCATTTTTTCCGTTCGAATTGTTACTAGATTGTAGAACATGTTACGTTTACTATTACTATTATATTATTATTTTTCTAGTAGATTTATTGCCACTGTGAAAAATTATTCGCAAATGTGCCAAAAAAAAGTTGTGTTCCAGAGAATTATTCTTGTCAATACCATTTTTAGGCTTTCAGTTGGAATGAGTAACAGTAAGGATTACGGAACAATGTTTACATATTTTACATTGTTCTCTGCTTCTGTTTGTTAGTTGAATATTTTACTTAGAAACATTGCCATAATGTACAGATACTTCGAAATAACAGTAACTGTTTCGATTTTTGCTAAGTGTACGTCACTTTACGATGGTGTTTACGATACGTCACCGAAAACTTTTGTTTGAGTTTGGGTTTTTTACTTCAATTACTTGCAGTAATTGTCGATACTGGCAGCTGCTACCGAAATGTATGAAACAGTATTTTGTTAGTATTTTATGTATTAGCTATTACATTTCCAATCCATTACTCACACTGTCTCTCAATCACACGGATTCTACCCACATTATTAATCAATGGGATGAAATAGAAGTAGCGAGCGTGAATGATGCTTCATTTTTTCCTGAAACTTGATTGAGGAATGTCTGCTAGAGGTAAGGAAAACTGGGCCAACGCTATTTGCACCGAATGGCAATGTTCATTATATGTCTTTGGGCGATAATGGAGACTAACTATAATGCACGGTTCGCTGGTTATGTGGCTACGGCCAACGCCGAGATACATAAGAATGCTCAGGCAATGGAGCGGAAATCCTGCTTCCTGCTTCCAAGTCACCTGCTCCGGTGGCAAGTCGACCCGTCGACAGACCAAGCTCCAGTGACATTTGGAATGGTGTCATGGCATCGCTATCTCACGGTGAAAGTATTCTTATTACTTATTTGACCCTAAATTGAAATTGATGTTACTATTTTTTTTTTTTTTTTTAATATTGCAGATTGAATTTTTATAAAAGAAGTGAAGTGAAATTCAAGCTTCACTTGGGATAAAATTAAAATAAACTAGAGCAGAATATAACACAGAACACTATCGAAATTAGCAACATTAAAACATCGAAACAAAATTTCGTCACAAAAAAGATAGGTATGTATGTTGTGATTCTACTTTTCTTGACCTTAGTGCGTCTGAACACAACATCGTCGGTTTTGTACTTGTTTCCAATTTTAAACATGATGAACATGAACATGTCAGTACAAAGTGAAATTCTGGATTTTGTTATCATGTAAGATTCTCTATTTGTCGTGCGAGTGCTAGTGACGTACAGCGGTTAACAAGCGAAAAAAGTGAAGAGAAGGTCAAACTAGAATAGTTAACGTAATTTTGATTTCATAAATTTTAGATTACTCTCAATTTATGCCAAAAATAAAAATAAATACAGACAAATTAAAACCGTTAAAAATCGGAGAACTTCTTAATACCAAAAATATGGTTGGAAACTGATCAAACAGATTCCAGATTGCGCAACTAAAATTTATAGTACTTTATCTCAATGTTGACACCACTAATTTTTGTACATAGTCCTAACTTCAAATAAGAGTTTGCTTCCTAAATCCTCTCAAAATTTAGACATCATAAAGTTTTCTTACCTCGTATTCACAATTTTACTAAGATCCTGTGCTGCTTTAACGTTTTAAAATTTTTGATTTTAATTTTTGTTGTTTTTTTTTTTTTTTTTAAACGTATGACAAGATAACTTATTTAGAGACTATTTTGGCCTTAATTTAAGATTATTTTGCTTTTTTTTCTTTTTCTTTGTTTAAATGATAATTTTTTCATAATTTTAGGCCAAATTTGACTTTTTTCTTTTTTTTCCCCTATAGAGTGTAGACGTAATTGTCAAGAATTTAATGATCATTTCGGCACCATTTTTCACTAGGTTGGCTTGAAAATTGCTTTTAATTGAGCTTCTTTGTGAGATTGAATTGAAAATGGAAACTAGAAAAGGTTTCCAATAAATCTACTGAGCAGTTCTATAAAAAAGTCCCAGTTTTACATATTTTTCAAATGTCATTTTTAATATATTTGAACCTTGGGCCAAAGATGATTTTTGTGCTACTAGTTTTTTTTTTTTGAATCACGACTAATTTGTGAAAAGGGATCAAGTAAAAAAGGTATTGATGTTTGTGAATATTTTTAGAGTCAGAACGGTTTGTTTGATCGATGTAACGTCTTCTGCAAAGTTGTAGATAATAACGTCATCTTTTCGAAAAAAATATTTAAATAAATTTTCAAAAAAAATTAATTTTTTTTCTTAATAAAAACTAAATAAACTAAAAACTAAAACTTTCAATTTTTCATAAAATAATGCAAAAAAAAGCATTACGGTTTGTCTTAGACAGTCATTACGAAGTTTTAGTTTTTATTTTTTAAATAATTTGCTGCAATAAAAAATAATGCACACCGTAAGAAAAGAAAATATTGATAAAAAAATAAAAATAAAAGTTAAATATCTAAAAACCCACAGTTTAAAGAAATATTTGTTATTCCGAAAACTACGCAATATTAGCTAAACATTTTAAGCTGACTTTGGAGGAAACCGAACTTGAGAAATTATAAATTAAAGTTTATAATTTCCCAAAAAAAAAAAAAATTTGATTTTTTTAACCGTTTTTCAAAAGACAAAGACAGCCTTGTCGAAAAAACTATAGGTGAGAACTGTACAAAACGCACCAGTTGAGCATTCACGCGATTTACAGCGCTTCTGATCATTTTTAAACGGCATTGAACGTGTAGGTTGATTGCAGGATCTATATAAAGTGTGTTTATGAAAAAGCTTGTTCTAAAAAACTTGATTTCAAAGTAATGAAAAAATAAAAATAAAATTACCAAACTCCAATGTTCCAATGCAGAAGGCTAATATGCCCCTAGCATAAATCAGCACGTGAAGTGATAAGCGCTTGAAGTCTTAGAAGTAAAATCAAAAGCAGTAAAGCATACCTCAAGTTGCCAAGTAATCTTTTGCAGCGCTTCATGATACATTTTAGCCCAATTTTAATTTTGATCATGTTTTGGTGAAAGCTAGTGAAATTTAAAAAGTGTGATAGCTAGAGGAACCACAGTTTTTTTGTGTTATTTGCAAGTCAGTTAACCATAAAAGCTTTTGGACAGAGCCACAGACAATCCTTCAGTTTCTTAAGTATTTTAGTCATTACGGCACACTTTTTATATGGAAACTGTAGGAAAGCTGAGTTTTTTATGAAAAACACGGCGAAATTCCTCATCAAAGCCACATGTGTGAGTATTTTATGGAAATAATAGCATGGGTAGTCTTACTCCAGTGGTGATCAATCAAAGCGTTTTAATTTCAATTTTTTATCTATTTTTGAGTAATTTTAATTGTTTTTCCATTTCTCCATGATAACACAATCATCAGGGCAAATTGTTTCCAAAGCTACAAAAACATGATCGGAATCATCGGTCTTCATCGAAGTTCTTTTATTAATTTTTGTCCTTTTTTGAAAGTTATGATCTTGAAATTATTCCACATAGAAATAATAAACGAATTTTACTTGTTTTATTTCTGCATATAAAATCCACTTTGTTCGACAAAGTTGTGGAAGTTTTTAAAATAAACAACTCTGCCGAAGACACTATACTTCTAACTTTTTATTTAAATGGACTCTCATGAAGTTTTCTACAGAATGCCTCTTAAAATCTTTTTTTTTTTTTGACATAGCTTTTTATAGTGATTTTGTACAATTTTTCGATTTTCTACACTGTGGTTCACTATAACAAAACACACAATTACACCGATGAAAAGTGTATTTTCAACTCTCATATTTCCTTAGTCTCCCAGTTGGTCTCGAGGTACGATGCTGGTCTAACAAGCCAGTCGTCGTAGGTTCGAGTCTCGGCTCGGGATAAACTGCTAGTTTAAACAGGATCGTAGCGCTAGCCCCGCAATTATCCTGCACCCTGAACAGGCTGCATAGTCTGTGTATAATTAACAAAAGGCCGTGTTCCGATTCGGAATGTAGCACCAAGGCTTTGATGTTTATTTCTTTAGTTATTGATGATGTTTTATTAAATTATTGCTTTAGGTTACTAACAGATATCTACAAAAACAGCAAATTTCCGCATACAAAGCCATATAAGTAAAACATTTTTCTATCTAGATATGTGAATTTATCTCCCTTTGTAGATATATGTTAGTAATTTTGTGCATTAATTTTATAACAATTTTCAATAACTAAAGAAATATAGGAGATAAAACTTTTCTCGGTGAAATTGCGTGTTTTGATATAGTAAACAACGTTGTAGGACATTGAAAAACTGTAGGAAATCACTATGAAAAGTTATATTTAAGATAAAAAAAATTAGGGCCATTCTATATAAAACTCCACAAAAATCCATAAAAATTTAGTCTCTTCGACAAAGTTGTTTATTATAGAACGTACCAGAACTTTGCCGAACAAAGTGAATTTTTCTATGCAAAAATGTGAAAATTGTTTTTTACCTTCAAGTAGAATTGTAAGTAGAAACTTGGCGAAATGAAAAAATTATGGAAGAACTTTACTGAAGACACTATAGTCCTGAAGTCATTTTTTTTGTCAAAACAATTTCGATCACGTTCTTGTAGCGTTGTTGGTTCCGATCTTCTGCAAAGTTGCTTGGTATAGCTAGGGCTTCAATTTGTATGCTTAGATTAGTTTACGATTTGGCCGCAAAGATGGCGCAGCGATGCAAACTTCTTTCTCTAACACACTAGAGTTGTGTGCTTTTCGAAAAAGTTGTAGATCATAAAATTTGATGGAACATTGTAGAATACACAAAATTTCTATCCCTTCCAGTTTCTGAGATCTATGAGTTTTTGTACAATTTATCTCAATTTCACGTTCCTTTGCGATGATCTTATGAGTTCACTAAAAACTTGTCTGCTTAATGAACTTGAAATCACTGAAAACAATGGCATTTAGATTTTCCCTCGATAGAAATTGAATAATTCCGTTCTTTCTTGCTGAGTACGGAAGTTTTTCGAGTACCTGAGTAAAACCTCGACACACAATTTGGAAATTATACAAGATATTGCTTGGATAGAGTATCAGATCACTGTTCTAAGTATTCTCTCAAAATTGCAGAAAATAACGATTTTTTATGAAAAATTCACAAAAAAATTCATGGTTTGCTAATACGGGCTAATCGATGAGATAACTAACTCACAGAATTGTGTTTTTTTTTTTCAAATTTTGTGTCATTGTTTTACTTAAGTACTCGAAAAACTTTCGTACTTAGCAGGAAAAAACGGAATTATTCAATGCCTATCGAGAAAAAAATTACATGGAATTCTTTTGAGTGAACTCATAAGATTATTACAAGAAGACGTAAAATTCAGACACATTTTACAAAAACTCGTAGGTCTCAGAAATAGCAGAGTTAAAAATTTTATGTATTTTACAACGTTTCATAAAATTGTATAATCTTCAACTTTGTCGAAAACCAGAAAGCTCGAGCGTTTAAGAGAAAAAAGTTGGTATCGATGCTATTTGCGGCTTAATCGCAAACTACTCTAAGCATCTAAATGGAGCCCCTAACTATATCAAAAAAAAAGTTTGTTGAAGATCTCTATAGCAATGTTTTAGCGAAAAACTTTCTTTTACAAAGTTGTTACCCTATTCCGAAGTTGGTCACGCAAAGTACTTCAATTGTGCTCAAAATCGCAGGGATGAATCTATGTTGAAAATAATCAAACCCGTATTTTTTCGTTGGGTTGTTAGGGGGACTAGCTCCGAAATAGGGTGACCATACAAAACGGTTATATTCGATGTATTTTATTTCAAAAAATTAATAACTTTTGAACCAGTTGATCGATTTTCGATCTTTTTGAATCAAATGAAAGGTGATTACTTCCAGTTGTAAGAAAAAATACCAGAAGAATTATTCTGCGTGCTTTTCTATGCGTAATATATAAAATTATTGAAATTTTCGTCATGTTTTTGAATTGAATTTACTCAAATTCAAAAAATAACATATTTTCAAAAATTCTTCCATTTATATAGTCAAGCATGCCCTTCAGAATTTGCCCCAAAAAGAATGACAAATAAATGAAAAACGCATGTTTCTTATGAAAAACATTAATAACTTTGAGTAGAATTAAGATATTTACAATATTAGCATTGCAAATTGTTTCTCTTAAAAAGTTAAAAAATTACTATGAAACTTCATAAACATTTTTTAAGTATTGATTGAAGCCTGTTAGAGGTTCTACTGAAGACCATCTAAAGATGGCACCGGGCACTAGAGGGTTAATTTAAAAATTATGGTTCAAAACTGTATATCTGGGCTATTGAATATATAATTCAAATTCAATTATAATATTCTAAATTTTAACTCTAGATACTCTATTCTCAATCGTGAATTGTGAACATTGTATTTCGATTTGCTCTTTATTGAGGAATTTAAGTGGATTGTGCTTTCTAGTAGCTAATTTTAATTTCAATCTGACTTCATGGTTTCCACATACTGAGATTGTATTCCAAAGTTAGGAAATCAATTTAAGAGTTTTTGTTTAACTTTGCATTGTTGATTTTTGGGTCTCATCTAGATATTATGAATTTCTAGTTTTTTCTAGTTTTCTAGTTTTTTTCGAGAGGTTTAGAGGCTGATTTACTCATACAAAAATATGTACATAACTTTCATTCACTTCATCCATCAGCTCACAAAAATTTCAAAGGCACATCTTCAGCCTTTTCTACACTTCAAACATCGCCAAAGAAAATTAAGACTACATGCTGTACTGATTTGTGTCATTCACTGCAGGATCCACCAGAGTGAAAGCCAGCTGAATGGAAAAATAATCCGTTCGAAGCGCAACGTGAAACCCTCACAATAATTCCTTCACCGCAAAACCCAACCTGTCGCCCTGCAGCCATTCGTTGAAGGGCGATGTGTGTTCAGCTTTTTCATCGCCAGTAGTAATCCCCGTACGGTGCTAAACTAGGTTCGCAAGCAGTGATGATATTTCAGTCTATCATTGCACCAGCATATTTCCTGCAGTGAATTGCACGTCCGGAAAATTTGACTCCTTTGCTCCCAGTCCCAGTTCGGATCTAAAACAACAGCACTGAAGTGAAGCAGGTTTAAATTGGTATGCCACCCTTCCTTACAGTACATACTCTGTTGTTTCCTTCGGATTTGTTCACGATGGATAACGTTTTCACAAAATTGTCCTGCAAGCAGCTTGTGGCCGAATGCTTGACAATAAATTGTGCGAAAAACAAAAATACCTACGCATAATGTTCCCCCTTCACGGTAATATCGGTGCGTTTATTCACAGGTTCTGAGTAGCTTGTCTAGATCGAGAGATGTCTAACAAACGGCCTTTCAAAGTTACAATGAACAGTTAGAAATGAATTTTAATATTCTGAGGAGGGTTACGGACTAGATGATTATTACAGCACCATTTAAACACGAAATTAACACATTCCAAGTTTGTGTACCACTTGACTTTTCACCACCTCATGGCACAAAGCACCTTTTTGCTTTCATGAGACTACGAACAAAAACAAGTGAGTTTTTACCATTTCTGTCCGCCCAGACGGCATTAAAACCGGTCGGGATGCACAGTTAACTGCAGGATAATGATCATTTGTAGGTCCATTTAAAATGTTTTATCTTTTTAGCGATTGTCAACTACAAACAATTCGAAGATTTTGTGAACCCCTGCATCAATGCATAAGTTACCTAAAAAAACAGTGTAATATTTTTTTCTATGTAATTTTTTTCACACAAATTATGTTACCCGATTCCCGTTTGTTGTTTTTGGAGTTGTCCCCCTTCAGTATTTTTCGTTTCTTTTTATTTCTGTTCTATCCTACACCACAATTGAACCCACCCGCCATCAGTAGGAACCAGATTCAGCTGAGCGTTCAGAAGTGTCTTTTCATCAATTATGCTGAACGACTGTTTTCCAGCACTTTGCTGACACAAAGAGAGAAAGAAAAATTTGTGTGTGCGTTTGTGTTGTTTGAAATCACGTTTTTTCACTCTGTTTGTCATTCGGCGTGTAAATAATTCTTTTGCTTCTTCTCCCTTCTGGCCGTCAATTCCGAGCTTGCTACAAATCACGCCTCGTTCATCTCACTTTACCGATAACGAACTAACCGTGCGCCCCCATTCGCCAATTATGGGTCGCGTTTTTCTCTTTCTCTATCTCTGTTTTTGTTCTCATTCTCCTATGCTGCCACGTTCGTATTTTGCAACTCTGCTGAACATTGTCTAACTGTCACAGCCAGTGGAGCATGTCGTCACTAGCAGCGAAAAATTTAGCAATAAAAAGCATCCTTCAAAATTGGCGGGGTCTGCGGGCGTGCGGCTGCCACAAGGAACGGAAGCGGACGAGCATAATCTGATAGTGCCTTCCGGTGTGCTGGATCGAACGCTAGCTGCCGGTGTCGGACATGGACACAAAAATAATCATGGCAGGAAGGTGGATGTGACTCAGACCGAGTCGAATGACCAGTTCGATTTTACCCAGGCGGACATCCGGGAAAGCGTTTCCCAGCTGGAATCGACTATAACGAAGACGATTGAAAACAACGAACAGCTCAAAAAGGAAGAAGAAAGTTTGCTGGCGAAAAAGACCTCCAAGCACAAACCAATTGATATCGAGCGAATCGTAGAAACGGAACTAATGCTGCCGGATATTGAGCAATTAAAAGGGCGGGATGTGTTCAAAGATGACTACGTGATTGAGGATGTGGCGATACCCGATACGCCCTTCACCCACAAAGTTCCGACGACGCACAAAAAAACTCACATCTCATCTAGTACGACCACAAACTACCCCTTAGGGACATCCCAAAGCGACAAAAACTCGCTAACAAGTTCCGAAGTAATCCCAGCCACGACCACCACCACAACGCTGGCCACGACGCGAAAATCCACCACAGTAACGACGACCATCGTTGCAACTACACCAGAAGTGACCACGCACAAGCCCACAACCATTGATCCAACGAATGACGATAATTTATCTAATCAACAATGGACAAGCACCGAACAGTTTTCGACCACCGGAGGCACGTTCGGCAAAATGTTGAGCCATTATTCCACCACGGTTGGAATTATTCCCACGACGGTGACACCAATCACAACCACCAAGTCCACGCCGGCAACGACGACAAAAAGCACAACGGTGGAAGCCAGCAGCAGCCCGCAACCTCCAGCCAGAACGACCACAACCGCTAATATCGCCGCCATAATAACAACACCGTCATCGAAACTAATCGCCAGCGCCGGGCCAACTTTCGACGTCGAAGAGGAAAGTTTGGCTTCTACTGTCGCCGCTACTAACACTCGATCCACTAACAAGAATAAATCCGCCGCTACTGCTATCGATGATACCAAGGTAAGCTGCCCCATGCTGGATCCTTTCACAGGATGTTCCTTTTTTGGTTTTCTTTTTGAAACCGCGCGTGTATGTGTGAACTGCGTGCATTTTTTTTCTCCAATCCAGCAACCGTACCTTCCCGCCTCAGGCTCTTCCGTTCCGTTTGGTTTGGTTTTGTTTATTACCCGGCTGCGTGTGCTCCTTAGTTAAGATTTATCTACGAGCTTGCCCATCGATGTGCTGAAAGTCGGTGGGGGATTGCAGTTATTTATTTAGCTTCGTGCAAGAGCGTTTTTCCTCATTCTACCTTTATTTTTCATCGCACAGCGGATTTCGATGGTTGATGATGGAACTCGCGTTAATCAAGAAATGGAAAATGCTTAGTAAAAGTAGAATTTAAAATAGAACTATTGAATTATGAACTTCCATTTCATTTGAAAATCCATTTCATTTGAAAAAACCGAGTTAACAGGACATTAATAAAATATCAGAAACAATAATTTGTAAAAATGATCTGAAAATACGCAAACATTCAATCGGCCATTTTTAACTTAAATGAAGCTTACCACACGTCCTATTTTACTTGGTAAACTGAGTACTTCGATGAGTGTTCGTCTCTTAAAGTTATTCACGAATCAACTCATTTTTCGATGTTTCCATATGAGCAGAACTGTTGATCAGCCAGACCATGTGTCGTCGTACGGAACTAGCTTCCTAAAACTGAAACAGTAATTAGTTTTAACCCTGCAGAGTCTACCGCAGGCCTCGTAGAAAATATGCGAAATTATCTTGATTTTCGTTTCGTTAATTTTGACCATCAAAAACATTAGATGTAAGCACGTGTAAGCATAATTCCTGATAGTGTACCTACTTGTGCTCTTCAAGAATCAATGTTAAAAGTTTGCGGAAAATTTGCGTTTTTGTAGAAAGAGATTATTGAGAGTCTTCATTTTTCATGTAAGTTTCAAACTTTTATTTGATTTATCAATGAAATTTGTACCAATTTGGTCCAAAACACATCGAGGAAACGTAAAATTTGTATAATTATTCGTTTGTATACACTGACGACTTTTTTATTGTTTCGAAAACGTTTCACGTGGTTTATGGTCAGCTCCTTGACACTACAACACTTTTCACAAATCCTAATTTTCCGACCATTGTGCAACGTATGGGCTGGAAAATATGGCAGGTGAGGTAGGACTTTTCATTCGAGCGTTTCTAGGTAAGTTTTAACGACTTCTGTAATATGAAGCCGAGCGTTGCCATGCAGTAGAATCATTTTTTCGTGACACTTTGAAAAGATTTGAAATTTAAGATGTTCACTTCCGGTTCCTGGAAAATAGCCAAATACCGCTCAATATGGATCACTCTCGAATGCAAGAATGCAAGTGATGTACTGAACAGCTTTATGTAGTTTTACGTCAACCTTGCAGTCGTGGCTTTGCACACAATCCTTCTGTTATTTTTTTTACAAATTGTGGGACTCAGACAAACCTGTTTTGAACTGACAGAACTCTCTACGAAGATCGTGGATTGGCAGTATTGTAATTTTTCCTCGTTTAACATTTTGAATGTAGTGTATGAAACATCTCTAAAATGTTGTGCAAATGAGAAGTTGTGCTACCAAATTTTGATTTGTCCATGTAAATACGGCATCATTGAACAGGAATGGAGCCAAAACGATGTGGCGCAGACAAGTTTTAACAGTCAGAGTACATGCCGATTACAGCGCATTCTCAATCATTTATTTGTTTTGTCCTTAAAAGGACAGTTGTTATTCAATTTAAAATAGGATATGATGCTGTTCGCATCTCTATGCTACCCGATAGTGAGGATAAGGCACTCTGACACTTACTTACTTTACTTTGTTAGCTAACGGACCGTTCACCGGTCTAGAGCCGAACTAATTAGAGAAGTCCAGCTTCTTCTGTCTTTGGCAGCCATTCTCCAGTCTCCTTGTACACCAGCAGATCGTGCATATTCTTCCACCGCATGCGAGGCCTACCACGGAGTCGACGGCCTCTTCCTGATTCTCTACTGAAGATAATTATAGATAGGCGGCTCTTTCGTCAGGCATTCTGGCTACATGTCCAGCCCACCGCAGCCCCGCTGTATGAATATATAGTGCAGCTATCACTATATCAGCAGGTTTGTTTACCTGCTACAACTTGTGATTCATGCGTTTGCACCACGCTGCATCTTCCAATTTACCGCGAAGTATACGGACATGCTTCATGTCCGTAAAGGGCACCGGGAGTATCAGCGTCCTATACAGCGCTAGATTTGTGCAAGTATGCAAACTACGGGAGCATAGCTGGTTACATAGTCCGTAGAAGGCACTGTTCGCAGCTGCAACTCGTCATTACTTCGTACATGGCACTCTGACACAACTCAACACAGTGGAAAAAGCTGTTTCCACAGTAAAAACAGATGGCCAACTTTTTTGATTGCCAGATTCCAGAAAGCTTATGATGTTGTCAAAATAAGTCAAAGTTTCACCGGAGGAAATGGCCGTCTGTGTCTCATTATCTGCTAGTATAATGATTTGTTTAGGCCGAAAGCAGACTCGGCAAGTCTGTTGCTGCCACTACTGCTGCTACTAAGTTAAGACCGTCCTCCCTACCGTCCACTGTTGAAATGATTGGTTTAAGCAGGAGCAGGCTCTTATATAACCCAAACGTGCCATGCTAATTAAGAACAATATTGACTGTCCTGCACTCCTCAGTGAATTGAATATTATTGTGCGCTGTAGAGCTCTTCGCAAAAGTGTCATTTCTAGGTTACCTTTTAGTCGTACCAACTACAGAGCCAATGGCGCACTCATCGGTTACCGTGTTTGTTGATATGTTATAAATATAACAAAAAACAAAACGAAAGAGTTATTCCCGGTTAACTAGGAATAATATTCTCTCGACCGTGTTAGGGAAAGCAATCATGAGGTGACCAATCAGAGATCGAAATTTGCGTTTCAACAAGGCTTGACAACTTTCAATAGTACAATAACTCGAATAATCAAATCACAATTTTCTGCATTTTGGCGGATGCATAAATTATTTTCCAATCGATTGCTGAATATTTTTGCCATTTTTCGTTTTTATATTTTCATTTTACACCCTTATGCAGCGAAACTTTCCAATAGACGCAGTTCTACGTTAAAAATACCGACCGGGTCCCGCCAAATACACAGCAATAACCTTCGCAGCGTGAATATTCGGCCAAGCCGATGACGTAGAGGCATGACCGGGTAGTCCCAATGACTTTTTTTTCTTAGAGTTGCTTTACCGAACCCATTTTTCATCACCCGCCATTATACGATGAGGAAACCCCTTCTTTTTTTGCCACTGAAACAATTGTTCATGGGCGAAAAAACGACGTTAAACGTCCCTTAGCTTCAAATCATAAGAAACCCAAGTTCCTTGTTTTTGAATCATTCTCAATGGATGCAATCGCTTGTAAATGACTTGGCGGGTAGCTTCCAATACCGAGACAAGCTGTTCCTCCGTTTGGAATGGATCTTCATCTAGCAATTCCTCCAATTCAGTGTCTCCGGAGGTTTTGGAAGTAGGACTTGAGCGTTTTAATGTTAGTTTCAACGATTATGAGACCGAGTGTTGTCATGCAGTAGAATCACTTTTTATGCCTCTGCTCGTATTGTGGCCGTTTTTTGTGCAGTGCTCGGTTTATTCGCATCAATTGATGTCGATACTGTTTCCCAGTGATAAATTCGTTTGGTTGGTTAACTCGGTCCCACTGAATACACAAGAATAACTTTCGCAGTGTGAATATACAGCCGAATCGACGACGAAGAAGCATGACCGGGCAGTCCCCATAAAGTTTTTTGCTTTCGGTTGCTGTAACGAATCCATTTTTCATCACCCGTCACGATGCGATGAAGATAATTCTTCCATTTTTGTCGGTGAAACAATTGCTCACTGGCGAAAAAACGACGCTCAACGTTCCTTGGCTTCAAATCATACGAAACCTTAGTTCTGTGTTTTGGAATCATTCCCATGCAGTTGCAGGCGCTTGTAAACGGCCTGGAGGGTAACTTCCGAAACCAGAGGAAGCTGTTCCTGCGTCTGGTATGGATTATCATCTAGCAATTCCTCTAAATCAGTGTCTTTGGAGTTTTCTGAACCTCCTTCATGCTGACAATCGTCAACATCTAAATTATCTTTTTTAAAGTCACGACACCAATCACGGCACGCTGTTTCACTTGAAGCAGCATTTTCGTAAACTTTTTATTAGCTCTCGATGCGCTTCAGCCACCTTTTTCACACAGATAAAAGTATATTACGCCACAATAAAATCACAAAAGTGTCGAAGTGATTTATTCACCTTATGTCCAGCTCGTATCAAAATCGAAGAGCATTCGCTGCTGACGCCATCTATGGACAAATAGAATCAAAAAGCATTTATGATTACACTGATAAATACAGGTTTTGCGCTAGAGCTTGATAAAGATTTTAGCTTTTTAGCCATTCGTGTGAATTTTAACAAAAAATGAATTTTAAAAAAAAAAAATCTTTTCAGAGACTTGAATAAAATTTCCCGCAAGCAAACGTAGAGCGACGAATCTGGCGAGCAATAACTCTTCGGCCTTTTTACGCACTTCTGCATTTACTAGGGGATCCGAAATTGACAGGAAGGATTAAAAAGCTGTAATCTTATTGGTGAAACTCTTTTGAGCTTTGGAAGATTTTTTTTTACTTTTGTCGACCGGTCGACCGGTGATTTTTACGGTGCATATATAACCAAAGAAAGACTTCTCAGCTACTAAGCTTTGAAGAGGCCTATTCCAGAATGCTTACGCTCTTTCAGAAAATTAGGTTTGAATTTAAAATTAATTACCATCCGCGGAAAATACTCAGTTTGCTAAGTCAAGTACGTGTGCAAAGCTTCATTCAAATCAAAAATAATCGATTCATTTTTGTGTATATTCAGATCATTTGACATTAATTCGTCACTTACCAAGGTGACCAAACTTCACTTTTCCGTCGCCGTCGTGGAGATGCAGAGATAAACTCGGTCTCCTACAACAATGACTGTGACACCTTCTTCCTTACAATATCCCTTTTTACTCTAACGATCGTAAGGCGTGCCCATGACCCATGGAGGCTCATTTTCAGATCATTTGACAATAATTTGCTAAAAAAAAATCAAGTTACAGTTTTAAATTTAAATTTAAATTTAAATTTAAAAAAAAACCTCCTTCATGCTGACAATCGTCAACATCTAAATTATCTTTTTTAAAGTCACGACACCAATCACGGCACGCTGTTTCACTTGAAGCAGCATTTTCGTAAACTTTTTATTAGCTCTCGATGCGCTTCAGCCACCTTTTTCACACAGATAAAAGTATATTACGCCACAATAAAATCACAAACGTGTCGAAGTGATTTATTCACCTTATGTCCAGCTCGTATCAAAATCGAACAGCATTCGCTGCTGACGCCATCTATGGACAAATAGAATCAAAAAGCATTTATGATTACACTGATAAATACAGGTTTTGCGCTAGAGCTTGATAAAGATTTTAGCTTTTTAGCCATTCGTGTGAATTTTAACAAAAAATGAATTTAAAAAAAAAAAATCTTTTCAGAGACTTGAATAAAATTTCCCGCAAGCAAACGTAGAGCGACGAATCTGGCGAGCAATAACTCTTCGGCCTTTTTACGCACTTCTGCATTTACTAGGGGATCCGAAATTGACAGGAAGGATTAAAAAGCTGTAATCTTATTGGTGAAACTCTTTTGAGCTTTG
Source organism: Wyeomyia smithii (assembly GCF_029784165.1). Lineage (NCBI taxonomy): Eukaryota > Metazoa > Arthropoda > Insecta > Diptera > Culicidae > Wyeomyia > Wyeomyia smithii. The sequence continues at coordinate 58,742,477 of NC_073695.1, read as the reverse complement.
GAAGATTTTTTTTTACTTTTGTCGACCGGTCGACCGGTGATTTTTACGGTGCATATATAACCAAAGAAAGACTTCTCAGCTACTAAGCTTTGAAGAGGCCTATTCCAGAATGCTTACGCTCTTTCAGAAAATTAGGTTTGAATTTAAAATTAATTACCATCCGCGGAAAATACTCAGTTTGCTAAGTCAAGTACGTGTGCAAAGCTTCATTCAAATCAAAAATAATCGATTCATTTTTGTGTATATTCAGATCATTTGACATTAATTCGTCACTTACCAAGGTGACCAAACTTCACTTTTCCGTCGCCGTCGTGGAGATGCAGAGATAAACTCGGTCTCCTACAACAATGACTGTGACACCTTCTTCCTTACAATATCCCTTTTTACTCTAACGATCGTAAGGCGTGCCCATGACCCATGGAGGCTCATTTTCAGATCATTTGACAATAATTTGCTAAAAAAAAATCAAGTTACAGTTTTAAATTTAAATTTAAATTTAAAAAAAATGGACAAGCTTATAATAATAAAGGATTTAAATTTTGAACTAAAATGAAAAATATAACCAGAAATACGAAGGAATAATATAAACCTTGCATAACAAAGAACTATTTTATATGTAAAATCAGCGTTTAATATTTACAAATGCGATAAATTTGAAACATGATGTGATATAGAAAAAGGGAACAAGATAGCGAATAAGGGAAGGGGAATGGAAATATGAATATATGTATTAAGACATTGAAATTTATTCATGCATGTAATGGATGTTCTGTATTATATGAAATAAATTTACTAGTGGGAAATCAGAAACAAAAAAACACTATTACTGAGAGAATGCATATCATCTTTTGTGAAAAGTGAAAATCAAAAATGAAAAATGAATAATCCCAAGCAGCAAAATTTGTTTCGATAATGAACTTTGTGCATCACAGCAACAAATTCTTATGCGAAATTAAGTTGCAGTTACATCTCAGTTTCATATACAATGACAAAAAAGCGCAGGAGGTGGAGCCAATTGTAACATTTTCGTTGTTTCAACACAAGTTTCAAGAATGAAACCGCAATGTGTATGAACTTATGCATGGAATTTGATAACAACATGGTAAATGCTGCATTGCAAGTTCATGGCTCAGTTTTAAATATTGCTTTCCTTATCATGCCAATGCAATGGTCATTACCAGTTTTTAATTTTGCTTCTTTAATTTATCAGTACCTTAGCGTGATAATGAAATTCAAAGCAATTTATCATATTTCGTTTAGAGACCCACACTTTTTGGACGGCTTCTAGTCCAAGCACCCAAAAGTTACAACGCAGTAAATAACCTCATCTCAAAAACAAATATAAGGCGAACGATCGAGCAAAAGTTGCTGTTACATGGCTTCAAAACATGACAGCAACTTTTAGAAGTATTTTTGTATGTTTGTTTTTTGTATCTCGCAAGCATCACGTTGGCAACCTATATGCTCCACCCACTAGATCTATTCAGTGAAGGTTAGGTTTTCAAATGCCGTTTATACGTTCCAACAACAAATCTAACCTCGCGAATTACGTTGTTGGTGTGAAGATTTTTGAAGCAGCGATGCAACTTTAGTTGTTGCTTGTTTCTTTACAATTTCATCGTAGTAACAAAAAAGGTTTCCTAAAACCTCAGAATTTCATTAGTGCAACAAATGATCACTATTTATTTTCTTATTATGTTTCAATTGTTGCTTGGGATGGAAAAGCAAAATGAGAATGAATATTTGCACATTAGGATATTGAACTTTTGAAATAATAACAGAAAAGACGCAAAACCCAGAAACTAAAAACAAAAAAAAAATAAACGAGTCAGGCAAAACGTAACTGAAAACTAAAAGCCAAATATCGAACACGAAACAAATAAAAAACTAAGAAAATGGATGTTCAAACTAAAATTGAAATTTTTGAAAAGATCGAAAAATTAAAAATTAAAAATATTTAAAACAACATATTTGCATAACATTGTTTTCAAAATTCGATTTTTTTACTTATTTTTCTTGCACGTGAGCGTTCCCTCCGCTTACCCTCGAAACCCATGAAGAAAGTTATCCATCCTCGTCGTAAAACATGTATTATCGAGCTCCCATCATCGTTATCAATCTGTAAAAGATAGATCCACTTATACACCTGGTTCCGCTGAACCGGATTATCGATCGAACTCCTCCAAATCATCACTTACGTTGTTTGTGTGAAATTTTAATAGTGCGAAGCGTGGATTTGCGTAAATTAATTCCCCGTTTTTTTTGTTTCTTTGATTATGTTCTGCTAGGGTAAAGTAAACGTATCGGTAATGATTGGATCTGGTTTGAAGTAGCAGTACGCACGCCGCTTTCACTTTTACTACTATGAAGTAAACAGAAATCGAAACGAATGCAGTAATTCAGTACAACACCACGTGCAATGTCGAAACTTTATCGCACCAGTATTATTTAGACGAACAAGCTTACCAAGTGTCAATTGAAACCGCACTCGTGTATATTTTCTTTATTTTTCGAATAATTTCTAATATTTGGGTAGACTTGCGGAATGATAGAGTTTGAATCATATCACAGGTTTATTTTCATACTGATAATTTTTTTTGATTTTTATACAGATGATTTTTGATTTTTATACTGATAATGTGATGATAACACAAGATATATATTATTAAGCCAAAACTACCTCAAGTTCCATTTAAATTATGTGGAAGCGTTAGAAACAAATAAATAAAATATTTAAGCAACAGCGATCCAATGTTGGAGCAACGCTTCCACTTCCTATTCATAGAAAAAACCAGTTGGTCACCGAAAAGGACACCGAAGTTCGTTCTCTACTTGCGATATTCTGTTAGTCTCTAAGCAACATCATGCAATAAGGGAGATGTAACGGAATACTACTCAACCCTCACTTGGTGTTGTATCATGTCATCTCTTTCCAATTCCAACTTTTCGGTGTCTCACGCTTGTTTGTTTTACGTCTAACTAGTCGATGCTTTCTGATACTTTTAATGTAATCCCTCATAGCTGATGGCAGAAACAGTACCCTTCTCAATACTTGCCTTGTTTGTGGTAGAATAGAATAGGTTTTGATTGTGACATAGGACTAATTAGAGATCATTAGCATTCTCTTAGGACGGTGAATATATCAATGGCTAGGCGACTCCATCAAAATTGATCAATGGAGGCGCGTGGTAGATGAACGCAAATAATTGCTAAAACAATCTACTTAAGAAAATTTCGATAGAAAGTGTAAAAAAAACAATGCATAGTTTATTGTTCCTTGCGTGCTGGCGAACATAAATGCTCATAGTTGTTCTTCGTTCGGCGCAAATGAGTTTTAGTTTCGAACAAAATACAGCAACAAAGAGGATCAGAATATGGTTACAAAAACATAACTACACAAATGATTGAATGCAAAAAACGATGTTTAATCGATTGTAGATCACACGCACACATCAAATGAAACTTGCAGTAAAAACTTCCCCCATTCAGGCGATAAAATGTTTTAAGTGATATTGAACAGCCAACTGAAAAAGCGAGACCGTTTTTATTCCCACACGGCACGGCAGTGCTGGCTTGGGTGGTTATTAATTATTTATGATGACTGGCTCAATGAAAAAAGCTGATTGGTAAAGCTGAATTTGTTCGAATCACTGGAAAGATGAGCTTTTCACTGGAATGAAAATAATGCTTTATGTAATCGTTCATCAGTTGGTTTTGGATTCTATACAATTGATGAGCTGAAATAGCGTGAAACTGTCTTTAGTAATACCTCTTTAAAACAAAAATGCGTCATAACTGAAACAGCTTCAGCTAGAGTGAGTAATGATCGACTAAAAACGATTTGGTCCTGAAGAGCCACTTGAAATGATATAAATACCAGCCTGTAACTGATATTTGTTTAAGTATCTACAGCTGCTACCGTGGGGAGCCTGCCCTCGCAGATGTCATTTGTCACTCCATATTTAGTGCACTTATAACAGTAATTTGATGTATGGCATAGACCGCATACGCTCTGGTCTTGCGTACATGGCGGCAGCGGCTTTAGAACCGAAATCGAATCAGTCGAATCGGGTCGTCGCTGCACTTGTCTGGAATGCAGACTCGCGTAGACCGCGTCCATGATGTGAGGCCATTAGAAAAGCCGGTCGCAATTTGCGTTCAAAGCAGGGCTGCAGAGCACTGCTAATTACGGGGTATAATTTTTTTGCAGATTGTAAAATTACATTTTTTTTATTTTCAAATTGCAATAAACAAAAAATGTTTTAAAATCATATTCATTTTTGTTAAAAACAAAATAAATTATTGTTTGAAAAGAAAATTAGAACGATCCCCAGTTCTTCCCCTGCATAGAACGAATAATTTCGTTTTACAAAAAAGATTTTCTGAATGTCACATATTTTCGCCACGCTAAAATTCGGTTGAGGTAATTTTCCAACCCTAGTGGGGAAATGGATCGCATACAGGCACTCGCAAAAACCCCAACCGGTTTGCAATTATTTGCGCACCGAGAAGCACCACTCTATCATCGGAGCCGCTGATGGATGGGATGACCGACACGTGCTCACACGGAGCCGGGGAAAACAGATTTTGCCCTGCCGAACAGAGCAGACTGGCGGTTATTTGAGCCGCTGCGGAAATTAAAATATAACCGTGCCCGTACTAAATTTACAATTTGAATGATGGTAATGGAATTGGCGTCATTACATAATCACGGCATGAAGTGTTTCATTCGTGGGGTGGAATGAAACTTTCCTAATCAAATACTATTGTTGCAAAAATGTATTTTAATTTCTTACATTCCCACCATTTAACTTTGATACTTCGTACTATTTCTTGCTTCGAACAGGATTACTAACAAAAAGTTGTTATCTACGCTCTAGTTTTTTGCGTCCTTATGCTCCATCAGTGATCGAAAAACAGTTATCCAAACTACACTTCAGAGTGTGTCTGCTGTTGTGTAAACAATTTTTGCAAACAGCTCCAGTTCGTACTTTTTGCCTCTTGAAATATGCTACGCATTGATCAAAGAGAAAATATGAATACATTATTTGATCCAAGCACACGCACAACTGTATCGATTTTTGCTGGGAATAGCAAACGATGTCATGTGACTACCAAGTCATGAGATATCAAATTAGTGTAAACAGTTTTAGCATTCCTCGGTCAGACCAACAAACTTGACAAGTTTAGCTTAAATAAAGTTTATATGACGTGCACCGTATAATTTTTTTCTCAGAACCTTTCAAGATTAACATTATTGCGCATTACGCAAAATGCATAAAATATACAATCTTGCATACAAGCAGTGTGGATAGTGCTGCCGGCGCACACTAGGGCAGCCTCATACAAAAGCTCGGACAAAACCTACATTTTTTTTCCAGAATTAGGTTCAAAATCGATGTTTTGTAGAAACTGGAATGCCTACAGACCAAGAATCAAGCATAGGTTGTAAAGAATTCGCATGTTTTAGTACATCGTGAGGTAGGAGAAGTTGGGGTTTAACATTTCATAAAACCAAAAAAAAAATATTTCGATCATCTTTACCAACCTACAAAATGCAGGAGCTCCCAAATAATAATGATATTATGCATGAAATCTCTTCAATATGAGTTAAATTAAAGGAAAAAAACTTAGATAGCTGAGTATATCCTACTAAACCACGATTGAGCACAACGTTTCACGCAGATAAAAAAACCCAATTTTTCACTAACTTCAAACATTTGAAAAAATGATTTACAAGCGAGTACCCACTCTATATTCTTCTCAAATTTGAAGATGCCAGTCTCAGCTATTCAAAAAACTTTAGCTGCCACTTTTTGCCTATTCAAAAGTTATTCGATTTTTGGTACAGCATGTTTTTAAGTATAAATCATGCGTTTCGCGGCAGCTTTCTATAACGACATCACATTTTAACGAATTCGTGAAGCGCACATCCAAATAAGTGACTTAAATTTTTTTTTGCATGGCTCAAACAATTAAATGACCCTAACAACTGATCTAAGAACACAGAATTGCTTAGACTTGAACTTGAGTAGCAAAAAGAATTTCACTTTCAAAATTGAGCGATCTAGATCAAACAGTAATCCAGGCATGTTGTATATGAATGTCAAACCTTCTTGTTTTGACATTCTAGATAAAAAAAAGTCCTCTGGATCAAAAAATGATGAGCAAAATGGTAAATCGTATATAGTTGATCAACTTCGCGTGATACTTGTGACCTCTATTCCTTTCCGACCGAGCTCACACAATTGTGTAGGTAAAAAATGACGGATAACAAAACTTAAATCAAAGTAATTCCTATATAAAAACACTTGCTTGTTAACACTAGCTTTGTGAGCAATAAAACAATGAATAAGACTTTCAAAAAGCGGAAGAGAAGGTTTAGTTTAAGTCACCTTCTATCTACGCATTCATATGGGCCCGGTCGGAAAGGGCTATAACATGAATCTAAAAAGTTATTGGACTTATTTTTAAAACAAAGTGATTTAGATAAGTATAAACTGATCTAGACCAAACATTGAAGATAGATCACAATCATTCGAACAACTTTGCCGAAGACACCAATATTCTATGATTTGAATTTGAGCAGTTATGGGGTTTTGTTTTGTGAACAATAAAATTAGTTCTATCTCGTTAACAGTCAATCCTACAATTTTGATGTTTTCGACAACTTTATATCAATTGATGATATGAACAACTTTTCTGAAGAAACGAAATGGCTAGCACCATTTATTCAGAAGATAGATGTCAGCGCCATCTGTAGGAAGAAAATTGAAGCTACTCGAATACATTTTTCAAAAAGATATTTTTATGCTGTACAACATTGCCGAAAACATAAACACTGTGGAAACAACCATTTAGAAGTTATGAGGTTTCGTCCCACCAACATACCAATCTGCCCCACTGTGCGGCGCTTGGGGATAATATATGCAAAACAAAATGAAAAATTACAATTTTCGGCTCGCAAAGTTATACCGCAGCCTCCGGTAAAAATAAGAAGAAAAAAAAAAAACACTCTAAATCTACTGTAAATTTCATCCGCCTGCATGCCAGATCATATTTCTAGGTGTTTTCACCGCCTCTCTCTCTATATTCCTGTTTGTTAGCAGAATTGCCTCCCCCTCATCCATCGATGTAAATTTGCCTCGTAAAACTGGCTGCGAATTTGCTACATTATGCATCGTACTCTGTGGGAACATTCAGCAGTCTGTGTGTATATTTTATATCCCATCGTTCGGAGGTAATCTTATACTGTCCGTCATTTGTTTAGGCATACCGTAATCCCGCGGATGTTTGGAATAATTTTCAATTGTCATCACTGTCTGCAGAAGCTTTTTATGTTTAAATTGTATTTTTTTAAATTATGTGTAAAAATGAAGCAAGAGACCGCTGTTTACTGTAACGTCGGGCATGAAAAGACAGCCAAGTGCAGCTCTCGATTCTTAGAATGTTTGACTAGATATTATTTATGACATTTATTATTTTAATCTGTCTATTGTATATTACTTTCTCTAGTTACGAAAACAAAACATTCTTCAACAAAAAATCTTCAATCCCCACTTTTAAATCCTTAATAAGCCATGATCAAATGTCCCTACAGAAACTTTGTTTCTTATGCCAAAAATACTAAATTTGGTCTTTGTATTAAAGTTTTTTCGTTTAATTTGTTTATTTCCGGATTTTTTTTTGGAAACGACCTCTAAAGCATAAATTTGTTCCAATTTAATGTTTCTAATGCTAATTTATTGTGCAAGAAACAAAAAAAACAATTCAAGGGGGAAGAACAGAACAACAACTGAACCCAAAATATACCTCGATCAACTACACACTACACAAAAAGTTATGTTTGTGACTGAGAAAGTGTCTCCTTACACACAAAGAATATCCGCAACGTACTGCTATATTTATGACTTGCGTGTGATCGAGACTTACAGTCGGCGTTGTCTCACCGAATGCGTTTGATGGAAGAGCTTTATTATGCTAAATTTACAAACTAATTTCTTTTGTTTTTTTTTTTTTGTTGGTACTACATTTTATGTTTAATAATGGTAATAAATATTCTGGCTAACTGAAGAATTTAGCTCGATAATAGCTCAATGACAAACTCATATTAACGGAACTTTCGCTAATCGCCAATCGCTGATTTATTATTACGTAGATTCTCATATGGTTGTATTTATTGCTCATAAAAACGAAAATAATTGCATTTGAGTGCTACTTACTAGGGTGCTAACGGAAATCGAAAAATTCCGCCTTCTTGAAAGAAGTCCTCATGCAAAGTTTATGCTCAATTGGCCTTTGGAAAGCGGTGCCTCAAAGCCGAACCTTTCCTTTTTTTTTCAATGGTCAAAAAATAATACTTTTATCGCTTCGAGGCACGACTTCCTGAAGTCCAATTAAGTTGAAACACTACATGAAGACTTTATTCAGGACGACGAAACTTTTGAGCTCTTCCGCTAAACAAAATTCAAAAGTAAAATATTCCCCATGCATTTTATTGGTTCACTTCTTCACTACTTCACTTCTTTACTTCTACAATTCTTCAAATTTTCAATTCTTTATTTTTTCGCATCTTTATTTCTTCACTTTTTTACTTCTTCACTTTTTTACTTCTTCACTTCTTTACTTTTTCAGTTCTTCATTTCTTCACATCTTTACTTCTTCAGTTCTTCACTTCTTGACTTGTGCATTTCTTCATTGGTTCACTTATTCACATCCTCACTTCTTTACTTTTCACCTTTTTCACATCTTCATTTGCACTTTTTCACTTCTTCAAATCTTCAATTCTTCTTTTTTCACTTCTTCACTTCTTTGCTTCTTCATTTTTCACTTTCTCACTCCTTTAATTTTTCACTGCTTCATTTCTTCACATTTTTACTTCTTAACTTCTCGCTTCTTTACTTTTTCACTTCTTTAAATTTTCAATTCTTTATTTTTTTCGCATCTTTATTTCTTCACTTATTCACTTTTTTACTTCTTCACTTCTTTACTTTTTCATTACTTTACTTCTTCACTTCCTCACTTTTTCAGTTCTTCATTTCTTCACATCTTTACTTCTTCACTTCTTCACTTCTTGACTTGTGCATTTTTTCATATATTCACTTATTCACATCCTCACTTCTTTACTTTTTCACTTTTTCACATCTTCACTTGCACTTTTTCACTTCTTCAAATCCTCAATTCTTCTTTTTTCACTTCTTTACTTTTTTGCTTCTTCGTTTTTTACTTCCTCACTACTTTACTTTTTCACTGCTCAGATCTTCACATCTTTACTTCTTAACTTCTTCACTTCTTTACTTTTTCACTTTTTCACATCTTCGTATCTTTACTCTTTCACTTCTTCATTTCATCCCTTTTTGACTTCTTCATCTCTTCACTTTTTCATTTTTCATCTCCTTCACTTCTTTAGATCTTCATTTCTTTGCTTTTCTTCTATTCCACTTCTTCTCTTCTTCACTATTTCACTTCATCACTTCTTCATTTCTTCATTTTTTAACTTCTTTACATTATGTTATTTACTTCTTCACTTATTCACTTATTCACTTCTTCACTTCTCCACTCATTCACTTCTTCACCTCTTCACTTCTTGACTTCTTGACCTCTTCCCTTTTCTACTTTTCCACTTCATCATTTTTTTACTTTTTCACTTCTTCATATCTTCACTTCTTCACTTCGTCACTTCTTCACTTTTCAACTTCTATACATTTTCACTTCCTCACTCCTTCACTTTTTCTCTTCCTCACTCCTTCACTTTTTCCCTTCCTCACTTCCTTATTTCTTCACTGCTTGGCTTCTTCATTCCTTCACTTTTCTACTTTTTCACTTCTTCACATCTTTACTTCTTCTCTTTTTCACTTCTTCACTTTTTCACTTCTCCATATTCTAACTTTTTTATTTTTTCAAATCTTCATTTCTTCACATTTTCACTTCTTCATTTTTTCACTTTTTTGCCCTTTCACTTTTCACATCTTCACTTCTTTTCTTCTTTAACTCCTTCACTTTTTCACTTCTTCATTTCTGCACTTTTTCACCTCTACCAAGTTTCAGCGAATTCGCAAATGACATGTTAATGAAAATAGTTATTTTTAGTCATTTTCTATGGATTACCTCTGATACAAAATTATTGATGATAAAAACATTTTAAAGGCTAAAACCGTTTGTTTGATCGGTGTAGTGTTGTCGGCAAAGTTGTGGATGATAATTTTATCCATAAAAAATATATTGATTTGATTTGATTGATTTGATTTTAAAATTTCATTTTTTTTTTATTCCTTCAACTTTAAACAACCATCAATGTTAAGCAATGCGTAGTTTTCGTATAATGAGAAATGAGATTGTTTAAGGTTGGGCTTATTTTCAATGAATTTTTAATTTTTGCGTTTCTTTAAAAAAAAATTTTTGTCTGACGGTATCTTTTTTTTTCTTTTGAGGGATAAAATTCTTTTTCTGTAACTTTACCAATAACATCACACTAACCAAACAAACTGTTCTGGTTTTATTTATTTTTTTTCCTATTTAATGAAAAAAAATTTACCTTTGTTTTTGAGATAATTAATTTTTAGATTACCATTTCTACATGAACCCTTCTCAAAAATTAGTCGTGATTTATGAAAAAAAAAATACTAGCCCATCTTTAACCCATAAAAAAACCTGTCAAAAGTTTTAACCAAATAAAAAATTGGCAGTTTAAAAAAAATTAAAATTAAGTCATTTTTTGTGAAATTGTTCAATAGGCGCGGGTTCGGCGGGAGAACGGCGACTGAAAGTCTCAATCGCACACAGACTGTAGATATATATTAATATTTGCTAAAATTCTCTGCGTGTGACGCGACACTCTCTCTTTCATTCAAAACATAACTCTCAGGGCGACTAGGAAAAAGGTTGTCAGGTCAATTCCATCGATATCCGAAAAAAGCAAGCAAAAAAAATCTGGCAGACATTGAAATTCTTGAGATACGCGACATGTTAGGTGACAGAAGTGTAAAATTTTGTACAAAGTTTGAAGTGATTACCTTTTTGCGAGACTAAGAAAATAAAATTAGGATTAATCTGGATCGTTAATAAAAAAAAGTAGGAGGTTGTATCCAAGACACGACCGCATAACTGACGAAGAACTACGCACACTATTAACAAATACATTGTTGTAAGTGTTTCATTAATGAGTCATAAAGTCTCCAAACGCTTGCTTTGTGCTGCCTCAACAGTGGGGGAATAAAGACACTGAAAACACGAGATGTAAAAGCTGTTTCACATTCAGTAAATTGCTAGTATCCAGCACAGATTGCTCGCTTGGGTTGTCAAGAAATGATTTACCTTCAAATACTTGTTTATTTGCCTTGAGGATGGCATTTTGCTGCTCAAAATTGGATTTGCAGTTTGAACCTTTATGCTGCCTCAGTAGGGGGGCAATAACGGCAGTCTGACGACACACGCTGCGAAGTGAGAAGAACCGCTCTGCTCCTGAGACATGGTGACCAACCACAGGGCAAGTGATTTGTTTGATTTAAAGGCAGCTACAGGCGCAACCCGCTGCAATCCGCTGTTACTGCTGAGTACTAATATCTGCTGCTACTGCTGTCAACGTTGTGGACGGTCCAGCCAGCGTATCGTGTTGCGGGTTGCAACATCAAGCGATTTCGTTTGCTCGCTGTTGCGTGTTGCATCATGTTGCAACTGAGCAGCTGGGAGACGACGAAATTCTGTTCATGTTGATTGATTGAATCGACTTCAATTTATTCCTGTAAAGTCGATTCATCACCTTTGTTAAGGCGTTCTAACAGAACAGGACAGTTTGTTGTTCAAAATCGGTTATGTTGTTTGCAGCTTTTGTGCTGCCCCAATAGTGGGGGGCATAAGGTAAATAAATAAAGTAAATTTTTTGATCGCGACAGAATTTGATTGCTAGTACCCAGCACAGAATGATTGTGTTATTGCCAAAAAATTATTAACCTTCAATAACTTGTTTATTTGCCTTGAGAAAGACATTTTACTGTTCAAAATCTGTAAAAACTGTTTTCGCATTCAGTAAATAAGACGGCCGCGACAAATTGGGTTTTCTTGGATTCAGCACAGAATGAGTTGTTGCCAAGATGAAGTAAAACTTTATCGCGGGAAGAATACCGAAGCCCTTAAGTGGCATATCGAAACGCTTGGTGCTACCTCGCTGCTGCTTAGATACGTAATGTGATTTGTTTACTGGCGTAACCCGCTGCTTCTACTACCGCAATTCGCGGCTAACTAGTTATACTATTCTTTCGACCTTTTTAGGGAAAGGCAGCAAGCGACCAATCAGAGGACGTTATTTTTTTTTTAACAAGGCTTGACAATTTTCAATAGTACAATAGTTCGCATAATCAATCAACACTTTTCTACATTTGGGTGGATGCGTGTACAATTTTCCAATCAATTGCTGCAAGAATCAAGGAAATCGGTTTATAATCATTTAAAAAGGGACATTTTTCGTCCCCTTGCCGTCAATAGTTTTCCTGTTTACATCCCTATGTGGTAGGCTAAAGAAAAACGTAGTTCTACGACAAAAAATCTAGAAAATTGGAAATCATCCTGACTAAAGCAAAGCAAAGCCTTGGTGCTACATTCGGTATCGGAACTCGACCTTCTGTTTATTTATACACAGACTTCGCAGCCGACTGTTCAGTGTACAAAACAATTGCGGGGCTAGCGCTACGATCCTACTGACACTAACAGTCTCTCCCGAGCCGGGACTCGAACATACGACGACTGGCTTGCAAGGCTAGCATTGTACCTCGAGGCCAGCTGGGAGAAGTAATAATCATCCTGACTATACATGTTCAAAAATATGGATACCTGGCAACGCTGCAAACTGTTTCCAAAGGTGCCTATTTGGAGACCGAAATTATTTTTATCCAAAAACATTGATTTTAGAGCCGTAAAGCCTACAGCAAAGTAAATTGCGGAACGAATTTCCCTCTCTTGTTTGCATATAAAAATTCACTTTTTTCTGCAAAGTTTAAGCACTTTCTATTAGTAAAAACTTTGTCAAATACACCATACCTCTATCTGCCTATTTGAATGGACCTTTGTGGAGTTTTCTGTAAATGGCCACTATAAATATTTTTTTTCTATATAACATTAAATAGTGATTTTCTGCATTTTTTCAATGTTCTACAATTTTTTTTTCACACAACATTTATTTGACACGGTGTTCTACAATGTTGTTTACTATGACGAAACGAACAATTTCATCAAAGAAAGTTTATTTTTATCGCTCATATTTCTTTGGTTATTCACGATTTTTATTGAAACAATGCACTAATTTACTTAAAGATATCTAAAAAATCTGCAAACTAAACCATTTCATATTAAAGTATGAGTACAGTTATTTCTTATAGAATAGAATATGCTTCAACTTTACTTATCAAAGTGGATTTTTATATGCAAAAATGAGCAAAATATTTTTTTTTTTCACTTTTACTCAGATTAATCACAAAATTCTAACTTCTATAAGTGTAAATAAGTGCAGTTGTTTGTTTCTTTCTAGCAAACAATATTGAAAAACGTTGAAAAATTTTAGAAAATTATTATAAAAAGTAAAATTCAAAACATAAAGATTTTTTGGACTAATCTATAGATCCACAAGAATCCATTCTAATGGGTGGATAGGAGTATGATGTCTCCAATAAAGTTGTTTATTTTAAAATGTGCAACAACTTTGCCGAATAAAATGGATTTCATTCCAAAATGAAAAAAGCAAAATTCGTTTCCCACTGTTAAGTGAATTAATCACAAAATAGCAATTTCTTTACTATGGCGAATGATGAAACGACTGTGCCGTGTCAAATAAATTATATATGAAGAAAAAAAAATAATGAAACAACTTTACTGAATACGCTGCGGCTTGAAAATCAATTTTTTTGGGTCAAAATAATTTCGATCAAGTTTTTGCAGCTTTGAAAACAGTGTGTGCTGGTTAGGATCGGGATGCAATAGTAGAGGGTTTTACGATATTGTGCTCGGGAGAACGTACCTTCCCAGTAGTTTACTGGATAAAACACTATGCCAGAAACATTGGAGATACGGGTTCTATCTAGAAAAGATTAGATCGAAATCTAGCTTGAAAGTGGTATTCAGCTTAGAACAGGTATCAAACGCTCCTAGAGATAAAATTGCTTGACAATACTCTTAAAAGAGAATATTAACAATACTCTTAAAAGAGAAAATTAAAGAAAAGGCTATCTTTGAAGAAGCCTAAAATTCACAAAAAGCTTTGATATGCTTCAAAACACCTACAAATAGGCGAAATATTACGACAAAATCTGGCGATAGTCCATGTTTTAGATTTCTTCCATCACTAAATTCCCCAATCGTAATCCATTATACAGTGCTTTTTCGATTTTATCACGGTCAAAGAAAAAACGCCCGTGAATTTGTCGAAATATTTCAAAAGTCGGTGAATTTAGCGGAATGATAAAAATTGTTTTTTTTTGTTGGATTGAATCGAAACTTATGATATTTCGAGTAGAACGACGCACTTTCATAGTCCAATGGAATATAAGTTCAAGATACAAACGAATAAACAAAAAAATAGTTCATAATATTTATCTCCATAGCATTTTCGCGAACTCTTCAAGGCAATGCAATATCCACATGATTTGTACTGCCCATTCTTTAGCATAGTTAGGAGAGTCTAATGCTTGTTTATGTAAAATTGCGAAACCGCTAGATTTTATAATTTTAAATCGACGTCCTATGAGCACCAATTAGTGAAATTGGAGCTAAAGCGTGAGAAAATCGAGCGAGTAGTGATAAAAAAGACTGTTGATAAAATTGAAAAAGCACTGTATATGAAACCTTATCAAAACTCTTATGTTTCAAACTTCATATTTTTTTTTATTGAATCCCCGAATTCTAAATTCAAAAATCTGTCTAAATTTATTATTTTACTGAATAGTTAATTTAAAAAAAATGAATTTACCAAACTGACAGATTTTTTATCTTCCTCAGATTAATCTCTCTGTTATTCACCTCTGTTATTATTCCAGATTTCTGATTTCATGAACCACAAATTCCTCGATTCCTACATTTTTTGCAGATTGCCAAATTTTTTATTTCTTTTATTACCTAAATACATAAATTTGTAAACTTCCAATTGACTATTTTCTTTTTTTCGATCTGATAAATTTTTGAAATTTAAAAGTTTACTTGCCGTACCCTCTCCTATGAATAACCCACAAAACATGTTTTAACTCACTTGATTTTTCTGTGAATTTGCTTTGAAACAACCTCATAGGTGTTTTGGATAATTTTTCTCCAAAACAATTTTTCTTCGTGGATTTTTTCCATAATTATATCATTTATATAAGTTATATTTTTTATTCAAATAGCTGAAAATGTTTAACAGCTACGTCTTTTTTGAAATATTTAGGTTCTTGACTGTCCAACTAAATCGGGCAAATTCCTAATTGAATTTTATTTTCGTTCATAGATTGACGAACTCTCAAAGACAAAATAAAATCATTTCAAGACAAACAATATTTTACGATTTGAAAAATATATTGCATTTAGAAATTTGCTAACGAAAATTTGAAATTAAAATTATTTAAAATCATTGAAATTTTATCCCCCTTTTTAGGTTTAATGGCTTCTAATTATCCAAATATTTTTCCTTTTCCTATCATGCACAACTTTGTTTTGGACGTTGTTTCGTTCGAACTTATAGTTTTCAAGCTATGTATTTTTTCAATAATGATTTAATCAATTTTTGAATACACCCTTCCGAAAATTTATTCCTGAAACATATTAAAACCGCTACACTAAGTGTAAATGATACTAGTTATATTATACCAGCACTTATATGCCAAAAACATGGCCAATTGAAGGGCAATCAATATAAATTTCTTCCCAAAATAAATTTATATTCTTAATTTTTGCCGTGTAATACCTTAATTTTTAGAGCTGCAAACGTTTTATTATCTACCCAACCCACACTCAGAATGAAGAAGTAGTTTTTTTTACTTTCAAACCAAGGTTGCGAACAAGCAAAATAATGCCCTTGGTTCGTCACGTCATCATCCTGCGTTCCTCTGCAGTAATAAAAAGTCGATTTTTATATGTTTTTTTTTTTTTGTTGCCTGCTGTGGCCTCCATGGAAGTTTTGCTGCACCGCTTTACTACGCAATGCAAGGCCACGAATCCAAAATTGAATCAATTTATTTACATTCTCAGCGTTTACGCATTCACAGCATGTCCGATTTAGTGTTTCCGGGATAGCTGGCAAATAGTTGGGCGTGAAATTGTTTTGCGTGGTCAGTCGATTTCAGTAATTTGACTATAATGTTGAACAATAATCGGTGAAATTTCGCCCAACCAGGCAACTTACCCCTTTTGTCCTCCCTTGTCGAAATTTTCACTTAAAATCTCCGCGAGAGCAGCCAGAATAAATAATATTATTAAGCTTTAAAAACCAACAGTCACAAACTCGTCTCCAGTGTGTAATAAAACAAGAACAACAATTATTTCAAGTGTACGTTTCATTTTCCGAGCTCGACTTCCTATGCATCACTGAGTAGCCAGCAGAACGATTCTTTTAATTAATGTTTTGTACACCCCTGTGCCTACGAAACCAGCATGCTCAAATACTGATTGCAGCACGTTGCATGATGAATCCTAGTTTATTACAATTTACGTTCAATTCCTGCACGCAACTGCTTGGCCAGACACCGGAACGCACCTCGCATTGTCGACACACTCGTCGTTGGTATCCTCACTCCAAGTATTGAACTGTACTCACACCCCTACAAATAATGCTTACAAACCTTAGAGTATGTAAAGTATCAACTACCACCCACTGTCAGTATTTTGTGAATGAACTTCACCCTAGCAAAAATTTCAACTACACATAAGAATGATGAAATAATAAAAACCCCTCGTTCACTTCTATTCACCCCATCTCTCTGTGTATCTCTTAAAAACTATCAAACCAACAATCCTTGAAAAATGCGTGCAATGACGACTTCGCAAAAAAACATACTATAACCCATAAATCCACCCACTCAAAACCACTCTCTAGACGGATGACGAGTCTGCGGAAGGACTACTGCCAACCTCGTTCGGAACTCCACCGTCAAGCACAAACCTGGTCACGCCAACGATTTCCATCACTTCAGCGACGTTAGGTTCGTCGCCTACGGACGCGCAAATCATTCCCGGTACGCTAGGGGGGAACGTGGCGACGACAACTGCCGCAAATCACGATCTGCCCCTCACAGAGGATCGTCATGTCGATGAACCAGATGAAGAGGACGAAGAAGATGAATATGAAGACACGGTCATTATCACCGAACTGCCCAACTCAGTGGCACCAATCGTAACGGCACCGAGCACTACACTTTCGTCGGCCGTTACTACCGCTATTGTGGTGATAGAAGCGGAGCCTTCCAGTACTACAGTTGAACCGACTGTTTCCAGTAGCACCTCACAGGAACCGTTTTCTCCTTCTTCATCATCATCACAACAACCACCACTTCCACCATCAACAACAACAGCAACAACATCAGAAACAGCAACCACAATACCGCTTGAACTAGTAACAGCGCCACGTGTGGTTTTTGTTGAAACTACCACTAGTCCAGCGCCTACTACTACTGCTATCACTACTACCACTACTACTTCTTCTACTACCACTAGCGCAACGTCTGCCATTAGCGACAGTGCTGCTACTACTACTACTACTGCTATTGAACCAAAGGTAGCGAATTATAAGAGTCCAATTTATTTGATTGTCCATTTTGTTTGAGAGCTAGCGCGCGCCAGCAAAAATAGAAACTACCAGAAGCCTTTTTTTCGACAAGCTTCGCCGATTAGCAATAATGCACAAAATTAACCAGCGAAAAAAAAAACACACAAAACTTACCTGCACCGCAGATCGAATGCTAAACCTTAACTTTGTTTTATCGATTGCGTGGTACAGCGAATTGCGTCTTTTGTATATTTTTTTTCTTGCGTTTGGATTAAGCCATTTTCTGTACAAAGCTAGTTAACTAACGATGTATCATTTCGCAGTTGCCTTTTCGGTTTGTTTTATGTACATATGATAATACTACTTTCGATATTTAGTAAATGCATTCATTTTTTACCGCTTTTGGACCCCTTCTGTTAGTACACTTATCATTTCACTTAGTTTTCATTAAGATTTGCAAAATCAGCCAAATTACGCTTACTTGTGCTTTTCGGTTCAATTGCGCAACAAATTTGATTATTTGTTACTTAGTTTTTAACACAATAGCCGATTTCGCAACTTACTAATCTTGTATTTTATTCTTTGAACCAAAACAACGCAAAATCTGTGCAGGTCACTACACAAAAGACAGTAAGTAAAGTACCGGCCGGCGGCGGCAAGCGAGAGCCCAAGGAGGACACGTACGAAGAGAACTACGACGACGAGTATGACGATGAGCTGGAGGAGGAAACGACTACCAGTGCTGCCCCAGTCGGACGAGTGGCCAGCAGTGTTGAACCTGTGGCTTCCATCAC
This sequence comes from Wyeomyia smithii, assembly GCF_029784165.1. Taxonomy (NCBI): domain Eukaryota; kingdom Metazoa; phylum Arthropoda; class Insecta; order Diptera; family Culicidae; genus Wyeomyia; species Wyeomyia smithii. The sequence goes on along the minus strand of NC_073695.1, from coordinate 58,723,967 downwards.
GACCGAGGTAAGATAGTTTTTGAGCGGTTGAATTTAGCTTTTTGCAAGGCTAGAAAATTGCTAGAAAATTGTTTTTTTTAATCAATCTTGTCTAACCAAAAATGTTAACATGTACGCTCTTGTACACTATTATCATGTTTTATCACACATCAGTTCATTTTATCATTATCAATAGTGCTTTATTATACTGCGTCATATTTCATTGCGCTCCATTCTGTTCAAAATTTTGAACCGACCGTTATCAAATTTTCAGCGTACCAAATGATACGAGGAAACTCAGTTTGTACATCTCTGGGTGGCAATAAAAAAAAATTCATCATCGAATTTCAAAAACCGACCATGTACATTTTGTTCATTGGCCCAAAAAAAATGATCTCTGCAAACAGGGTGGCCACTCAAAACCCGAAATTAAATTCCCGGTTTTCTCCCGGTTTTTCCCGGTTCGTTCAAATATTGTTTCTGGTTAATTGTACTTTTGAATTCTGTAGTTTTCCATGCAGTTGAGGAATAAAAAAGCGTGACTTTCGATTTACATCTCAATATGCTCTAAGTCACTTTTTACGTGTTCAGCCTTATTGGAATCAAGAGATATAGTCGTAAAAAATCGAAAAATGCGACGGATGTCACCTTTCCGAGAGGAGATGTCTACAAGTATCTTATAAACAACGCATATAATTTTCATTACCGAGGGATTCTAGGCCAAATTAAGTTTGAAGGAATCGTTTTTACTTAAACCAGATAAGATTCAATATATGAAAGAGTAATATATAAAAGAGTATTTTCATAACACTTAAAACACGTTACTTCAGCAGCTCACGCATCTCCTCATCAATATCAAATTCGTGTCCTCCTCCGGCAACTTGTACTGTATCGTACACCAAGCGCTGCGCTACAAGTCTGTCTTTTTCCAAATTTATGACTACGCACTCCTTGTTCACGGAGAAACCTGGCTCTAACGTGGCATTGCCATGCGATAGAATCAGATACTTCCTAATAAACACTGGGGTCGCTTTTTACGCGGGTTGTTTTTATGCGTTTTGTTGAACGTGATATTTTTACAATAACGCGGATTATTTTTGCTCGATTCGGAAGATTCTTTGCACGCGGTATCAAATAAGTTTAGTATGAATATACCTAATCTAATCTTTTAAATGCGATACAACCAACCGCGTAAAAAGCGACCCCAGTGTAAAGTTAGGAAGTTTCTTGCCTGAAGCAGCTATGAGATCTCTACAAAAAGTATCAAGGTAGGAAGTCAGCAATGTCTTCGTCGAATGCATACTCAATAGTTGTGAGTATTCTTGGCGACATCTATGAACTACAGTTCCCGCGAGATTATCGTTGTGAACCATTTGCTCTAGGCAAAATTCGAGCCATTTGAATGCTACTTCCGGCAAGCTTACCTTGGTCAAGTTAGCTTCCAAGAGAGATGAATAAAAACAAAAACTGTTTTATGCATTGTAAGATATGTCAGCCATCTTTTCCGGGTCACAGGACTAGTCTTTTTTTGGTTAAGTATTCGAGGAAACTTACTTAAGAAATTTTGGCCTTGTGATCGCCATGAGATGGCTGACAAAAAGTGGTTTGTATGGCACAATCCCACCCCCACTGGCACAATCTCACCCCGGCTTGTAATGTTCAGTGAAATTCCCGGTTTTTTCCCGGTTCTCCCGGTTGGGTGGCCACCCTGTGCAAAATTTCAGCTCAATCGGACATGATTTAGAGGTGCCTCAAAGCGCTCAAAGTTGTGATTTTTCGACCTTCGAAAAATTACCAAGGAAATTGGGAAAATCTAAATTTTTTTTTCGATGCCAAATGTCTTAGAAATGCATAAATCGTCGAGATCTGGTGTTATCTCGAAAAAAAATGTTAGGCCGAAAATCGAACTTCTGGATCGTTTTCTGAGCAACCGAAGGCTTAATATGGAATATTTTAAAACAGGCTTCTAAAATGATTCACAGCTCATTCTAAACCAGATGTAAATTATTTCAATGTTCATTAGCACTCGTGGGCGTCCGCGAGAAGGTATCCTCCAGACAGCCAGCCCTGTCTATGGCACTAGGATTCTTGAATGAGAATTGTGTAGTGAAAATTCTTCGGATACGAAAACTCTTACTTTAACCGTTTTGAGCACGATGGGGTACCCGGGGCCCAAAAATTGCAATTCTTGTATCTTTTGCAATTTCCATCCGATTTCGATAGTTCTAATAACTAATTAGTTATTACTAATACTAATAACTATTTTTGTGATTTTGGGTATTTTTAAGCTATACCCTCAAAATGTACCTTCCGGAATTGATTCCACTGGAATTTCTAGTGGTCATAAAAACAATCAAATAAAATGAGATAAAAGAATGACCACTGACATCAATTTAAGTTTCAAGATGGCGACTTCCGGTTTTTGTAAAACAAATTAACGGCCGAGTACCACCCAATATGGGTACTCCCGGAATCAAAATGATGCCTAGAGATTAGAAAACGACTCTGAAAACACTTCGGAAGGCTTGGAATAACAAAACAGAATCAATTTCAAATTGAGCTCAAATAAATCGAAAACCGTCCACGAAAGCTTTAAAAAGCCAACAATGGAAATGATAGTTTAAAACTTCTTTACATTACGTGTGCTTTCAAAAAATCACAAGAAAAAGCTATGTTTGTTGCTAAAATGATGAAGAAATATAAATTTTGGGTAATCCCATGTTACAAATAAAAGCAAAACAGGCTCAGAGCTGTAAATAATGAGTGACAAATTAAAGTAACTTTCACTAAAAAACTGCCGTGATCTACCTGCGTCTACTGCGTTTTACCCAGTTGTACGTTTTTGGAAGTGTGACTAGGGACGTTGCGATACCATCGATACTAACACAGAATCGATCCTTCTACCTCTCCGATACTTGAATATTTGGTATCGATGTTTTACCAGCGATACTTCATCAATATCGATACACACCGCTCAGTATCGAAAAAAATCAAAACAACCTAAAGAAGAACGAACGAAACATTACATTTGCTGTTTCCTGTGCCATTTTGTTGCATTGCATGCATGCATGCCATCTCATCAGCGCTGCTCAGAACAACAACAGAAATTTCTGTAGATTAACCTACGGGAACGATCCTCTTCTACGGTGATCCGAAGGTCAAATCTACTGAGCCATGCGAGCCGCTTTTTTCGCAAACGGGAGCTTATAAAGGAAAAGCGTAATCGGCCTTTGGTATCTGCAGAAGCTGTTTTTTTCTAGGTTCAGTAAATGCAAATGAACGGTTTAATTGAACTTAACGTTTTCATCTTGAGGAATAAATAATAAAAAGAATTATGATTTTTATAAATAATAAAAAAGAATTATGATTTTTATTTTTAATGAACTGGTATCGCACAACCTCAATACTATCAGAATATCAGTACCTGCTCTTGCTACAAGTATCGATTCTAAGTATCGATGTTCAATGGTATCGCAACGTCCCTAAGTGTGACTCTTATGCGTTTATGGGCAGTAGGGGAAGGGGTGATAAAATGGAAACTAGACTGGGACACAGTTGTATGGGAAAAAAGCGTTGGTGTAATTTTTTCGCTCCCATGCACTTTTCGTGTTCCTTATGGGTCCTGTAACAACTGTGTAACTTTTCAGATCGATCGGTAGAACCCCTGATTTGCGCCCGATTTTTAAAGTTTCCATACGATTTTATATGGAAAAATCCACTTTTTCTAAACTTATCCTCTAGAAATTTCCATTTGGCTCCTAAAAATATACCCTCTTTTAGGGGGAGTAATCAATCTACATTAAAACTTGATAGTTAATATTTTAAGCAAGCTCTCCGATAATGAAGATAACGTGAGCAAAATATCATACTTTAAGCTTAATCCTACACGAAAATGTTTTTCACTACGTAGGGGTGTTTAGAAAGCTGATTTCTCACTTTTAGGGGTATAAATCACACAACGAATACTATCAAAATATATGGATTGATATTCTAAGCATTTTCTCCGAAGATACCATGAGCAAAAAATCACGCTTTCAAGCTTAATTCTACGCGAAACTGTTTCTCATCACATTGTTGAGTTTGCAACAGCAGCATGCTGCAGCAGTGTTGCTGGAAAAATTCAATGTTGAGCCGTTCGTCAGACATTCGATCAGTTTAAGGTGAATAACTTTTTCTACAAATTTTGTAGCGCCTTACAGTCTTCAGAAAAATTATCCCCAGGAAAATTTCCTACAAATATCATGTATTGGTATATTTTTAGGAGCCAACTGGAAATTTCTAGAGAATAAGTTTTGAAAAATTGGATTTTCCCATATAAAATCGAATGGAAGCTTTAAAAATCGGGCGCAAATCAGGTGTTCCACCGATCGATCTGAAAAGTTACACAGTTGTTACAGGACCCATAAGGAACACGAAACGTGCATGGGAGCTAATATTAATTTTTTGTTCCACCCTAATGGACACCCTAAGCCAATTCCCGATTTCCTCCACAATTTAACACAAAAAATTAGGAGAAGTACTCAAATATAGTATTTTTCGTAGTTTTCATGAGCATTTTCGAAAGCAGTTTTTTGGAGGTAAAATGGACACGTGTGGGTGAAATAAACATAGGGAGGTGGTAATATGAACACCTTGGGCGTGAACATTAACTATCCCTTTACAGATAGTAAAATGTTGTTCCATAGCACGTGACACACTTATGCATTCACCAGCAGTTCAATTTTCACCGTTTGTCGTAGAATTAATAACAATATATGACCTTATCCGCAAGAAACTGAGAAATGGCGGAAGGTTTTTTACAGACATTCCGCATTCAACGGTACATTTGGCCGCGGTCATCTGTTCATCGGTCCGAGTTTACCTTTGCGTTTTTCTGATATATACACGAAGCATCTAGATTTTTCAATGGAAATTAACACAATTTTTTCCCCATCACCATGGACTGTCCACTTTACCCGCACATACATATTATTGAAAATACCTAAATATATCGAGAAAATCATTTAAACAATTACTAACCTTTCATGATTTCTGCTGGTTAGTTGTCTGAGTACAGATATTTGCAGAAAAATCGTTATAAAATACTGTTTTACACTAGAAAAAACCTTATTTTGTGTGTGTGTGTGTGTGTGTGTGTGTGTGTGTGTGTGTGTGTGTGTGTGTGTGTGTGTGTGTGTGTGTGTGTGTGTGTGTGTGTGTGTGTGTGTGTGTGGAACCTATCTCTCTCCCACTGTCTGGCAGTGATAATGTGAAACAAAGACAGCTGCAGTGTAATTTCATTTCTGCAATTTTCTTTGTTTCGGGATCAAGAAGGTGTTAGCTCTACCGATTTTCCAAAGATCCATGACAGAATGACTGAGTACTTGCAGCGCATTCCGAAATCCTTTTCCCGTCGGCAAGCCCCGCCCGAAAACAATAGTAGAGTCATTGGGACTCTGCTATTGTGTTCAGACTTTCGATTTATTTGATGTTACTTCCGTATCAAAGAAATCGACCCGTATATAATAATAATATTATGAAATGATGTTTGTATGGCGGTATAGGAAGAATTTATCTAGTTTTGTTCAATGTATGGAAAGTGTCCGTTATGTTGTGCTTAAATAAAATGGATGAAATAAATATTAGTCTATTTCACGACATATCATTGTCCAATTCACGACATGCTATCGTGTTGATTTCTGCGGCTGGAAACATGAATTAAAATCAGTTATTACAACAACATTGCAGCGCAACCATTCATCGTACAAAGTCATCGAAACAATATAGATATGATAATGAACATATAATGTGAGATTAATATAATTGATTTACAAAATACAACAAGAATCACTAGGGCATGTAAAGAAGATCCCAGCCGAGTGTCTTCCATAGCTGAAACTGCAAACCTTTGAAGTAGAAAGCGCAAAAAATAACGTCTATAGCCTGATTATAAGAAGGCCATATTGATCATAAAATAAGTGTATGATGTTTCTGAGTGTTTTATTTCTAGTAGATTTTAAGATCAGAAGACTGCAATACATCATGTCATTGAGCTATTAATTTTGTTTTGTAAAAAGGTGCTTGATTATTTGAGGGATGTGATTTAGGAATTATATTTTGATGCTTTCTACAACCAATAAATAATGTTTTGATATTCTTTAATTCTGACAAATTTTGTTTTACAGTTATGGTTTCATTCATAACTTATTCGATTTCAGAACCAGATTCTTCTTTACTGCCTTCTATATTATAAATTTCTTCCACTTTGTTTTTAAAGTCTGTTTTGTTCATTGCCAGATTGTGACATCCTACTTCAGTAAAATCATTAAATTTAGATTTGTCTTCATTTATTGTGTCATTCCAAGTTTTTGCTGGCCTTCCCCTTTTCTTCTCTTGAAATTCTAATTTTTCTGCTATTTTCAATGGATGTCCTGCTTCTCTCCTTTATATATGAGCCCAATATTTAAGTCTCATAACTCGTACTCTGTTTATTGCCGTTTTTCCGTTTAGTAGCTTTGAAACTTTAACTCTGCCCTTAGGTCTATCTCTAGATAATTTCAACAATTCACTAACAATTTGAAGCTAAACAGATTTTCTGTTTAGAAAAAAAACCTTATTTTTTGTAGGCCAAAAATAACATCACCACCACGAATGTACACGTGTTTTTGTTTTTGTTTATTATTTTGACTGTTTGACTGTACCATGTCGCATACTTTGTCTCAAATAGCTTCTAGTGCCTCTAAGATAAGGTGCCAAAGAAGTTTGTACTATTTTTCAACGTAATAGCCGAGGTTTAAACGGGTGTCCATTTTACTACCTTTGATCATTTTACCCACAATTCCCCTACAGACCCAGATCGATTTGGAACGGTTCGATTTTGACGCTATTCGATTTTTGCACATGTGCCAAAAACGAACGGTTATGTCTAATAATTTTTCGTAGTTCCATCGTCTTTCCGCTAACTAACTTAAGCTCAACAGCCGCCAATCAAGCCACACCTTTTGCGACAATGAATCCAAAAGGTAGTTGATTGGTGGCATTATCTAGTGCCTAGGTTGCATAAGTTATTTGAAAAGTGAAAATAATTTATGAAAAAAAAAAACAACACAAAAAATTCAGGCGTGTAGCCAATAGTGAACGAAGCCTACATTCCGAATTAACTTAAAATGCTTGAGAACGATCCTGGAATTAAATAAAAATAAAAAATAAATGGAATTAAATGAAAATGAAAAATAAAACAAATAACAACAAAGGAAACTGATCAACAAAACAAAACTGATTTTAATTTTAGCTCAGAGCTTAGTTGGAAGTGCCTTAAAGATTTAAAACCCTAAAAACTTAATAGTACCTCTGTCAACAAGAATAAAATGATTATATCTTATTTTATTCGAAATTTTTGAAAGGTTTTCAATATATTTAAAAAACCTGTTCAAAAACCAAAAGAGGCCACAAGAAAGTGATTCCAAGTTTATCATCAGCCCGTTTTCGAAAATAACTACATTGCGTGGTATTCGGCCATTTTAGGTTGTTTATGCAATCTGAAAGTCACCATCTTCGAACTCAAATTGACGTCAGGGATCGTTTTTAGGTCATTGGACGTCACACAGTGGCAGGTCTCTATACAAAAGTCGGAAAAAAACCTAAAAGTCTTTTTATATGATTGGAAATTACATATTATTACAATTTTAGAGTTGTGAACTCATTTGTGATGAGAGAAAATAGCAATTTATGCACCTAAAGTGCCGTTAGACCTTTCTCATAATCAGATTTTTGTTTTTGCTCCGATCTTGCTTAAAATTTTGATAGGAGAACCGCTCTTATATTTATCTCAACACCTATATTCATCTCATTGCTCTTATTTGTTCAATTTACTGAAAAATTTTACTTTTTTAAGTAAAAGTAGTTTTATTTTACCTTTTATTTAATTCGAGTAGTCGGAAGTTAAAAGCAATGAGAAGAGCGAAATAAAAGCGACGGGAAGAATATAGGTGCTAAGATGAATATTTTGGTGGTTCCCACACTTGTTCTTCATCGAAAAATTTTAGAATCGCATTTTTTTTGTTTGGTTCTTAGGGTACTACTTTTTGAATTAGGGTGGTGCAAGAATCGTCATAATTCAATTATTTTATTTTGAAAATTTTTTAGCTTTTAAGCCGTTTGACCAATTCAAGATGTTTCTGCGACAAGTAAGAGATCTTTAAAGGAAAATTATGAGATCGTATGGTAGTTTATTCCAACGTCACTGAAAATACAAAAGACAAAATTTTTTTTTTTCATCAATTCAATTTATTCTCTCTTTATACATCTTGCAGTACTGAAAGCGGTTTACAAGTTTATATAAAATGCTTGAATCTACTGGAAAAAATTTCATGTATACTTCCCAGTCAATCATGATGTTTAAATATACGAAATTGAATATTTTACAACTGACCACCATACGTCTCCATAATTTTATTTTCAAAATATCTCCCTATGAGCAACGATGTGCAAAACGGGACCCATAAATTTGAAAAGTACTATAAATTTACCATTGATTGTTGGTTGTTCGATCGTTCCGAACTGGTTCACAAGATTGTACGGTAGAAATGAAATTAGAAATGCATGTTTTTTTTTGCTTCCCTGCAATATGTTTTACCTCGATTGAGGAATTGGTTATATTTTTGGAAATATTCTTGAAAATCATTTAAAAAGAACACAAATTTCCCTTCAAAATGAAACTTGTTGAATCACAATCGGACCAAACTTGAGGAAGTTTCGGATGTTTAAAGTTGAGCTAAAAATTGTGATTTCAAACATGAAAATCATCGAAATTGCCTGATATAGCAACATTCAAAGTGCGAATAAAAATTGATATCTCAACCGATTGTCATGAAACTTTGGGAAAAGGTCATTTACATTTTGAGAATCTTCGAAAAAATGCAAAACATCAAAAATATTGACATGAAAAATCGAGGTTTTTTCCGACTTTCGACCACTGTGCGTCATCCCGGTTCCGAAAATATCTATATTATGTGGTATTTGATCCCGTTTTATTTAATTGTTTTCACCAGAAGCCCCAGTGAAATCTGTCTCGGAAGGACCATTTCGAAGGCATATTACTAAAACACCCAAAACCATAGAAATGGCCTGTGAAAGTAATTTTAGAAAATTTGAACCAATTATTGTGAAATTCTTTTTAAATACACATAAAATTTTGGAACATATACCCGGAAAACCGAATTACGCGAGAGGAGAATTCCTTCGGGGCATCGCTAACGCACATTTGAAAGTAGATCATTTACTTTATGTTTTGGCGTTAAAACTATCGAAATCGGATGAAAATTGCAAAAGAAGCAAGAATTTTAATTCGTAGGTACCCTGGTACCCCGTCGAGCACTAATGGGTAAAGTGAAAGATTTTGTATCCGAAGTATTATCATAACACGATACTCATTTAAGAATCCTAATCCCATAGACAGAGCATTCCTGAGGATTCCTTTTCACGGACGCCCACGATTCCAATTTTAGGAATCCTGGGGAATCTATGCGAAACCTGTATTTTCGTCCGGTTGACGTCCCGGGTGGAATTAATTCATATACATCCTGTCGAACACACACGATTCGCATAGATTCACTAGGATTCCTCACATCGGAATCGTGGGCGTCCTCTTTAAGGTATCCTGGAAAAAGAATCCTTAGAAAGGCCTCTTTTTTATTCTCTCAAAATATACGTTTGAATTTGGAGAGCCTTTTCCAAAGCAGACTGTGTATGTAGTTAGGAAAGCAAAATATAAGCAAACTGAAATTTTTTTTCACTTTTTAACCTACATACACTGTCCCTTTTTTCACTTTCTTAACTACATACACTGTCTGCTTTGATAAACTTTAGTGTTGGTAAAAAGTTGTCATAGAAATATTAGACATAAAAAAAATATCCAAAAAAAAGCTTGCCATGCTTATAGAACTTAAGACCTACATTCTAGGATGTTTATGGATAACCTAGAATATTGCATGTATTAGTTTACTTAAAAAATCTCTCCATTTTTCTCTTGCAGTCGACAACCCCGGAACCGACAACGACTCCAACCCCGACAACCGTTCCGTCCACCAGTTCAACGACAACGATCACCACAGAAGCCTCAACGGTTCCGATGACAACGACAACCAGCGTACCAGCGACGACGACCAGTGCGACGGTCGCCACCATAACCGAACTGGACGAACCTACCAATCTGTATCCGATCATCAAAAACCGTATTCCGAAGATGGCCATCATCGCCGGTAAGGTGTTCACCCTGGCGGTTCCCCTCGATACCTTCCACGACACCGAAGACGGTAATAATCTGCGGCTGGATCTGTACGATGCTCACGGTTACCCGCTGAAGAATAACTCCTGGATTCAGTTCAACGTGGAAACACGCGAAATCTACGGCCTTCCGCTGGAGAAAGATGTCTCCAAGTGGCACTACATCCTGCAGGCTACCGACTCCGGCAACCAGTCTGTCAACGAAACCGTTGACATCTCCGTCCAGCAGCACAAATCACATCGCAGTGTGAATCACGAAATCAGCCTTGCTCTGCGTCTACAGCGGAAATTTCCCCGAAATGTTGACTGGCAGATTGAGGTTATTCGTGGTATCGCCAAAGTACTAGGAGATATTTCGTTGACCAACATCGTCGTCCGCGAGGTACGAAACAGTATTCAGGATCCGAACCTGGCAACGTTCGTCTATACGAACGACACTCTGCCCAAAGATCGCTGCCCGGAGGAAAAACTGGATGAGTTGGTCGCCCAGTTAACGGAGAAAGCGCTCAACGATGCCCTCAATCCGGACATTTTAGTGAAATCCGTTCAAGGCCAACAGATTGGACAGTGCCTAAAGCCACTGATACCGAAGGTGAAGCCAACGCAATCCATTGCGACCAAGAATTTCGCTCCTACCACAAGAAACCAAGTAGACCGGGTGAACGCCACTGTCGGGCATCTACTTGTCTACAAAGTCCCAGCGGTAAGTTTTGCTAAAATAAATTTTTAGAGTTCCTAACATAATCATCCATTTTACAGGATACTTTCTACGATCCCGAGGATGGTAACGATCTCAAGCTAAAACTGTTAACCACGGAACGCAATCAACTAGATCAGTATCACTGGTTGCAGTTCGATTCTAAAAATCATGAGTTCTTTGGCATTCCCCGTAGTCACGACGTTGGGCAGAAGGAGTATTTACTGGTTAGAAAAAATCATGATTTTAAGAAAAGACTGTGCTAATATTATTCATTTGCAGATGGCCGAAGATCGCGAAGGTCTAACCGCAACCGATGCTCTGGTTGTGGTTGTTCATCAGGCTCACTATAAGCGCGATTACAGTGTTCTTTTCGAACTAACCCTCGATACAACGTACGAGCAGTTCAACATCGCCCAAGCCCAACGTCGCTTTATCGAAAGACTCGCTCAGGTCTTTGGAGATTCAAACACCAACTACATTCAGATTCGAAACATTCGCCCCATCCAGCACACTGGTCAGGTGCAGGTAACGTTTTTCAACACCACTCTCTACCGGCAGCATCAACGCTGTCCAGATGAGGAAATCGAAGCCTTGCGGAACATTCTGCTCTACCCGGATGGAACAATCCGCGCAAAGGTGCGGGAAATTCTCGGTCAAGAGTTTAGCCTCCAGAACGTGAGTTTGATTCCGGTAGGCACCTGTCAAGGCTATGACACTCCCATACACGCAACGAACGAACCGGAAAAAGCCCTACCGCCTCCGATCGCTAAGGACGATTATCTACTAACGTTCGTCCTTCCGGCTGTGATAATCCTGGCAATGTTGCTCATCGCGTCCATAATTGCCTGCGTTCTGTACCGGCGACGGCTCACCGGCAAGATGGAACTTGGTAAGTCGATCTATCGCTAACCTGCCAGCAAAATTGTACCCACCCACTAACCCCGATTGGTGAAAGGCTAATACATTATCCAATAATCGAAGAATATATCAATTTCCAACCTATCGCATCCCACTCCCATCAAGGTACCGACGAGGAACGCAAGTCGTTCCGCTCCAAGGGCATTCCGGTGATCTTCCAGGACGAGCTGGACGAGAAGCCGGAAATCGGCAACAAGTCACCGGTGATACTGAAGGACGAAAAACCACCGCTACTGCCGCCGTCCTACAGCAGTACCAATAACGATGGTAAGTAGTTAACCGGCACACGGTGATTTGTTCATCGTAATTAGGCAGTATCAGCTTGAAAACGTTAGACTTGTGGTGGCAAACGTTAGATATAAAATGATGAGCATAGTGGACGTTGCATGAGGTCATAAAATACGACCATTCTAGCGTTTTGTTTTTGACCAACGAAATTTTGAAAAACGTTTGTCTGTTTTTGCCATTGTAAATCCGCTTATCTCTTTTTATTCTTAAATGTTGACTGGTAAACCAGTTTAGTTTTATAATAATTTCTTAAAAATCACTTAACACTGAATTGTGTTGGTTGAATGGGACCAGCTTAAGGCTTTTTCGTATAAATATTTGTGAATATACCATTTTCTGAGTTTTTTATTGTACTTTACCAAAAAATCGCATGGTGCCCACCACGTTACTGTCAATCTTAGGTAAACTTGGGAAAAGGAGTTTCGAAAATCTGACAGTTTTTTTTATAAAATAAATCCGCAAATTGATTGGTGCTGTCCACACTTTTTCCAATTAGTCAGGCTTCCCCAAGAATTTCAAAAATATTGTTGGCTTTTATAGGAATAATGCAAAGAATCGGTAGGTTTCTAGTTTGCTTAATTTAGGAATTGAATGAAATTGAATTTAGTCGAGCTTCGTAGCCGCAAGGTTACAGAGTCCGCTTTGACAAGCGAATGGTGATAGATTCGAATCTTAGTAGAACCAAACCATTCGTTCGCAAAAAGGACTTTAAGAATGGGTTTATTCTCAGGCTCTTCCACACAAAATCTTCTCTCCAGATTTAATAACCTCTCGTCTAAATCTTCGATAATATCATAGACTATAGCACGTTATATGCTTTTAGAGTGATAGCTTGCAGGAGGATATGATAGAATCGATAAGGAAGAAAGTTGGTTACTAAATCTGAATGAGAAGACAAAAAAAGTACTATAACTTCCCTCCAGACTTAATAACCACTGATCTAAAGCTTCGATAATATCATAGACTATAGCACGTTATATGCTTTTAGAGTGATAGCCTGCAGGAGGATATGATAAGGTCGATAAGGAAGGTGTAGGTTACTAAGTCTGAAGGAGAAGACAAAAAGCACTATAACACGGAGCAGGTTACTTCTCAATAAGTAGCACTGCAAAATGGTAAAAAAAAACAGAAATGTGCAAACAGCAAAAACGTCCGGACAGTGCCACAATAGATCAAACAACTACTGGTCGCAGTGGGGTCCACACAAAAAAAATTGAATGACAGTTACCTATCAAAGAGAAACAGGAAAGAGAAGAGCAACACGCGATTATGTACTCGAATTGCATGAATGCCTCTTCCACTGTTTGAACCCGCAAAGGGGCGTATTAGACTTCGAGATCATAGTAGCGCTTCATTACACGCCTGCTCCCCATACTAGACCTTTTGAGACAACGTTGAACAGCAGATTCAAAAGCCCGCCACCTTCTTTCGAACTGTCCATCCCTAATACCCTGATGCATGACGTGAAACCATCAAGGAAGGCAAGATTCAGATTAACCAGTTTTGTTGTGAAAACAATGTTAGAATATAATTCTAGAGAAACATTTCGAAAGGTCCTATCTGCTTTGATCGATTTTTTGATCGATCACTTTCATTCAACCACCACAACTTATTAAACACCTTTTATAACACGTTATTTGCGCAAGTTGATAGCGGAGGGATCACTCTAGCCTTCTGAACGAAAACCACGCTTGGGAGAGTTACTAAAGCTGAACCATTACCAAAATAAAAAGGCGCTGCGGAAAAACGAAGAAAGCAGATAGGACCTTTTGAAATGTTTATCTAGAATTTGCCATAACTTGTTGTGCTTAACGGAATCGTACGCCACCTTAATTCTCCCTCACATGATTTGCTGGCTGCGGCACGTCACATGATTTGCTGGCTGCGGCGACGTTCATCAACCTTAAAAGCCGTTTTCAGTACTGGTCGTTTGGAGGGTGTGTTAATCAATGATGGCACAACAGATTTCAGTTGCCAACCTACGCATTTGCCGATGACGATTTTTATCATATTTTATTCTAAAAAACCTCCGTACTTAATGGGATTTTACCGTTGCCTTTAGACAATTCCCTGGTTAAGATAGCCGCGCGTGCTGGTTCGAGTAGAGTTCTGATATTTCATGTACTTCCAAACATTGTTCCTTTTCGTTTAGCATACGAATACTTATGGTATCCGATCTTCACTCAGGTTACTCGTATCCCAGTTGGCCCACATTTCAGAAAGCAATTTTTGAATTTTCCAAATTCCGCCTCCCGCAATTGAAAAAAATACTCCCAGAAAGCCGATTCTTTTAAATGACACCAGATCTTGACGTTTCAGACATTTTAAAGCCATGGCATAAAAACAAGTAGGGTATCCAAGACACGACCGCATGACGTTGGACTGCGGTATTTTTATATTCCATTAAAACAAGTAGTAGACGGAATTGTAACTCTACTATTTTCTGCAGTTTTATCTAAAAGTGCATTTCTAAATGCTGAAACGTAGAGCGTTATGAATATATACTAGAAGAATGGATCTTTTATATTAGCGCTGTCACTTCAGAAAAACCTTTATTCGTAGCTGCATTATCAAGACAATCATTTAATTTAGCGAATTGGGTAATATTTTCCTATCTTAGCAAAAAGCAAACTCAAGGCCCAAATACACACACGGCGCAATGACACCTTCTCCATACAAAATAGAAGGCGTGATCGCTATCCCGCCTTCCATTTTGTATGGAGAAGGGCCTTCAACGAAACTATCTGAACTTGAAGACCAGAACGATTCAAGCGGGAATTCTAAGATCGAAAATTGTTTGACATTAAACCGATAAAATTCATGCTAGGTTAGCTGCCGCCCAGTATATAAATTCATGTATTTTACGAAATTACGTTTATTTCAATAACTTAAAAGAGTAAGAACACAATTACACGCTATTTGCGTAGTTATCAAGGTTTTGGCGAGGGACAGGAAAATATATTAACTTTTTAATTATGATTTAGAGCATTTCTAAATGTTTTGTTCTATTTCACGATAGAGATAAGTTTGTTTATTCTCTGTGTGTGAGAAACAAATACAAAACTGCGCACCGAGAAACAAAAACGAAAATTAAATGTATGCTCATTGAAAAAAACTTTACTAATACTTTTGGTACTCTTTTTACCGATAATTTATGATACATAAAAGAACTTGTTTTCATCTAAGGCGTCGTACACAAATCACGTAACATTAAAAATCTAGATTTCAAACCCCCTCCCCCTATGTAACGATAGGTAACGTTCGATATAACTCTCCCCTTAAATTACTTAACGCAGAGCAGCCTGAACCCCCTCCGAAATTTTCAATTTCAAGCAAACATCAGTTATGTAACTGTCTCTACTACCCTCCCTCCCCCCTACGTAACAGTAAGTAAAGCAGACTTAACCCCCCTCCCCCCTTCTAGCGTTACGTAATTTGTGTACGACGCCCAAATGAAATTTCTAGCAAATGAGTGATGATCATTCATCGTTAACCTTCTAATGCCCAAATTAATTTTCAGACGGACTTCGAAAAAACCACTTTGAAACTTTATAAACATTTTCAAAATATTGATTGAAGCTTTTTAGAGGTTTAACTTTAGATGGTCAAAGGCGGCATTGGGCAGAGGGTTAATTTTCAAGTTTCAATCGCTGATGTAAAATCGAATTTACAACCGTGTTCGATTAGGCGTTTTAATTTGTTTAATGAAGTGTTAAAGAAAAAACGAGAAAATATTAAATCTTCGATGAGCACCCGCTATAGCTATAGCTAATCCACACACACGAACGAATGAAAATATGTGCCACTACCCGGTTCCTGCTGCTCCAGAAAGAACCGTCCGCTTTGCCGATTAAGGAACGAAGGAGAAATTCAATTCGATGACGTACATATGATACCGGTACAGTTTTGGAATGAAAATGATGGGGTGAAATGTTAGAATGGTACCTTTTATATCAAGGTTTCGTCAGTTATTCGAAAAGTAGGAGAATAGGGAATGGCAAGGAAAGTAAAAAAACATCAGGAACAGAAAGTGACTTCGAGTAAAACAACAACAACAACGAATCGTCTACAAAGTCAGATCGGTTGAATCCGTTAGTGTCGGCTGTGCTTGGGAAGAGAGGTAGTGTTAGGTTGCTCGGTATGATTTAAGCAAACGATGTTATTTACCAATTTTTCAATAATGTATCTCAAACAATAGGCTATTTTTGAAACATAAATTTAACCGTGAAATAATTTCTGATCGGTTGATGTTAAAACCCCGATATTCTGAAAATATACTGATATATAAGCGCCCAAAACCTGACCACTTTTCCCTGGTTGAGATACTAGATTTTCAAATTCATGTGCCTTAGACTTTGATATAGGCATTAGTCCAACGTCAAAAATTTTCGAAGATTTACATTAATCCAATGTCGAATCTAGAAATCGTCGCCAAATCACTCGGTTTTGAGCTACTATCTCCAGTCGCCTCTAATCGGCATCTTCGTCGACAGCACAATTCAATAAGTGCAGGATGTACCTCGAAGTCGACGGCCGCTATCGGAATTTTTGCTAGATATAACCTTTGCTGGTCGTTCGTCCGGCCCACTGAAGCCTGTCGTGTTTAATCTGCCTGAGTTGGCTCTATTCGCAGATTTATAAGCCTGATACCATGCATGGTGAATGTGTCTACGCCATACACGATTTCCCAGCAAAATCCCACGTCCAAAAACACCAAGAGCTTGCTGATCAGCTTTTTTCAATGTTCATTTTGCATGTCCGTAGAGGACCACCGGGAGAATCAGTGCATGTTTTGTACGGGTTTGCTGGCTGTGGGACCTTAGTTGGTTACCCAATCCGTGAAAGGCCCTGTTTGTGGCCGCCATTCGCCTGTGATCTCACAACTAACCTAATTGTAGCACATCACTAATGTACCCAGGTATCACCACCGCAGCATCAACATCCGATGGGCTAGCACGCTCGCCACTACGGTTAATACCAATAATATCGATATCGTACGCAAAACCTAGGAGACAGCTCTCTGTATGGTCCTTTCCAATACGGTGTTGAACCCGTCACCCTGTTTCAAACCAGCTAACGCCACGAAAACGTCCGATATCTCGCCGGCTACCCTGAAGCTTGATGTAAATTGTCAGAGGTGACACGTATCAGTCTATTCAGTTCTGTTGTGAAATATTGTTCGAACAATATCTGTCATAACTCTGATGGCGAGTCTAGTCTGCAAATCAAATTCTCGAAATTTATCGAGGATTTGTCGCAAGGTCAACACTTGGTCCGTTAGGCAGCTTTTAAGGGGTTATATAACTTTTTGGTCGAGAAAAATGAGGGAAGTTTGAATTTATTTTTAAGTGCTTAGCACCGTTTTCATTGCATCAAAGTAGTATTTTCCTGAAAGTACAGTTTATCAGCAACAAAAAAATACGTTTGATTTTGAAATATACCAATTATTACTGGAGTAATGTCCGTTTACTCGAAGATCTTTTTTATTGAGATTAAGTAAGATCTGTGCTTTTTCCTGCACTCGGTTTGATAAATCCGTAGCGTTCCAGTTTGATTCTACCATGGACATTTTCCAGATTCTAAATTCAGTCCTCAGAGCACATTCAGGAATTCCGCAAAATGAATCGGGACCAATAAAATTTTATACATTCTCTTGCTAGACTGTCGGCTTTTAAATTTTCCTACTGGCCAATTGTTTAAAAAAAAAAGAATGCATTCCCACACTACCCTAGATTTACATGTAAAACCTTTAAGTGCATTGACAGCTGCTTGACTGTCAGAATATATGCAGACATTTGCAAATAAGTATTTTCTGTTAAGCAAATATTTCACATGAATTTCTGCTTAAAAAACCGTCGGACTGTGTCCCGTTGGTATAGCTCTACTGATTTCAAGGCCAACCACCCTGGCTCCAGTATTTTCGCTTATCTTAGACTAACCAATGTAAAACACAATAGAACCTGGACGCAGACTCGGACATCCTGACTCCCGGCTTAAAGTAGTTTAAACTACTTTGAAGGAGATGTCAAAGTTTGCTTTCAACTTTCCAAGAAAACTATATGGCTACATCGTCTGCTAAGAAGTTCGTCTCTTACTAAGAACCACAAAGCACTCCTTCTTGAGGACATCCCTGCCCCGATCTGATATTAAGTTGTGCACCTCCCAGATCAGTAGAGTTTTCTTGATCTTTTGGTATCGCCATTTTTTCCCCTTGTAGAAGACTGAACCACTGCGACCATTGTTTGATCTATTGTGGTATGCTTCACCTTACTCTAAGTGCGTACGAGCAGGCATATCACTATTTGGCGAGTTGATGTCCTTGCTACATTGCATATTTATCCCAGTTGGGCAACGCACTTCGTATGAAGTTTATTACCTCACCAGGACTTTCCCTCCAAATTTCGGTAGGTTCTATGTGTCCCTTACCGAAGATACGCAATCTGCGTTGTATTAATACTCGGCATTCGCAGAGTAGATGTTCTGAAGTTTCGCTTTCGATGCCACACAGGCGACATTTACCATACTTACTCGGACAGTGCCCTGTAATAAGACCTGTGAATGTGCTCAAGTCTTTCTTATTTAACCTGAGCAGCACGAGGCTCTTCTCGCGATTTGGCTCTATGAATCTTTTCGATTGTCGTAATCCGCTTATGACATCCCAGTTTGCTTTGATGGTCGCTTTCTCCAATTCTTTTTTTTTTCAAAGCTTTTAGAGCGCTAGGGGAGACTCCACAGAAAGGTTCTGGCCCAACAAAGTTAGTAGATGACCCTTGTCTGGCTAGTAAGTCGGCCTTCTCGTTTCCTTCGATTCCACAATGACCAGGAACCCAGTATAAGTTAACCTGGTTTTTCATAGCTAACTTTCGGAGCGACAGGATGCATTTCCACACTAGTTAAGAGTGGCAGAAAGGAGAATTCAGGGCTTTAATTGCTGCCTGACTGATACAGAAAACACAAATATTTGCGTGTCGATCATTTCTTTTCAGACACGTATTCGTCCATTCTATTATCGCGTATATTTCCGCCTGGAATACTGTTGGCCAGTGTCCCATGGGAAAAAAATTATTAATTCCTGGTCCTGTGAATCCCGCACCCGCGGAACCATTCATTTTAGAACCGTCTGTGTAGAAGCAAAGTGAACCGTCCCGAATTTTGGGTCCACCTTGTTGCCAACTTTCTCGTTCTATCTCTAATATTCTGTAAGGAATTTCGACATTTGGTTTCCTCTCCAGCCAATCCTTCTTACTTTTTATTAGATTATTTATTTGGAAATCTTTCAGTATTCTCAGGTGTCCTATTAGATCTCCTTCTTTTAGGTTGTACTGTCGATTTATCCTTAGAGCACTTTTTTTCGCTTCTAGTTGAACCACCTGATGAAGTGGAAGCAGGTGAAGTATTGCATCTAGGGCTTTTGATGGAGTGCTTCTCATTGCTTCACAAATCGATGCACAGGCCAATCTTTGGATTTTGCCTAGCTTAGATTGAGTGGATGTTTCAGTGGTTTTCGGCCACCAAACTAACGTAGGCGTAGGTTATTATTGTTTTTTTATATCCAATGTGTTATGCTGGGTTTGAAACCCCAGCTTTTTCCAATGGCTCTGCTGCATACCCATAGGGCGTTTGTGGCCTTGGTAATTGTTTGTTCTTAAGTGTTCCAGCTACGTTTCTGGTCAAGTATGATTCCCAAATATTTGACTTCAGTGGAAAGCTTTATATCGATGCCTTCCAATCACAATTAAGGAATAATATATTTCCTTTTTCTAGTGAAAGGAACAATAGTTGTTTTGGATGGATTTACAAACAACCCCTCTCGCCTACACCATTCAGCTGTGAGATTAAGTGCAGTTTGCATTCTATTAGAAATAACGCAGTCGTACTTCCCCCTAACTAAAATCACTACGTCGTCTGCAAAACCTATCACTTCGAAGCCGTTTTCCAATAGGCTCCGAAGAAGATCGTCTACGATTAATGACCATAACAGGGGAGATAATATCCCTCCTTGAGGGCATCCTTTCGTAGTTTTTCTTGTTAGGGACGTCCCACCGAGTTTAGCTGTTATTTCGCGAGTTATTAGCATGGCATGAATCCACTTTATTGTGTTCCTGTCTATGCCATGCCTTTCCATTGCCATTTTCATTGAGTTGTGAGACGCATTATCAAATGCTCCCTCAATATCAAGAAAAGCTGCCAGGGAAATTTCCTTGGCATGGATGGATTTTTCGATTTTTCCCACTAACATATGAAGCGCGTCAGTGGTTGATACGTTGTTTTTGTAAGCAAATTGAAATTTGTTTAATGGATTGGATTTCATATATACTGTTTTAATATGATAGTCGATTAATTTTTCCATAGTTTTCAAGAAGATGGAAGTTAAACTAATTGGCCTAAACGCTCTCGGGAATGTCCTCCAGTTTGATCCTGCACTTCATCAGTATCCGAATATGATCCTGGGAAGTGATTTTCCATCATAATTTCCAGTGTTCATTGAGAATCTGTGGTGTAAGTACCGTCAGTTTTTCTCAATCTACCTAAACCGTTGGAATGTTCTTCAGACAGGGCTTTTTGCAACCTGGCTGCAGTGGATGTGTTTTCAATACGTTCACACATTAATTTCAAACTGTTTCTTTTGGATTTTCTTATTTCCTTGTTGTGTTTTGTTAGTGATGTTCTATACAGTTCCCAATTACCTGCTAGTTTCGCTTTATTAAACAGTTTCCTAGAGGACTCTCTAAGTCCTTCTAGGGTCTTATTCCACCAAGGTGAGTCTTAATTTGACACTCGCATCTTGGTACGACAACTTTCGTAGTATGCAATAATTATCTTACTTGTGATTAAATTCGAGCAGGTTTCCAGCTCATCTTTGGTTTTAATTTCTCTTTCAAAGATATGTTTGTCGATCAACAGTTTACTGTTGTAGAGATCCCAGTTGATTTTCCTGGGGTCTCTATAGGTTTCTTGCAAGATTTCTCCTGCAATCGAAAAGAATTTGCCTGTGATCTGATAGTGAAATTTTATCAGACACATGCCAATTCTTTATATTGTCTGAAAATTTGTTGCTGGACAACGTTATATCCAGGACTTCACGTATAGCATTAATAAAGGTGGGGTTATTACCTTGGTTGCATATATCTATGTTATTTGTTAGTATATATTCTAAAAGGCACTCACCCCTTTTGTTTATATTTGTACTACCCCGAACTGTGTGATGAGAGTTCGCATCATATCCTATTACGAACTATTTATTGTTCTGTTTGCAGTAGTTGATTAGTTCCTTTACTTCCGTTGGAGGGGCTTCTTCTTGTTCCCCAGGAAAGTACGCCGAGGCGATGATGAGCTCCGCTATTCCTCTAGCCGTAGGAACTTCTATTTGTATGGTTGCTAAGTCTCTGCTGATAAATTCTGTAATTGGAGTGACATTAGTCAAAGCACTTACCAGAATGGCTGCTCTAGGAAGAGGCTGCGCATCGTCAGTGATCAGCTTTCCGGTATAACCGGGGATCCCAAGTATTTTATTTTTACTGGCCCATGGCTCTTGTATAAGGGTCACGTTTATATTTTCTTTGGTGAATCTTTGGCAGAGGATCCCAGTACACAGTGGTCGGAAAAGGCAATTTGACGAACTTAATTCATTGGTGCCTAAACGGTTGATGTTAGCCAAAGACAATGTTCGAAAGAATTGTTCACAAAAATATAGCGGAAATGTTGATGAGAAAAATTTTTGATCATGGCCCACTATCAAAAAAAAATAAAAATTCTAACTTTTGATACAGCGAAGATGCATGAATAGTTTCTTCAGCAAAGTTGTAGAACTTTTCAAAATATGAAACTTCGCAGAAGATATTAAATTTCTATGACGTTTATTTATTGAAATACAAAGCATTTTCGTTGTCAATCCCCTCAAATTTAGTTTTTCTAGCATAACTTTTTAAATATTATTCTCTCAAAAAATAAAATGTTCTAGACAAACGTGACCAACATAAAAATACAGGTTTCTTTCGAAGACAGCATGTTGCTACAATCGTTCTATACTAGGTTAGAGCGTTTTTTCATTAAATTATTTCGCAGATTTAAATGCATATAGGGGAGAAAGAGGCAAACCGGTGCACATCATCAAATACTTTTTTTAAAACTTAGACCTTATACTATAAGCTAGTTAAACTTTGATACTTGACAATTCATAAATGAATCAGTAGAATGATGTTTTATGTATGTATGTTTCTGGGGTGTTCAATACAAAAATGCACCAACCACTTGATTAATGAACGATAATTTGTGAATTTATGAAACAGATAACTCGCAATACTTCAAAATTAGCGAGAACACTTCTTAGTTATATTTAATTGTTGATAGGTGCATTCATCAGTCATTCGACGTGAGTAAAATAAACACATAACAGCAATGTTTATCGTTAATCATTTATTTCATCTTCATCTGTCTCGTTTTCACTCTCTGTGAAATCTAATATAAACTTAGGCGTCGTACACAAATTACGTAACGCATGAAGGGGTGGAAGAGTTGTTGAGTCTGCGTTACTTATCTTCTGCAAAGTTTCATATTTTGAAAAGTTCTACAACTTTGCTGAAGAAACTAACTAAACATTTCCGCTATATTTTTGTGAACAATTCTTTCGAACATTGTCTTCGGCTATCATCAACCGGTTAGGCACAAATGAATTAAGTTCGTCAAATTGCCTTTTCCGACCACTGTGCAGTAGCTCCTCTCGCATGGTGAAGATTCACCTGAATGAATTTAATGCTTGGTTTTATGTTCGGATTCTTGGGATTTTCTTCGATTCCCCAGGTCAGATTGACGATCCGTTTCCTCCTTATCCTCAGTGTTACGTGACTTTTCGGGGGGGCTGGGTCTACCCAACTGCGTCGCTGATCTGTCCGCTTCAGGCTTGCCTCTATTCTCCAGTCTGGGTTTATTTTTTCCCGTCCAGTAATATTGCGAGGCTTCTGTCTCATCGTTTCCTCGCGTTCTTTTCAAGTCTTATATCTCCTCGATTTTGCCTTGATTCCTTTTCAGATGCAGTTTTTACTTTGCGTTCGGGCACTTCCTTCCTAAGCCAATGGTTGACGCCAACCCTCTTGACGAAGATTTACCCAAACTTGAAGTTCAGCTTTAGTCCCCAATCAGTAATTTTACGCATAGAAGCATCGTCCACTGACAGTACTAGCTGAGCGTGTTTTTTTATTGTATTCCGCTTTAGGATCCTCCAGGCGTCAGTGTTGATTTCGTTCTGGTTTTCTACAAGACCCAGAATCGTTTTATTGGTATCGCCATAATCTATTCAATGATACAGTTATCCAGGCCCTTTGCTTCCGTTGCGGAAAGCATTGAGCTACAGGATGCATTATCGAATGCGCCTTCAATATCAAGAGAAGTAACCAAAGCTGTTTTTTTTTTTTACTTGAAGCGATTTTTCGATTTTAACGGGTGACAACTAAAAATTTGGAATTTTTATCTACTGTTGTCAAAAAAGGTGGATAAACTTGAGGAAAAACTGATTTATTTCTCATGAAGATACATTCATTGTGCACTAACCAAAAAATATTGAACATTCGAGAAAGGTCCGTTGTCGGCCTTCCGACGAGCTTTCTTATGATGCCGGAACAAGAGCGCTGTACGACCTTCAAGTTCGCTTTTCGAATGTGTCTTTGGATTCTACCAATCAACTGTTCGCAATTCGTTGATCTCCAGTTATTTTTGCACCAAAGGAACTCAAAATCCCAAAGAAATCTTCGATTGGACGGGGTAGATTCGTTTGGGGTACAAATGGAGTCGAGTGGCTGTTCAGAAACGTTTGTATTTTTTGCATAATGTGATGATATTTCATCTGACCAAACAACATACGTTTCATCGGTATGGCGTTTTGGAAGAAATGGAATCATTATCTGTTCAAACATTCATTCTGGTATACATTTTGATCGAAAGCCAAACCATTCGGCTTACCCATGATTTGGACAAAAAGGAAAAAGTCCTTTTCTGTCCACTACTCGGGCCGGTCTTCCACTACCTTCCTGGCGGGTTATAGTTGAGGTTTGCAGGAAATCATACACAATAAAAACCGCTCATTTCAAGATGGCTTGACAAAGTTTTTTTTTTTAATTCTTTTAGCACCAATATTTAGTGGTTAATTTGTGGTTTCGAAATCCAATTTGTGGTAATTTGTGGTTGAGTAATTTCTGAGAAATTTTCAGAAAACTGAGTCAAGCCATCTCTGAAAATGATTTCAAATGAATTGGACAACGATGATATATACATCAATCGAAAGCTCTTAATTTGTGGTTCATGAAAATGTAGTTTTTGTATTATGTGTTCATAATAAAATAATTAAAAAACTATTATTTAAATTTTTGAACATTGCTTACCTCTTGTTGTCAACACCGACCGTACGCGGCGCTGGTAGACCATCAAGATGATTTTTTCTCAGAAAGCTTTCGTGTAGCGATGAGTATGGTGAAACTAGAGATACTCAGAGGGAGAGATATGCGGTGAGCCAAACGAACCGTCAAAATTGGAGCCAAACGAACAAGAAAGGTAACACCACATTGAGAGGTATTGCAATCAGGTACAAAAAAGAACGTGTTTATTTTTATACGATTTTTTGTTCTATTGCCAATGAATGAATTAAGAATGCTGTGAGTGATTTTCACCCGGAGTTCAACAAACCTTGTGTATAGGTAAAAAAATAAGTGAAGGTGTATAAAATTAAACCTAAAATATATCACCTTAACAGTTTTTGCGAAGCACTTCACTATTCTTAAAGACTTTCACCGTCACCACCGATTATACAAGTCGAATGTTAGTCAACATTGCGCTTTGAGAAGAGATCTGGCACCTCTGACATATGAAACCCAGTTGCCGAATTGGCGATTTTTTTCACCGCGAATCTCTTCCTCTGAGTATTTCTAGGTGGAACAGTATGTAAACAGCAGGGATACTATATGTGCAGATTTACTGCGAAATGCAAATGTTGATCAATTAGCAGATATTTGTAGTTGACAAGCCTCCGTGTGTTTTACGTAAATTTCCTCAAAATAAGTGAAGTTTTACGTAAACATGCGAGCGTAATTTTCTCGATCTGCGGTCGAATCATTTCCGGAAATATAGTTTTGCCGTTTACCGATTGTTTGAAGAAAAAAAAGAGCGTTTAAAGAGCATTAAATTGTTATGACCATTCTACAACAGTTTATTGCTTGAAAATGCTGTTTCTGGCCATTGTTCTGCTAACTTTTTTTCTTAATTTTTGAAAAAAATATATTCAATGAAAAATGCACCTAAGTTATTGAAACTGCTCGCATATGGAAGCATTTAATTGGTATCTAATCGTATCAAAAGGAATCTGATTGTTTTCAGAGGAAAACGTTTGAAAAAATTGAAGCTATTCATGTATTATCATATTATTATTATATTATTGGAAAATTTATACAAAATCATTAAAATTATCCCGAAAATCAGGGGTTTTCAAGAGCATTAAATTAGTATTGAATGTTTTTTGCCGTTATAGAACTGTTTTGTGACTTAAAATGCTATTTTCGTATATTGTCTGCTAGTTATTTTCTCAAGCTAGCAAACAAGAGCATTTTTCAAAGAAATGATGGAGCATTAAATTTGGCGATATGGCATTAAATGAGCATCGAATGAGCACTAAATGTTCATGCTGTTAACTCTTTGTTCTGCTGACTTTGTACTTCCAGCTTAAGGGACATCGGGTGATCTGGTCTTTCTCATACAAAATCAAAATGATCTGGTCTTTCTCATACAAAATCTATTATATGTTTAAATCTATTAGCACATACGTTTTAACTCTTGGAATAAATTACAGCCTGATAATAATAAAGAACAATTTTTTGTTTCGATAAGTATAATAATATTTTGGTAACCAACTACGCAACTGTATTCAACTGTTGGGTATTTTAGAAACCGGAATGATGCCTGAAGGTTGGGAATGAGCCTTAGAACTGTAGGGAACGGTTGAAACGCATGGTAAATGCCCAAAGGTGTGAGTCCTGACTAGAATTAAAATTCGATATTTTCTCGTCTCAGGAATATGCTACTACAACTACCCCCTGAATAATAAAACAAAAAAGCTTTCAACGGCAGCGACAACTGTATGTCGTATACAGTAAGGTCGCTTTTTACGCGGTTTTTTTTTTTCACGCGGGTTGCTTTCCTCCATTACTCAAAAACGGTACAAGATATCGACCTCATTTCAATCACGTTTTCCGTTTTAGGCCACGAGTGATCATATATCAGTTTAAAAAAAAAATCACAATTTTTTGTGTAAATACTCAAAATTTAAAATATTGAATTTTGGTCTCTAGATTGGCCACTATCATATTCAAGCGAGGTTTTAACGTTTTAGGACGGTTTTCTTTGTTATACTTGCAACTCAAAAAAGTCATTTTTTACGCGGGCCCATACAAATTTGGAACGCATCCCCCGCGTAAAGAACGACCTTAGTGTATATGAACGACTGTCGATATGTTCTAAATAACCCATTAGCACTAACATCGGCAGGTGCCAGTACTCTGCTCATCCAACGCCGCGTACGGTCGGTGTTGACAACATGAGGTAAACAATGTTTAAAAATTTAAATAATAGTTTTTTAATTATTTTAATATGAACTATGCCTACAAAAACTACATTTTCGTGAACCACAAATTAAGAGCTTTCGATTGATGTATATATCATCGTTGTCCGATTCATTTGAAGCGAAATCATTTTCAGAGATGGCTTGACTCAGTTTTCTGAAAATTTCTCAGAAATTACTCAGCCACAAATTACCACAAATTGGATTTCGAAACCACAAATTAACCACTCAATATTGGTGCTAAAAGAATTTTAAAAAAATACTTTGTCAAGCCATCTTGAAATGAGCATAAAAACCAGAAGATTTTCGCTTTCAAAATGGTTTACCGTGAACTTTTTGCCAAAATTGTTTTGAAATTCATTGCGAACTGTGCAACATGTAGTGCCGTTATTGCAGATTTACCTGATTGGTTAGCAAATTGGAAACTTCACCAAGGTTGTTGGCTTGTTAAAGTCGTCCAAAATTGTGTACATAGTCTTCAAATGAACAGAGGTAAGACTTAAAGGTGTAAAGGATTTGGGAGTCGTTTGATCTCTTTTTTCTATTTTTTGAATGAAGACAACTCGATCCTGTGTCCAGGTTTTTGGTATGTAACTCATGGTAACACTGGCTCGGAAGAGCTCAGTCAACTGGGGAATGAGAGCTTCTTTTCCCTATTACAGTAAAGCTGGAAGGATTTCGTTTTTTTCCAGCAGATTTAATGGGTGATATACCTATTGAGCTGACAGCTCAGTCCCGTAAACCAACTGCAGGTTGTTTTCCCAACAATTGGCCCTTGCTTTTACATAACAAAATAGTTGCAACACTCTTGACAAAAGTTTATGCACCTCATTTCCAATCCAATAAAAAAAACTTATAAAAATTGAAAAAAAAATTAATAAGAGAAAAAAAAAGCAATTTACACCGTGTAATGCTCTATGATTATGTAAAAAATGTTCACAAATACAAATTTGAAAATCCTCTCACCAACTTTTCCCCGTTCCAGGTGAAAACGAAGACGTTGACGAGTACGTGCCACCGCCAGCCGTCGTAGTCGGAGGACGCGAATCCCGAGGCAAGTCACCGGTGACCCCGTCCTACCGAAGGCCACCACCGTACGTGTCGCCTTAGAAGAAAGCTCCCCGTAGTGCCAACACCGTTAACACCACCATTAGTAGCAACAACATCGACAACCGCAATCATGTCGGCGCCAACCGCAGATAGATTATCCCGACTTTTGTCCGATAATCTGTCTGTGCAGTGAATAAAGGAGTGGAACAGCGGTAGAGCACTACGACCGACTAAAGAGTCCCAAACTCGGAAGCAGCTAGAAGGTTACTAATTACATTATTGATTGGACGGAAGCATTGATCGGTTCATCGTGATCGACACATTTTTACCTGCCGCAAAGAGTGGGCAACGTCTTTCGAAATGAATATGGTTTTTGTAGTCAGCATATGATAAATTTGATATTTTTGTAAAGAAAAAAAGAACGCAGGGAGCAAGCCACCAGGAAAGTATCATGAAGAACGGAAACAATTTGTAGTCATCTAATGCTAAGTTATGAAAGAATAATCGGTAGTGAAAGTCATCTGACAAACAAGTAGATGAGTAAGCCCTATAATTTACTATGTTTAGTTGAATCAGCAACAGTTTCGTTTTATTGACAACAGTCTATCACTCTCGCTTTTCAATTTTAAAATGTAGCACGAGAGGAACGCACAATTTAAGAGCACACCTTTGAAATGGAATTAGTTCTGTCCTTTTTTTTAGGTTGGAGTTCCATACGCGAGCTTACCGATCCTTTTTGATCGATTGATCGGCACAATCGAGTAGATATTACATCTAGATCTTAACTGTGTATCACTTGAGCGATAAAAATATATCGTATTTTTCTCCCCCGACTATACGTACACAAATTAGAGGACATACGCTTCTATCGCCGCTCTCTGATCCGCGAGAAAGAACTGTAATTTTATAAATTACAGTATGCATTAGAGTACGACGAGTAAAAACAATCTGATTGCGTAGCTTTGAAAAGTGTGTCATGTTGTAGCGAGAACGGCTTAATTGCCCTAGATGTAGTAAAGATTATGAATCCCCAAAACTGATACAAGAAAATGTTTAGCTCGAATTTCGGTTAAATTATTCATTCACTCGAAATCAAAATCCTTTCTCGAACATCGTGACCTCCGTTATTGAATATCGAATATTTTGATGGATTGTTTAAGTTTTCGGAAAACCCTCACATTTTCACAAACAAATCTTGATGTAGTTAAACTATTTTGCATGTTGGTTTCCGAGTACAAACATCGAACCGAACAAAATTTCCTTCAACCCCCACGACTGCCGGTGATTTAGTATGATCTCACCTTCTTCCGCTACGAACGATTATTTCGGACAAAGTCCGTTTGTCCTGTGCAACTAATGAAAATAATAGTTTTGAAAAACTCGCAAACATAAATACAAACAAACTGCCATATTATCGAGATAGTAGACAACAAACAAACAAATACATACACACACAGAAGAAAAAGAGATGTAATTGAACAATAATGACTTAATATATATTTTTTGCAATGTTTGCATTTATTTCTCGTTAACTCCCGCCAACCTCGCCAAGCCGGGAAGGTAACGGATTGTGTACATCCGCTGAGCGAAGAACTAGCGAAAGCAAGTGTCCCTAGGACAGCGCCAAACTGACCAGAGTAGTAACATAAACTAGGATTGGTATGCTCAAATTTAAAGCAACAAAAAAAAAAAACAAATCAATGGCAAGTCAAACCATCATCCAGAAATACAACGATTTTCCTGCTGAAGCTTGGGAAACAATCAAGAAGCAATTTGCCGACGTCGTTTCGTGGGCAAGCACAAAACGAAATCGGAACGCAATTCATCTCAAAGATTTTTCCGACTATATTATTTCGCTGGAAAACTGCTTTCCTTTGTGTATATTTTATCCAGCTAGACATGTAGGATGGTAAAGCTAATTTTATTGCAGCTATTTAAGTGTACTGCGTATCTATTTTTTTCTCTATCTAGCTGTTAGTAAGCCACCTTTAGAGGCACAAAGCATAACGTAATCTGCATAATTATAAACTAATAGAATCGTATACCCACTGGGGAGTTGCTTTCCCTTGATTCTTCTGTTTTGTTTTAAGAAACAAAAAACAAAGAAACGGAACGAGCTGTATAGTAATTGTTTTACATTACCCGTTTATGCAACTAATAAGGGGAAAACAAACTTAAGCAAAGATAAACGTACTTTAACGTATATAGCGCGATAATCGTCGAGACGGGAGAAAATAAAAAGCTGTTTTAGCAACTATACCCCACTTTGTACCAACTTTTCAACCCAGAAACATTCTCCCCCAAATCAACCTAAGCCCTGTACTGTGTATGAACTACTGAACTAACAAACCCGAAACTCCGTGGACTGACAAAAAAAAACGAAAAACACTCATTCACACCTTAACTACCGAAGCTGTAAACGTTTGTCTAATCAACCAAAATGTCTAAAGGCGTTAGAATGAAGGAAAACTAAAACAAATAATTAGCAAACACACACTACTAGTATATACTCACGCACTGATAGAGCAAATTTACAAAGCAAAAAATAAATGAGAATACATTGAAAAAAATGAAGTGAGGCAGCCCCAGGAAAAACATTTAAAAAAAAAAAAACAAGAAAACCGGCAAAGACGGGAGCAAAGGTGTGTATAAACAGAAGTAGAAAGAAGTAAGTAGTAAGAGAGCGAAACGAAAAAAAAAACTTGGTCGGACTCGAACGCATGAGATGGGCCGCTTTGCATGCGCGCCTGTGCAAACTATAAGATTAATAAGAATAAAGAAAAAACACGATAACCAAATTGTACATTTTTTAATAAAAAGATAACAAAAAAAAAACAGTGGACATTTTTCAGTAACAGCTACTGCGGAGTGTATATCACTAAAAATCAACATCAGAATCAATTCCCTTATAGATTAATTGGAATCTTGTAGAATTACTCTTGGATAGCCAAGATTGAATACGAATTAAAACGTTAGGTAATTTATATACTGAGGATTTTCGAAGTAGAATACCGTACTCAGACTTATTGCAAAATAATAGCCTATATATTTTCGCGATCATTCATCAACAGTGAACAGAAAATTTTCATATTAAACAGCACTAGTAATAAATACATACGAAGAGGAAGATTTCTACAAGCAGCACTCACATTTCTCAGCGCACCCTTAAACATTCGATTAACAATGTGGTCGTGGGCGAAAAAAAATACTCAACCGACGTTAAAAACATAAGGAATACTTCCCTGAATGCGGGTGCTCTGGCGCAGGAATATAGCATTTGGTAAACTGCTGCTACAGATGGCTAGCACTGTTATCTCGGCCAGCTGCTCTGGTGGAAGCGATTGTAACAAGAAAACATGGTTGTTCTTGTCTACCCCGCGAACAATTCCTGAAAACAACAAAAACGAATGTAATTAATTGAATAAACAAAATGATCACTGCTACTAACCGACTCCCAAGCACTCGTACAAACTGCCGACATCGGTTTTCCGACAGAGATAGACTAACGTCGCATTCAATACCGCCGGCAGCTGCTGTTCGGCCAAACTTTGGTCTTCCCGAGTAATAAGCACCTGCAACCGATCGAGTGGAGCGCAAAATGGACGCACTTCGTTGAACCATTCGCTGGAGCAATCGTTCAAAATGTTGGCGAGGTGTGCGAGTAGCATAAGGTTGCGTCTTTTGGGAGCGTTCAAAGAGAACCCCCTCCGAGGATAGCTCACGTCCAGTTGGCAGTGTCGAAAAGACATCTTACCTTTGCAGAACTCCTGTACTTCGCTTAGCAAAATGTTGAAGCTGTACTGATTGATGTGATCACTAGTAAATGCATTTTGGAAATTTGGTATCGAAAGACTTTTTTTAGTGGAAACAAGCTGTACGACGTCTGACGGAGACAGCATTCGTATTATAGCGGCCATCAGCTCGTCACCGAATCCGGTAGAGTATCCCATAGTGTTGACAATCCAAGGGATATTGGCGAAGTCATCGCGGTGCTGGTGGCAGTAACGAATTAACTGGCGAACGTTTTGAATGTAGAAAATAGGAGAAGAAACAACGTCCAAACTACCGAATAGCCAACTTTTACGAGGCGCCACTGGGTTGAAGTGAGCAACTCCGAGCAGAGGCTGGGTAACTATTGTCACGCTCATCGTTTCCGGAATATGCTGGATCGGTTGACCAATATCTAAATCGATTAGCACCGCTTTTTTAAATTTGCCAATCGCTTGATTGACTAGATACTGACAAAGCGTGGATTTTCCTGCTCCTTTTCCACCAATCACTACGATACGGCTGGACTGCTTCAAGGGAATTTTCTCCCATTCCGGTTCGCTTTTAAACAATGTAGTACATTTTTCTACGTGCTCGGTTAGAAACTCCGCATTCAACAGATACTCAGTGGTGTAGAAAACACCTCTTTTCAAGAATTCCACCTTCGGAAACAATGTCTCCTCTGGCATATATTTATCGATGACTTCCACCCGGCGATTGTTGCAGTCCGATTGAAGTAGAGCCAAAACCGAATTCGACGGGTCAAACGTCTCGCTCAGGATTTTTAAATCAGCATCCAAGAAATGCTTTTCCAAACGTTGCAGCAAATCATTCAGAGTTTTTGTATTGTAACCATCACTCTTTGGAAGCGGAGTTAAGTTGAGACAATGAAATCCGCGAGCCGCAAACGCGGTTCTAGATTCACCTGACTTTAAAGTGTAGCCCATAATTTCCAAACCTCCAACTAACGGTTGCACCGTCAGGTGACCGCTGAAGAAGAGTGTACTCTTGAGCACCACCAGGGACATACGCATATCGATCGAGTCGTAGAATTGGAAGTTGGGTAACTTTGCGACGTCCAATCTTGGATCCGATTCTTGCTGTGATAGCGATTCCGCGATATCTTCCATGTTTGGCGAAAGCTCGACTCCATCGGCGTCATTAGCGTCACAGTTATCCTGTGCGGAATCAGTTGCGATATTATTTTTCTTACTAGGAGAACATGTCTGAAATAAAAACGAACCATAATTGTTTGGTTTCACATCAGCACAGTTTACCTTACCTTTTTACTGTGTTGCATTTCTGTGTTATCAATCAGTCTCCCGTGTTCATCGTAAATTGGCACTAAATCCGGACAAAGTTCTGACTCTTCTTCGTCAGACTGGCTATCGGTTGCACTTGTGGTCACTGAACGCTTACGGTCCCCGTCACTGGGTAACTCGACAATCTGTGCCGTTTCGATATCACTGTTGAACGACACATTATTGTCGTCAATCTCGTAAATTCGAGCCGTTCCTCGTCCAATATACAGATCATCTTCGTCTTCGGATGGTATATAGTCGCCGTCATCCTCACTGTCGTACGAATTATCCCAGTAGGACGAATACTCATCGTCGTAGTTCTCTCCTTCACTCAAACTACTCTCATCCTCATCAGAATCATAGTCCGAGCTTTCATATTTGCAGCTAGAATATTCTGAACTGAGAGAATCCTCGTTCGTTTCAGAATCGTCTTCCACCTCAAACGAAAGCTGGATTTAAGAAAAAAAAACTAAATTACACTAAACTGCTTTTATCCGAAAGAAGTACCTACCATTTCATCTTCACTAGTTACATCCTCTTCTTCATCTTCTGATTCTTCCTCAGGCACAAAATCATTATCATCATCCGACGTATCTTGCAACGTGTCTCCAACCGGCACCAGTGCCTTACTGGGCGAAGCTTGATCACTATCCGAGTCCCTGTATACTAAACTCACGTCATTATCCTCTTCAACCCATTGATTCGTGCCGGGGGTTTTCAGTTTATTTTTCCTTTTCTCAGTCTTAATAGATTTTTTAGGTCGTTGTGCTGTCGGTGATTTTGTACTGCTGCTTGGTTTCGCCTGGTTGTCTTGAAAATTTCCGTAAAAATTAAGCAGCTTTTCCAGGGACATTTCGTTACTATGGTCAGGCTCGCTGGAACTTGAACCAGTTTCAGTGGAGTTTTTCTCACTGGATGTTTCTTCGTTCTCCGTTGAACTGGAGCTGAGCTGCGAATCGCCTTGGTCATCTGCCGAAAGATCACTGAAAAATTTATCGATGTAATCTTCTGCGTCACTGTCCGATTCTGACAATGGAGGATGGGTTTTCTTAAGCTTTTTAGGAGCTGCCGTATTCTGTTGTTTTTTTCTCTTCCCAACTGGCTCTTTGAGATCAGTACTTTTTTGTTCAGGTTTCTGAACTTTTTTCTTTGCATCATTCAAGTTACGGACGACTTTTTCCTCATTCGGTTGAGAAACTGTCGATGGTTTTATAGGGTATTCAGACGCATTTGTTGGTCTATGTTTCTGTAGTTGTGGCTTCTTCGCTGCGGCAAAACCATTCTCCAAATGATTGACTGATTTTATCACTGCCTTTTGAGGTTTCCGATGAATTCCCTTGGACAGTGTGCTCTCATGTTGCATCGTTCCTTTGGGAGATTTTTTCATCCATTTATCACTATGATTTAGATTTTTATTGGCACCCGTGTTAGAATTACTATTGAAGCTTTTGCCTCGTGACGAAAATTCCCGTCGTTTCTTGTTCATTGCTCAAAATGTCTGCAACAAATGCATTCCGGTTAAAATGCGTCGAGAGTAGGTTATGTTCGATTTTATTCATTAGCAACCTTAGGCAACTTACCTTTGAAAAAATAAGAAACAATTAACAAACTCATACGCTACTATAGTATAGTTTAGTTAACAAAAATTTTAAACACATACCATTTAAAATGTTCAAGAAAAATCATATATCCAATTTATTTTTGCCTGTTCGCACAATGTACCGTTCAGCTAGTAAGAAATTTAGCGACGAGCAAGTACTGAGACTGAAACCGATGCTTTCAAGGTTCAAGATTATCAAAACAAACGTTGACAGCCCCGCACGTGACACAAAATGTGCACACGTATTGCAAACTAGTCAAAAGGGGTCAAAAGTGAACCAACGTTATCTTAGAGCAAGCGCACCGGTGAGTTGCTATTTGCGTGTTGTTTTCCACCCCTTTGGCATCACGCCATGTTTCAAGGGCTAACATCTCAACATATGTGTAAACGAGACAGCATATCACCGCTTCTTTTCATACATCTTTATCTTACTGCTGACAGCGGGCACAAATTAATTTGAGCCCAGGACATGAGTTCATTGTCATTCACTGTTACTCGGTATAGGGATGCCAAAGGCTCGTTGTTTTCCATCCATCCCGCATAATCAACAACCATAAACGGATGATTATCCATATGGTTTAACGATAACCCAAGTAGTCGGGACTACTCAAAGAGAGATAAGCCATGAAAAAATCACAGGAGGGTTGTGTGCAAAGCCACGACCGCAAGGTTGAAGTAGAATACTTTTACACAGCTCTACTTATGGCTGTACATTAACCTACGGCCGGGCAAATCGGCCGCTTTTCGCGTTTAGCCTGGCAGAGGCCTAATGCGCACGGCCAACACAATACAAAGGTGTTTTCACATTGAAAATTAGACACGGCTTTACTGGAGTTAGTGTTGGCAAATGCATCTACCGCTAATAACGCAGCTATCGTACGAAAGCGCGTCGTTTCATGTGGGGAATAATATCAACAACGAAAAATGACGCGCGTCTAAGCACAGAGGAAGTGCCGGTTGATGTACGGCAAAAATCTCGCCCGATCGCTCGCGTTGGCGTTCAGCCTGGCAGAGGCATGAGACGTGGTGACCAACCACAGGGCAAGTGATTTGTTTTATTTGAAGGCAGTCACAGGCGCAACCCGCTGCTATTGTCTGTTACTGCTAAGTGCTGATATCTGCTGCTACTGCTGTCAACGACGACGACTAATGAATGTAGCTAGTTTTCCCAGAAACACTTTTTTATAGCCGAAAGGTGCTACGAAATAGGCCACGCCTTTCAGTTCAGTTTTTCCATTCCCTAATGTTCTTCAGACGAATTATTCCATAATTCGCATATTTATCCAGCGAAAAACCACCGATGGTGCTCTTACACACGCAACGATTTTACCCCTAACCGTATTGCGGTTTGTAACATCAAGCGTTTTCGTTTGCTCGCTGTTGCGTGTTGCATCATGTTGCATCTTGGCAACTGGGAGACGACGAAATTCTGTTCATGCTGATTGAGTGAATCAACTTCATATCAGCTCTGCATAGTCGAACTAACTGTCTTTGTGAATGCGTTCTAACAGGGCAGTTTGTCATTCAAAGTCGATTATGCTGATCGCAGCCTTTGCGCTGCCCCTACAGTGGGGGGTTTACTAAATAAAGTAAAAATTAGACAACTATAACAAAATTTGATTGCTTCCCGCACAGTATGTCCGCTTGTTTTGATGCCAGAAAATTATACACCTTCAATTATTTGTTTATTTGCCTTGAAAAAGCATTTTGCGGTTCAAAATCGGTTGCTGAACGCAACCTTTGAGCTGCCCTAACAGTGGGGGAATTTAGATACACGGACATCATGCACTGTGGAAGCTAATTCACATTCAGTAAATTAGACGGGTGCGACAGATTTAAATTGCTAGGATCCAACACAGAATGCTTGCTTGCGTTGTCAAAAATTATTAACTTTCAATGACTTGTTTATTTGCCTTGAAAAAGGCATTTTGATTTTCAAAATTGGATTTCCTGATGGCAATCTTCATGCTGCCCCAACACGGAGGGAATAATGGCAGTCTGGCGATACACGCTGAGAAGAACCGCGCTGCTCCTGAGACGTGGTGACCAACCACAGGGCTAGTACTGCTGCTAAGGAAGGACGACTGCTGTTGTCGCTGTCTAGAACTATTATGAGCGGCTTCGGCTGAAACAGGCTCTTATATAGACTAAATAGCATGTTTCCAATTGCAAGGTATATGATTCTGTCGACCGTGCTTGGGAAGCAATCATATGACGACCAATCAGAGGTCGAATTTTTCGTTTTGACAAAGCTTAACTATTTTCAATAGTACAATAGTGTGAATAATAAAATTACAATTATTTTGTTTTGGGAAGAATCTTACAAGATTTTCCTAACTATTGCTACAAGAACGAAGGAAATCCATCGAATACTAACCGATTTATTAGCATTTGAAATTGGACATATTTTTCACTTTTTTCGGTTTTAGATTTTCATTTCACATCCCTATGTAGCCGAACTTCCTGAGAGAAGTATTCTACTTCAAAAACGCTGATTTGGCAACCGGTGGTGACGGTGGAAGGCCTGAGGAATAAAAAAGTGCATCACAAAAACCGTGAAGATGTTAAATTTTATGTTTATGCTTAATTTTATATACTATCATGATTTCCCGAAAAAAAAATTACGATGTATTTTGCAGTGAGAACAGTAAACGGACAATGTTTTTTTATTGTAACCATAGAAAATACGGTATTTTTACTGTAAACTTGCAAACGATTGTTGTCAATAACATGTTTTAACAATGTTTTTTTTGTTGTTGAATCTACCACCGACAATAATTTTACCATGAAAAACATTGTCAGTGACTTCTAAATGTATGGAAAAAAATGCCTGAAAAAATGCTGTTAAGATGCATAACGACCCCCCTTTTTCATGGCAAAAATGGCAAAAACAATGTTTTTTATTGTTGTGGACAATGATATTCAATGTAAAATTGATGTACAGTCGCCGTTCGATAACTGCAAGACTTTTAACTGCAACGCTTTTTAACTGCAAGACCGATAACTGCAACAACTTTGCAGTTATCGGACCGCAATTCGTCAAATTTGATGTCAAAGTCATATTTGACATTGAAGCGACAAATCTCGCGGGGGATTCTAAATGCATTCGAAAATGAAACTTATTGAATATCTAGAAACATTTCATAAAGACCCTTTAATTTCTCTAGATTTTTTTTTCAATTTCGTTTACTTGATGTCTCTTCATTCTAGATGGGAGATTATAGATCTTCACTAACAATCAATAAATCAAAATCACCATGAACCGAGGGGCGAGACAGCTTTTATCTGAGTTACTCTTATGCTTGGGAGTAACTCTAATTTACTCAATATTACTCCGAAATTTCCAGCTGATTCACATCTTCGATACCTTGAGAACAAGAAAAATATATGAGTGGTGAGACCGAGTAACGTTCATATTTATATTCGCGGTGGGGGAAAGATTTAAGGATGGATTTTCAGAGACACGAGAGTTACTCAGATTTGCTCTTTATTTTTCACGTTTTCTCAGAAAAACTCAAATTTTCTCACTTTTATCTGAGTTGCTCTTTTACTTGGGAGCAGCGTTGCCAGGTATCCAGATTTAGCTGGATTATCCAGATTTTTGAACATGTGTCCAGGTAGACAGCTTTGATGTTCAAATATCCAGATTTTTCATGGATGATCCAGATTTTATCCAGATTTTATTTTCTCTGTTCTGCAAAAAGGTCATCACTTCGATTTTGGCGCGAAATTTTGCAATTTTGTCACCTCAAATTTTGCGTACCCCAAGACTTTTATCCGAAAAATTAACCTTTCACCCCACGAAATGACTGCCAGATTTTTTCCAGATTTTTATTTTGCCTTTTCCAGATTTTTTAAAAAATGACCTGGCAACGCTGCTTGGGAGTTACTCTCATTTACTCAATATTACTCCGAAATTCTCAGATGATTCACATCTTTGATTACCTTGAAAGCAAAATATATATATAAACGGTGGGACCGAGCAACATTCATGTGTATATTTGCGGTGGGAAAAAAGTTTAAGGATGGATATTCAGAGACACGAGAGTTACTCAGATTTGCTCTTTATTTTTCAGGTTTCCTCAGAAAAACTCGGAAAACCTCAAATTTACTCACTGTGTTACCCCTCGCCATGAACCACAGTTCACTTTCCGTAATTGCTATAAGAAAAAAAAAATCCTTTGGTAAGTGGGTCCTAAAGTTTAAAACGGTTTTCTGATTTTTATATATCAGCTGAAAGAGTGCAATTTTCTGAGCAAAACGTGATTTAAAACACAGGAAGGTTGCATGCAAAGCCACGACCGCAAGGTTGAAGTAGAATACTTTTACTAGAAAGATAACTCGGCTGCTTGCGTGTCAGTCTTTTTTTTCTAGAAAATAAACGTTAACCGTTCATTGGCAGTATTGTAATTTCTTTTTGTTTGATATTTTGAATGAAGTTTGAAGAAAATTACGTTAGGTATCGTTTATATGTCCAAAACACAATTTGGCTGCCGAGACCCGCCCATTGGTTTGTGAGAAGTGAAAACAAAATGGCCATTTTTGGGATGACTTCTTCGTTTTTGTTTTGTTTTTGAGTGTTTTTTTCTGCGGTAATATTTGGCAGCCCTTTTTTCGTCGAATACCTTTTTACGCAAATATACTTGTAAGTTCATTGCTTAGATGTGCATTTCCCAAAATGCTTATTTTAAAAATTTGAGCTGGAAAATCTGGTAGGATTTATTAGAAGATACAAAAAGTTTTAGAATCTATACACTCATCGCTATGGGATTGTTATAATTTGAAGCTAGATGAATAGTAAGCTCGAATACATTACATTTGCACACGATTATCAGTATCACTGGAAATAATCTAATAGAACAAAGAGCAGCTGCATAAAAAGATATGGCACATGGTTGAATGAGGTAGAGCAGGTCGATCTTTTATTATCAAACTATGATAACACGACCAAGAAGAGAACAGTTTCTTTTCGTGGTCAGCCTAAGAAGAACGCAGAAAGATTTTTGTTTCATCACTTTTTATGACATTTTGTTAATTTAATTTTTTTGTTCATTATTATTTCCTGATAATGTATTGTGTCCAGTGCTGATAAAAGTCATTTTCCCCAGCAAAATTCTTCGAAAATTACAACCAATCATTTTCAATTTTCATTTCCAATGATCGCAGCACTCCTTCAGATACACTAGATTTTCGTCCTACGAACGTGCTGTTATACTCAGATTAAATAGATCACGCGCATCGTTCACGGTTACGGAATAAAATTTGACGACAAATCCAACCAAATGATCCTCACTTCAAAGCGAAAAAGAAAAACAAACAGTCCACTCAACCAAAATAAACCTCACCGAAACACTTTTTCACTGACACTGACCGATGCCTTGACAATCTTCGTTAACTATTAAACTGATTTTGTTGTCTTGCTTTCATCGCATGAAATAGAATGAGGTGTTTTGACAGTTCACTTCCATGCAAAAAGCGGGAAGGGAGAACTCTGAAAGGATTGTAAAAAAATAACGTTTATGGATGCTTTTTTTCACTTTCACTCAAGAGTGTCAACAAATATCAACCCTGATTGTGTCATATCAAATAAATGTTGTTAACCAAACATGACAAAAATTTTCAAATACACATCGAGAAACACATTTTTTATATATGTATACGCTCATGAAATTTTATGGCATCAAGCAATGAAAGTTTGGAAAATTACATAGTGAGTAAGGGAGTCAAGCCAAAGTTAATAAAAACTACCAGTACTTTTAGATGACCCTTAACCACGAACCCATAGAAAATACATCAAAATAGATGTGATTTTCGAATTCAGCATCGGAAATTACACTTAGATTGACGTTGACGTTATGAAAACAATATTTATGACCGCCCTTCTTAGAAAACGGAACCACTGTGCGATGGTGCTCTCACACATGCAACGGTTGTAACCCGTATCTTATTGCGGTTTGTAACATCAAGCGATTTCGTTTGCTCGCTGTTGCGTGTTGCATCATGTTGCAACTTGGCAGCTGGGAGACGACGAAATTCTGTTTATGCTGATTGATTGAATCGACTTCATATTAGCTCTGCATAGTCGAACTAACTGCTTTTGTGAATGCGTTCTAACAGGGCAGTTTATTATTCAATGTCGGTTATGCTGATCGCAGCCTTTGCGCTGCCCCTACAGTGGGAAGTTTACTTAATAAAGTAAAATTAAAATTAGACAACTACAACAGAATTTGATTGCATCCCGCACAGAATGTCTGCTTGTGTTGATGCCAGAAAATTATTAACCTACTATTTTTTTTATTTGCCTTGAAAAAAGCATTTTGCGGTACAAAATCGGTTACTGATTACAACTTTTGAGCTGCCCTGACATTTGGGGAATTAAGATACACGGACAACATGCACTGTGGAAGCTATTTTACATTCAGTAAATTCGATGGGTGCGACAGATTTAAATTGCTAGGATGCAACACAGAATGCTTACTTGCGTTGACAAAAATTATTAACTTTCAATGACTTGTTTATTTGCCTTGAAAAAGGCATTTTGATTTCCAAAATTGGATTTCCTGATGGCAATCTTCATGCTGCCCCAACACGGGGGGAATAATGGCTGTCTGGCGACACACGCTGAGAAAAACCGCGCTGCTCCAGAGACGTGGTGACCAACCACAGGGCTAGTGCAGCTGCTAAGGAAGGACGACTGCTGTTGTCGCTGTCTAGAACTGTTATGAGCAGCTTCGGCTGAAACAGGCTCTTATATAGGCCAAACAGCATGTTTTCAATTGCAAGGTATATGATCCTATCGACCGTGCTTGGGAAGAAAGCATATAACGACCAATCAGAGGTCGAATTTTTCGTTTTGACAAGGCTTGACTATTTTCAATAGTACAATAGTGTGAATAATAAAATTACAATTATCTTATTTTGGGAAGAATCTTAGAAGATTTTTCAATCTATTGCTGCAAGAACGAAGGAAATCCATCGAATACTAACCGATTTATTAGCATTTGAAATTGGACATATTTTTCA
This sequence comes from Wyeomyia smithii, assembly GCF_029784165.1. Classification (NCBI taxonomy): domain Eukaryota; kingdom Metazoa; phylum Arthropoda; class Insecta; order Diptera; family Culicidae; genus Wyeomyia; species Wyeomyia smithii. The sequence continues at coordinate 58,682,478 of NC_073695.1, read as the reverse complement.
CTTTTTTCGGTTTTAGATTTTCATTTCACATCCCTATGTAGCCGAACTTCCTGAGAGAAGTATTCTACTTCAAAAAATGTTTATCGTTTTCCTTCGATTTTTAAATGAAAAATAAAAAACTGCTCGAAATGCCTTAAATGACAGTTCTCTCATATACCGTACATGAGCGAAACGTCAACTTAGAACTTTCGAGTAGTTTTTTACTCTTCATTTAAAAATCGAAGGAAAACGAGAAACATTTTTTAAAAATCACGTTTTGCTCAGAAAACGCGGCTTTTTCAAATGATATATAAAAATCACAGGAAGGTTGCATGCAAAGCCACGACCGCAAGGTTGAAGTAGAATACTTTTACTAGAAAGATAACTCGGCTGCTTGCGTGTCAGTCTTTTTTTTCTAGAAAATAAACGTTAACCGTTCATTGGCAGTATTGTAATTTCTTTTTGTTTGATATTTTGAATGAAGTTTGAAGAAAATTACGTTAGGTCGTTTATATGTCCAAAACACAATTTGGCTGCCGAGACCCGCCCATTGGTTTGTGAGAAGTGAAAACAAAATGGCCATTTTTGGGATGACTTCTTCGTTTTTGTTTTGTTTTTGAGTGTTTTTTTCTGCGGTAATATTTGGCAGCCCTTTTTTCGTCGAATACCTTTTTACGCAAATATACTTGTAAGTTCATTGCTTAGATGTGCATTTCCCAAAATGCTTATTTTAAAAATTTGAGCTGGAAAATCTGGTAGGATTTATTAGAAGATACAAAAAGTTTTAGAATCTATACACTCATCGCTATGGGATTGTTATAATTTGAAGCTAGATGAATAGTAAGCTCGAATACATTACATTTGCACACGATTATCAGTATCACTGGAAATAATCTAATAGAACAAAGAGCAGCTGCATAAAAAGATATGGCACATGGTTGAATGAGGTAGAGCAGGTCGATCTTTTATTATCAAACTATGATAACACGACCAAGAAGAGAACAGTTTCTTTTCGTGGTCAGCCTAAGAAGAACGCAGAAAGATTTTTGTTTCATCACTTTTTATGACATTTTGTTAATTTAATTTTTTTGTTCATTGTTATTTCCTGATAATGTATTGTGTCCAGTGCTGATAAAAGTCATTTTCCCCAGCAAAATTCTTCGAAAATTACAACCAATCATTTTCAATTTTCATTTCCAATGATCGCAGCACTCCTTCAGATACACTAGATTTTCGTCCTACGAACGTGCTGTTATACTCAGATTAAATAGATCACGCGCATCGTTCACGGTTACGGAATAAAATTTGACGACAAATCCAACCAAATGATCCTCACTTCAAAGCGAAAAAGAAAAACAAACAGTCCACTCAACCAAAATAAACCTCACCGAAACACTTTTTCACTGACACTGACCGATGCCTTGACAATCTTCGTTAACTATTAAACTGATTTTGTTGTCTTGCTTTCATCGCATGAAATAGAATGAGGTGTTTTGACAGTTCACTTCCATGCAAAAAGCGGGAAGGGAGAACTCTGAAAGGATTGTAAAAAAATAACGTTTATGGATGCTTTTTTTCACTTTCACTCAAGAGTGTCAACAAATATCAACCCTGATTGTGTCATATCAAATAAATGTTGTTAACCAAACATGACAAAAATTTTCAAATACACATCGAGAAACACATTTTTTATATATGTATACGCTCATGAAATTTTATGGCATCAAGCAATGAAAGTTTGGAAAATTACATAGTGAGTAAGGGAGTCAAGCCAAAGTTAATAAAAACTACCAGTACTTTTAGATGACCCTTAACCACGAACCCATAGAAAATACATCAAAATAGATGTGATTTTCGAATTCAGCATCGGAAATTACACTTAGATTGACGTTGACGTTATGAAAACAATATTTATGACCGCCCTTCTTAGAAAACGGAACCACTGTGCGATGGTGCTCTCACACATGCAACGGTTGTAACCCGTATCTTATTGCGGTTTGTAACATCAAGCGATTTCGTTTGCTCGCTGTTGCGTGTTGCATCATGTTGCAACTTGGCAGCTGGGAGACGACGAAATTCTGTTTATGCTGATTGATTGAATCGACTTCATATTAGCTCTGCATAGTCGAACTAACTGCTTTTGTGAATGCGTTCTAACAGGGCAGTTTATTATTCAATGTCGGTTATGCTGATCGCAGCCTTTGCGCTGCCCCTACAGTGGGAAGTTTACTTAATAAAGTAAAATTAAAATTAGACAACTACAACAGAATTTGATTGCATCCCGCACAGAATGTCTGCTTGTGTTGATGCCAGAAAATTATTAACCTACTATTTTTTTTATTTGCCTTGAAAAAAGCATTTTGCGGTACAAAATCGGTTACTGATTACAACTTTTGAGCTGCCCTGACATTTGGGGAATTAAGATACACGGACAACATGCACTGTGGAAGCTATTTTACATTCAGTAAATTCGATGGGTGCGACAGATTTAAATTGCTAGGATGCAACACAGAATGCTTACTTGCGTTGACAAAAATTATTAACTTTCAATGACTTGTTTATTTGCCTTGAAAAAGGCATTTTGATTTCCAAAATTGGATTTCCTGATGGCAATCTTCATGCTGCCCCAACACGGGGGGAATAATGGCTGTCTGGCGACACACGCTGAGAAAAACCGCGCTGCTCCAGAGACGTGGTGACCAACCACAGGGCTAGTGCAGCTGCTAAGGAAGGACGACTGCTGTTGTCGCTGTCTAGAACTGTTATGAGCAGCTTCGGCTGAAACAGGCTCTTATATAGGCCAAACAGCATGTTTTCAATTGCAAGGTATATGATCCTATCGACCGTGCTTGGGAAGAAAGCATATAACGACCAATCAGAGGTCGAATTTTTCGTTTTGACAAGGCTTGACTATTTTCAATAGTACAATAGTGTGAATAATAAAATTACAATTATCTTATTTTGGGAAGAATCTTAGAAGATTTTTCAATCTATTGCTGCAAGAACGAAGGAAATCCATCGAATACTAACCGATTTATTAGCATTTGAAATTGGACATATTTTTCACTTTTTTCGGTTTTAGATTTTCATTTCACATCCCTATGTAGCCGAACTTCCTGAGAGAAGTATTCTACTTCAAAACTGGTATAGCTTTAGGACCCAATTGTTCGGCTAGCTTTCACTACTCAGCGAGGTAGTGTATAGCTGGGAGGGAGAAACGGATACGAAGCTGTGTGAGTGTCAAAATGAACCAGAGTGAGCTGTCACTGACTGTCAATTTGAACCAAGAGAAAAAAATCGTTGTTTTTGTAAAGAGTATTGTTATAACCAGAGTCTATGTTTATAATAAGAGTCCCGCAAAGATGAAACCAAAGGAACCAAATCAGTGTCAAACGAGGGTACCAATCGAGCAATGTAAATAAACAAGGTGATAATGTTAGGAGTGGATGAAAAGTGTTGTAATTGAGCGTAATAAAGAATATGTGTTTTTCCGAAGTTTTACTTACACATTTCAATCCAACATTAAACCTGTACACCCCTCTCCTAGGTTGAGGGGCTTGACGGTTTTGCAATTAGTAATATCTGGTTTAAATTCGTGAACTAAAATGCTCTTTTCGGTTATGTATTATACAAGATAGATCCAGTCTAATCAAGCCAGATGCTAGTTGCAAGACACCTCAAACGTTCTTTGAAAAGACTTTGATGGGCTTTTCGGTTGTAATCAAAATAAAGAAGCTATAAAACTTAACCTAATACTGCATACAGCATGACCATTGTAAAATAATTTTAAATGTCTATTAAGCCCATTAGAATCTTTCATTGCAAACGGCCGTAATAAGACGAAGTTGAATGTTAATGACAATGATTGGGTGGAATGTTTGAGTCATTTAACACTTTGGTGAAAGGTCAGATTGATTGATATCGTCTTTTAAGGATTAAGCAGTTTTAATTGACTATTGTGACAACTAAGACATGCTTTCTACTGAGGTGCCGAGAGGGCTCAGTAAAGGAATTTGGTATAGTAATCAAAAGATTGCGTTATCAACTTTCTCAAAGCCAACGCTCAACCAGTAGTTAGACTTATTTACATTAATTTTCATTGTTCAAACCAAATCATTAATCCAGTTTCCTCTTTAAAAAAAAAAAATGCGAGAAAAATCAAGAATTAGAGCAAACGAAGAATCATGCAATTACCCTGAGGAATACAATCAGACAAAGGTCAATGAAAGAGTGATTAAAGGTAACAAACATAAAACGGGGTAAGTAAAGGATTAAGGCACAGCAGATATGTAAAAAAGCAAATTACTATTACTATTGTTATTACTATTCATCAAATGTTCCATCAGACAAGAGTTTTGATGAATAAAAATATTTAAATATTTGTGCGGTTGGGAGGGCTTGCCTTGAGAGGCCCTGGACGCGGACCGGCATACGAGACAAATATTACAAATGGACGAAATTTATTAACATCAACCACAGTTAGTTCTTTTTTTCTTTTCATGCACCTTTCTGCAACTACTATCACTGTTCCCTTCGACTATCCCCTATATTCAACCTTGTCTTGCTATACGGCATTCCAACGCAAAATTTATTTGACCTCTCGGGTTACTATGCTGCGATGCCAAATCTAATCTCTTCATTGGTACTGCATGGAAAGTGTTTAAGCACTGGAGACTTGGCTCTGCGGCCCCCTTCTGTATCCGAAAATGAAAATGAAAAATAAATGAAAACATTAAACCTGTACACTGGTTCACTCAAATTGGACAAGACATTACCGGTGTAATCTTTCAAAACTGTGTACCTTGTGAAGAATTTCAAAAAATGATATTCGCTTATGCATGGTGAAAAACAGCACTGTATAGTTCTTGGCAAAAAAGGCACAAAAACTGTGTTGCCGAAACGATAGATTTTCTCTTAGCGCGACTCTATATACACATAGACTCTGGTTATAACTGAACGGTATCGCGTTGCTTGAAAAAATATTCATCGCAAACAGTTTTTGTATTCATTGTCGTATTACAAAATATTTTGGTTTATTTTTACGTGAGGAAATAAATTTCATAAGCTTTAAGTAATAATCATGTTAGTGAACCTCGAATCTCAAACTTGCCTTTTTTCTGGATTTAAGGCTTTTGTTACTATTTTGAACACAATTCATCACGGCCGAATGTTAATTTTGGTTTCACAAAATAGTGTGATGTAGGATTGTAAAATTTTTGAAACTGCATGAAACCCTGAAAACCCTGCCTCACAGGTTACGCACTCGTACACATTTTCAGGAAGTCTGCGCAAATATATATAAAAAACAAAACTCAAAACTCTGAAGAAAATTCTATACAACGGCAAATTGAAAAAACGCAGACTCGAAAAATTTGTGTTTTACAGACATATTGCACATTCAGTATTTCTGATGTTACTAAAAACTTCGTTTGAGTCATGCATGCGTTATAGCAAGAGGATTGCTACACGCTATCAAAAAACGACGCATGTCTGTGTTCTCTGTTTTGAGTGTAGTATTCGTTTCTCCCTCCCAGGTGTACAGTAGATCACAAACAATATTTTGTGACCTAGCGTTGAATAGATCATTTTACGAACTGACAGGTGTCACGGATTCTGCTGATTTTGATGTTGCTTCTACTTACGTTATGTCAGCGGTTCCGAGCTTTCTGTCAAAATTTCATTTTCATTGAATTTCAGAAACGTCTCGTAAAATGGTCAATTGAAGTGATGAACTTTATCTTCACCCGAGTCTTCGACTACATATTTGTTATGTAAAGTAGTTACTAAAACGCAATAAATCATGATGCGGAAATATGAATATCAAATTGATTAATCGAAAAGCTTGCCTATTTTAGTTTTCTGCTATTTGTTGCCGCTATTCCATTAAAAAAATACATATCGACATCATTGAAAACAAAAATGGTAATGACGGACCCTCTCTAAATTCTGGCATGTGTTAAGTGTTGCAGTTATCGAACGGCATTCGATAACTGCAATGTAAACATGTTGCAGTTATCGAACGGCGACTGTATTCACAATGAAAAACATACTTAAATTATGGTATAACTATGTACAATTACAGCAACTTTTAAGGTTTTTTTATTGTTATTTTTTTCGGGTATTTTGTAGACCATACAAAGGGATTGTGAACCACCAGTTAAAAATCACTGTGGTGAAGCAACTTTGGAGCATTCTCAATTCATTGTTTAACAATAGAACATGAAAAACGTGTAAAAAAATATATATACTTTATTGAACTTTATTACAATACCTCTCAATGTGTTACCTTTCTTGTTCGTTTGGCTCGGATTTTGACATGTTCGTTTGGCTCACAACACTCTCTTCGCATATCTCTCCCTCTGAGTATTGCTAGTCGGGACTATACCCCAAACTAGTTGTTAGGCACGTTTTATGGTTATTGATTATGAGGGATTCCTATTTTTGGTAGCAATAGCAGCCGCTTTTGCACCGGTCGTTGCTTCTGGGAATTACCAGTCCCACTATTTCTCGTTATAATACTAATAATTATTTATTATTAACGCAAAATCAAACAAATTTCTTTAAGAATTTCAAATTTATACCACAGAGAACAGACTAAAGGCCCAAGCACAATGGATACGTTGCGGCTGCGTTGACATTAATTTGACAGAAAATGTATGGGCTTACTGTGAAATTGCCGCAAACGCAGCCGCAACGTATCCACTGTGTTTAGACCTTTACACTTCGGTTTGCTAGACCATTTTACGAGACGTTTGTGAACTCAATTAATGAATGAAATTTTGACAGAAAGCTCGGAACCGCTGACATAACGCACGTAAAAGCAGCATCAATATCAGCAGAATCCGTGACACCTGTCACTTCGTAAAATGGTCTTTGTCATTGCATATCGAAATCAATCTCCTTACACTCAAATTTCAATGCTAAAACACGTTTAATGCCAAAATACGTAGAAATACGTAGAAAAATAGATTTCAATAAAAATCGACAGTTTGAATCTGTGTATTGTTGTTGCTAGAAAAGATTGAGTAACACTGATATATTTCCTTCGGAATCTTATGATTCAAACTCTTAGGTACTAATTTTTCTTAAATGTTCAATTAAGAGTGGAATTTATTGAATGTATTGCGTAACACACTTAGTTTCTTTTACCGAACTCAGCAAACTTTTTACTGAGTTTTCAACAGCTGAGCCATCAGTAATCTGTTCGGTAATTCATTTGCTTAACGAGCGTTCGGTATTTTTTCACTGTGGCTGGAACGTCAAATAAAGAAGATAGCTCAGCAAAAATTTACAAAGCGTCCATCAAAAGTTGCTGCATTAGTCGGCATTTAAAAAGCTGATGATTCGTCACAAATTTACAAGTGTTCCGCAAAATGCAACGTAAGCTTTTTCCCGGTTATAATAATATAGATAAATATGAATGTAACTATTCCTATAGCTGCTATTGCAACCGATGACTAATTTTATACAGGTATTTCGGATTGTTCAGACCATTATACTAACGTTTCATGCACATTCTACTAAAACTAGATACGTTTTATATCATGACGAATATAACCTTTTTGTAAAGACTTTATGTAAATCAATCTACTGTGGTGGTAAATTTGAAAGCACGATACCGCTTTTAGAGTTTTTTGTCCAAATGGCTCGTAGAACACTTTAAATAACACAGCCACGAAACTTTTCTGAAAATCTCAAAATGGCAGACTTCTGATGTGCGATTCTGTTATGACAGATGCAGAAAAATTACCGAACAGTATAGTGAAATAAACAAAAGTTCAGTAAACCAATTAGAGATTACTCAGCAACTTCTGGATAAGTGCTGATAGATCGTTAAATATTTACTGAACTATAAAAAAGTGCAAAAAATATTCTAGTTTACTGAAGAGGTCAGCAATGTTTTTTGCTGAACTCGTCAAGTGAGTTTTATTGAACAGTATTTCGGCAAAAAAGTTAACCGACATCAGTAATTTTTCAGGAAATTACAGAATGACCAGTAAAATTTCAAGTTTACTGAACGCGACCGTAATAAAAATTACCGAACAATCAAGGCGGAAATAAGTGTGAAAACTTGTTAGATGTCCGTACATGAATAAATTATTACAACCACAAACAAGATTTATTTGAATTACCAATATTTTTAATTTTTTTTTTCTAATAATGTATTACGCCAGATCTCACCAATGCAGGATTTGTTGTGTATTCTTATAAAATCGATTTGTTTTCAACCAAAAAATCAGCTGGTATTAAATTTCGAAAAATATTTCACTTGAGAATCTTAGTTTATTAGTGTTACCTGTTTTAATAAACTTTGTTTTAGTGGAAAAATAGATGAAATAAAACTCAAAATCGGCTTACAACTTGAATAAAAGTTCGGGGCAGGAGGATTTTTTTCTGTTACTACCAGCGTGTTGATTATTTGCAACCAAAAATAAAACTTGTATTAGTGAAATCGACCACAAATACAAGCGCAGATAGGAAGGTCTATGAAAGCAAGCTGTCAAAAAGTATGGTGGGTGATGGTAATTTCGTTTTTTCGGTGTAGCTACACTCGTGTTACACGTTTTACCATGTAACTTCGGGAACGGTGTGGTACCGCCCAAAAAAGGAATTCATAAGTGTCAATGAGCACTTTGGTGCACACTTCTTTGTTGTTGCACTTTCAAACTGTGCAGTCCATTTTGGTGGGAAGTGCGCAATACGTGAAGAGCATTTGGGATGAGCGTGCTATTCATTTTCAGTGTATTTTTATTGGCTGGAAACCCTATTGTGGTTTAGCTAAAAAGTTCCCATTATGTACTGTTGGTATATATGAACAATGCGTCAGCGAAAGGAGGAAAGGACTACTAACATATCATCCGTCGTGTCGTGCAAAGAGCAAAGTGAAAACTAAAAACAGTCTGCGAGTTGAGTTTGAGATCGGCTGTTCACGTAGTTATTCGTCGCTTTCGCGTATTGCGCTACCCTGCAAAAGGTGACGTCGTCGTGCAAATTGCGACGACCCTTTTTCTGTAGAATTGTTCAGTATTTTTGAGTTTTTATCCGGGTTCGTTTTCTCACGGTGACTCATGATTGGAATGTGATTGAAAGTGAATGATTGCAGCCTTTGCAGTACAGAAAATAATTAACCTTCGATCATTTTAACCTGTGAGTGAGAGCGAAAGAAACCTAGCCGAATATTTTGACGGGGCTTCTGTAGTGATTCCAGTGATTCGATCGAAGAAGGCGTTGTCGTATAAGCTCAAGTTCAAGTGTAGATTGGATTGCTACGATAGTTTTGATACGCATTTTTCTGATAGACTGATTAGTTAATCGGATTTAGTGATTATCGACGCGCGATAGCCAGATCCAAAAGTGAATTGAATAAGTGGAAAATTTATCCCATTCCCTGAAACGGCTACGACGAACGTCCCGTAAAGCTAATAGGTATCGAGCTTTTCTCTCCTTCGCTCTCCGAAATTTGTAATATTTGTAAAACGCAAACAACATTGAAATTTTTGTCACCTCAATCAGTCTATCCTCCTTTTTTTCTAAAATATTGTATTGTTTTGTATCTCGCTCTCTCACTCTTCGTGTGTGTGTTCGTTTCGTTACCACCGAAAACAGTAGACAAACTTCAACGAAAGCCATTTAAAAGTGTTACGCTCTTGCATGTGTGGTATACGGTATTAAAGTAATGTGGTGTTTTTCATGCGTCTCTGCTCCGACTAATTCAGGTATAGTTTCTACTTTTCATCCCGCTTTGGCGTTGATAGCTTATTGTGTGTCATTGTTTATTTTTTAAACTATATACACTAAGGTTACTATGCTTGACGAGCTTCTTTCTGTTGTATTTTTAGCTTTACTAATCGGCGGTCTGAATACAATGTTTTGAACTAACCTTATATTTTCAACTAAAATATCTATCAATATTGATTCTTTTGCTTTTTTCGTTTATTCTGTAGTGTTGTTAGTCTGGGTCAAAAAAGACCTCTTATATTTTTAAGATCATAGCATTAAACAATGTACATCGATTATATCATAAGATTTGACATAAATTTCTGTGTTTTGATTTTATACTACAGTAACTGTTCGCTAACTGGGTGCTGTTTCACCGGGCGTTCGCTAACTGGGCTGTAGCCAGTTAAAAAGCAGATGAACGTCAAAAATCAGCGTTTGGCATATTGCTGTCAAAACGAGATAGGGGCACATGAATAGTGAATTGAGATTGATTTTTTCAGTTCAATGGATTTTGGTTGTCATCGACTAGATGTTTATCTATTCGTTTCCAGGTCAAATAAGTGTTTTATGAAAAGAATATGTTTCCAGGCAACGGTAAGTGCATATAAAGCACACGCAAGGCTAATAATTTATTTTTTCTCATTTTCTGTTCATCAGTCAGGATTCTTAGTGTATTTGTTTAAAACATTTTCAAATTTTCGCTGAGAGTTTTGCCTAGCGCCATTACATCGAAATCCCCCTCGATATTTGACGACATTTGAAATGTCAGCCCAGTTAGCGAACGACATTAGTTAACGTGGCTAGGCCCTCAGCCCAGTTAGCGAACGAACAGTGTACTAGGCTTTATTTTCTATATTAAAGTACATTTTGTAAAATTGAAAATGAAACTGGTAAATGTTCCGTCAGATTTCAAACGATAATAACTGCATAAGCACATGATTGATAACAATAACCAATATTTTTTTGGATAGATAAAAAGTTGGACAATTTACGCTAGTTATTGTTATTTCATTGCTCAGCGGTAAAAATTGATAAGTTTCAAGAACAAATTTACGCGAACAATGAATCAATCACACGCGAGGATGCATTCCAAAGACGACCCGGACGAACACATACGATTCGCATAGATTCTCTAGGATTCCTCACATTGGATTCGTGAGCGTCCTTGAGAAGGATTCCTGAAAAAAGAATCCTCAGGAATGCCCTGTATATGGCTCTAGGATTCTTGAATGAGAATCCTGAGTGGGAATCCTCCGGATTGTGTTTGCGATTCCTTTCACGATTCCGTCACCGAGTTAAAGGTATCCTGGGGATTCTTACTCAGGATTCTCTGCGTGTTAGTAAGAGGAGTAGACACCAACTATTTACTGTGATGTTCTCTTAATTAGCATCAAAAAGAAAAACAGGTTCCATCAAAAAATTACCAACCCCATGGTTCTTACCTTACCAGTCCTCTCTATTCCATTCGGTCGATGGCTGCAGCTTGCCAGCCGTTTCGTCTGCGGAGGTCCCGCAGATCTTTCACTTGATCGAGCCACCTTGCGCGTTGCGCGTCTCGTCGTCTCATTCCAGTCGGGTCGTAGAACCATATTTACTGGTCTGTCGTCCGACATCCTTACGACATGCCCAGCCTACTGCAGCATCTCGAGCAGGTGATGCAATTCGTGGTTCATTCGCCTTCGCCATTAGCCATATTTCATCTGCACTACCCCGCAGATGGTATGTAGCACCTTCCCCTGAAAAATTCCAAAGGTGTGTTGGTCCTCCACGAGCATGTTCGACGAATTTCTCTGTTGGTGTCGTTGTCAGCAGTTACCAGTGAGCTCAGGTACACGAACTCGTCTACCACCTGGATTTCATCATTACTTATTTCATCCCTGTCTTCATTGGAACGTCTTTCTCCCATGTACTTAGTCTTCGACGCATTTATGGCCAGTTCAATCCGCCCGGCTTCAGCCCTCAGTCTGATACACGTCTCCGTCGCTTCCGGGCTGGAATTCTGTAGTCATCCACGTGTACATCAAGATCTACTGCCACTTCGTCGTCGTCCCCTGCTACATCACCGTTAAGGTGCTCCTCGTAGTACTGCTTCTACCTTTCATTCACCTCACACTTGTACGTGAAATGTCTCATGTCCGCTTGCGGCACGTAGCCTGTACGGAAACTTCAGCTTCGCGCAGAACTTTCAAGTCTCATTTGCATGGTGAAGTTCCTTAATCGCGTTCCTTGAGAGACCGAGTTCCGTGCGCATTGGTAGCGTTCTACGTTCGCCCTCGTTCGGTGTTGCAGCATGTACTGCATTCTCGTCAAACCAGTCGTCTCTCCTGTCCCTCCAGTCACCTTCAAGAGTAGCTGTGGCAAGCTGCTGTTCCGTTGGTAGCGCTGCTTTCAGCTGCTGCGCGTACTCCTGTATAACTTCGGCGTCCCGTAGTTGCCCGATGTTTGGTCTGGATAATTTCCATGATATGTACTTAATGCATTAGCGGACAATCAAGAAATTTTATACACTTTGCAAATCATTACTTGAATAGAGGGAAGTTACTCACCAATCATTGTAGTACACATAGTTATGTTCAAGTATATTAACCACATTTTAGTCAAACTAAATCGCGGTTAAATTTTTTTCTCACAAAAATGCGAACGGGAAAAAAATTAACTTAGGGTGTCATCTGAAAAACCCTAAAAATCTAAAATCAACAAAAAATTTGATATCTGGGAAAACCCGGAAGAGTAAGAGAATTTTTGTTGTAAATAGAATTTCTCCCTGAGGATCTAATACTGTAATCTTGAGCATTCGAATATTATTTTTGAACTCTAGCTCATATTCTAACGCTACTAAGTATATGGATGGTTTTATTTCCGTTTTCGCAAAAAGTGTCTCAGTAAATCAAATAAAGATAAAGTGCTACGTCAAAACAAATTCCAGGAAAAATTAGGGGACGATACTACACCGTGAGCCCCTTCTTCTTAATCGTCACTAAATGTCGTGCGTATTTATCTTAACCAATGATAAGTTTATGTTCCGCTAATGAATGCAATGAAAACCGATTCAATATTTTCAAGAAAAAAGTGTGTTGCCGAAAACACGTAGCTGGAATGATTTTGCGTAGTCCTACGTCTTACTGCCGGTGTGAGTGTATCGTAATATAACCTACTCGCTTAAATTCAATTTGCTGAAATTTACACCTCTATCCGTCAGCTGAGGGATCCCCATGCGAAAGTAAGCAACTGAAGGTGTTTGTTTCTTTCGCCCCGCTACACCTGGCCGGTTGCTTTGAAGTGTAGGACGGATGTCCGAAAAAGGAAAACTGTTTCGAGCGATGCCCTCTGTCGGTAAACATATCACCTCGCAGTCAATCTATGAAAGACGAAACTAGGACTGGGGGGCAGCCTGCTCGGTTCGATATGTACTCTCTGTCCGTGATTAGGGCTTGAGCAGAGAAGCAGTGTGGCAAGATACAGACCAGAAACTGTTTCTTCACTCAATTCGTTCGAGGATGTGATGTTCAAATCCAGCTAATGAACAGGCTGTAGGCTGTTGTTTGCCTGCTTCTCGCGTATATGTCTGCGTTGTTTTGCTTTTCTATTTTTCGTTCTGCACCCTGCAGCCCGGGGAAATAAGAGCACAATTTCAAAGAGATGGTTGAATAATTTCGTGTATAATTGCCGCTCATTGGATGATTACTTTTTCACTTATTAAACTAGATGAGCGGGATGTAGAAACAGTATAGAAAAGAAAAAGAATATATTACGCTATCAGCAAGGGTGTTACAGTCAGTTTCATCGAAATCGTATGACCTAAGCTACTGGAGCGATAAGAGATTTTTTTATAATCATCCATAATCAGAGCTCACTTTGTATTTCTGATAGCAGTATTATTCATATTTGTGGCTTCGATAGACACAGATAAAACATCAATTCTATATTTCACGCATTCAATTTCCTTGATATTCCATACAAAATCAACATACAAAAAAAAATTAATATTCACTTTATTTCTTGGTTTCTTATTGAAAAAAATCGATTGTCAATTGACTTTAGTAACTACTTGAATAACACATGTTTAGTAATTCAATATTTCGAAGAATTCAATGTATGTCTTCCAAAAGAAGAACTTTTCTGGTGGCGATGTTTTGCCGTGACGGGAAATTGGCTATAGTATGAGTGCGGTTAGGCGGCCGGCAATTAACTTTAGCTGCTGTTTGTGCACATATGTGGAGCGGCTTACTGCGCACTTTCGTGCTTCAATGAACGTTCAGTTTCCGAACAACTTCGTGTACTTTTAATTAATTTTGCTGTGTATCCTCTTTTCCAATACAGCCCAATTGTAGGTCATATCTGAATGACGACTTGGAGCTGTTCAAGCGTGTAAATATAAAATTTGTTTCTTGAAACCGATCTCATATATATTTATGTATCGTTTTGCTTTATTATAGACATGTTTATTGACACTTGTAGCATAGCAGAAAGGTTTTCTGGTAAGCGGGGCACAAGGTTATCCTATTCATTAAATCTATGACAGTATTTTCTTTCGTACATGGATACACGCCAAGCTTTTTTACCGAAAAAAACATCAATAATTTTTAAACAGTAGGGGTAACACTGTATTCATTAATAAAAAATGAACAAAACTATAGTGTCCATAACCTACTTATTATAGGACTGATTGGGTGGCGTTTGAAGTGGGTGTTCTATTTTCGTGTCTTTTGTATACAAATTCGCGCAATTAAAATCGAACTATATCTCTCAACCAAGAATTTTTAAAATTTTTAATTTATTAGACACCAAATTTAAAATCTGGTTTTGGTATCATTCACCTGTCACACAGGCTGAAAATCTGTACAAAAAGTATACTGAAATAAATATGTTTAAATTACTCTTGTATCATAACCATTTATTTTAAAAACTATCTGTTGTTATGCTAGGATAATTTCATCCTTCCGCTTGATACGCAATACTCAGAGATATATAGTGTAAATCCGTAGATTCTACGGATTTTTTCTTCTTGATAAAAATTAAAACAAGAAAAAAATAATCAAACGACGGAGATACAGGATTTTCTTTAAATGGGATCAAATTGCGGGAGAATTCCTTTCAAATTTAATAAATATATTCACCCCAGGTTAGCAAACTGAAAAAAAGCCGTAGATTTCCGTAGATAATTGAAAAATCCGTAGATTTCCGTAGCTATTTTCTAAAATGTGTGAAGTGAACCAAATTCGTAGATCTACGGAGAAATCCGTAGATCTGGCCAGCCGTTGGGAATCTACTGATTAGCTGAAATAATTTGTTCAAAATAAAACAAAAAAAACTCCAAAGAACTCTGTTCAATAGAAATGTACTTAACTGTGCCCTGATCTTTCTATGCTTTCAACTTAAAGTGTTTCCAATTTTTCTGTTTTCCACTCTTTTCTCATGTTTGCCAAAATTCGAAATAGTGACAGACGAAATAAAAAACGTAGAAATAAACTGCGTTAATTCGAAAATCCCCGTAAAGGAAACTACCAAGAAAGACTTCAGAAAAAAACCAGAGACACTCTACAACCAGTACTTAAAATTGGAGGGCGTCTTTTACTTAATAAACATTAAGACGTTTTTTAAACCCCAACCCGCGCTAATTCGAAAATCCGAATAAAGATATTTGAATCAACGTGGTAATGCGTGAAAAAAACCGCGTTAATTCGGAAATGCGCGTAAAAAACGCGTTAATTCGAAATCCGCGTAAAAGAACACGTTAATTCGAAAATCCGTGTGAAAAAACTCGTAAAAAAACCTGACTGTAATTGTCATTTAGTTTATAACATTTATAATTTAGGGCCTATGTTTGATTTGCAAACAAGAAATGTTTAAACTGTAGCCCACAAAATGGGAAAACACAATTTGTTTCTTATAAAATCAACATGAGAACCTGAGGCAGGAATCGAAATTTTATAAATAATATTTCGTTCTCAAGAATGTATGAGGCACCTTCTAATCGTGTACTTGGCTCAATGCTTCGCGGTTGACGTTTATAAACGCCAAACTGACAGCGCACTTCCCAAGTATAGATGACAGTTCTACAAGGTATCCTATTCACGTCGATGCATTAGTATTAGTGATCGTTATGAACTTTTTCCAATTTTGTATGAAATTTGAAATGATTTTGCATTTTAAACTAAACTTATAGAACATACTTTCCTGAAAAGTTATAGAAATGATGTTGAAACATGTTTTATTTGTGGGGAATACATAAACATGCTCCGGTTTAGGTAAAATATGCTGTTTTTCATCAATTTGCCGGTAATCTTTTTGCACTTTTCGTTTTTTTCTTGTACTCTAATAGTGCTTCTAAATAGAGTCGCTTATGTTTCATACAGTAACAAAAGTCATGAGCTATGACAATGACTAAGATTATGCTCCAACTATTAGAAATATAGCATTTTCATTTTATTTTATTTCGGCATATTGCCGCAATTTTTCACACTAAATCTAAATTAATATCAATCTCTAGTGTGTTTCAACTGGAGATTCACTCTCCAACCAAAAAAAATCAGATATAAAACAACATAAAACGAGAAATTTCCAAAAATGTTCTGAATTCCATACAAAACGCGAAATTTTTCATAACGAGATTTGTTTGTGTGCGTGGATAGACAAAAATGTAGCATACCTTGTAGAACTGTCATCATACTTGGAACCAGGGTAGCCAACTGTGACAAAGCTTTCAAGCTCTCGCTGCTCAAAATGCTCAAAATAGCGAAGCGCTTGAAATATTCCTCTCGAATTCTCTCTTGTCTCTCTTCAACTGGAGAATATTTCTCATAACGCCATTTTGGTTGTTTCTGTTCGCCGCTTCGATTCGACGGTTGCTGTCATAAATATGTGCAGTGATGCCCGTTTGTTGGTTTTCTAGCTTAATTTGATAATTTTGAAACTGTAATATTGTTAGATAAATTATTGCTATCAGCTTAATCTCCTTGATGCTTTCTATTAAGTTTTATTTCTGCTACATACAAGTTACAGAAGACTTTCTTGTTCTAGTCAATTGAAGTTCCACTAACGAAACTATAAATATGCACAATATATTTTCTTACGACGATGAGTTATAATATTTTTCGAAGATTCACCTTCTAAGAAATCTGGCATCGCTGGCGGGCAAGTGGCGCTCTCGAACTTGCTCGGTGTCTTGGTCTGCTTGCTTATGCAAAAGACAGGAAAAGCTAGCACCTAGGCGTTGTTCGTCATCTCCAGTTGCGCCGTCGTCATCGCAGCAGCCTTTTCTTGTTCGATACCTACTTTCCTAGTAGTTTTATATAAATCTTTCATGTTGTTTTAGCGAAAAAGCGTTTTAAGGTGGTTTCTTTAATTTTAAAGTGAAATACTTTTAAGCTGAAGGTTTTCCTAGTGAGGAAAAAAATTGGTGCGTGAAGATTTGTGTGAATTTTCTTTTCTTTCAGCTGTGTATGGCGAAAGTGATTGATTACCATTAAAATAATACTATTGAAGTTGTGATAAAATATAGCCTCTATTCTAATGAATCATTTTTCTGTTCTTTTCCGGACTGCCTCACCGTCTGTGTGCTGAACCGTACTGGTGTAATATTTCGTGAATAAATCTAAAATCGGCGTTAAAATCCGGATTGAAAATTGGAATATTTTACTAATCGTGTGTATTTGTGTGCCTCATCGTCATCGCCGCCACCGCCGTCGTCACTTATACACTTGGACCTCATAAATGCTTCTATCGACGAACGTACGAACCGTTTTCATCGTGTTTGTCCCACCCGTAACTCCTTTGCATTACTTTGCTGGGCAAATTGTGGAATTTATTCACACATATTCTTTGTCATCGTCGCCGTCGTCGTATCGTATATTTAAAAACTTGGCTGGATCGCGGCTTGATCACGCGACTCGCTTCGATCATCCTACGTGTGATTTATACCTTCCGATCGGTGAACGAAATTTCTCTAAAATCAGAACCAATGGCAGCCATCCGGAAGAAGCTTGTGATCGTCGGCGACGGTGCTTGCGGTAAGACCTGTCTGCTGATCGTATTTAGCAAGGATCAGTTCCCGGAGGTGTATGTGCCGACTGTGTTCGAAAATTACGTGGCTGACATCGAGGTGGACGGAAAACAGGTGAGTTCCAGATTGTACTTTTTTGCATTTAAGTAATTATCTGTCGAATCTGAAGAACCGTGTAGCAGCAACGGCAGCTGTTGCTTTCCGCTGACCCAGACATCCAAAGTATAAAAAGGGTGTAAAAAACTGTTCGTGAATAAAGCTGAACCGGGACGGCAACATAAAGCATTAGTATCTATACTATATGTATGTAGGTATAACGTGAGCAGTGCGGAGAGTACTACTGTATAAGAATGTGCGGAAGAAAAAGAAGTTTCAAGGGAATTGGGTGTAGTCGCCAGTCATCACTGTGTTTGCGTTTTAGCTGCTGGCTAGTTCAAACGGGCTGGAACCGTATTTCCCTGCTGCTGCAAACGGCGGCTTTGGCCGTTTTCTGCCGGAGTTCTGATTTTCTTTCGTTTTCAATAGACACTCAAGCAAGTGAAGTCTCACCGACCGTTTGGAATATATGCTTGTATGGTGAATGCTTGTGCGCAAATTTCGCAAGTGTATCTTCGGAAGTCTGTCGGTGAGCATCGTTCTTCAATAAGAGCACCGGTTTCGTAGGATAAATAACATTGCTTATCTTATTGTAAACTTGATCTTTGGAGTGCATGCAGAATCCAATAAATCGCGTTACTTTAAATTTTGCAAGAAGAGTTTGCTAGTACATTTTTTTTTCTGGGATATTCAAGCCGGCAAATTTCGGAATGTTTTCAAACAAAGCAAAATTCGAGTGGTCGATTTTAAATCGGAACGAATTGTTCGGTGTTGAGAAACTAACCGTTCAGTATTTTTTTCTACGCCTAGGCTTCTGACGCAAGCTTGACGTAGGACTGACTGAGGGAATGGCAGCAAAAAAAAAAAAAACGACAAACGTTAGATTGATCCATCTTGTGCCATTTGGAGAAAATTTTAAAATTGTTGCAAAATAAATGATAAACTATGTATGAAATCAGTTTAACTATATAATATTAATGTAATGTCTTCCAACAAACATTTTTTCTTCAAAATGGGACGTTCTACACATAGTAAATAAAAAAAATCACAAGAAAGTTGTATGCAAAGCCACGACCGCAAGGTTGAAGTAGAATACTTTTACAAGAAAGATAACCTGGCTGCTTGCGTGTCAGTCATTTTTTCTAGTAAATAAACGTTGACCGTTCATTGGCAGTATTGTAATTTTTTTTTGTCTGATATTTTAAATAAAGTTCATTGGATATTTTTAAATTTTGTGCAAATGAGAAGTTGAAGTGCTGCCGAATTGTAATATGCACATTTAATACGACATCATTAAACGGGAACGGAACAAAGGCTACGGTTATGCAGAACGCGAATACCGGCGCGATGCGATTCGCCTTACCGTGGTGAAATGTACAGCTCTTTTTAAGGCAAAGTAGAGCTATACATTTCAACAGATTTCGTCTTGCCGAATCGCATCGCGCTGTATTTGCGTTCTGCATGACCGTAGCCAAACACTAAGCGACGCAAACACGTAATAATAGTCAGAGTATGCATGAAGATGAAGATAATTAACTTTGGATTATAGCGCAAAACGAGAAAACATTAACTCTTCAAATATTCATTTGTGTTCTTCAAAATTCAGTTGTTCAATTTAATATCCGATGAAATGTTTGTTTATTATCTGATGAAGCTCTTATATAGGCCAAATGATGCATTCCTAATTTACTAGGTCCATAACTCTGCCGACCGTGCTTGGGAAAGCGCGGTATTACGACCAATCAGAGGTCGAATTTTGTGTTTTGACAAGGCTTAAGAGTTTTCAATAGTACAATAGTTCGAATGATAAAATTGCAATTTCATGCATTTGGTAGGAATCTTAGAAGATTTTCTAATCGATTGCTGCAAAAACGAAGGAAATCCATCGAAAACTAACCGTTTTATTAACATTTGAAATTTTTCTCACTTTTTTCAGTTTTAGATTTTCATTTTACATCCCTATGTAGCCGAACTTCCTGAGAGAAGTATTCTAATTCAAAATTAAATCTTCATTAATTCATTTGTTGTCCTTATAAGGACAATTGTTCAATTTATCATAGGATGTAGTGTTTATCTTACATCTCTGTGTTACCTTGATAGTGAGGACTAAGGCGCACGGTCAACACAATGAGAAAGGTGTTTTCACATTGAAAACTAGACACGGCTTTACTGGAGGAAGTGTTGGCAAATGCATCTACCGCTAATACCACCGCTATCATACGAAAGCGCGTCGTTTCATGTGGGGAGTATCAACAACGAAAAATGACGCGCGTCTAAGCATAACCCGAACTGTTTCGCCGTGCTGCTCCCATTTACCTTTACATCGGCCTCAGGGAAGTACCGGCTGCATCTGCATCTACCGCTGAGGCTGTCACTATACTGCTATTGGTACCAAAAGCTATTAACTCTTCAAATAAGTGTGTTATTTGTTCTCAAAAGAACAATTGTTAAATTCAAAATCGGATTTACGCAATCGCATCTCTGTAATATTACCGACAATAATATTCTTCTGAACAAACTGATACAACTTTCCCATTAGGCCTCTGCCATAATAGACGCGAACCGATTCGCTCAGCTGTAGGTTAATGTACAGCCATCAGTAGAGCTGTACATCAACCTACGGCCGAGCGAATCGGTTCGCGCCGCTTTTCGCGTCTACTATGGCAGAGGCCTTAGAGAAAGTTGCTGGCTGATGTATTCACTTCATGCAAGCCTGCTGCTGATGCTTCCCGCTACCACACTGAAACAGCATTTTAGTGAAGGGAGTGTCGTTGCATCATCTGACCCTGCTACTATCGATGCTGATATACTCCTACTATCCGTAGCCATGCCACAGTTGTGGCCGCCATTGGTATCCGCTGTACCTGCATCTGCTGGTCCTGCTGCTATCGATGGTGAGATCCGCTGAAACTGCTACGCTTATTCGCAGCCATGCCACAGTTGTGGCTGCTATCCGCTATCGATGGTACCCACTGCTCGCACCCGCTGCTGCTAAGGGAGGACTGCTGTCGTCGCTGTTCAGAACTACTATGAGCGGCTTCGACTAAAACAGGCTCTTATATGGGGATGAAAATAGGAATGAATTATTTTACGTACGTGGTGGAATGATATAACTTGAAAAATATGTGTGACTTCATTCTGGTTCAGAGCGATCATTTGATAAGCTCCACCTCTTTTTTCAGTTTCTAAAGTTTTTCCTCAGTTTCGTAGCACGGATGCACAAAAATGATTTCTTGTGAACATTCTGTCGAGCCGGACCGATATCACTCTCATTGAAGCAATAAAATAACATGGTTTGTGTCGTGTTGTGCAGCTTGGTTGAAGAAAATGTTCCCGTCCCCATGTCGCATGTAAGCAGATTATTGCGTTCAGTAGACAGTAGATAGTGTATCCAGCGAATAAACACCGATGGTGCTTTCACACACGCAACGGTTTTAACCCGTATCTTATTGCGGTTTGTAACATCAAGCGATTTCGTTTGCTCGCTGTTGCGTGTTGCATCATGTTGCAACTTGGCAGCTGGGAGACGACGAAATTCTGTTTATGCTGATTGATTGAATCGACTTCATATTAGTTCTGCATAGTCTAACTAACTGCTTTTGTGAATGCGTTCTAACAGGGCAGTTTATTATTCAATGTCGGTTATGCTGATCGCAGCCTTTGCGCTGCCCCTACAGTGGGGGGTTTACTAAATAAAGTGAAAATTAGACAACTACAACAGAATTTGATTGCATCCCGCACAGAATGTCTGCTTGTGTTGAAGCCAGAAAATTATTAACCTTCAATTATTTTTTTATTTGCCTTCAAAAAAGCATTTTGCGGTTCAAAATCGGTTGCTAATTACAACCTTTGAGCTGCCCTAACATTGGGGGAATTAAGATACACGGACAACATGCACTGTGGAAGCTATTTCACATTCAGTAAATTAGACGGGTGCGACAAATTTAAATTGTTAGGATGCAACACAGAATGCTTGCTTGCGTTGACAAAAATTATTAACTTTCAATGACTTGTTTATTTGCCTTCAAAAAGGCATTTTGATTTCCAAAATTGGATTTCCTGATGGCAATCTTCATGCTGCCCCAACACGGGGGGAATAATGGCTGTCTGGCGACAAACGCTGAGAAAAACCGCGCTGCTCCTGAGACGTGGTGACCAACCACAAAGCTAGTGCTGCTGCTAAGGAAGGCCGACTGCTGTTGTCGCTGTCTAGAACTATTATGAGCGGCTCCGGCTGAAACAGGCTCTTATATAGGCCAAATAGCATGTTTTCAATTGCAAGGTATATGATCCTGTCGACCGTGCTTGGGAAGCAAGCATATAACGACCAATCAGAGGTCGAATTTTTCGTTTTGACAAGGCTTGACTATTTTCAATAGTACAATAGTGTGAATAATAAAATTACAATTATTTTATTTTGGGAAGAATCTTAGAAGATTTTCCAATCTATTGCTGCAAGAACGAAGGAAATCCATCGAATACTAACCGATTTATTAGCATTTGAAATTGGACATATTTTTCACTTTTTTCGGTTTTAGATTTTCATTTCACATCCCTATGTAGCCGAACTTCCTGAGAGAAGTATTCTACTTCAAAAAATTGAATCTATCTTCGGTTCGGCTGAGAATCCAACTGAAAATGTACAGAAAATCTTTAGAATGATGCCTGTTAATAGTAAATGTTTCTCAGTATGAAATTCTTATTGATCTCGCCTTTTTGATAACCATCATTTTAGAAAGTAGTGTTAAGAATGTTATTTTGATACCGGCTTCTTAGAGAGGTCCTACTCCGCATCATACAAAGAAGTTAATTAGTGATACATAGATGGAAGGCACTGATTGGGATGCACTAAGTGTGATATTAACTACACAAAAATGTGTACACACTGTTAGAAGCTATGCGATTTCAGCCCCCGAGAGTAAAGCAAAGCCTAGATGCTAATGATATTCCGCTGTCGAAATTGGACACTTCCCTTTTTGTTTAATAGACAGCGGATTTTACAGCTAACTTTCTAGAAGTCATATAGCAGAATTGGCTTTCAGTTCGAATTATGATTTGAAATGCACAAGAAACTTTTCCATTTATACAATTCTCATAGATTATCGAAAAAACACTCAATGATTGGCTCTACTTTGTGACAAAGAAATTATAACTTAGAATGTCCATTAGCATTCTAATATGATGGGGCTGTGAGCATTAGTGAGGTTAGTCAATTGAAACAACGCTAAATTTGAATAGTAAGCAAACCAAAACCAAACAAACAAACGAAGTTGCAAATGGTCGTGTTTTATTCACTCTACCCTCACTTAACAGATGATTCATTTACAAAACATTGATGATCTCATGGTTACAAATAACTGTGCCGTGTTTACTAACTTATTTTTCGCTTCACATCTCACAGACATTCTGAATCTTTAAAAAAAAGCGTACAAGTGCAATGTCATGTACTATTCGATAACGTAACTTTTACCGATTACCGATTACCGTTAAATGTGTTTAGTAAACATAACTTTTTCTAACTCCAGCCTCCTCAATCAAATAAAAACTATCTACGCAACGATTGTGAAATTATCGCTATAACTATTTGCCAAACCGCCACCCAGCGGCGTGTTTCTGGGACATGATCAAACGTTTCCGATTACAACGGTAATTACTGTGGAGAATTTTAAGCCCTGAAATTGGCGAACAGTTTGGGGCGAAAGACAACTGAAACTCCGTGCCTTGCTTCGCGATTCGCTGTGCTTCTCCAAAGCAGGGCGATAAGCAAACAATCTTCCACGTTTTCTCGTCACCAATTGTCGTAAGTCTTAGCGAGAGACAACATTGTATAAGTTTCACGGATGAACGATGCATCTCTCGTTTGCTATTCGCCACTGATGATGATGATGATGATTACCTGCTGTTGTCCGATGATGTCAGCTTCGCAAACGACGAGAGACTACATGCACAGAGTTTACAAGTTGAAATAACGGCGATCAGGCAGGCTTCGGTGGCACCGCAGCACGGGTCAAGTTAGTTTCAATGGACGAACGTACGGACAGGTGCAGGAGAGATCCTGGTGGCAAACACTGTACGGCTTGGTATTACTCACGGTGTATTGTTATAGTTGCTGTTCGTATTATGATGCGCCACCTGCTAGAGTTACGCGATGAAATATAATTAATGAAGTGGTTGTGATTACATTATATCCTATTGACAATCTACTCTGCATGGTATTTTAGTTTATATTGGAATGCTTTAGTTCTATTTTTAGAGTAGAAATAGTTAGCTCTGTCGTTTGACTATCATCCATCGAACCTTGACCTGATTTATATCGTTTCTCAGCTCTACTTCTGACGCGGTTTTTCTATCAGTACGTAGAGAAATGCAATCGGTTTCTAAAACACACCCGCCAACCTAATGATGGCTTTGGATTGTGTCTTTTCCCCGCAGACGAAATCGTTTTGCGTGGTGATAATGCATCAGACTGAACGCCAAGATTCGTTATCCTAACCTGGTTATTTTTGTTTTTTAAAAATTGATACAGAAACAATAGAAATGTTTTCGTAGCGAACGAAAGCCGGAATTTTTCGAACAATCATTTGATAATGTACGGATTTCCGAGAAAAATGAAAAGTGACGCATCTGCCCTGCAACGTGACGAAGGATTGGCTCCCTCAGACGTTGAGCGTTACTGATAATTGAAACAATCACTGGCTGACTATTATAAGTGGAAGTCGTTGCTGATAACGTATTTTAAATGCTCACACCAACTAGTGGAAACTAATGGCCGCAGAAGAACATTCCATAGATAGAGGCTCCGGTGTGTACTTTGTCGTAGCGCTGTCATCGTATCGGAAAAGGATAAACATTTGCGGGCGATTTTCATTTTCTCATCTCTTACTCTCATCGATTGCTTTTATTGCATCCAGTTCAATCCGGTTCTCTAGTCAGAATTGGCTTTCGTGCGGTGGATCCGATATGCGGCTCAATATTGCCATCAGAATCAGACTGTTGTTGACGAGTGTACAAGGCAAACCTACACTTTTGGAACGATGAAAATCCAATGGAGATCCTGCTCGCGAATGAGTTAATTTGAATGGAATTCTGAAAATGCTTTCTTTAGACGAAAAACATTATAAACACGTGGTAGGGTTGTGATAAATCATTAGGCAGACATACTAACGATCAACGATGATTGCATCGCACAGCTAGTAGTCCATCGACACTAGTAAAGGCCACCACTTACCTATTCAATCATGAAAATATATTTTTATAACTCGCATCAACACCTATAGAACGTCATTGAACGGTAATGTTGTTTGATCATCCAGCCAGTTCTAATTATAGTAATGATCGGGGAAAATTCCGTTGTTTGTTTTTGTTAATCACAATTTTCTTTCACGTATCGTTCATCTTATTAGGTAAAAAATTAACTTGGTTTTTGCTGTCTTGGTAATGTTTACGTTTTGTATAGTTCAATTTCGATGGACATAATATTCATGAATAAAAATAATCATCGCACCTATCCACAAGCAGGGCTAGTAGCGAGTCACTTTTTAGTGACTTTGTCACTACTTTGAGCCTAGTCACTAAAAAGTCACTATTTACGCTAAAAGTCACTTAAGTCACTATTTAACGACAAAATGGTCACTAAAGTCACTTTTTTAGCTTTAAATGTATAAATTAACTATTGTTGTATTGCAACATACTTTAGAATGCTTGCTTCTCATTTACAGAATATTTGGACAGTTCGGTTTGTAAGGCATTTTTGTTAACTTTTCCATCATAGAAGTTTCATGCCATGTTTTCAAATTTCTCACTTTTCACACAGTGCAGAATAGTTACGAACGAATTGTCTAAGAACTGCAAAGGAATGTAAAGGTTTATTCTACAAGCTACTCGCGTCTTAAACCAGTGTTGTGCGTGAAATTACGTTTGTAGTTTGATTTGCTTGTTTCAAATCAACTGTTCCTCCTGGTTGAAGTGGATTCAAAAATTTCGAGCTTATATTGTGCATAGTCGTGTTGAGGTCTCAATTCGTAGGATTTTGCTTTCAATCATCCGAACCTACCGCCTACCGGTGTTTACCAGATACCATTTCGAAATTTCATAATGATAACCCGTTCTACGCATATTTGTCCCATGCTCCAGATCAAACAAACGAGTTGAAACGAATTTGATTAGAAAATGTCAAGTGGGTTAAATATGCGTGGAAAATCATTGATGGGACAGACAGGCTTAGTATTGTTTTTGCAGATTTTCGGAACGAACAATGCTATTTTTAATATATTTTGAAAAACCCCTCCCTTAGTTAGCTTAACCAACTTCAAACGCTTTTCGAAGCTGTCACAGGCGACACGGATTCCCAGATTCTCTGGATAACCGCTTCAACCGCTTTACAAGTTGGAGATTTTGTAAAAAAAAGTTTATTGAGCTGAGATCAGGTGAACTTAACGGCAATTTATTTCTATTCAAAAAGTCCCTCGAATTGTCCCTATACCAACCTTGAATCAAGTTCGCAGTATGCGCTGATGCACCGTCTTGCTAGAACATATAGTAATTAGCTCTGAAGAGTTTCCGAAGACACGGGGTAACGTTTTTTTCCAAAAATACCGTTTTATAACAAACAGCATTAAATTCGGCGTCTTTGTAAATGAAAATCAGAGGAAGTTTACTTGCTTGCAAATTGCTCCCGAGACCATCACTAAAGCTGTACTCTGCAATCGAGGAACACTCCTTTAGAACTCTGAAATGTTGTCTCTTGCTGCTGCCCACATTCGATTGTTTTGTGTAACCATTCACACTCCAGGCCAAATAGTTTATCATCAGAAACAATGAACTCGCGAACAGCGAGTTGTGAAAGTATCATTTTCACTCTATCGAGCCTCTTTTTCTAAAAGAATCGGCCAAAATATTGTGTACCGATTGAATAGATATACTCAGATGGGTGGGAATTACAAACTGAACGTTATCATTTCGCCGGACACGCTTCCTCATAACAGTCACAATTTTACTACTTGCGGCATCCTTGCTGATCGTGGCCGACAGAATTTTCAACGATCCCCCAAAGAGAATGTCTCCTTGTATTTTTCGAATGGTTTAATAAACAAAATCTCGCCTAGCTTCACATGATTTGAGATGTTTGAATACTGTGCAAGGGCAGTCACTGACCAAAAATCGTTTTACTACGACTTTCCGGATTTGTTACATCGCACATCAAGAACTAAATACAACTGACAGACCATCAACACACCAATGCGTTTTCGAGAGTGCATACATTCGTTCAAGTACTTTCATTAACACTTATAACTCGAAAACTTGTATTCGAATATATTGAACAAGGTGTTATTACAACCATATCAATGTGAAATTATGATACAGATTTCAGTTATTTTCTATGAGAACAAATCATTGCACATCCTATGTCCTAAAGACATAAATTTCAGATGAAATTTAATTCATTTATGGTTCAACAATAAATTTCAAAACCCTCTTTTGTATATTTCTGGTCACTATTTAGTCTCTATTTGGTCACTATTTTAATGAAAAAAGTCACAAGTCACTATTATTTTGCTCCAGGTTCGCTACTAGCCCTGCGATAGCAGCTGGGCCAGCTGATGCAGGGGCAGCGGACACCAATGGCAGCGTATAGCGACTACAACTGTGGTATGGCTACGAATAGCGTAGCAGTTGCAGCGGGTATATCTGACCATGAAGCATTTATGCAATAATTCAATGAAAATTGCAATTGTAGCAATCGGCCTTTTTCAAGGCTACTAAATGTATTTGGAAGAGCAAAATGAATGGTTATCAACAAACTGCAACTGAGGTTTGATGCTGCTGCAAATGCACCGCAGTGTGATGTTTATTACGATTTGTTGATACTGTGCTTAACAAGCGGAATATACGAAACAAATCTGATTTCAAAATGACTGACATGCAAGCAGCCGGGTTATCTTTCTTGTAAAAGTATTCTACTTCAACCTTGCGGTCGTGGCTTTGCACACAACCCTCCTGTGATTTTTTCCATGCGAATGTTTTTAATTGTTTTTCCTTTTTAAATCGCTTATTCAGAGTGTCCATCTAATTTACATCTTAATTCGCAGGTGGAAAAAACACTACTCTTCAGTCTTTTTCGGGAGCAGATATGATTGAAAACTTTTCACAATTAAAGTTTTTTTTACGTGGAGTTCAGAATTTTGGTGTTTTTTTTTCGTGCGTATTCCTCACATTCAAAGCAACTTCAGTGTATATCATTCCATTTGCAAGGTGATGTAAAATTGTTGGTAAATTCGAACAAAATTGATGCAACATTTTAGAAAATTGCACAGACTTCGTTGTAGTAGTTGTGTATTAGACAATGAAAAAATTAAGAGAGTGGGGTAAAAAAAATTGAAGGTATTTGAAGTATCTTATAGAGTAAAAAGTTTAAACGTCGAATTTAAATCGCGGGCATCCCTTGAGCGCTCTATTTTCATCGTAATGTGGCTTTTTTGGGGTACAATTTGTCTGTGTTCATGATTATTAATATGTTTATATATTACGTTTAACATAATGTTTTGAAAATTACAGAAATCATAATGGCCAAGGACTTTTAACTCTATTTATAATTCAAATTTTAAAATACTTTGAAATTTTGCTACGTTTTCATATTTTAACATACTCCATATATATTCATCGTACTTCATCGTGCTACACTGTATTACATCACATTTTTTTCCATTACTAGTTGAGCACAACTCGCTTCACAAATATTACGTCACATTTTCCATCTTATACTTCAGTTATCACTTTATATACGGCGTCAATATTCTTAGAACACATGAAGCGAAAATACCAGAATTGTACTGTGTATGACCCTGGGCAGTTTTACATGATACTCGGCCACTTTAAACTGTTTCAAAGAACCGGAAGTTGCCATCTCGGATGTCAGAATTGCGTCTAAAATTAATTCCCGCCTTCGGAAATACCCATCTTCACTGGCAAATTTTTGGTTGTTTTTTAGAAACTCCAAGCAGCTATTTTGGTTGAAAGTTGCGTCCGGAGTTGATTTTCAGCCTATTTACATTGGATGGTATTGTGACCTTTGAGACTGTTTTCCAGAAACCGGAAGTTTATGGTCTACAGTGGGGCAAAAAAAGTGTCGATGAATACGACAAAAACATGGAACAGACCTCGTTCGATTTTGGGACGTTTCGTTTTTGGCACGGTTCAGTTTTGGCAACATAAAAACTTTGGACGTCTTGCCACTAGCAACAATCCAAGCGTTGAATTTTCGCTTCAGTCCGGTAGACATCGGACAACACTGTTCGGATTGGTTTTAAAATTGGCTATTGAGTTTTCTTTTTGCTCTCTTTTGTGTTGCCGAAATCGAACATGTTCTGTATTTACATAATTTTGGGGTGTTGAACACGAATCTGGCTTCCATTTTTTATATGGGTAGCGTTTTATTTAAAGTAACGTAATTTTTTCAAAAATATGTCAAAACATCAGTATGCAAGCTTTGTAAAGTAATAAGAAATGAGCAAATTTTGGATTTAAACACTCGAATATTATAGCAAGAAACGAAAAAAAAAACATGAAACAGCTGACGTAAAAATAGTAGTAGGGTGGTTTTCTTGAAGGATGAAATCCATATTTTCGTATCTGTTTACTTTCCACCCCACTTTGCCAAAAAGCAATCATATGAAAAATTTTTAAGGACGGTAGAACTAGTGAATGATGAGTCCAACACTAACTTAAAAATTCATATATATGGAGATTTCAATCAAAAAGATGCTGATTTTATTGTAAATAATGATAATAAATCGCTCTTACTTCCTGTAGTAGGAGAAAACGAAACTCTGCAATTTTTTTTGACGGATCTAGTCAACTTGGATTACATCAGGTTCACTCAAGCCGAAATGAGCAAAACTGTTTTTTAGATTTCTTATTCACCAATTGCACGGAAGATTTTAGTGTTGACAAAGCAGAATATCCCCTATGGAAAAATGAAAAATTTCATACTGCAATTGAGTACTCGCTAATGATTGATACCGAGAGATCACGACCCTCTGATCATGACCTCGTAAAAAGGCCGCGAAAATCCGTGTAAAAAACGCGTTAATTGAAAAATTTATGTAAAGTAAACCAACAAGAAGGCTTCAGAAAAAAAAACCCCGCAACGCTCTATGACTAGTATTTAAAATTGTCCTCTTTGACGGCCATTCCGGATTCTTCGGAAGGTGGAGAGTTGTTTTTACTTAATAAACACTTAGACGTTTTTGGTTCTCAATCCGCGTAAATCCGTTGTTATTCAAAAATTCGCGTAAAATCCGCATAAAAAACCTGACTGTATTTATATTCATTATCCAGTAGGAAAATTATGAAGAAAGGTTGTACCCTAAAATAATGAGCAAATATTTTCAGGAAATGTGTACCGCTGCAATACAACGAATGTATGAATGAGCAGTTATATTTTTGGAGATTTTTCATCATAATTGGGAATATTTTTTTCGGCTCATCATTCATTTCTTTTCATTTAAATTTTCTTCGACTGAACCAGCCGAGAGTGCTCTTGAGTTTTCATCAAATGAAAAAAATATTAGGTGTTTTAAAACAACTTCTAACAGCGATTATTTCTCTTATTCCCTAGATAAATGTCATGCTATTAAAAAATATTTACCCAATTTATTATCTCTGAACAAGAAACTCAAAAAGCTTCCATTAGCGGTCAGCGGTCATCAGTGATGCCAGATGTAAGCAGATTCACTCTACATCGTCTTAAATATGTATAACATCAAGTTGAGTTGAAAAATCTGTTCCATCTTTTAAAAAACCAAATTTTATATTTGAATAAATATTTTTTTTAATGAGAACTGGGACAGATTTTGGAGTATAAGGGAACCTTTCTCTGTGATCGTGCTAAGTTCCCACCGTTTTCGTTAAAACAAGTGGAAGCATCAAAGTTATTATGCTGCGTTTAAAACAGATAGGCGTGAAATGGTTCGCGAAATTATCTTTAATGTCTGAGAAAGGCATCTAAAACTGCAAACCAGCTGAGCATTGGCTGATGTGCCAATGTGCTGTGATTACTATTATTACTCTTGGAGTGCAACAAAGCGGTTCATGCTTCAGGGTTCAATTTCAGTTTCTCATAAAGAAAATTTGGCTATGTTTAAAATTATTAGCGTGTGATAATCAGTTTCAGTTGAATTTAATTTTAAAATAAGAAGTTCAGTTGTTGACAACTAATTGCTGGAATTAACGTAAATGCGTCACTATATTGCGAAGTAATTTCAACTTTTATACAACTAGTCATTCGCAGTAATCGAATTGGGAAAAGGTACCATTCCCTGCAACGTTATCAGTTGTTTAGCTTAGTGTACATTCAGAATCGCGTGGAGATTCCATACTACATTTGATAAGCAGCAGCAGCAGCACCGATAGAAACGCGATGTGTTACTTTTATCATTGCTGTTTGCTATTCGCTGGTTTGTCTGGGGTTCGTGCCGTTCCTCCTCGTTCCAAGTGATTTGTGACAAGAACGTATCAGAAAGTCCATAGTAGCACGTCAACCAGGCAGAACTGCTGCGGTGGTGACAGCCAGGTGATTTGATAACGGATCTTCTACATCAGTCAATGGAGAGGGGGTGGTTACCTACCATGATACGTCGTGGTTGTATTGGTGACTGGTGTGAGCTGTTGTAGGTTCAAATTAATTGCTCTCAGTCAAGGTAGGACAAACAGATTGTGACTAATGCTGATTTTGGTCTTGCGGTTCAAGCGAGTAATTAGATTGCGAGAGAATTCCAAATATTTATTGTATCTGATAATTGCCGCAAAGTAATTGTGTTATCTTTTGTTTAGCGTAGCGAAACAGACATATACGACGGTTGCGCGTATCCTCTTCGCGTGTTCTTTTTATTTTATACACACCAGTACCTTTATACTTTTCTTGAAAAAAGTGTGATTGAAAAATATGTAAATAAGATACCAGATCTTCAATATTTTTAATACTATTTCAAATACACTTTATTTAGAATCTATTTATCTACTAAATGATTTGTATCTTCATTCATTTTCAGGTCG
Source organism: Wyeomyia smithii (assembly GCF_029784165.1). NCBI lineage: Eukaryota > Metazoa > Arthropoda > Insecta > Diptera > Culicidae > Wyeomyia > Wyeomyia smithii. Next base: position 58,650,629 of record NC_073695.1, on the reverse strand, counting down.
AACTAGCGTTATGGGATACCGCTGGACAGGAGGACTACGACCGGCTCAGGCCACTGAGCTATCCAGACACCGACGTCATACTGATGTGCTTTTCCGTCGATTCGCCAGACTCGTTGGAAAATATTCCTGAGAAATGGACCCCTGAGGTAACATTTTCTTAAATATTGTTAGTTTGAATTTTACAAGCTTTAAACCTTTTTCTGCAGGTTAAACATTTTTGTCCAAACGTACCCATAATCTTAGTTGGTAACAAAAAAGATCTCAGAAATGACCCCCACACAATTAAGGTAAGTCAAATCTTTCGCATCAATTGGCGTGTCTCCTTTCGACAATATTTATGACCATTCTCTTTCCGTCAGGAATTGGCCAAAATGAAACAGGAGCCAGTGAAGCCGCAGGAAGGACGTGCAATGGCTGAGAAAATAAACGCATTTGCTTATTTGGAGTGCTCAGCCAAGTCGAAAGAAGGCGTGCGTGAGGTGTTCGAAACCGCAACCAGAGCTGCGTTACAGGTCAAAAAGAAGAAGAAGAGTAAATGTGTTTTGCTCTAAAAGAGCATAAGTACTGCTTACTGCAACAAACAACAACATACACACAACCACAAACACATACACAACAAGAAGGTGAAGTAATCGAAAAAAACAGTGTTAGGAAAACAAACGATTAGGAAGGTGGTCGCCGTCGATTAGTTGGAGGTAAAAATTAGGAACGACCGAAGAGCAAGACGTTTTTTTAAGCAGCAGAACTGATGCACATCGTCTTACGTTTCTAGGAGAGGAATAGAAGTGTTAGGGATGCGCGAAGGATAAACGCAATGCCGGAATCAAGAATCAACTACTAAACAAACAAATCTATCTCTACCGTATAGTAACTACAGCAAAGGAAAACACACAACATACATATTTTCAGTTGTGTGGGGGTTTCTGCGAGCGCGAAGAAGTTATGTACGCAATGTGCAACTAACGTATTTTTACTCCAATTTCATTTATTAAGAACAAAGAGTAAGAAGCGTTTTTGTTTTTCGCAAGAAAAAAATATTGGGTATACAACACAGATTTAACACTACATAGAAAAATAGACCGGCGGACGCCAAGCATTTTACAGCAAGACACGAAAAAAAACGCGGCCGGGTTCTCTTTCCTCTCCCGTCTTTTTATTACTTGTCGCGCGGGCATCTAATAGATGTGTTTTTATTACTAATTAATAATGGTAAAACTCCTATTATTATACTTTAGATTATATGAAGCAAATATTATTTGGGAGGAAGCAAAAAAATGTTGGAGATAACAGTCTAAATAAAAGGCTAGATTTTTAAACAAATACATAAACAAACAAAAAAAAACGAAATACGGTGGCGAAATAAAATACTAACACTTAATGAGAAATACGAGAAATCAAGGGAAAGTCGTCCCAGGGAAAATGACGATTTTCTGTTGTACGATTATGTGAAACCCACCATGGAACCATTCGTTTCGTCTTTCGTTTGCCCTGCCCAGTTGCTGCCTCGAAGCGTGAGAGTTCGTCTTACATCGGAATAGTTGACAAGGAATTCGCACCAAGGTAAGTTGATCAGCTTGCCTTTTGGTTGGTTTCGTTGTTTGTTTTTGTTCTGGTAACTAGCTCTCCCTGTCGTACTGGTTTGTGTGTGCGAGTGACTAGTTGGCAGATTAGGAGGAATAGTGACATTTTCGGTGCTTTGCTATCTGCATCATAACATACTTTCACTCGAAAGTTATATCACCGCCCAAGATGAATGAACCAGTATTTGCATTTCTAAACAATCACGTACATTCTGAATACTGAATATTCAAAACCGTTGTTTTAAATTACCAACAGAAAATAATTGTTTGTTATGAAAAATTTGATTTAAAAGGGCCGGAAATAAAATATCGCCGATTCGTTCGAATGAGATCGACTGGGAATTAGGTGGGGTCTTTTTTCCTAGTTTCACACCAAAAAATTTTCATCGCGTTCCAATTGGTGCTTTTGCCTGCTTTATCGATAGATCATTTGATATTGACGTTTTATCATGTAAGCAGTGAATCGCACAGCCACAATCGGTTTGGCAATATAAAACAAGATAGTTATAAGTTGCCCATAGACAAATGCGAAAAACCTTAATAATTGAGTCAGCATCGAGCTAATATTCTCTTTTCTCTGTCAAACGATATCCATACACATTTGATGTTTCATGGTTCAACTAGAACTAAATTGAACCGTGTAAATGTTGTAAGTAAAATTTACTAAACCAAATCAAGTAGACAACCTTATGATTTCCTTCCAAAATCTGAACTGGACTGGTACTTGATTAGGAACATCATGTGTTATGATTTGAGTGCCATTTCTCTTATTTGTTTAAAGGTAAGCATTTTAGGAAATCTTGAAAAATACCTAAACTTCCCTAACATGTTTTCAAAATTCTGCGTATGAGTGTGTCTAATGTGCATAATTATGTTCGCTCGACCTTATTCATTGTTAGGGAAGTTTCTAATATTTTATTTTTCTTGTTACTTTTTTTGCAGAAAAGATGACTTGTAAAGTACCTACACTAATCCGATCAGCGAACGAATTTCCCGTTGATTATCTGCGGTGAAAAAAAACGCTAAAGCAAGCAACTGAAGGAGAACAAATTTGGACAACCATTTCACCTGTTCCGCACAGAGAGAAACAGACGTTTAGCTAGGAAGGTAAAACTGCCGAATCGACTGGGTGTAACAAAACACTATTGATCGCCTTTTGGATACTTTGATAAACAGTCACTATAATCGCATCGTTCGTTATACTATTACTGTACATTTTTTTCGTGAGTCATCCCGCTGGAAGTGTTATATGAACGTGGCGGCTAGCAGAAAAAATGGGGCCAGGTTCATACGAAGTTTAGAAAGAGATGATCAATTCGTAGTTTGCCATTGTGTTAGGTGTCGAACCTGCTTCAAAGCAAAACATTGCAATTTTGTTCGGATTCGCATTTATTGAAGTATGATTTGTCTCCAATTGCGCATATTTGTTCTATTTTTGTCAAACTGCACACGCGAATTTAGAGCGATTCATTAGCTCAAAAATACCTTTTGCTGCACAACACAAAAATTAATTACAGAATATTATCTGTGTGTATGTGTCTGCGTTAAACAGTGCCAACGGCAAAAGAAACCTAATTTCCTTAGCTGCAAACTGGGAAGTAAAGAATACAAAAATGTGAGATGAAGTGCTGAATATTTTATAAAAACAAAAAACAAAAATACTAGAGTAAATAAATCTGCAGATCGCTAAGTCTTCTTCGTTTTAAAATGATATATTGGCTTGTACAGCAATACTGTAGTCCACAGAAGCAGATTTTCTCATTGCCTTCAGTTTGTCGTGTAGTTAATATTTAACATTGTGACCAACGTGCAAAAACAAAACTACACTTGAGTATCCCTTTAGGTTGTATAACGATTGTTTAACAAGTATGGTTTGTACGTTGGGTTTGTTTGTTGCATTGTCTCTTTGAGTTTTATTTATTGATGTTTATCAATTTTTATAATGAGTAGAACAAAAGCAGTATAATTAGAATAAAAAATTGTATTTTTTGTAAGCAAGCCAAGCATTGCGATTTAGTAACCATACACTGATATGGTGCAAGCATAAATATATGCTTTTCATAGTGAACACAACATTTTAGACCATTGACCAACACGAGAAACATCCCTGTGGAAATCGTCTTGGTCGAGGTGAAATCCTAAACATGATCAGAATTCAATTATGAAGATGAGCGAATTTCAAAAATGTATATTACACAATTGGTTAACCAACTGCTACTTCTTCAGCTACATAATAAACATACACGTACATTAGAAACTTCATATAGGTAAAGCTAACTAATTGAATTTTTAATGAAATACACATTTTTCATTTTCAAGCAATCATTCATACGGTAAATAAGCCCTAAATGTGACATTTACTGATTAGTTAAGTGAATGAGCAGAATAAGAAAGTAAAAATGATGTTTTTAAAACTTTTATTGATTATAAACGCAAACAACTATGTTTTCAGAAGACAAAGACCACTGAATTATTGTACTCCGAATACACATACTGGGGGATACACTGTTACACATCTTATTGTTCTGGATGTATCCGAAATTTAACGCCGAAGTCTAGCCTGATCATTTGTGAAAAAATAATTGTTGTAAGTTTTTCATTTCGAGCAAGAAGAAGAGTAAAGGTAAAAGAAAAGGTTATGAGCAGGTAGATATGCAAAACTCTAACGCTACATGACTTTACATTACCTATTTAATTAAAGAAATACTTTTTCTGTGCTCTAGGTAACTTACAGTTTGCACTGTTATGCTTGACTTTAATTAGTATACAATCGAAGAAAGTTTACCTATCAGAATAATCCACAGGTTGGAGTCATATATAACTGCATTCAAACCCATGCAACGGTAACAGTTTCGTTTAAGAAATCATGGCGAACATTGAACGCTGCCTAGTTTCGCGATTAAATTCTCCAGCTGAAAGTGAAGTCGATTGGAATAAGCGCCTTCAACGATTTCTGGATGGAGTTTATCTTCAATCTAAGCAGAGTAAATTTGAAACACCTGAGAATACTCTTAGCGATTACATCGAATCCGAGGAAAATTGTAGTGAATTCTCGGGGGAGCAAAGTGAGTCTTCAGGACAATCATGCAGCGATAGTTCTGGGGATAACCTTGAAGTCAACCCCCAGAGAAGAGTTTTCCTTAAGGCAAAGAGACGATTATCAGGAAAACCTACAAAAGTGCACTACGCTATGCGTAACAGTTGTGATGAACCGGAAGAAAGTTCGAACAGTCGAGTTTTAGAGTGGCTACAAAAGCATCAAAGTTATATGCAACCTGAAGTATCATCCACTAAAGAGTGCAACCAGCAACAACAGTCTCAGTCGGAACAACAACCAGAAACGAAACCGGTGCACCCAACCCATCAATTGGTTTGGGTGAATGCACTAGTGCCTGGCACCACCGCAGACCAAAAAGCCACACAATTCTGCAGCCGACTGGTTCCTCTTTTGGTTCCCATCGAATCAGTTAGCTCCTTTAAAGCGTCTTTGGGAAACAATGGAAGTTTCGTTGGTAGTAACAGTGCTGGCTTTGTACTATCCACCAGTGAACCTGTAGCAGTGATATAGTATTGATTTAAGGTAGTGATTAGTAGTTGTAATGTTTATTAGTCGTGATTGTGATTATAGTAATTAATGATTGTGTAACAATAAAAAGTAAATATAAATAGTAAAAGTTAAAAACGATTTGTTTTTTTATTGCGGGAACGTGAAAGCGTAATCACACTTATATGGTGTTGAAAATTTGTATCGCCCAATAAACAATTGTTGCGTAACAGCTTATTAAATCTACAACATTTTTATTGGGCTTTGTCTTATTAATTTTCTCAAAAAAAGCTGACATGCTTTTGTAGTTATGTAATAATGCTTCCTCTAATGTAGAACTGAATACTCGGGGAGTAAGAGGTAAGATTTAGAGGTATAGAACCGTTTTTTCACTGATAGATCCCGTGTTCATAGAAAACTATAGAAACAGGAGAACAATTCTGTTTTTATTTCTTGAATTCAGAGAGAAGTATTTTATATAATCTGGAGAAGTTTATCAAGAAGCTACTAGAATCTGAATCTCCATTTGTATGAATTTTATTTATGCAACCTGCAACCTGATTATTTTGGACGAAAAAAATGAGGTGTGTAACAATTTTTTTAATTGGATTGAATTTAGAATTTTCCAATCAATCATAAAAAGCAATCATTTGTCTTTTTTTCGATTCTGCTTGACTAATCACACCGCCAGTTTTAGTCTCGCATGGCCTAACAAAACTAAATATTGGCGGGATCGGTAAGGCTTAATCGAGGATTCTACTAACCCCAACTTTACTAAAAACCTCGAGACTAACGTCCATGCATTGCACTCACAGACAAAAAGTAGCATTGCTAACCCTCCCCATTTCTCATAGTTTTACACCATCATAAATCTTTAACATCTTGCTTATCTACTCTGCACATTGTCGACAAGGCAAAGGACAATCAACTAATATCTTCACAGTTTTCTATAACATCTTTCTAATTTGAAACTGTATTTCTTAATTCTGATACTAAACTGTAACATATTACTAACACATGAATCTATTGCTTCTACTTTTGCATGTGAAAACGAGATATTCAACGAGAGCTATGCTAGTTAGAAAAATACCGGGAGATTGGCACTGGCTATTATCGGCCAATTATCATCAACTCTGCAGTACTAAAACGGAAACAAGAAAACGTTATGAGAAAGCTAAGGAACTGAGAAGAAACATCGTCGGCTACATCAAAGAAAATATAGCAGAATTTCGGACGACCATTTTGTCGACCTCGAACATATTCGATTAAGCTGGGCCGAATAATAGAGATGAAGTCTAGAAACCAGCAACGACTGGGGCTTACTTTATTTGGAAAAGTTTCTAAGCATTTTTGGCGGACGCTAATAATTTAGAGTACGAAATCAGTAAAATAAAACCCTGCGCAGTGTCGATGTTAGCAACGTCGCTACGTTCATCTGCTAATGCTGTTGGATTCTACTTAAAAGTCCCAGCCTTTGGTTCCAGCGTATTAACGCTTCAGCTGGGTACATAAAAAAGTACAGTTTTTTTTAACAACTAAAATAAAACATTTCTTTATAAAAACTATCAACTACTAGTGAAGTAATGATCGTTTCGGGCTTAAATTTATTTACCCGATCTTTTCTAGTACCTAGTCCGTCGCGCGTCGTGAACTTTGTTTTATGAATAAAAAAAAACGCCAAATCTTAAATTTAGGGATCAATTTTTTCCATCATAAGTCAATAAGTCAAGACTGACATTCATTACAACGTCGCAATCCGCCTGGTTTAGCAACATTGCTGGTGTTCCTCAATAATAAAGCAGTATTTTTTACATTCAGTCAGCTATCCCTGCGCCGTAAAGTTGTCCTTCCTGGGCTTTATTTTCCTCTTCTTTTTTTCAATCTGATGTAAGGCTGCGCCTAGCCTCTTTCGCGATATCAGACATGCGATGCTCAGCGACTTTGACGCGGTTGGCTTCCGACCCCACGCAAAATTCAAACTTGTCACTCATATTTAAGTACTTTTGAATATAAATCACAGTTAAAAAGTACAGAAAAACTCAAACAAAGAGCGTACACAACGAGAGAGGCTGATCGACTAAACAAAGGGAAATTATGATTAAACACGTGCTTCTAGGATAATTTTAGCATAATTTAAGCCAATGAAAAAATGACAAGAAAAATTTTTTTGGTGGATATTACCCCCTAAGAGGCCCTGAAGGCAGACCGTTATAAAAGACTAATATCTTTTTGCAAATATTACATAGCTAACATATATTACAAATGGACGAATTTTATTAATATTAACGCCAGATACATCTATTCATATTTTTTTCTTTTCATGCACCTTTCTGCAACTACATACTATCACTGTTCCCTTCGACTGTCCCCTATATTCAACAGCTTGTCTTACTATCCGGCATTTCAACGCAGGATTTATTCGACCTCTCGGGCTATTGTGCTGCAATGTGTTACACTTTGAGATTACGCCGACAAAAATACCGCAACAAATTTTCCCGTGCACAACATAACGCTTAAGGTTGCTAAGAATGCAGCCAATCTAGAGCCCAAAAGCTCATTCTCTCGCTTGAAAATAATCAAAGCAGCAAACTGCTTCCGCTCTCGCACCACAGGGCACTCCTCGGCCGCAAACACGATTGCGAGCAGTCAGTCGCTCAGTATAGTTGATCCAGAGTGGTCGTAGTGTCGTTGGAATCAAGGCACATTTAGTCAGTGCGTCTTGAACTGTCCTACAGATCAGACGTTTTTTCGGTTGCTTGTGGACTGGTCTTTGACTGCCTATAGCTTCAAAGTTTGTGTTTTGTCAGTGTGTCTTTTAAAGACTACCTGAAAGTTATTTCCCATCAGTCTTTCTCAAGACTACCTACTTTTGAATTTAACATTTGTTTTAACTTTTTTCGTATCACCTGAAATGGCTGGACGGAAAAAGAAACCTCGCATCGCTGCGGGGAGGAAAAGAGAGGCATCTCTTTCCGACACTTCGAGTGTCTGTAGTGACAATCCTTTTGATATTTTTCTTGAGCATGAAGCTGGTGAAATGGAAGTTACCAATAATGAAACTATACAAAATATAAAATCTTTAAAAAAGGAGAAAGTTCCACCTATTGTGGTAACTATTTCTTCTGGATTTAATATATTCAAAAAGGAACTTTCAACGTTTGTTTCTGACGTTAAAGTTACCTATCAAATTGGCCGTAGAGGTGAATGTCGCTTATTAGCCGACTCAGTAAAGGGTCGTGATCGTCTTGTTCAGTATTTAACTGACAAGATGTACAAATTTTTTACATATGACACCAAGAACGCCAAGCCGTTCAAGGTTGTCTTGAAAGGTCTCACCAACGATCAAACCGTTGATGAGATCAAACTTACTTTAACAGAATTACTTGGCATAGCCCCTACCCAAGTAATTCTAATGAAACAAAAATCACGAGGCGAAAACAGTCAGAGAACTGGAATTTCCCTTGTTAATTATTCAATTCATTCTAATCGCAATGAGGTTAACAACTTAAATTTTTTTGAAAAAGCACATGCTTTGTATAATGTGCGTGTAAAGTGGGAAATTTATAGGAAGTATGGCGGAGGTGAAAAGCATATCACCCAATGCCGTACTTGCCAACGTTATGGCCATGGTTCCAAATTTTGTAACATGGACCAAAAATGTCTTAATTGTGGAGACTCTTCCCACAAAAAGGACACATGTCCTGTGAAAGAGAGTAAAAATTTTCGCTGTGCGAATTGTAACGGCAACCATATGTCAAATTGTTATCAATGCCCAGTCCGTTTAGCAATTGTTTAGGCAAGGCAAGGTAAACAAAATTCAATTTCTCAATTAAAACCAACTTCAAAACAAAATTCTCCAAGCGTACCAGTGACGCATAGTTTACCTACTCCTTTGCATACCCGTTTAACTTATGCACAGGTTACAGGTAGTTCGAACATTATACCGCCTAGTGTTGGTAGTCCGAAAATGACCGTTAATATGGGTAAGCAAAACACGCTAGAAAATAATTGTACACCTATTACTCCAGCTAATATTGCTGCTGAAAATATTTTTTCTAATGTCAACTGCCTGGGGCCTATTACGGCAGGTAAACTTTCTTTTTTGCAACAGGCAATGTTCGATCTTATGAACGCCATGTTGCAGGCAAAATCATTGTTTGAAGTCATCCAAATAGGCACAAATTTTACTATTAAAATTGTTTCTAATTTGAAATTTAGCAATGATTTTAAATAAAACAATTAAAATATTAAATTGGAATGCTCGCTCATTGAAGGCCAATGAGAATGAGCTTTTTAATTTTTTAACAGTAAATAATGTGCATATTGCAATTATTACTGAAACATTTTTGAAACCTAACATAAAATTAAAATATGATCCCAATTACGTGGTTCATAGATATGATAGGATTCAGGGTTCCGGCGGTGGAGTTGCAATTGTTATTCATCGCCGAATCAAACATCGTGCTCTTCCCCATCTTGAGACGAAAGTTATTGAAACTTTGGGAATTGAAGTTCAAACTGAACTTGGGATTTTATTTATTGCCGCAGCATATTTACCATTTCAATGCACACGCGAGCTCAAAAATTATTTTAAAGGTGATTTACAAAAACTCACCAGAAATCGTTCGAAATTTTTCATAATCGGCGATTTTAACGCTAAACATCGTTCATGGAATAATTCTCAAAGTAATTCCAATGGCAAAATTTTATTCAATGATTGTTCTTCAGGATACTATTCTATTTTGTCTCCGAATAGTCCTACATGCTTTTCTTCTGTAAGAAACCCTTCAACAATTGATTTGGTGCTAACAGATCAAAGTCAGGTATGTAGTGATTTGATCACACATGCTGACTTTGATTCTGACCATCTTCCAATAACTTTTTCTTTATCACATGAATCAGTTTTAAACCCTATGAGCTCTGTTTTTAATTATAACAAGGCTAATTGGGAAAGATACAAAACTCATATTGAGAGAAATTTCAATAATGAGCTTGATTTGCAAAACGAACTGAATATTGATTCCGCTTTGGAAGCATTAAAATGTGCAATTGTTGATGCCAGGAATTATTCTGTTCCAAAGGCTCAAGTGAAATTTGATTCATCAATAATTGACGAAAATCTTCAACTTCTAATTCGTATGAAAAATGTCCGCAGACGTCAATATCAACATTTTCGTGACCCTGTTTTTAAAACTATTTATAAAGATTTACAGAAAGAGATTAAACATAGATTTACTCTTCTGAGAAATCAAAATTTTGAGACTAAAGTTGAAAAATTGAAACCATATTCAAAACCATTTTGAAAGCTGTCGAAGATTCTTAAGAAACCTTCAAAGCCTATTCCAGTTTTAAAAGATGGTGAACGTTTTCTTGTATCCAATGAACGAAAGGCTCAAAGACTTGCTCAGCAGTTTGAGAGTGTTCATAACTCAAATTTGAATTTTGTGAGTCCAATTGAAAATGAAGTCACACGTCAATTTGATTTAATTTCTTCCCAGAATTTTTTACCTGCAGAAATAATTGAAACTAACTTTCAATTATTAAAAATTTCAAAAATATGAAAGCACCTGGTGACGATGGAATCTTTAATATACTAATCAAACATCTCCCTGAGAGCACAATGGAATTTTTAGTGAAAATTTTCAATTGCTGCTTCAAAATTGCATATTTTCCCAAATTATGGAAAAATGCAAAAATTACTCCCATTTTAAAACCGGATAAGAACCCAGCTGAAGTTTCAAGTTATCGACCAATCAGTTTGCTTTCTTCAATAAGTAAACTGTTTGAGAGAATTATTCTTAACAGAATGATGTCACACATCAACGAAAATTCAATTTTTGCAAATGAACAGTTTGGATTTCGCCATGGGCATTCCACAACTCATCAATTGCTCAGAGTTACTAATATGATACGAGCTAACAAATCTGAAGGTTATTCCACTGGAGCTGCTCTTTTAGACATAGAAAAAGCATTCGACAGTGTTTGGCATAAAGGTTTGATTGCGAAATTGCAAACTTTTAATTTTCCAATTTTCCTAATCAAAATTTTAAAAAATTATCTTACTGATCGAACTCTGCAGGTTGTCTATCAGAATTCAAAATCTGATAGATTTCCTGTCAGAGCAGGTGTACCTCAAGGTTCAGTCTTGGGTCCAGTCCTGTACAACATATTCACTTCAGATCTTCCTGATTTGCCTCCAGGATGCACAAAGTCATTGTTCTGCGATGACACAAGCATTTCCGTAAAAGGAAAAAGTCTTCGTGTCATATGCAGTCGATTGCAGAAAAGTTTAGATATTTTTTCTTCCTACTTGCAAAAGTGGAAAATCTCTCCCAATGCTTCTAAAACTCAAATGATAATTTTTCCGCATAAGCCTAGGGCTTCTTTCCTCAAGCCAATGGGGTTATTTTATGTTGGTCCGACAAGGTTAAGTACTTGGGACTAATTTATGATAAAAAATTTATTTTCAAAGAGCACATTGAGAGTATACAAGCCAAGTGCATCAAATATACGAGATGTTTATATCCTCTCATTAACAGGAATTCTAAACTTTGTTTAAAGAACAAACTTTTGATATACAAACAAATTTTTAGACCAGCAATGCTTTATGCTGTACCGATCTGGTCAAGTTGCTGTTCAACAAGGAAGAAAACGCTCCAAAGGATTCAGAATAAAATTCTGAAAATGATTTTGAAGCGTTCTCCTTGGTTTGGTACACTCGAATTACATAGACTTACTGGTGTTGAACCATTAGAAGCTATGTCAAATAAAATTATTAACAATTTTCGATAAAAATCGTTGCAATCCTCAATTGCTACGATAAGCTCTCTTTATAGCCAATAAGTTAGCAATTAAGTTAGTTGTAAGTTTACTTCCCTATTTCTGACAAGTAGGTTTAAATCCCTACGAATGATAAGTCCTAATTGCGAAAGCAAACAAATCCTAACAATTAAAATTACAAATTTCTAACAGTGTTGAGAAGTCACCATTTGTGATTGGACACACATACTCATTATTTACTAATATTTATCATAAATACTTAAGCTACTAACAAATCCCCCCTTAAAAAAAAGGCACATTTAGTGAATGCAGCAATCGGATGATTACGCAAGCTCGCTACAGAAAGGATCACCGTAAAATTAAACAAATCGACCGCTTAAAGGTAAAAGCATGAAAACGGGCAAGCATAATCCCATAAAGACTAATTTGGGCTTCCCATAGAGCTTCATATTGCAACACGACAACCACGTGATCACCAGGAACGATTCCGACATTACGGTGCAAAACGGGATCATCTTGGGGACTTGGACCGAGTCATATGCCAGACAAATCACAGGCTCAACTTAAATCCCTTTTGATCACTTCGGTCACAGGATCAGCTCGTAGGGCCTGAGCCCAAGCAAATTGTTCGCGCACCCACAAGCACACATAGAAGGCCTTCATAAAGGTACATGTGCTTCACAATGAAGACCTCATGGAAGCTAAGTTAACAATGTATCGCCTCGATAGAGGGCCTTTTATTTACAGGCCAAAGCGTGGTTCATCAATCCCCACTCATCAACTGAGTCAACTGCTAGAGGGCGCTGGAAAGGCGACACCTTGGACCACCTCACCAAGTTCCAGCGAGCAAATTCGGTGGCGGTTCTGTCAGCTGGTGAACAGGCGCGAGTCCTCCCGCCTTGAGGGTTCTGTGTGTGACACTCTAGGACTGTAGAGCACAAACTGCTGATGCAGCAGCACAGTGGTGCGAGGTAGTGCCACCGGCGGCAAAGCCTGCCGGCGCGATCGTGCATGGCGCGACAGCAAGTCGACGGTAGCGGACAGCGTGCGGCAGACGCAGCATCACGGGGCCCCCAACGATCGTTTGAGTCAGCTGAAGTCGTCAGATTATACTAGACTACTGTATGTATAACCAATAGATTTAAGTACACAATGATCCTAGTGTTTATTTCTTAAGACGCCCACTCCCGTTAAGTTTATCTTGAGTTGCGTTTCGTTCGATCTTATATTAACAAAGAGTCCTTAGTGTTTAGTGCGTGTTGCGTGTTTTTTTTAGAGAACTTATTAATTAAATAATCAACATTCAACTCCTTCTGAATATCGTACTCTCAACTTAACAATGCTAAGTTTGACAGCTTCTCATTCTTCATAGTCGTACGGAACCTATTTTCAATCATCTTCATCTTCATCTTCGAAAAAGACCTTTCTCCAGTTGCGTTTGAGATCATTGTACCTTGTTCAGACTACGCCGCATATCACCTGATATCGCCAGATGATATCGGATATCACCTCGGGTGTTCACTCTACAGTCAGATGATATGGTTTGACATTCACTTTCGTAATTGAAAAGAGAAGAAAACAAAAACAGGTCAAGGCAAAAACAAGACAACAAGAGCAATGTAATTAGGATAGAGATTTCAGCTAGTTGGCTCGCACCAACGCGAACTCTCATATGCAATTGTCAAAATGTGCGGGATGACAAGAGAAAAAATATTTCCTTCCTTCTATTTATTTAAATTTGTAGGGTTGCGTCAAATGTCTTTTGGCCGTGTTGCCAACTGCCGCAAATCTGGTTTTTATTGGTTTTCGAACATGATATCTGCGATACCATGTAGCCGAGGTGATATCCAATGACAGATTGTATGGAATATCAGGTGATATGGATATGACATGGTGATATGGCCTTGACAGCACGAATCGCCTGATATCAGGTAATATGGAGTGTAGTGTGAACGGGGTATTAGGCTCAAATAAAATAATTTTTGCAAGGCACTAACGAGTTTTTGATTTTTTCTTCATGTAATCTTCTTTTTTGAACACCACTTTGATATACACGCGGTTTTGTAGCGATCACACATTTTGAACAAATGTAATAATAAATTCGGTACTTGCTCACTGTTTACAGCCAGATCTAACTGTCGAAATCCACAAAAATTTTCTTGATATCTAAAAAAACCTACCGCAATTTGAAAAAGTTGAAGAGGTTGTTATAAGACCGCAGAGTTAACGTAGAATGCGACAGCCTGTCTTATGTCAATGTATTGCTTGGAATAGGTTTAGGAATACACTCAATTGGGGTAAATAATTTAATGGCCTCTCTGCTCTAGATGACGTCTACCTCTATAGCCGGCACCGGTAACGACAATGAACAACAGCAGACGTTATGTGCAGCTTTGCGGTTTCACTTGCTGCCGTATTCAAAACAAGAATGATGTTGAATTGTTTTGAGGCTGTCTTTTGTATCAAGTTGCACTAAGATACCTTAATTTAGGCAGTGGCTACGAAGAGGCTATAGACGAGGACAAATAGTGCATTCCCCATCTATAGTATAACAGTTCAAATAACAATTTTCGGCATTTTACGATAGCATAGATAATTTTACAACTGATTGCTGCAAATAGTAAGACTTTTAGGCCATTTATTGACAACTGAATAATTTTTTTTCAACATGGCGAAATTTTTATTTAGTTATGAATGATTTACAGTGAAAATTAATTTCAACATAAGGTGAATTATTTGCAATTATAAATGAAAATTTTAATCGCTACACACGCTATATAGCAAGCCTCGCACGCTATATAGCAAGCCACACACGCTATAAACATGCACAGACACGCTATAGACCTGCACACACTGGCTACGCACGCTAGCCACACGCTATATAGCAAGCCACGCACGCTAGCCACACACCTTATATAGATAGCGACACACGCTATAGATAGCCGGACTGAAAGAGGTAGGAACTGCAACTACTGCCATCGGTGTTGAAGTCCACTGCTGCTGCCTGCTGCTAGTAAACTGATTTGCTTGAGGAGAAACAGTCTCTTATATAGCCCAAAGAGTGCATTCCCGGCTAACTAGGTACTCCATTCTGTCGTCCTTTTCAGGAAAAGGCAGCGAGCGACAAATCAAAAGTCGACATTTGCGTTTCGACAATGTTCAACAATTTTCAATAGTACAATAGTTCGAACAATCAGATTACAATTTTTTGCATATGGATGGGTGCTTAATGATTTTCCAATCGATTGCTGCAAAAATGACAGAAATCGGTTGGAAACTGACTGAGTTTAAAACGTTTGAAATTGGACAATTTTCGTGACGCTCTCGATATTTTCGGTTTTGAAATTGGATCCCGGTTTTTTAATTGGATCCCTGTTTTGAAGTTGGGTCCCTGTATATGTTGCCGTAAGACGTATTCTACGTCAAAAATTGCGATCCACAGGCGAAAATTTGCACACAATTTGAGAAAGACTGCGCAAATATAAGGCGACCCTGGCACTAATCTACAGAAACTAGGAAAAAACAACACACATCTGCAGGTCAATAAAATCTGCCCACGGACTCTAAAAATCTGCATTTTGCAACGCACATCTGGTATCCCTGATTCGGACAAGTAAGCTTATTTTTATTTGGAATCAACAGCAAAGCATTAAAAAAACTTGCGGTTTATTTTTATTCTCTGCGTTACCTCTCATGCGCGCTGGTTCGATTCAAATGGTGCGTTAATGTGTGTCTGCCCAAGAGAATCGAAGGTGAACTTTTATGGACGTAGTTGTGATGTTGGCGTTCGCGAAAAAATAACACTGAAGGAAAGTTTCAGATTGGAATGGTCTGTTTAAATTTTCTTGCTGTAATTTGAACTTTTGATTGAATCTCATTTTTGATAGCGAAAAGAACTTTTTCTCGTTTTGTGACCCCGGTGATTACTGCAGACGAACAAAAACCGCACAAACTATGGCCAGCATGAACCTGTTCGTTGGATGGACTTGGTTCATAATCGACTCAGTGATAATTTTATTTTTGGTTTTGGTTTGACTTTTTGCATGTTATCTGTATCGGACCATTATAATATCTATGCATATGTTGAAAAGATGCTGGGTTGTTATGCCGCCTCGTTAGTCGCTCTCCAGTGTCTTTCAAGGTGGCTTTTCCCAACTCATGTATTTACTTATTCATTAAGACTTCTAGTCGGATGGATTCAATTCAATGAATAATAAATAAATGAAACTGTTGGTAACAGGTCTAGAATGGAGAAATGTGAAACAATCTGTTTTTAGAAGGTTGTAGGACGAAAATGAAATCACTATGACGTAAATAAAAGAAAATGGCAGTGAAGTTGTTTCGGAGAATGAGAAGATTGATTAGTTTTTCATCATATCAAATGGTTTTAATCGAAATGCGAGTAAATGTGGGAGTGTATTTACAGATTGTATCCCATTTTCAAATCGTCTAATTGTTTCATTGAAGTCAAAGTGCTCTTCCACAACCGCAAACGCTCAAATACATGCTGAAAACGGTTCATATGTCCAAACATAGCCTGATGGAATGTTGGCTCTAACAACGATGTGTTTCGGAGAGCCCTTTTTGGTATGCGAATGTTCAAACTTTTGAGTAGTTCGGGGGCATCAACTCCACCGTATAACTTTTTTCATCGTCGTTCTAGTGCATCAAGGGCCAGTACCCGGTATTTCTTAGGATATGCTCGAGTACCGGAAAATTCATTTTAACAATATTCATACCCGACCGAAACATATTTTTTTTTTTCAAGGGAGGGATTTGTTAGTAGCTTAACCCTCTAGTGCCCAGTGCCGCCTCTAGACGGTCTTAGTTGAACCTTTAAAAAGCTTCAATCAATACTTAAGAAATGTTTATAAAAATTTATATTGATTTTTTCGAAGTCCGTCTGAAAATTAATTTGGGCACTAGAGGGTTAAGAATTTATGATAAATATTAGTAAATAATGAGTATGTGTGTCCAATCACAAATGGTGACTTCTCAACACTGTTAGAAATTTGTAATTTCAATTATTAGGATTTGTCTGCTTTCGCAAATAAAATTTATCATTCGTAGGGATTTAAACCTACTTGTCAAAAAAGGGGAAGTAAACTTAGAACTAATTTAATTGCTAACTTATTGGCTATAAAGAGAGCTTATCGTAGCAATTGAGGATTGCAACGATTTTTGTCGAAAATTGTTAATAATTTCATTCGACACAACTTCTAATGTTTTAACACCAGTAAGTCTATGTAATTCAAGTGTACCGAACCAAGGAGGACGCTTTGAAATCATTTTCAGAATTTTATTCTGAATCTTTTGGAGCGTTTACCGAAATATTTTATTTTTTACTTCACCCGAACCCGTTGAAAACGGGCTAGTACTCAGCGAAACTTCCTGAGACGCACATCGAAGCGTTGCTTAATACCAGCAGCTATTCGAAAAGCGGCGCTTTATGTTTCGAACACCACACTTTTTATCGGATCAACATGTGTAGGTATGAGCATAGGAACGGAAAAATAAACAGTAGACTGATTCAAGTTTTTGCAAAAATAAAGGTAACAATCACGTTTCCGTTTATTTCTGTAGCTATTAACACTAGATTTTTCGAGTATCGATACAAAACAAACATTGGAGTCCAGAAGAAGGAACATTTTGAACCAGACTATTGGTGAGGTTACACAACCTCAGACAGTTCGCGAATGACTGATGAATCACGCTAGTGGGTGGTTCGGCGGCTGGTGACGGCACCGGTTGGCATCCGCTCAACGACGTCAAACCACGCTCGAACGAACAGAACTTATCGTTTACTGTTCTGTTTATGTTTTCGTCTGGCGATATAACCTTGCGCAGTCTGGGCGGTACGGCTATGTGTTCGCCTGGGCCGTTAGATGTGTTGGTATGTGCCGCGTTGATTTCTATGCTTTCTGCCAAGTGGAGAGCGTTAACTGTGAATTGTACGCATATCATCAGAGGACCGAAAAAACGCATCACTGGCGTGTGCAGTGCAGAAGAAGCATTTCGTGTTTCGTGCCCCAAACGTCTGCTACGGGCAGCAATATGTTGCTTTTGGTGAGGAAATCACTTCATCTCAATTAGTTGAGAAAAATGTTCTGAAAAACTTCAACCAGTGACTTGAAATCGGTGCTCTGTGTTTCCCTAGAAAAGAAAGGCAAGTTGCTTTGTTGGCGAACAAGCATCATACCTGGTTGAGTGAAGGTGCATTAGATAAGTGAAGTGAAAACCCACCCAACCGTAGAGCCACACAATGGCAGGCGATTTTTCCGGTTGTACAGCTCGGAAAAAGAATCGTGCCCAATCGATTGAGTACAATCCGGCTAAGATCGACAACGGAGAAACATCGAAACAGCCAATAAATCCTCTGACCACTCGAAGCGGATTGCGGGTGTATAAAATTGTGATCCTGGGCGATGGCGGCGTAGGGAAGTCAGGTAAGGACGCAAGCCTTAGACATAGGTGGGTGGTGAGGGTGACACTGAGTGGGTTGAGATGTATTACGCAAAAGAAGGGCGACAAAGAGTGACTCGACAGAGGATTGTGTAGTCAAAGATCGATTCAAGGTTGAACGGGCGGAAAAGTGCGCGTATGCGTGTGTGGTTGTCGAGGGGTGGGATGGTTTAGTGATAACAGTGACAGCAAACGCTCGGTGGGTGGGTGGTTGAGTTCAGACACCGCCGTAAAAGGGAACAGCAGGGCTTGGAAACCCACGCGCAACGATGACGAAAAGGCAGTGCTAGCAGATGCTATGTAAACATAGGATAGTTTGACGCGTCGGAATTGTCAACAAATAGGTGTGAGGTGGGGGAATATTTTTTTGTGGTGGATGAATGAAGACAAAGTTGCTATCGGTTTGCTATGTTTTTTACTCCTGAATGATGAACATTTAAATTTGGAAGTTTTAAGATCTGCCGCCGAAGAACATTAAGAATAAGAATAGTCGCTTTTGAAAGTGGAAAATTGCGAAAATTTACTTTTTTTAATAAGGAGGGTTGTTAATAGTTTAAGTATTTATGATAAATATTAGTAAATAATGAGTATGTGTGTCCAATCACAAATGGTGACTTCTCAACACTGTTAGAAAAATTGTAATTTTAAGTGTTAGGATTTGTTTGCTTTCGCAATTAGGACTTATCATTCGTAGGGATTTAAACCAACTTGTCAAAAAAGGGAAGTAAACTTACAACTAACTTAATTGCCAACTTATTGGCTATAAGGAGAGCTTATCGTAGCAATTGAGGATCGCAACTATTTTTGAAAAAAATCGAAAATTGTTAATTTTATTTGACATAGCTTCTAATGGTTCAACACCAGTAAGTCTATGTAATTCGAATGTACCAAACCAAGGAGAATGCTTCAAAATCATTTTCAGAATTTTATTCTGAATCCTTTGAAGCGTTTTCTTCCTTGTTAAACAACAACTTGACCAGATCGGTACAGCATAGAGCATTGCTGGTCTTAAAATTTGTTTGTAAATTAAAAGTTTATTCTTTAAACAAAGTTTGGAATTTCTATTAATGAGAGGATATGAACTTCTTGTATATTTGATGCACTTTGCTTGTATATTCTTAATGTGCTCTTTGAAAATAAGTTTTTATCGTACATTAGCCCAAGTACCTAACCTTGTCAGACCAACTTAAAATAACCCCATTCATCTTGATAACGTGATTATTGTTTGGCTTGAGGAAAGAAGCCCTAGTCTTATGTAAAAATGTTGTACAGGACTGGACCCAAGACTGAACCTTGAGGCACATCTGCTCTGACAGGAAATCTATCAGATTTCCAATTCTGATAGACAACCTGCAGAGTTCGATCAGTAAGATAATTTTTTAAAATTTTGATTAGGAAAATTAAAAGTTTGCAATTTCGCAATCAAACCTTCATGCCAAACACAGTCGAATGCTTTTTCTATGTCTAAAAGAGCAGCTCCAGTGGAATAACCTTCAGATTTATTAGCTCGTTTCATATAAGTAACTCTGAGCAATTGATGAGTAGTGGAATGCCCATGGCGAAATTCAAACTGTTCATCTGCAAAAATTGAATTTTCATTGATGTGTGACATCATCCTGTTAAGAATAATTCTCTCGAACAGTTTACTTGAAACCTCAGCTTGATTCTTATCCGGCTTTAAAATTGGAGTAATTTTTGCGTTTTTCCATAGTTTGGAAAAAATATGTAATTTTGAAGCAGCTATTGAAAAAAATTACTAAAAATTCCATTTTGCTCTTAGGGAGATGTTAGATTAATATGTTAAAGATTCCTTCTTCACCAGGTCCTTTCATGTTTTTGAAATTTTTAATAATTAATTTAATTTCTTTCATGTTAGTTTCAATTATTTCTGCAGGTAAAAAATTCTGGGAAGAAATTTAATCACATTGACGTGTGACTTCATTTTAAATTGGATTCACAAAGTTCAAATTTGAATTATGAACACTCTCAAACTGCTGAGCAAGTCTTTGAGCCTTTTGTTCATTGGATACAAGAAAACGTTAACCATCTTTTAAAACTGGAATGGGCTTTGAAGGTTCCTTAAGAATCTTCGACAGCTTCCAAAAGGGTTTTGAATATGGTTTCAATTTTTCAACTTTAGTCTCAAAATTTTGATTTCTCAGAAGAGTAAAACTATGTTTAATCTCTTTCTGTAAATCTTTATAAATAATTTTAAAAGCTGGGTCACGAGAACGTTGACATTGACGTCTGCGGACATTTTTCAAACGAATTAGAAGTTGAAATTTTCGTCAATTATTGGTGTATCAAATTTCACTTGAGCCTTTGGAACAGAATAATTTCTGGCATCAATAATTGCACATATCAATGCTTCCAAAGCGAAATCAATACTCACTTCGTTATGCAAATCAAGCTCATTATTAAAATTACTCTCAATATGAGTTTTGTATCTTTCCCAATTAGCCTTGTTATAATTAAAAACAGAGCTCATAGGGTTTAAAACTGATTCATGCAATAAAGAAAAAGTTATTGGAAGATGGTCAGAATCAAAGTCAGCATGTGTGATCAAATCACTACATACATGACATTGATCTGTTAGCACCAAATCAATTTCTTACAGAAGAAAAGCATGTAGGACTATTCGGAGACAAAATAGAATAGTATCCTGAGGAACAATCATTAAATAAAATTTTGCCATTGGAATTACTTTGAGAATTATTCCATGATCGATGTTTAGCGTTAAAATCGCCGATTATAAAAAAAATTGAACGATTTCTGGTGAGTTTTTGTAAATCACCTTTAAAATAATTTTTCTGCTCGCGTGGGCATTGGAGTGGTAAATATGCTGCGGCAATAAATAAAATCCCAAGTTCAGTTTGAACTTCAATTCCCAAAGTTTCAATAACTTTCGTCTCAAGATGGGGAAGAGCACGATGTTTGATTCGGCGATGAATAACAATTGCAACTCCACCGCCAGAACCCTGAATCCTATCATATCTATGAACCACGTAATTGGGATTATATTTTAATTTGATTTTTTTTTTATTCTCGCTTATTTTCCGTCGGTATAGTTCCGCCACTGTTGTGGCCAATCACCGACGCCCAGGGAGACGACTCCACGCCCAGGACCCTAACTCACGACCCGTTTATTATTAACGGACCGGCGCCAACGGCTTTACTTCCTCATGCGATGGAAGGCGTGATCCCAGAGATTTTTCGCCTCAGAAAATCTCCCGGTGTCGGCTAGGATCGAATCTAAGCCAGTTAGGTTGGTTGTGAGTGGATCACGCCACTTCACAACCATCGACACCTATGTCGGCGGTGGGATTCGAACCCAGGCGTCGAGCGTGGTTGGCGGAGACGTTACCAACCACACTAGGCCCCCGCTCTATGTTTTAATTTGATGTTAGTTTTCAAAAATGTTTCAGTGATAATTGCAATGTGCACATTATTTACTGTTAAAAAAATAAAAAGCTTATTCTCATTGGCCTTCAATGAGCGAGCATTCCAATTTAAAATTTTAATTGTTTTATTTAAAATGATTGCTAAATTTTAAATTAGAAACAAATTGAATTGTAAAATTTGTTCCAATTTGAATAGGTTCAAACATGGATTTTGCCTGCTACATGGCGTTCATAAGAACGAACATTGCCTGTTGCAGAAAAGGAAGTTTACCTGCCGTAATAGGCCCCAAGCAGTTGACATTAGAAGAAAAAATTCGGTAGCAATGTTAGCTGGGGTAATAGGTATATTTTTATTTTCTACCGGTTTCTGTTTACCTCCCATGTTAACGGTCATTTTCTAACTACCAACATTAGGTAAACTAATGTTCAAATTACCTGTTACCTGTGCATACGTTAAACGGGTATGCAAAGGAGTAGAAAAATTGGCTGGTACAGCGGGGCTTGGAGAATCATGTTTTGGAGTTTGTTTTGGTTGGGAAATTGAATTTTGTTTACCTTGCCTTGCCTTAACAATGGCTAAACGGACAGGGAATTCGTAAAAATTTGACATATGGTTTGGCATATGGTTGGTCCATGTTACAGAAATTAGATCCATGACCATATCGTTGGCAAGTACGGCATTGGGTGATATGCTGTTCAATTCCGCCAAACTTCCTATAAATTTCCCACTTTACAAGCACATTATAGATAGCATGTGCTTTATCGAAAAATTTCAAATTGTTAACCTCAAGGCCCAAATACACACACTGCGTAATGACGCCTTCTATATTCTATTTTGCATGGAGAAGGTGTCATTGCGCCGTGTGTGTATTTGGGCCTTCAGTGCGGTTAAAACGAATTAAGTAATTAACAAGGGAAATTCCAGCTCTCTGACTGTTTTCGCCTCGTGATTTTTGTTTCATAAGAATTACTTGGGTAGGGGCTATGCCAAGTAATTCTGTCAACGGATTGATCATTGGTGAGACCTTTCAAGACAACCTTGAACGTCTTGGCGTTCTTGGTGCCGCAGGTAAAAAATTTGTACATCTTATCTGTTGAATACTGAACAAGACGATCACGACCCTTTATTGAGTCGGCTAATAAGCGGCATTCGCCAATACGACTAATTTGATTTGTAACTTTAACGTTAGAAACAAACGTTGAAAGTTCCTTGTTGAATATATTAAATTCAGAAGAAATAGTTACCACAATTCAATTTCTCTTTTTTAAAGAATTTACATTTTTTATAGTATCATTAGGCTGATACAAATTTCGAATCCTTTTTATGACCGAGACGAAAAAAAGAAATATCTTTGATCAAAGTTTGTGTGCAAGTTATGACGTTTGTCACTTGCACTCAAATAAATGTTGAAAAATAACACTTTATTATTATTAATATTTATTTCGCTTGACTTTCGACGACACTCTCGCTGTCATCTGCCTTTTTTGTTGCTAAATTAAGCATTTATGCTGTCGGAAAACCAATAAATGAACAAAACGGTTTTAGCTTTTTTTTTCCCCTTCCAATATTCAAGATTTTTGAAGGGGGGGGGGGTGACATAAAATGAAAATAAAATTTGTAACGGCCTTACTAATAACTTCCATTTCACCGGCTTCTTAGTCAGGCAAAATATCAAACATGTTATCACTGCAGACACTCGAAATGTCCGAGAGAGAATGCTCTTTCTCCTCGTAGTAGGGTAACGGGGGTATTTTGGCCCACATGCATATTTTGGCCCACCTGGTGACATTTTACGCATTTTATCTGATAATTTCAATAAATATTAGAAAACTTTGCATGCAACATCGAATAACACATCTAAGAATCATACTACACAGAAAATTTTCGGCGAAAAACTGGCTCTAGGTAGTGTTATTTTGGAATTAGTTCATACACATTCAAAGTCATGGCTGAGTCAACCCAAAGTCAAGAGGAAGTGGTAATATACAAGTCAACGTCCGGAAGCTATTGTAACAAATATGTATGCTTTTGAAACAATTCGTTGTTGTAGTAACATCAATAAAATGTCATAGAAACAGTTTGATACTCTAACATGTTGAAAAAAGTAGAAAAAGTAGTTAAACGCATGGTTGAAATATGTTTCCCTCTTTCTGGAGTGAACATGTTTTGGCCATGCCAAGTTTTGACATCTCTTTGTTCGCCGTTCAGCCGTTGCACGTGAATAAAGAAGCAGCTTGTGACAATTTACAGGTAATTAATTCTTAATTTATCACATTTAACGATATAAAATTGGATAAGAATGCCTGTCAAAGCGCCATAATCCAAATCATTTCATGTTTAACTGCCTAAAATTTACAAAAATTCACAGCAGAAGGATGTTATCCTCAAACCCACTGTTTTTACTCTAAAAATACCGATGATGATCTTAAATATAATTAGTCCGAAGTATTTCCATACACGTCTCTAGATATAAAGGTGGGCCAAACTAAAAATTTGGTGGACCAAAATATGTTTTTAGTACTTTGTAGAAATTTTGATATTTCTAGGATATTTTTCAATATATTGCATTGTTGAACGGTGTATATTAAAATAGACACTTAGTTTTTAACAATGGTATAATAGAGTCGATATTTATGTTGAAAAATTGTGTTTGTTTTTAATGAACTAAGCGAACACTTCCCAAAGCTGGCCAAAATACCCCCATTACCCTAGTGATGCGCGGTTTCTTTTTTCGCCGTACGAAAAAAGTTAAAACAAATGTTTAATTCAAAAGTCGGTAGTCTTGAGAAAGACTGATGGGAAATAACTTTCAGGTAGTCTTTAAAAGACACACTGACAAAACACAAACTTTGAAGCTATAGGCAGTCAAAGACCAGTTCACAAGCAACCGAAAACACGTCTGATCTGTAGGACAGTTCAAGACGCACTGTCACTCGAAAACATGTAAAGTAAAGGGGATTTGCAAGTAGCTTAAGTATTTATGATGAATATTAGTAAATAATGAGTATGTGTGTCCAATCACAAATGGTGACTTCTCAACACTGTTAAAAATTTGTAATTTTAATTGTTAGGATTTGTTTGCTTTCGCAATTAGGACTTATCATTCGTAGGGATTTAAACCTACTTGTCAGAAAAGGGGAAGTAAACTTACAACTAACTTAATTGCTAATTTATTGGCTATAAAGAGAGCTTATCGTAGCAATTGAGGATTGCAACGATTTTTGTCGAAAGTTGTTAATAATTTTATTTGACATAGCTTCTAATGGTTCAATACCAGTAAGTCTATGTAATTCGAGTGTACCAAACCAAGGAGGACGCTTCAAAATCATTTTCAGAATTTTATTCTGAATCCTTTGGAGCGTTTTCTTCCTTGTTGAACAGCAACTTGACCAGATCGGTACAGCATAAAGCATTGCTGGTCTTAAAATTTGTTCGTAAATCAAAAGTTTGTTCTTTAAACAAAGTTTTGAATTCCTGTTAATGAGAGGATATAAACATTTCGTATATTTGATGCACTTGGCTTGTATACTCTCAATGTGCTCTTCGAAAATAAGTTTTTTCTCGTAAACATTATTCCTCTATTTTGGTTATGTACTGCCCTGACTGTCCTATACTATATATTAGGGTGGGGAATCGTTATATGGAAAAAACGAAACTTGATAGCGGAAAGCCAAAATCAAGTTTTTTGTTCTATTTGGGGCCCAAAACAATCCTAAATTTATCGGAAGTCGATTGGTTTTGTCTCCGCTTGGCGCATTGCATTTCAAATTTATATGGAGATTTGTATTGAAAAACCAACTTTTTTGCATTTCTAATTCTAAAGAGCTCAAAATAGTTCAAACCATAGGTTTCATGACTTCAAATGGTAGGTCTTTTGATGCCTAACAACTCGGCCGAAGACACTAAAGAGCTAGGGTGTCCCAAAGATATACTAGAGCTGTTCAAAGTTGGTTATGTCGAAGTTTATGTTGAAAATTTTTTTTCTTCCAACACTGCCAGTGTACCGGCGTCAGTCAAATTAAAAAATTTACTTCAGAAGTAACCACTGAAACACGTTTTAGATTCTACCCAAGCAGCAAAATTTGTTTCGATTATGAACTATGTGCATCTCAGCAACATATTCTTATGTGAAACTAAGTTGCAGCTGCATCTCAGTTTCTTATACAAAAAAGCGCAGGAGGCGGAGCCAATTGTAACATTTTCGTTGTTTCATCACAAGTTTCAAGAATGAACCGGAAAGTGTGTATGAACTTATGCGTGGAATTTGATAACAACATGGTAAATGCTGCATGGTCAAATTTCAGCAACGAAGATGTATCGTAGCAGCAACTAGGGTGAAATCTACATGGCGTTGTAATAAGATTGTCAAATGGTAAATGGTAAGAATGGAAGAAGATTGTCTGTATAGCGATTTATCTTTGATTATTTCCAGAAATTTGATGGGGGTTCAACTCCAGTTATCAATTTCTATTCAATTTTCTCGTTTTTACTATTTACGTCATTTGCTGTAAAAACACTTGCAAGTTTATGGCTCTGTATGGGGAGCTTCGTAGCCGCAAGGTTATAGAGTCCGCTTTGATAAGCGGGTGGTCGTGGGTTCGAATTTTAGTAGAATCAGTCCATTTGGTTGTCAAAGGACTTTTACTTGGGTTTATTCTCAGGCTCTCCACTACATACCCTTCCTTCAAGCTAAATTTTGTAGTATCCTGCTGACTTTATCCTAACAAAAATAAGTCCCTCTTATAATAAAACTGGTCTGAGTAACGTATAATAGTTCTCTTCAGGGAATTGTGATTATGGCACGATCTTGGCTGGAGGAACGAGGTTCGATAAGATTACTTCCTTTTGACAAAAATATAAGTCCGACTTATAATCAAACTGACCAGAGGTAAAGCACTAAATGCCTCTTCAGGGAATTGTAATTGTGACGCGCTGTTGGCAGGAGGAACGAGGTTTCGATAAGACTCCTTCCTCTTGACAAAATTAGACCTTCTTATAATAAAACTGATTATAGAAATATTTAGTTACATGGCTTGAGAACATGACAGCAACTTTTAGAAGTATTGTTGTGTGTTTGTTTTGTGTATCTCGCAAGCATCACGTTGGTAACTTATATGCTTCACCCACTAGATCTATTCAGTGAAGTTTAGGTTTTCAAATGCCGTTTACACGTTTCAATAACAAATCCAAACTCGCGAATTAAGTTGTTGCTGTGAAAGCAGCGATGCAACTTTAGTTGTTGCTTGAATCTTTACAATTTCATCGCAGTAACAAAAAATGTTTCTTAAAGCCTCGGAATTTCATTAGTGCAACAAATGATCACAATTTATTTTTTATTATGTTTCAATTGTTGCTTGGGTAGAGCATTATTGAGTTCTCTAGAAAGGTAAATGCAAAAAAAGTAGGTTTTCCTACAAAATGCAATGCGCCAAGCGGAGACAAAACGAATCGACTTCCGGTAAGTTTGGGGTTGTTGGGCCCCGAAAGGAACCAAAAAACTTGGTTCTGAAAAATCGATCACTTTGCCCTCCCCTACTATATATTTTCATGGAAATTCGTTGTTGGTTGGCTTTGTGGTAATTGACTGGCGTAATATAGGATGGGCAAACCGGCTCTTTCCGAAGAAAAGGTCTGAACCGCTCACTCAACACTCCGAATCGGCTAATATGAACAACTCCTGGTTCAAGAAAATTTTCTTGTGAAGGTGCCTGATTGTGATGTTTCGGTAAACTTCGGTCTCGTTTGCCATCAGTTTTAGTGCGCTCAAAGAACTGTGGTTCATTCACGGGAACCGTTCGCACGTTCGCTCTTATAAAAATAGATAAAAGATTTGCTGTAGTTTACTTACTTACTTTACTTTTTTGGCTAACGGACCGTTCACCGGTCTAGGGCCGAACGAATTAGAGATGTCCAGTTCTTCTGTCTTGGGCAGCCGTTCTCCAGTCTCCCCGTACACCAGCGGATCGTGCATCTTCTTCCACCGCGCACATCCACCGCGTGCGAGGCCTACCACGGAGTCGACGGCCTCTTCCTGGTTCTCTACTGAAGATAGTTTTGGCGGCTCTCTCGTCAGGCATCCTGGCTACATGTCCAGCCCACTGAAGCCTGCTCCGCTGTATTACCTTCACTATATCAGCATGTTTGTATACCTGGTACAACTCGTGATTCATGCGTCTGCGCCACACTTCATCTTCCAGTTTACCGGGAAGTATCGATCGCGGAACTTTACGCTCAAAAACTCCGAGCTTTCGTCGATCAGCTTCCTTCAGCGTCCATGCTTCATGCCCGTAAAGGGCCACCTCATACTCATACCAAATTTCAGTATAAACAAAGAAAAAAATGAAAGCAAATATTCGCTCAGTAGCGAATTGACTAGCAAAGAACGACATTAGACGAAGCAAATATTTACTTAATTCTTCGTATAGCAAATACAACCGCAAACATATTTTTGCCGTGCGTTATTTCACGCAAATATTTGCTTCGTGTAACACCCAAAAAACAAAAGGGGGTTTAAATGTACTTCATAACTATATTTCCAGCCGTCACGCTCCAGTTCGTGAGTCACAGCTTTCTGGACTACCACGATCCTACGATTGAGGACTCATACCAGCAGCAGGCGGTCATCGACGGTGAGGCGGCCTTGCTGGACATCCTAGATACGGCCGGCCAGGTCGAGTTCACGGCAATGCGGGACCAGTACATGCGCTGCGGGGAAGGTTTTATTATTTGCTACTCCGTTACCGATCGTCACAGTTTTCAAGAGGCGTCCGAATATCGAAAGCTAATCGCCCGGGTACGACTTACCGAAGACATTCCGTTGGTGCTGGTCGCCAACAAGCTGGATCTGCAATCACAGCGAAAGGTAGGTGTAGATGATGTTTCACGAATTTGATTTGATCATTGGTTCTTCTTTTGCAGGTGTCTACTGAAGAGGGCAAGAATCTGGCTAAACAATTCGGCTGCCCATTCTACGAAACATCAGCCGCTCTTCGTCACTACATCGATGAGGCTTTTTTCTCCCTAGTTCGGGAAATTCGCAGAAAGGAAACGCAACGGGTAGGTTTCCTACTAAGAATCTGATTCTTTTTTTCTACATTTTCCTTTTTTTAGACTCTCAATGGTGGCTCAAGTTCCGAGAAGATTCATACCCGACGACGTAGCCGGTGGTGGCGGCTACGCTCGATATTTGCCCTGGTATTCCGGCGCCGTCGAAATCTGAATGGAAGCATTCACTAAGGTTATAAAAGTGCTCCGTTTGTTCGAAGCGATCCAATGCATTTGTTTAACTAAATAAGTTATTTTTCTTCACAAGGGTGCTGTACATTCTCCTTTAGTTTAGTAATTAGGGGTATATTTCTCGAATCCAATATCAAATATTTCGAGATACTAGTTTGGGTTTCTGAAACATGTAGTATCAAAACGTGTAATTGGTGTGACCAATCATTTACTAGGCATGGAAACGAATTTTCATGCGAGGTTAGGTTATGTTGAGAAAGTTGTTGTTAAATAGTCCGTTAAGAGGTTTTGACGTTGACAAGCAGTTGAATGTTATTGTATGCAACTGCATTAGAGTAGTAACATCCAGCACCGGGTTCTTCTTAGTGGTTTACCGAGTTCCACCAAATTCATAGTTACAGAAAATTTTATCTTTGGGCACATTGTAGGAAGTTGTTAGACGTAAGAGAAACGTAAATCAAACAGTTGATCTGTATTTGATATATACCAAATGCATTTAGTTCACGCTTATCACAAGATTGAAAAACATACAACAATACGTTTGTACCGTTCCCTTACACTGGGCAGCATGGTTAAAATTTCAAAACTCTGTAACAGCTATTTTCATTCGACACTTCTGCAAAAAAAGCCCTACATTGCATTTTTTCGTAGTTAATGAATAAACTGGTATATTATTATTATCCTCAAAAGAAGCTGAATAAGCTATTAAGAAACATCTACTCGTTCCACTGACATTGGGATATCTTTGAACAAGGCCTTGCAACTTTTAAGTACTAAAAAAATACCGGCCCTGGTTTTACAAATTTAAAACTGTGTTCCAAAAACCACCTCCAAGATTTCATTAATCATATTGAAATTGCACATATTTTGACATGAGAGACATTTAACATCAACTAACTGTGATTTCATACACCCGATCATTGTTTTCTTTAAAGTTTAGCATTCCTTTCAGTCAAATTAATAAACACAAAATACCAGTATTGATAAAATACGAACAGTATCGTTATAGAATTCCAATAGAATATTTATTAAAGAATACACCACGGAAAACCAAAAAAACTACCGATCGGTACCACTAGTTATTCAACGACATTTCGAAGTTTTAAACGAGCTTCCTATTGTTGCTCACCCAAGGCTCATACTAATAGTTTTATTTCACCATCCATTCGCTGGACAGATCGCAGTAAAGACTTTTCTAGAATACACCAAAATCGAATCAACCAAAACAACAATCAAAGAACAACGTAAAGATCTACTAAATATGGCTAGCATGTAGTTTCCTAACTAGAGAAATGAAGCATTCCCCACTGTACGTTTTTGTGCGTATGCAGTCCTACCACCTACATCGCTACTGTGAATGTTTAAATCTAAGAGAAGTTGTAGTAGGTGTAAGAAATTATTTTCCAAAAATGTTCCTTTGTGACCATTTCTCCTATAATCACGTGTCTGGGAAGCAACAGCCCACTCATAAAAGTATAACTATTACTATACTTGAGCAACCTTCACTCAACAATCTAGTGCTTTTACAACTTGCACTTATTGCTTTCGACTAATTTATTTCGAAAATCCCACCGTAACACACCATCCAGTAAGAATTGAACATACAAAAACCTGCTTTTATTTGGCTCAATAAAAACATAAAACTAGTCAACAAAGTTCTATTATTAGGTGAAAATGATTCAACTGTCAACTTACAAAATACAACTCATTCCAAGCAATAGGTGAATACCAAAAGTTAACTTTCCCACTTAAACTAGGGTTTGCAATATTCCCGGGAATCGATTTCCCGGGGAACGGGAATGAAAATTCCCGGGAACCGGGAACAGACAATTTTTTTAGCAAAATGTGATTTTAAATTAAGTTTATCAGTCAAAGATAACAAAAAAAAATGTTTAAAATTTCATTCTCAGTTCGCATGAAAAACAAAAACTAATAAAAAACAAAACCTATTCAAGTTAACATAAAAAATCCGTAATCGATCTTGTTGCATATATTTGCAGAAGAGGAGAATTAAGGGTCTTCATGTCGTCAAACAATCGCTTCAGATCCGCTGACAATTTTCCGTTAAACTCAAAAATGTTATTTCCTTCTGTAAAACTTTGCTCAAATCTGCTAAATCACCGCTGATGTTCGATTTCTAGAATACTTTCAAATCACCGATTACAGCTTTTGCTACACTTAATGGAAAACTGGTGTCCAATTCTTTCAGTTTGTTAAAAACTGAGTGTTAGGCAGGCATTGGACGCGGAAAATATTTGCTATATTCGGTACGGATTTTTTGGGCAAAATATGTCTTACACTACAATAAATATTTACTGTTTACTTGAGCGATAGCAAACCTATTCGCTATTTTTTTTATTTAATTATATCATTTAAATATATTTGATATGCCATTGTGATATTTTTAAATAAACTGCGTCGCAAGTCTTCTTTTCTAGTTTTATTAAATTATTTATTTCAGGTCGCACTAGTTTGACGTATTTAATTTTATTGCAATATTGCATAAGAAACTATAGTGAATCTTACAAAATTTTTACTGGAACTCGGGAATCCCGGGAATCAATATTTCTGTTCCCGGGATCCGGGAATCCCGGGAAATCGTTCCCGGGATTGCAAACCCTAACTTAAACAATACCAAAAAAGATCGAAGATTATTAAAACTACTTTTACAGACTTGTATTTAGCCACCTTGGTCTAATATATTAATAATAAGAATAATAAAATCTATATCTTTATACTGAACAAAACAACTCTCCAAAAAACCAACAGAGATTCAGCAATATTTTGCCTATAATCATAAAAAAAAGAAAATTAACATTCCTAAGTTCTAAAAGACAAATCAAATTCTAGTCAAATTTCCGATAGATTCTCAATGAAACGATGACAATGACAATAAAATCCGACGTAGCGAAACCGAACGCGAAGCTAGCATATAATATGTCTTGCAATCAATCTCTCAGTCCGGAAGCAGTTCTTCAGTTTGCTTCCGGATAAATCGAATTTCAACCGCCGAATCTAGTTATTTTACGCGCTAGCATTAGTTTGTTTACTAAGTACCCTGGGAAATATTTTCCAGGAGATTTCCATGAGGCCTGACATCGGGCAATCACTGCTGTATCGTGGTTTAAGCTTGTCTAAGTTAATTTCCAATGGACTACAGATATCAATATTCTAGATTGGGGGAGATAAAAACGATGGATTGTCGTGCAAGTCGATATGTTGAGAACAGAAAATAAAAGCACGAAATCCATTTTAAGCGGTCCAAAATGAGATTTCAAATGCACAAATTTGATCAAAAAAAAAAAAAAAAAAAGAAGGAGATAGGGTTTTAAGCCACAGTAACAATGTTAGCAAGTTATAGATGAGAGGGAAACATTAGTATTGAGATACCTTTTCGATTCAAAATAAAAATATCGGTAATGTAACAAAAAACAGTTATAATAAAAATGCTTTATTGGAAATCAGTTGTCTTTTAGGGTATTCTTAAACAAATCAAATAATTTGGTTAGTTGTTGTTTTTCAGCTTCGCTGGCAAACGTATACTCGATGGTGTTCTCCTGTAGTTGCAGTATGTCTTGTGTACTCAACCCGTAAGTTTCTGAACAAATGCGTAACTCATCGGACAAACTAGTATCGAAGACCCCAAAATCGTCCGTCTGAAAGTAAAAAGTTTAAACGATTGTTTTCCACATGACACATTTACTTACGCAGATACAAACTTCGTGTTTAGCCTTCCAAAGTTTCTTAAAATGATGATCTTCGTACGACTTTACTGTACTGCATTTAACGTTACTAGTCAGGCAACACTCGAAAGGAATCCGGTTAGTTTTCGCAAACTTTAAATTGCTACCTCCGATGAACGTCCCATGCCCGATACGATCCGTTCCGAACTGGAACATTTCCCAAACCTCGTCATCATCAGGGAACTCACCACAGTGAAGAGCCATCTTCAGGCCACGCACCTTAGCTCGCTCTAATATAGTCGCGAAGTCGGAAAATTTCGTCCCATAAGGGGCACCACTTAGGTCCATTCCTTTGATTATATCCGGATAGAGCTGGTGCATTTCGAGCACAAGCGAAACATTTTCTGTTGCTTCCTGTAACCCTTTTGAGCGATCAATCGAAGGAAGCAGCTTAACCGTAACTGTTGGGTAATCTTTTTGAGCTTGTCTGTAATTAGTTGACAATTTTTCCGATAAAACTTAATATATTTTTATGTCTACCGACAATAAACTCGTTAATTGCAATTTGTAGCCAAACTGACAATGACATTATTACCTGATTGTTTCCAAAACTGTTGTCAAATACTGTGTCTTTGTCATGTGATAGGTCGCTTTTGGGGTTGTCCTTAGCTCCAAGTATATCACGTTATCGACCGCAAAGTCCCGAATTACCGCTCGGGTCGCGTATGCAAGTGTTTCCGGTTGATCGGTAAGATCATGGGCATATTTGAATTTCTGGAAGCATCTGTTTAATATGGTTTCAAATAGATACTTAAATTTTTAAACGTAAATTTCATGCTTCTAAAACGTAATCTGTATGTAAACAAATACAGCTTACTCTTTCAAGGTTAGATTTTGCCCAGCTGTTATTTTGTAAAAGCTCTCATCTCTCTCTGTTGCGGGTTCTTTTCCATATTTTAAAACATGCAACTCGGATAGCGTAGAATTACTTAGCGATCCATTCAAATGGGCATGTAGTTCCTAAAAGTCAGTAGGTAAGATGTGAATAAAATCGAATAAATGAATATATTTGTTTTTAATAACACAGTCTACTTACAATTTTCGGGAGTTTCTGAAAAAAGTCCATCCCGCCGAAAAACACGCGTACGCAGAAGCACCGTCCAACAATAAATGCCAGAGAATAAACATTGCACTCTCCTCTCTCGTTGTGCTTCAATCATTTTACAATACATATGCACATCTTCAATGGAGATAGGGTACGAGGCACCATTCTCAATCAAATCGATAAATGTCTCTACAATTCACGTGGACGTGAAACATATGAAATTCACTAACTTCTCTTTAATTTAGCATGTTTAGTTTAGCGATAAAATTATGCTAAGATCTGTAGAACTTGAAGTAGAGACTAAGATCATATAACCTGCATCAACTTACTTTACTTTACTTTTTTGGCTAACGGACCGTTCACCGGTCTAGGGCCGAACGAATTAGAGGTGTCCAGCTTCTTCTGTCTTGGGCAGCCGTTCTCCAGTCTCCCCGCACACCAGCAAATCGTGCATCTTCTTCCACCGCGCACATCCACCGCGTGCGAGGCCTACCACGGAGTCGACGGCCTCTTCCTGGTTCTCTACTTAAGATAGTTTTGGCGGCTCTCTCGTCAGGCATCCTGGCTACGTGTCCAGCCCACTGAAGCATGCCCCGCTGTATTACCTTCACTATATCAGCATGTTTGTATACCTGGTACAACTCGTGTTTCATGCGTCTGCGCCACACTCCACCTTCCAATTTACCGCCAAGTATCGATCGCAGAACTTTACGCTCAAAAACTCCGAGCACTCGTCGATCAAACCTACATCAAATTAAACCCAAAACGCTTTAATACTCAGAAATGCCAGAGAAAATCGGATAAGAAACAATTTCAAATGAAAATGCCTCGAAAAAAAAAAAATTAGAATAGTTCAAAACGCTTCTAATTCTAAATTTAGTTTAAACACCAACAAGCAATCGTTACTTAACCTAAAAATTGTTTGAAATCGCTCTAGACGACAAAAAAAAGGATTAAATTTAATTAAAATAAGAATGCTTTCAGAGGCCAATAAGAAAACAGTTTTCTAATGCCGTTGGAAACAACCAAAAATTTAAATAATAACCAACAATCATCTTATTAACACACGCCTGTTCAACTCAACTTAATAAATAATAACAAAAACTAACAATTTGGCTGTATATGCTGAATGCTCATCATCAAAACTTGAGATGCAGTAAAAACAAAATTCTAAATTCAACCCTAAGGTCTAAAGCCGATGAAAAAAAATTTTTTCAAGTGATCCTACATTATTAATATTGGTTTGATAGTTTGGAAAGGCTTCTGGAAGAAAACAAACCTATAGTTTCAACAAGAGAATTCGAAAAGAATAATGAAAAAGGATTTAAATAAAGCATTAAAAATCAGGCATGTTTCAAATTAAGCTGAAATGGGTGTAAACCGCTTCCAGAATACCAAAAAAGCAATTACAGTGCTGTTACGATTTGATCATGATCAAAAAACATCCTCCCATGAATTCAAAACGGTGGACTTGGGAAAAGGATAAAAATCAGTATTTTTTATTAGATTTCAATGCCATCCAGCAAAAAATACTAAACTTCATTATTCCTTTGAATACACAGTCTCGCTAGATTTACCGGAAAGTATTTTTTTGACCGCAATAAAATCGAAACGGCACTGTATAAAGACTAGAAAAGAACTAAGAAGAAAATGGTCAATCAATAAACTAATACAATATTAATCAATATCAATAAATATATTAATACAATTCAACAGTAGGTGCAAGCTGCTATCAATTGTTTGGTTATCAGTTAGTTGTTCAACTTAAAATCGGAGATGATGCTGATCGCACCTCAGTTGGTAAACGGCTGGACAGTGCGTATCAGCAGTACACCCATACTAGTTGGCAATAGACCCCAGTGTGGTCTAAAGCATAATGTCCAGCAACTCCTATCCCTACCTGCACGTGTAACCGACTGGGATACGAGCAACCAAGGGAAGATCGGAGAACCGGTGGGAACTTGGTCGTATGCTGAAAGGGAAGGAGGAACTGTTTTCCTAGGAGGGCAGCTAGCCTGAGAGTCTGTTCTTCATGTCCCGGACGGCTTAAACGGCAACTGGTCCGGAGCGGACGGCTGGACTATTAATGCGTCGTGGAGGTAGGCCTAAAACCGGAGAACGTGAATTCCGGGCGGTTGATCCGACCGCGGGCACTTCTTTCAATTACCACATCTACTACAGTGGCGGCGACAGAGCGAAACGGGGCGTCGATTTCGTGGTACTAGGAAACTTAAGTGCGACGCTTGACGGTTTTACATCAAGCGTCAGGATAGCGGGCGAGTTTTCGGACGCTTCTGTGACGTTGGATGGTCTGAAGCAAGGTGACGGGCTTTCGAATTTGCTGTTCAACATAGCTTCAAAAGGTGCAATACGAAGAGCAGGTGTGCAGCAGAGCGGTACCATCATCACGAAGTCTCACATGCTTCTAGGCCTCGCGGACGACATTGATCTAATTGGTGTTAACCGTAGAGCTGTTGAAAAGGCCTTTTCGGCTCTCAGAGGGGAAGCTGCGGGAATTGGACTCAACATGAACACTGCCAAAACGAAGTACATGGTGGCTAGCAGAGAGCGTGGTAGTTCTACAGATGTTGCTGTTGCGGTGGAGATGGATGGGAAAGTGGTCGACGAATTTGTTTATGTTGGTACTCTCGTTACATGTGACAACGAGGGGAGCCGCGGGGTGAAGAAACGGATTGCGGCAGCGAATAGAGCTTATTACGGATTGCGTAGCCAGCTTAGGTCCCGTAGCCTACAGATCCGTACGTAATTTTCGCAATAGGAATCTGATCCTCTTGGTGGCGCTCGTGGAAGGAGGTCGATGGACTAGCGCTTGGGGTCTTCGAGCGTAGAATCCTGCGATCGACACTTGGAGGCAAACTAGGAAATGGGGTGTAGCGCAGGCCCATAAATCACGAGCTGTACGAAGTATACAAACACGCTGATATTGTCAAGCTGATAAAGCACGGCAGGTTACAGTGGGCTGGCCGCGGATTAGCGGATGAGCGACCGGTAAAGATCATATTTAGCAGAGAACCGGATAAAGGCCGACGACTTCGAGGCCGACCTCGCACGCGCTGGATGTGTGCTGTCGACGAGGATACCAGAGCAGCAGGTGTAGGGGAGACTGGAGAGGAACAGACCACGACCGAGTTTGGTGGAGGCGTACTCTGGATTTGGCATAGGATCTCAACGATCTGTCGCCATAGAAATAAAGTAAGTACGGCTGCAGCACGACAAAGAGTTTCTCATCAGAAAACATGAACTCTTGAGTTGCATGCCGCAAACAACTTTACTACGCCGTCGCGGTACTTTTTCGTTGTGCGCGGCAAAACAAACCACAAATGTCAGCAAGTCGACACCAAGCGCAGCTATCAGCCTGCATATATATGAAACTAAAGCTGACATCAATACCAATACATAGAATGCACATGGTACGCACCTACACAACAAAGAAAAGTTGTATTCGAACTTATTGAACACCCTATAAAATACCAAAAAGGCAAATATAGGATCGTGAGTTTAGTTTACACTAGTCGAAATTCGCACTTTTCTGGCCTTTGGAAAAGGACAACCATAATGATGAATGATTGTTAACAAGTTACAATAATACCGGACTAGATTAAAAAAGACTTGGAAGACAATGCTCAACCAATAAATCAATACAATACTGGTAAAAATGTTTGACAATAACTCTTATGGCTAACGTTGAAAGAAAAATAATTTCAAATTTATGAAATACTTGAAAAAAAAACAGCGAAAGAATAACAAAAACGATAATTTAAACACCATCCCAAAACCACCTAAACCTTACTTACTTACGTTTTTGGCTAACGGACTATTCACCGGTCTAGGGCCGAACGAACTAGAGGCGTCCAGCTTCTTCTGTCTTGGGCAGCCGTTCTCCAGTCTCCTCATACACCAACAGATCGTGCATCTTCGTCCACCGTGCACATCCACCGCGTGTGAAGCCTACCACAGAGTAGATGGCCTCTTCCTGGTACTCTACTGAAGATAGTTTTCGCGGCTCTCTCGTCAGGCATTCTGACTACACGCTAGAGATGGTCGGGTTTGGCTTTTTTCAAACCCGTACCCGACCCGAACCCGGTAATTTTTTTTCGATCAAACCCGAACCCGACCCGAACCCGAAAATTTTATTTTTGTGAAACCCGAACCCGACCCGAACCCGAAACTGTGAAACCCGAACCCGAAATTTTTTTTGGGGATGTCGATTTTGTGTATCGATTCGAGGTTGCCCTGAAGCTTTGAGCCTCGAGTGGTATTGAAATGTTAGTGATTTTTACAGTTGCATGAAATTAGACATCATTATCTTATAAAAATGCTCATTTGATATAGTCGGGTTTCGGGGTTTCAGACCTAAACCCGACACTTTCAAACCCGAACCCGACAATTTTTTTTTCCACCAAACCCGAACCCAACCCGTACCCGGCACCTTCAAAAATTTTCACACCCGAACCCGACATTTTCGAAAATTTTCAAATCCGAACCCGACGGGTACGGGTCGGGTTCAGGTTTGAAAACTCGAAACCCGACCATCTCTACTACACGCCCAGCCCACTGACGACTGTTCAGCTGTATAACCTTCACTACATCTGCATGTTTATATACCTGGTACAACTCGTAATTCGTGCGCCTGCGCCATACACCGCCAAGTATAGATCGCAGAAATTTACGCTAAAAAACTCCGAGCACTCGTCGATCAGCTCCCTCCAGCGTCCATGCTTCATGTCTGTAAAGCGCTACCGGGAATATCAGCGTCATATACAGCGATAGTTTTGTGCGGGTTAGCAAATCAAGGGGCCTTAGGTGGTTACATAGTCCGTCGAAGGCCCTATTTGCAGTTACAACTCGTCATTACACTTCACTGCTCATATCGTTGTCACATGTCACAAGGGTACCAAAATAAACGAATTCATCAACCACTTCGAATCGTTCCCCATCTATCTCTACCTCAGCACCAATGCCACGGGAACTCCCACGCCCCCTGTCAGCTACCATGTACTTCGTTTGGATAGAAATGATGACAAGTCTCAATCTCGCTGCTTCCCTCTTCAAAGGCACGAATCCGTACGCATGATTTCGATCCCTCCAGCGTCATACCACTCAGCTTAATTAGTTTCGTCGGGAAACCGTGTTCCAGCGTTATTTGTCACAGCTCGTTACTTTTCACTAAGTCGTATGCCGCCTTAAAATCCACAAACAGATGGTGAGTCGGTAAGTTGTACTCCAGGAACTTATCGAGGATCTGTTGCAGGGTGAAGATTTGATCCGTCGTGGAACGCCCCTGTCGAAAACCAGCCTGGTATTCGCCAACAAAGGATTCCGTTAACGGTCTCAATCTGAAGAACAGGATACGGGAGAGCACTTTATATGCGGAGTTGAGCAACGTAATACCTCGATAGTTGCAAAAATCCAATCGATGACCCTTCTTATAGATAGGGCATATGAGGTCTTCCAACCAGTCGTTCGGCATTTGTTCATCCGCCCAGATCGTTAGTATTATCTGGTGGATCGCATAGTAGAGCCGCTCGCTTCCCGTTTTTAGAAGTTCGGCCGGGATGCCGTCCATCCCAGCAACCTTGCCGTTTTTCAGCTCCCTAATCGCCTTTTTCACCTCCTCCTGTGTCGATGGCTCTACAGCTTGTTCGTCACTCATAATCGTCATCCTGTTCCTGCTCTGCTCATCCGGCTCCTCACCGTTCAATAGCGCCTGAAAATGCTCCTTCCACCTGGCTGCAACCGTCGGTTTATCAGTAAGCAGGTTGCCGTCCTTGTCATTTCACATGACACAAGGAAATTCCTGCTTCTGACTCTGTTGACTGTCCTATAGAATCTCCGCACGTCGTTTTGAGCATAGCTGTCCTCTGCACTGGCGAGCACCTGCTCCTCGTACATGCGCATCTTCCGACGGTGGGTTTATTTTCGGCAGCTCTTGCCCCCTGTACCTCTCTGTGTTCTGACGCGTAGCCGTAGTGAGCATGCGGCTCCTGGCACGGTTCTTCTCATCTGTCGCTCTGGCATCGAACCAGCCGTTACGCTGTCTTCCACGCGTCATATCTACCACCTCTCTCGCAGTCGTTTCGATGGTATCGTGGATACTGCTCCACAGCCCGTCTATGTCTTCCACTCCTTCCTTCTGCTGTTCTGCGATCCGTTGATCCAGCTCTCTGGCGTATTCTGCTGCCACGCCATCAGCTTTCAACCGCTGAATGTTGTCAGTGACTTGCCACGCATCGTCCTCTCTGTCCTTCAGCACATTCAACAACCGTGCGTGGATCTTACAAACGACGAGATAATGGTTAGAGTCAATGTTTGGTCCCCGAAAAGACCTAACATCAGTAACATCCCAAACGTGCCGACCATCAATCAGTACGTGATCGATCTGGGAGCAGGCTTTTCCATTTGGATGCCTCCGAATTTCCGAATATTCAAACTTGGAAAATAGGAGCTATACATGGCCATTCCTCTGGCCGCGGCAAAGTTTATCAGTCTCATGCCGTTTTCATTGGTTGACGAGTGGAGGCTATGCCTTCCAATGACCGGACGGAAGATTTCCTCCCTCCCAACCTGTGCGTTTGCGTCTCCGATGACGCGTTTATGTCGTGTTTTGGGCACCCGTCATAGATTCGCTCAAGTTTGTCATAGAACTCATCTTTGACTTCATCGGATTTGTCGTTTGTCGGGGCGTAGGTGTTGATTGTAAATGCGCATTTCAACGCTTACATAGCGCCTTCTTCAGTGCTTCGATGGACTGCTGAGGAAATAGCAAACCCTTTATGTTTTTATAGCTAAGTAGGTAAAGGAATTTTACAAATTTTAAGTCAGAGAACGTAAACAATTTGAGTTAGGTGGAGGAACGTGTGGCCTGGTGATCCATGTTTTGTCGGGGAATTGACCTTTGAGACCTTTGAAAAGCCATGAGAAGTGATTACCTTGATCTCTGTTAAGAGGAGTAGCTGGGTTTTGTTTGAAAATTTCCAAACTTTCTGCGACATCTATTTTCCAAGGGGATGTTACGGATCGAACTAGACTAATATTGTCGGTAGTCATAGGGTGGTCTTCATGAAAAATATGTTCGGCTATTTTGGATCTGAAATGGTGAGTTATTCCCTTTTCCGAGTCTTTTTTAGCCTTTATGAGTTCTAAAGTAGGTTCCTTAAACCGGATGTCTAAATTTCTTTTGGTTTGGCCAATGTAAACCTTTTCACAATGTGGGAATGCAACCCGAAACCCGAGCCCGACCCGTACCCGACGGGTTCGGGTCGGGTTTGGGTTTGAAAAGTTTTGAAAGTGTCGGGTACGGGTCGGGTTCGGGTTTGGTGAAAAAAAAATTTCGGGTTCGGGTATGAAAACCCGAAACCCGGCTGTAAAATCTATGAAATCTCGGGTTCGGGTCGGGTTCGGGTCGGGTTCGGGTTCCACGGTTTCGGATTCGGGTCTGGTTCGGGCTTCATAGAAATAAAATGTTCGGGTTCGGGTCGGGTTCGGGTCGGGTTCGGGTTTGAACGAATAAAAAAATTTTGGGTTCGGGTCGGGCTCGGGTTTCGACCGAAAAAAAAATCGGGTACGGGTTTGAAAAACAACAAACCCGACCATCTCTACTGAATTTACAACCGTCTTTGTTAAGAGGCCGTTCCTAATTCTACCAGCTGCTACTATGTTAGGACTGTCCTTCCCACCATCCACTAATAAAATGAATAAAGCAGGCTCTCAGATAGTCCAAAGAGTGCATTCTCAAGGTAAGTTCAAGTTCATTCAAAGTAAACATTATGCGACTAATCTGAGGTTGAAATCTGTGTTTCAACAAGGCTTGAGAATTTTCAACAGTACAATAGTTTGCAAAATAAAATTACAATTTTCTGCATTTGGGTGGATGCGTAGATGATTCTCCAATCGATCGCTGCAAGAACAAAGGAAATCCGTTAAAAACTAATCGACCTATAAGCATTTGAAATTGGACATATTTTCCCCTGTTCCGTTTTTAGAATTTCATTCTACACCCCTATATAGCGGAACTTTCTGAAAGACGTAGTCCTACGTCAACGTTTAATAACTTTTCTTCAAACCAACAAAGAAATTTGAATGTTGTAAATGCTTTTGTAGCTGGAAATATGAAATCTATTCTACAAGCTAGAAAAAAATAAAAAAGGTACATCAAACACTCCGAGAAGTAAGTTGATTGTATGTATATATTAATATATTTTCAATTTCAGTTCCAGGAAAAAATTAACTTCAAATCTGCCTTACGTCAAGAAAAGGCCGTAAGCTGCAATCGAAAATTTATCGCAAATTGACTTTAAAATTTTTGAAACGAAGGTAGAAAGAAAGCATACAAAATTTTATGCTGAAAACATTCCTAAATCCAGAAGAAGTCGAGAAGAAAATAGTCCAGAATATAGCTTGAAGAGACTAAAACACGTCAAGAAAAAAAATTCTGAAACACATTGAAAAGTAAGAAAAAATTGAAAATGAAAAAAAACATAAGTTTTCTTAAAAAAAAGAAATTTAAACTTAGTCAGAGAAACGAAAAACACAGTTGAGACCAAATAAATGAATAATGAACAGCAGAATAATTTGAAGAGCAGAGATCCTAAATTGCTGCCTTGGGGATTGGAGATTTCGTATTTTATTATAATATACTAGCTGACCTGGCAAACTTAGTTCCGCCTATTTTTGTGTTTAATTTAATAATTTTCAACATTCACATTGATTGATTTCTTGCGATTTGCTTATATCGTTTGAAATTATTGGTTTTATCGGAATGACAACATCCTCGATATTTGCCCTTAGTACATCACCTCTATTCCGGAAATACTCATATTGGGTGGTATTCAGTTATTTTCGTTGTTTTCCAGAAACTGAAAGTGGTCATCTTCGAATTCAAGATGGTGTCCAGGGTCAATGCTTGGCTTCTATACATTATGTTGATTACGGAAATATTCGGAAATACTACATAGTTTTCGGCTGTTTTCCAGAAGTTGCCATCTTACAATTCAACATGGTGTCTGAGGTCAATTTTTAGCTCCATGCATCATTCTGGTTAAATAAACACTCATATTGGGTGATATTTGGTCAGTTTAGGCTATTTTCAGAAACCGGAAGTCACCATCCTTGATTTTAAAATGGCATTTGGAGACAATTACTGGCCCCTGAGCGTCATTCTGGTTTAAGAAACACCCATAATTGGTGTTATTTAGTCATTTTCGGCTGTTTTCCAGAAACCCGAAGTCACCAT
This sequence comes from Wyeomyia smithii, assembly GCF_029784165.1. NCBI lineage: Eukaryota > Metazoa > Arthropoda > Insecta > Diptera > Culicidae > Wyeomyia > Wyeomyia smithii. Next base: position 58,607,584 of record NC_073695.1, on the reverse strand, counting down.
CTTAGAATTCAAAATGGTGTCTGTGGTCGATTCTAGCTCCTGTGTATCATTCTGGTATCGAAGCATCTAATATTGGATGGAGACAATTTCTGAGTTTCTGAGTATCATTCTGGTTGATGAAACACCCATATTTGGTTGTTTCTGGGTCATTTTCGGCAGTCACCAAAAGTCGCCATTTTACAACTCAAAATGTTGTTTGAGGTCGATTTGTGGTTTCAGTGCATCATCACGATTTCGAAAAAACAAATATTAGGTGGTATTTGGTCATATCTCGCTGTTTTTCAGAAACCGGAAGTCGCCATCTTGGATTTCAAAATGGTATTTGGAGACAATTTCTGGCCTCTGAGCGTCATTCTGGTTAAAGAAACACTCACTTGATTGTTTTTGGGTCATTTTCGGCAGTTTTCCAGTCACCAAAAGTCGCCATTTAACAACTCAAAATGTTTGAGGTCGATTTGTGGTTTCAGTGCATTATCACGATTTCGAAAAAAACAATATTGGGTGGTATTTGGTCATATCCCGCTGTTTTTCAGAAACCGGAAGTCGCCATCTTGGATTTTCAAATGATATTTGGAGACATTTTCCGGATAGAAACCGGAAGTTTCCATCTTACATTTAATAATGGCGTCTGGAGTCGGAAATTTTCCTTGCTCTCAAAAACCTCAACATATCAAATTTGGTTCCATTTGCTTGTTTATTTCTCGAGATGTGAAGAAATTTGTGTGGAACCCCTCCTTTCAGAAGAAGGAGGGGTGTCGAAACATTATAGACATCTTTGTTACCCCTAAAAACATCCACCTGCCAAATTTGGTTCCATTCACTTGGTTAGTTTTCAAGATGTGCATGAATTTGTGTTTCATTTGTATGGGACCCCTCCCTTCCAGGAGAGGGAGGGATGTCGAATCATTATGGATATTTATGTTGCCCCAAAATCATCCACATACCAAATTTGGCTATGTTTACTTGGTTAGTTTCGGAGATGTGCAGGAATTCGTGTTTCATATGTATGGGATCCCTCCCTTCCAGAAGAGGGAAGAGTCTCGAACTATCTTAATCACCTTTCTCGGCTCCTAAAACCCCTATATACAAAATTTCACGCCGATCGGTTCAGTAGTCTCCAAGCCTATAAGGAACAGACAGACAGACAATGAAGATAATGAAGTTTCGTGATTTTCACAATTCGGTACATTACAGACGAAGTTACAGTTCGATTACAGTAAAATTCAATAGGGTGTTATGAGTCAGCTAGACCTTTCATTTGACACTAATGTCGTGAAAATCGGTTCAGCCGTCTCTGAGAAAAGTGAGTGAGTTTATGTATTCTTCGGAATATGTTTCTTTTCATAGCTGGATTTCACATTTTCAAACATAACATTGCAAAAAAATCAATAGGGTCTTATGGGGTAACTATACCTTCCATATGACACTAATTTTGTGGAAATCGGTCCAGCCATCTCTGAGAAACATGAGTGAAATTAAACAGTCTTCAGAAGACGTTTCTTTTCATAACTTTTGAACCACATGTTTAATCTATATAAAATTCAAAAGTTGAGGGTTTTTAAGATAGCCCGTTCATTTGATACCAATTTTATTGAATTGGTTGTGTGGTTTCTGAGATATTGATGTTTCGTGATTTTTACATTTTTAAACATAACCTCTAAAATAAAAATCCAATTACAATGAAATTTAATATGGGGCAACTAGAACTTTCATTTGCATATAATTTCATTATAATCGGTCCAGCCATCTCTGAGAAAAGTGAGTGAAAATAAAAATCTGCACATACACACACACACACACACACATACATACATACATACATACATACAGAAAATGCTTAGCTCGTCGAACTGAGTCGAGTGATATATGCCATTCGGCCCTTTGGAGCACTTTCATATCTTCGGTTTTGCAAGTGATTGCTATACCTTTCTAGGAGAAAGGCAAAAAGTTAAAAAAATTATTAATTAGGAGTAAAATATTCCTGCTGAAGAAATAGCGAGATAAAAGAAATGACTTTGAATTTCGTACGCTTCAATCACGAACAATACCGGGAACGTACAAATAGCACAATACCAAATTTAAATTTTGTTGACGCCATATGTTTTGATCAAAGCAGTTACAGTTTGAAATAGTCTTTGAATTTCGTTTCTTTTCATAATTTTTGAACCACATATCAAATTGCTATGAAATTTCTTACTTGTGAGTTTGAGAGACAACCCGTTCAAATGACACTAGATATGTGCAAATGAGTCGTGTGATCTTTGAGATAATAGATTTTCGTTGTTTTTATAATTCAATACATAACGATTGGAATAAAAATACGATTATAGTCAAACAAAATGGGAACCTATAGGAAAGCCAAACTTTTCATTTGACACTGAGATTGTTGAATTTAGTCCAGCCATTTTTGGGAAAACGAGTGATTTTGAAAAGTCACCGGAACATGTTTCTTTTCACAATTTTTTAATCACGTGTTTAATCACTATAAAATTCATCAATTAACCTTTAACTAGCCCGTTCATTTGATACCAATATTGTTCAAATCGGTTGTGTATTTTCTGAGATAATGAAGTTTCATGATTTTCATATTTTGATACATTACAGACAAAGTAATAGACCGATTACATTGAAATTCAATAGGGTGTTATGAGGCAGCTAGACCTTTCATTTGACACTAATTTTGTTGAAATCGGTAAAGCCATCTCTGAGAAAAGTGAGTTAGTTTAAGTAGTCTTCGGAAAATGTTTCTTTTCAAAGCTGGATTTCACATTTTTAAACATAACAGGCAAAGCAATAGTCCGATCGCAAAAAAAAAATCAATAGGGGGTAATTAGACCTTTCAAATGACACTGACTTTGTGGAAATCGGTTCAGCCATCTCTGAGAAACATGAGTGAGATTAAACACTCTTCAGAACACGTTTCTTTAAATAACTTCTGAACCACAGGTTCAATCTTCATGAAACTCAAAAGTTGAAGGTTTTTTAAGTAGCTCGTTCACTTAAAACCTGTTTTGTTAAAATTGGTTGAGTAGTTCCTGAGATAATGATGTTTCGTGATTTTCACATTTTTAAACATCACCTCTAAACTAAAAATCCGATTGCAATGAAATTCAATTGGGTCTTATGGGGCAACTTGACCTCTCATTCGCAATTAATTTCATGAAGATCGGTCCAGCTATCTCTGAGAAAATCGAGTGAGATTGGGAGAGCGTTACACACACATACACACACACACACATACACACACATACAGAAAATGCTCAGCTCGTCAAACTAAGTCGATTGATATACGAGATTCGACCATTTGGAGCACTTTTATACCTTTGGTTTTTCCAGTTATTTGCTATACCTTTCTAGGAGAAAGGCAAAACGTAGTTGTACCTAAGTTGAGAAGATTTTTCCCGATGTGTCCCAATCTTCCTCCAAAGGGCTTTTCCACGAATCGATTACTTTCAACTGTTGGCTATATTTTTGGTTACTTTTGCAAGGGCTTCTGCTAGACTATAAAGACTCTGCAGCATGAGAATAGGATTGTGCCAATCAACTGAAGCTACAACTAAACCCAATCTAGCTTTAACGACGCGGTCCATTTGTGTCATGAACTGGATTCCCACGAACTACATTTTCTCCCCTGTTCTAAGTATCTCGTTCATTAACCTAGCATAAATGCCATAAAACAGTTCATCAATCCATCCGATACACCCATCTCGGCTTGTTACTCGTACGATTACATCCAATCTCTCCGCCTGTGTACGATAGATAGTAGGTTTCCTTCTTTGACTTTATCATTAATCTCCTGTAATTGATTCCTCGTCAGTTTGCCCCCTTCACTTCGGTAGACCAGCGCCAGAGGATCGTTTCAACCTACTCCTCTAATATAATTCACAAGACATTCTACACAAACAGAACTCGAGTTTCGAACGTCAAATTAATTTCCAACGTTATATGCGTATAATTTATCGTGTGAAAATTAATTTGTTTTGTTCCCGACTAAATTACATTCCGCACTCGAGCGTCATTCCTTTCTCGGATCGCGTTTTGCAAAGTTGCAAACAACGGCGACGGTAAAAAAAATCGGTTGCATCTACACAGAGAAAAGATTAAGAGAAATGGTAACTAATAAAACAAGCTGTTAAACCGTTTCGGGAGTGGGTTTCTTCGTTGGTTTCCTCGGTTCAGGCTGCCGCGTGTGTAGCAATTTGGGCCAACCCACCGCACCGATGGCGGTTTGTCGGGTTTGGAGCAAAACGCTGCGAAACGTCCGTCGCTATAAAGCATAAATAAAGCATCATCAGCGCGGACTGCTTCCATTGGGCTCCGCATTGCTACGGGAGGGAAACAGATCGATTCTGTCGGAGTGTTAATAGATTATTGCTGAATTGGTAGGGATGAGAGGGATGATCATTGTGTCTATTAATCCCTGTTTGGTTGAAAGACAATAACAAATTCTGTTCAAGCATCCTGCTTGATTTCAAACCAGTCAATTCAGCTGTTAACATTTTACCGATAGCATGTAATGAGCATCCCGAAAATAGACAATTGCATAAGTTCAGCATTGTCTGCAGGCATTTACCACTTTCACTGAACGTTTCGCGCTGTTCGTTGGTTGCTGCCGGCCGCAAGACATGGGCGGAGCGTGCATCAATATTCGTCGAAGCGCCACGAAATTATGTTTCCGTCAGCCAAACCCCATTGAAAGACCCCAGAAGCAGAACCGGGCCGGGGAGCTGCTAAATCGAACGGTTCAAACAAGGTAGCAGACAGAAGGAAACACCACTTTCGTAGAACTCAAACTCGAATAACTCTAGCCGATTTCCTAAGCGAAGAACAGCGTATTTATTTATAGGTATTTGATGCTGCTGATGAGAAGTAATCCATCTTTTGAATCATTAATCATGCTGCCGATTATATCCATTTGGCCTGCTTATTCCGGTGTTTTCCCCTAGGGTGGGTTGCGTTCATCACCTTTTTATCGGGTTAGCTAGATTGTCAGCTAAATATAAAAATAGAATCACAGAGGGAGTGAATTTGTAATTAATTTCCGTCTTTGCCGATTGTGTTATAATTTTAGAATTAAAATATAAAATTTATAACTGTTTTCGTGTTGTTTTCATACACTTAAATAATAGTCACTGATTGCTCGATGTTCTCACGAACGTGCAAACTACAATGTATGCATGGGCGGCTTTATCAATTGAACCATTAAAAAAGTTACAACCAGTATTGTGCGGTTGCTGGGCTAGAGGTGGACAAGCTGTCCCATAAACAATGTTACTTTATGATTCCACCATCGCTCATACTGCAGTAGAAATTTATCTATAGACGATATGCTAGGAATAGTTAGGTACCTGCACCTTTTGCAAAATACAGCAACTGTTGCTATCGGCAAGTTATAAAAAAGTTAATAAGATTCCCGTGCGTATTTGGACCGCGTATGGCTTAATTATTCCATTAGGAGTTATGTCCTGGTAAAGAAAAGATTAGCTTAGAAAGTTGGCTTCCTGTGAACCATAGGTAAAAATACATGAAATTATAATACACTAGCTGACCCGGCTTCCTGTTTATTGTGGTTAATTGAATAATTTTAAACATTCCAAATTCATTGATTCCTTGGGTTGTGTTTATAGTCTGCAAATGCACAACAAACGGCCATAGGATATGATCAAAGCCAAAAGACAAATGGTTTGAAATGATTGGTTTTATCGGAATACGAAATCCTTGACTTTTGGCTTCTGTACATTACCTTTATTCTGAATATATTCATATTGAGTGTTATTCGGTCATTTTCAGCTGTTTTTCTGGCATCAATCTGACACCGGAAATACCCATATAGGGTGGTATTCAGTTATTTTGGTTGTTTTCCAGAAACTGAAAGTGGTCATCTTTAAATTCAAAATGGTGTCCAGGGTCAATGTTTGGTTTATATGCATCACCTCGATTACGGTGATGTCCATATTGAGTATTATACGGTCATTTTCAGCTTTTTTTTTTTTAAAATATTGTTGTTGTGAATGTCCAAACTTAAAATTATGTCTCAATTTAAGGGATAAAAATAAAATTACCATGTTCAAACTTTTTTTTGGGCATCAAATGGTGAGTTGACAACCTGGAAGGAGTCAAACATAGCTTCGGCCCTCACAAGCTCCTATCTCACACCTCCACAAGTCACATGATTACACTAGACGGCCGGTTGAAACTTGGATACAATTGGTTGGTGTTGCCTGGGCAATGTTGTCATACGACAATAGCTCAGTGAGAAGGTGCGACGCGATCATTGGCGCGTAAGGGGCTATCCACATACCACGTGGACAGCTTTGGGGGGGGAGGGGGTTGGCTAATGTTCACGGTCCATACGATTTTTTTAGAATTTATATGGGCTGTCTACGGAGGACGAGGGGGGGGGTCAAAATCGTTAGAAATCCATATAACCATATTCCGGTGGTAGAGGAAATGCTTCGCCAACCCGAGCGTCTGTTCACCAAGATGGTGCGGCTCAAAACAGCGTCTGATCTTGATGTTAGGAGTGGCTGATCTACGTCTTGGTGTCAGCGTGGGACTCTAAACAGAGCTTACACGATGATCCCCCGAGCCGCCCCGGAAAACAACACGTTACAAGGAACGTAAGAGATAACACGGATCGGAACAATCGGCATGGACCTAGGCAACGAAATAAGGACGGAATAAGGAGTCGTAGCGCTGCAGGAACTTTGTTGGACAGGACAGAAGGTATGGAAAAGCGCGCACCGGGTGGCTACATTCTACCAGAGATGTGGCACCACCAGCGAGCTGGGAACCGGCTTCATTGTACTGAGCAAGATGCGCCAACGCGTATTGGGTGGCAGCCGATCAACACAAGGATGTGCATGTTGAGGATAAAGGGTCGGTTTTACAACTACAGCATCATCAACGTGCACTGCCCACATGAAGGAAGACCCGACGACGAGAAGGAAGCGTTCTACGCGCAGCTGGAGCAGGTTTTACGATAGCTGCCCGCGACGGGACGTGAAAATCGTCATTGGGGACATGAATGCTAAGGTAGGACGGGAGGCAATGTACAGACCGGTAATCGGACCAGACAGCTTGCATGTCGTGCCTAATGATAACGGCCATCGGTGCGTAAACTTTGCAGCCTCCTGTAGTATGGTAGTCCGAAGTACCTCCTTCCCCCGCAAAGGTATCCACAAATCCACCTGCAGATCACCCGACCAACAGACAGAGAACCAAATCGACCACTTTTCAATCGACGGCAGGTTCTTCTCCGACATCATCAACGCTCGTACCTACAATATCGCACGCTTAGCCTTGGGGCTAATAGCGGTCTCGATCAACTACTAGATTATAGTTGAGAGAATTCGTTATCGATATTGTTTTTGGCACATTTTCCATGTGTAGGATAAGTACAACGATACACCGTGTCCCAGTGCTGAATCGAGAAAATTTCCAGCTCGAAAAGTTCCTTGACTCGATCGGGAATCGAACCCGATATCACAACCGTGTGGGAGAGCTAGCCGACCGACATCGCTAACCACAGAGCCACGGGGACCACGCTCGTACCTACCGCAGAGCGAATATAGATTCGGACCACTACCTAGTAGCTGTGTGCATGCGCTCAAAATTATCGACGGTGTATAACACCCGCCGAAGTTAACGCCGCGACCAAACATTGAGCAACTGCGGGACGCCGAGGCTGCACAGGAATACGCGCAGCAGCTGGAGGCAGAGCTACCCACGGAAGAGCAGCTTGGCGCAGCTACCCTTGAAGATGGCTGGAGGAGCATCCGATCCGCCATAGGTAGCACTGCTGTAGAGCTACTAGATGCAAGGACCCCGAATCCTTGAAATGACTGGTTTGACGGTGAATGCAAACGGTTAGTCGAGGAGAAGAATGCAGCACGGGCGAGAATGCTGCAACACCGTACGAGAGCGAACGTGGAACGATAACGACAGGCACGGAACAGCCAAAACTCGGTCCTCCGAAGGAAGAAGCGCCAGCTAGAGGACCGAAATCGCGTAGCGATGGAAAAGCTGTACCAAGCTAACGACACTCGGAAGTTCTACGAGCCAATATGTGCAGGAGCTTGGACGGCAACCTCTTTACAGACGAGTGTGAGGTGATCGAAAGGTGGAAGCAGCACTTCGACGAGCATCTAAACGGCGATGCAGTAGAGCGCGAGGACGGTATGGCAACTGACCTTGGTGCACGAGCAGAAGACATCAGGAGGTGGAGGAGGAGATTGGCCAGCTGAAAAACAATAAAGCTGCTAGAGTGAACTTCCCAGCGAGCTATTGAAATACGGTGGAGAAGCATTGGCTAGAGCCATGCACTGGGTCATTGTCAAGGTTTGGGAGGAAGAACGAGTACCGGAGGAGTGGATGGAGGGTATTGTGTGCCCCATCTATAAAAAGGGCGACAAGCTGGAGTGCTGCAATTATCGGGCAATCACTCTGTTGAACGCCGCCTACAAGGTACTCTCCCAAATACTCTGCCGTCGACTATCACCATTTGCGAAGCAGTTCGTGGGACACTACCAGGCGGGATTCATGGGTGCCCACGCCACCACGGATCAGATATTCGCGGTTCGGCAGGTTATGCAGAAATGCCGCGAATATAACGTGCCCACTCATCATTTGTTCATCGATTTTAAATCGGCGTACGACACAATCGATCGGGACCAGCTATGGCAAATTATGCACGACTACGGATTTCCGGACAAACTAACGCGGGTGGTCAAAGCGACGATGGATCGAGTGATGGGTGTAGTTCGAGTATCGGGGGCACTCTCGAGCCCCTTCGAAACCCGAAAAGGCCTAAGGCAAGGTGATGGTCTCTCGTGCCTACTGTTTAACATTGCCCTGGAAGATGTCATTAGAAGAGCGGAGATTAACACGAGTGGCACGATATTCCAAAAGTCGTACGAAGTACATGAAAGGAAGGGGTTCACGAGAAGACAGTGCTAACCTCACACCTCGAGTTCAAGTTGGTGGTGATGAAATTGAGGTGGTCGACGAGTTCGTGTATCTGGGCTCACTGGTAACTGCCGACAACGATACCAGCAGAGAAATTCAACGGCGCATTATGGCAGGAAATCGTGCATACTTTGGTCTCCGGAGGACACTCCGATCGAGTAGAATTCCTCACCGCACCAAATTCACCATCTACAAGACGCTGATCAGACCGGTAGTCCTCTACGGGGCTGAGACATGGACTATGCTTGTGGAGGACCAACGCGCCCTTGCGGTCTTCGAGCGGAAGGTGTTGCGTACCATCTTCGGTGGACTGCAGATGGAAAACGGAGTGTGGAGAAGGCGAATGAACCACGAACTGCTTGGGGAGCCATCTATCGTCCACACCGCTAAGATAGGCAGGTTGCGGTGGGCTAGGCATGTTGTAAGAATGTCGGACGACAGCCAGGTAAAGATGGTTCTTGAAAACAATCCGTCAGGGACGAGACGGAGAGGTGCACAGCGAGCAAGGTGAATCGATCAGGTGGAAGACGACCTGCGGACCTTACGCAGACTGCAGAGCTGGCGAACTGCAGCCATGAACCGAGTGGAATGGAGACGACTCTTACACATTTGTAATAAACCCAATTTGAAAAATGGAAATGCCGCTGGAAAAGTTATGAAGAACCCATGGTTACATATTAAATAAATTCTGACACAATTTCAAAATTCGATAATGATATTTATATATCACATATATAATATCTGAGCATTTTTTTTTTCATAGTGAGCATCTACAGTAGGGTGTCCCAAAAAAAACCGATGTTGAATAAGTCAAGGTGCTCAACCCTAAATTGAAAGATAAGGTTATTTATAGCATTTTTGTAGAACATTTCGACTTTCTAAAAAATTGTTTTCAGGTTGCCCAAACGTGATTTATGAAAAAATGACTTTTTAAGTTACAAACCCACTTTTTTGCACTTTTTTCATTTCTGTTTGATTTCTTAATTTTTCAATATATTTTTTTATTTTTGTGGGGTTGTTTTTGAATATTTTGCATGGTTTGATTCAGCATTGCCTTCACTTTTTCGACTCCTAGAGCCCATTGAACATCACAAAAAAAAATATTTTTTTCTAATAATTTTTAGATAAAACCCTTCAAAACACGAATAAAAAAACTTTTAATCTAAAACTGAAGATTTCATTGCAAAGCAAAATTGACGACAAAAATTTACATAAAAAAAGATCCTTGATATCTTATCGGGGAGTCGAGATCTTGGCATTTTTCTATGTGATGGGAAACTATGCATTTTAACAAATATGTTAAATAACTGTTTTATTTTGGGAGATAAAAAATAACAATGTTCATAAGACAAATGCATTTTTGGATTTCTGATAACTTAATAGAAGGTTTAAAAAATCGGAAAAACCTGCGAAAAAAGTTAGAACGAAAATTGTGATTTTTAGTGCCTTCTAATAGAAAACACAATATTGCTCGTAATATGTAAGAGATAGAAACATGATGTCTTCGGTGAAGTTTCTTGTTTTAAGATAGCCTAAAACTTTGTCGAAGATACCTTTCGTCTATCTTATTCTTATTAAAAAGTAAATTTTTTATCTCACTTATTGGTGGATTGATCACCCTTCTTTCTACATTAAAAGATGCATTTTTGAATATCCTGAAACTTCTCTGAACATACCTCATGGCTATAATCAACATTTGAATCACTGTTTAGGAAATTATACGCACAAACGGCAAAATAAAACTTAGCTTTAATGGCATTTTTGACAAAATGCATAGTTTTCCATCACATGTAAAAATGCCGATATCTCAGCCCCCCGATAAGATAGCAAGGATCTTTTTTCATGCAAATTTTTGTCTTAAATTCCGCTTTGCAGTAAAAATTTCAGTTCTTGATCAAAAAATTTTTATAAATGTGTTTTGAAGGGTTTTATCTGAAAATTAGAAGAAAAAATCGCTTTTTTGTGATGTTCAGTGGGCTCTGTGAGTCAAATAATTGAATGCAATGCATGCAAAATATTCAAAAACAACCCCACAAAAATAAAAAAATATATTGAAAAATTTAGGAATCGAACAGATTTGAAAAAAGTGCAAAAGAGCGGTTTTGTAGCTTGAAAAAGTCATTATTTTCATAAATCGCGTTTGGGCAACCTGAAAACGACCTTTTAGAAAGTCGAAATGTTCTTCAAAAATGATTTAAATAACATTATCTTTCAATTTAGGGCTGAGCACCTTGACTTTTTCAACATCGATTTTTTTTGGGACAGCCTAATCTACAGTAAATGTTTTGCAATAACTCCTGTCTTAGTTTGCTTCACCATGGGTATTTTATCACAGATTTTCTGGATAATCGCTCTGAACTGTTCCAAGTTTGAGATCTTGTAATTAGCAAGGCACTTCGTACTATAAATTTCCCCGTTCATGGCCAGGCCGGAGCGAAAGAAAAGCAGCTTTGACATCCCCTTCTCGCTGATTAAACTTTACCTCGGAGCTCACTTCCTTCGTGGAAGAAGCAAAATACGAAGTACCCTGCCAGTCATTGCAATCAAGGATGCGATAGGTTTCATCACCATCACCACCGCCACGTCGTGATTCGCCGGAAAAATCGACTTGACCATGTTAATCAGGCACTATCGCTGCGTCATTGCCTGCAGCCCTGAGACTAGTGGACGGAACTGCTGCTTTCTGACATGTATTTCCATGTATTGACATGTATTTCCATGTTCGTCAGGAGTTTTAAATGCTCTGATTGTTTTCCAGTAGTGCTAAGATGTTGTAGATGCCGGAACGGGCATGTCTGGTGTCCACAAACCGCCGCAGGAGGTCCATTTTCGACGCGACAGGGTACCGTTCTTTGAAAGCGCTCACTTTTAAACCGAGTAGCTTCACTGTTTTCGCCATAACGGTTAGAGTTCGACTGATAGAGCTATCAATTTTTTTCTACTGATTCCTGTGTCAATATGATTGATGCTGCCTGCATAGTTTCGCCAGTGCGTGTAAAGGTAAACCCATGAAAAATCGGCAATTTTTGTCCATTTTTTAACGCAAACGTTAATAAAGAGCATTTCTGATATTGCGGAAGGTGGATGTGGAGGTCGTAGCTATCCAGAAGGCGCGGTTGCCAAAAACGGGAGAACTTGAACGCCACATTCTACTACAGGGGCGGCGTGAAAGCAGAAAGAATGTCATTAGATGGTTGGCCGATTGGTGGCCAGCTGTATCGTGTCAACCATCGGATCATGCTGAATGTGTGATCTGATAAAGAATTGCCATCGAACAGGTTGGAGGGTCTCATAAGCCCGATCTTTAAGCAAGGCTACCGCCTGGACTGTAGTAAAAATCGGGGCATAATCCTTCTTAAAACCGTGTACAAAATTCTCTTTCGCATCCTTTTACAGAGCCTAAGGTCGTTGCAGAACAAATTTTCACCTTACAACATATCTTCAATAAATTTCACCATCTGTTCATAAAATTCAGGACAGCGTACGACTTAGTTAAGAGAAACGAAGTATAGCGGAAGCTTTTGTGACATTAGATTAGATGGTTTGAAGCAGCGTGACGGGCTGTCGAACTTATTGTTAAACTTCGCATTGTAAGGTGCTATATGGAAGGCTAGCGTGTAGAAAGGTTGCACCACCATGACGAAGTCTCAGGTTTTGCGGACGATACCGACATCGTTGGGCTAGGCTGTTCGAGACAGAATCGGTTGATATTATTGCTGTGTACTTCTGCGATGTTATCCGCTAATGGTTAGGTGGAAATTTACCTTAGGGAACATCCATAAGTGACGCAGGTTTTTTAGGGTTTTTTAACCCCCCTTCCCCTCTCTCCTATCGTTGAATTTCGTCATAAAGTCAGACTCTCCTCAAGATATATACGTAGCTTCATAACAACTCCCCCCTCATGACATTTTTCTGCAAATTTTATTATCATAAACAATCCTTGTATCATAAATGAACAAGAAAAGATGAGAAAGTAATGAAAATAACCGTTGACAGACAAAACAGTGATAAAAAGAACAGTTAAAAAAATCAATTTTTTTTTAGTTTCGTATTTGCTACGTAGCTTGGCTTTACCCTCCACCCTTCCCCTCGTCACATTTCGTCAAAAAAACTGCAAATCCCCTCCTCACCCTCTAATGCTATGTCATTCATGGAAATGTGAGCCCATTACGTGAAGCCTCCCTTTGCACCTGCATGGGGAATCAGTTTGCTGCGGCCACGGTGCTCCCACAGACCGTTATTATCAAATAAAAAAAAAAACATCAGAATGGTGAACGTCAGTTTGTTCGTTATGATGCCCTTCATCTCTGGGTAATTTTTTAAAAATATCGTTGGTAGCATTTATGAGTTATGTCCATTTTATGTTGAAATGGCCGATATTCTTGGGAAATTCATACACACCCAGTAAATGGTCCAGTAGTTGGTTCTAGTCTCTCAGATTTCAATAGTGTAGGTATACAAATCTTGCCTACCTATAAGCTATTTGCACAACTAAAACAAGCCTAAACTTCGAAAAGGGCGAAACATTTTAATCTCAACAAAACTTATATAATCTAGCGGTCAAAAATTTCTTTCAAAGCTATGTTGTGATCACTGGAGAAAACCGTTATACTCTAGTCGAGCCGTTTTGATGGTATTTTTTGTTTGATAATAACGGTCTGTGGGTGCACCGTGGCAATGCATATCATAGTAAAAATCGCAGATGGCGGATCGTTCAAAGTAGATACGATTTTGAGCGTGCAAGTGGAAACTACTGGCGATAAAACGCTAGACTCTATAAATCATATGTTCTAGACGTTGAAAAATTACGGCGGCATCAATAATTTATCCGCTGTCTCGAAGCTTGTTGAAATTATCGTGAGTGCAGCTATACAACATATCAACTCTATTTCGTCTAACCAACATGGTTTTAATATTTCACCTCCAGTTGTATTAACGAAATGGAACTGCTTTCGATCGTATAAATCACCGAATACTTCTGGGGGGTGCTCCGCAACAATTCGTAAAAAGGTTATGCTCATATTTGTGTGGTAGAGTAGTGCGAGTGAAATTAGAATCACACCATTCCTCCATTCACCAATCAATCTGGGGTACCCTAAGGTAGCAATTTGGGACCACTACTGTTCATATTATTTTTCAAAGACGTTGCTGCTGCACTTGGAATTGGTTGCAGGCTATTTTATGCTGACGACCTTATAATATTTTTGACGATTCGTTGCATCGAGGGTTGTCATCGTCTTCAAGGAATGTTTAATTCGTTTGTAGACTCAGATCACAATCTCGTGGGAGGAATGATTCGCATCCGGCTGACCAACACATACAAGTCGAGCCCTTTGACGAAGATACGATTCGACGTTTAGCGGTTGTCAACTGACGGAGCACACTCCGAAACTTGATGAGCGGATTAAGGAATCCGCTGGAGACCTGAACGAACAGTGGAAGCACATTCAGTAATACAGCGTGAGAGGCACGATCGCAGGAATCACACACAACGGATGGTTCGATGCGGAAGATGAAAAAACTGGACCCGGGTTCGGTAGTGGCAGCAAATTGTGTGACACACCAATAAGAGAGAGTTATCGAGAGTCAAAAAGGTCTAAAAGAGGCTCCATCAACGCAAGAAACGCTAGCACTGCGAATGATCTCTCGAAAAACAGGATAAATTTCAATAAAGGAGAAGTTTCAATAAAGGAGAAGTTTCAATAAAGTGATAAATGGGATCAGAAACAGGGCTGTGCCCATCCCTGCCCTGTACAAGGACAAGGAAGGGGTCCTGATAACCGATGAGACACTGATGGCCAGGCGAAGAGGATAGAGACGGTAACAGAAACAGGAGAGAACTAGTGGAGGATGAAAAAGTTGTGGATCCTCCCAGCTTGAACAAGGTCACTGTTGATAGACACAGCCTCCATGCTCCATAAAATTGGCTACCAGTAATGAGAATGGCCTGAGGTTGGTAGCCCTGGCCAGAAGTATGGCAATGTGTTGCATATACTTTGCAATAGACGCCATCGATGTGCGGTCTTTCCGAGGCCCCAATGTTGACACAGATCACTATCTCGTGGCAGGAACTCTTAGCGCCCGGTTGGTCAACGTATACAACTCGAGTCCTTTGAAGAGGATGTGTCTGAACATTCACTGGTTGTCAACTGACGGAGTTACTGTTGAGTACGAGCGGAAGGTTAATGGGAGAATTGGTAAACCGATTCGAGGTGTTGTTCAATGGTAAAGATGATAAAACCGTCGACAGAAACAGGAGAGAACTAGAAGAGGATAGAAAAGCTGTGAAACCTCCGAGTTTGGACGAGATCAGGGAAGCCTGTAAAGAGCTAAAGACCCCAACGCAACTAGAATGAACTGCATTTCACCTAACTTTTCAAAGGTAGAAGTGATTTACTGTTGAGTGCAATCTATCGGTATTGCAGTTTTGGGCTGACGACAAACTGCCAGCAGACTTGTTGGAAGGACGGATTTAGCGAGCCTACAAAAAGAGTCACCGACTCGATTGCAGTAATTATCGAGACATAACACTTATCAATTCTCCTTATAACAATTTCTCTCGCCTCCCGTTTTATAGACTGAGACCGTTGCTGGAAACCTAAGTTAGAGAGCACCAAGAGTGTTGGTTGAAGAAAGAGGCTAGCCGGCGAATAATTGATGTCTTCGAGCGTAGGATCCGTGGGCTGGCCAAATGCGTAAGAGTAACCAGCGAAGATAATATTTAGCAGAGAGGCGACGGATCCTTGGTAGACTCCGTGAATAAAAACGCCCGATCGGTGGGTGATAGAGGCGATGGAAGAAGACTATCTTTAGATCGATGTGGAGAAATGTTCTGGAGTCGGCAGTGGGTCGTTGACGCCCTGTCGCCATTAAAGTAAATAAAGCAATCAATTTTTGCTTTTCGCTTTATTATTACAAGTGTTGAGCATTACAGTACAGCAAAGTGTTTCGCAAGGCGCTATTCACACGACAATGTTCTAACCATCGGGAACGGGATACAATCAACAACGCTACCAAAAATTCAAAAATACAAAGTAAGGCATGCCTGCATTGGCAGAAAAAAATCATTGAGAAATTATGGGTAACAATAGTTCTTCGTTTGGAATAAACATTTAATGTTTAACACAAAGTCGTTGAATGATTTTGTTAGCTGATAACAAAGTTACATTATGAAAAGCAGATCACTTTTCATGGCTTCAGCAGGCATGCATCGCCAAGCAGTTTGCGCTACAATTACATCGATTGCGTGTCTCGGAGTACTAGAGCATTCCCGAATAATTGTTGTCGCAATTATCCTCGAATATCCTGACGTGAAAAGAAAAAAAAAAACATATTTGATAATATTGAAATCGTTTCCTCCCTTCCGGTACTGCTGGACAGCTTGCTTTGCTTTCCGTTTCTCATCCCATTCAGCCGTTTGTCGATAAATCGTCAAGAATTAGGTTGCGAGGCATGTGGAAGCACAAAAATTGCGTGATCAGATTTCAGCTGCTGCACTCTGGCTTGGCTTGGCTTGGCGTGCATCGGTCGGTTGCATTATAATTTATGCAAAAGCATACATGCAGGAAGAGCAGCATACTCATACATACACACACATGGCTCTTAACCCATAGCGGCAGGAAGATTGGCAAACGATCTGACTGCCTTGCAAATACAGAAGCTGCTGCGCTCAGATTAAATAATTATAATTTCGTTTCAATTATCCTTGGCGTGATTCAGCTTGCCTCGCATCGAACGATGCCGGAAAGAAAACGCTTGTTCTTGACTTGTTCTTCGACAATGCAGTAAGTCCATTTTTGAATTGCATATTGGCTGCAACTCGTTTCAAACATTTAACTTGTGGTATTTTTGTTGTAGAGGATGCAGTCAGGATGACTGCTTGCGGCTTTATTATGAGTACGTCTCGATTTTTTTCGTGATAGACGTAAGAGGAAGCGAAAAAAATCACCAACCGGCGATGGTCCGTTGGTCACGATGGCAATGTTGATGAGACGAGAGTAGAAGACGCCGCGCATTCATCATCAAATGACGCATTCATCTTTCACCAATTTCTCCCAAATGGATAGAATTGTAGCACGAGAGAAGACAGGAGAAAAAAAATACAATTTCCTTTGAATTTCACGGTTATTTTTACAAACATACATCATTTGGATTGTTGCGAGGGAAACGGATCGCGACTCTGTTTGCCTCTGTGCCGCTTAGCGCGTTGATGATTAATTACTTCTAAATGATCTAGAATCTCGTCTCGACTTTGACAATAGACTCATCAAAAGACAGATTTTGTTTGTATTTCACGATAACTCCTACCGCTCTGGTTCGTCGTCGTTAATTGCTGTGGAATTTAGCGGTTCCCTATTTGACTTTGGAATGAAGTTCTAATAATCGAAAAATTTAAGAAAGACAATAATACCATTGAAAGTTAAACAGTAACGTGTGAATGAAATATTGAAGCGATAGAACTAATTCTATAGAAATATAAGAACGTATAGAATAATCGGTTTTCTCTAATATTATTGATAATTTCTGAAGTGTTTAATAACGCTCAAGGTTTTGTTTTTTTTTTAATAAACATACTTTTTTCACCGAGAATGATTTTTTAAAAGGGTGTAGATTGGAATGACGATTTCTTTTCAAATGTTATAACTCGGAATCCACCAAAATAACACCGAAACAAAAGTTGCCGGAAATTGAATTTATTGTTTCAAAAATAAATGAAATGTTCGTAAAACATTTTCAATTCAATAAACACCTCAAGTCAGCTCGTAAATAATAAAATCTGATGATTTAAATAAGTTTTACGCATAGTTAAGGCTCCTTATAAGGTCAAAAATAAGCTTACCAGTCTTCTTCAGTACGAGTATATGTATGTATACAAAAGAAGTTTCCCAAGTAATAATGGCAGTCTGAAAAGGCTGCTGTTCAAACTACCTCCAATTATTTTAAAACGAGCTCAAAGGTGGAAATGCCTGATAAAAGACTTTTAAGCTGAAAAGTACATCTCCAACAAAACTCGAAAATAGAGCCTTAAGTTTCCGTTTCAATGAGCAATGCAAATTGGTGCAAGAAACAATTTCGGACACTGAAAAGATTAGGGAACGGTACACCATTGAATTTGTCTTTAAATAAACTTATTTCATTCTAAATCCACGAAAATCGACTGTAAGAGTACTTGCATCGATACTAGTTGATGTCTCTCGGTGGTCTGGCCCCCTAAGACTTCACCCACGAAATGTGAAACATTGTCCAAGCACATCCCTTGTAATGTAGATGTTTTATTAAATGAACCCGTGTTATCGGGCAGGTGTGGCCTGGTTTGAATAGTCGAAAAAGTTAGCTTCAGGGTTTCCGTGCGTTGAAGTTGACAGCGGTTCTCTGTTCTGGCGTGAAATCAATGTAATTATATAATTTTCAATTAATTTCTTTCTAAACAAATATCACATTCGCAATTTCTCGCTCAACCGCCCCCGCTCACTAATCAGCGTCATCAATTATGGCTAGCCTCGGAGCAATCCGCTGTGTGAAGCATAATAGAAAGTACGATCAACCGAACCTATGTAAACAAAAGTACACAACCGTAGCGAATCACGTCTCGGGCGCGCGTCCGTCAGCCGCTCCGATGCAAGCTGCTGTGTCTTTGTGTGGGTATCAGCTTCATCGGCGGTATGAATATAATCAAAACCGTGTAATCATATAAAAGCACTCGGTGTCCGCAATCAATTTCATTCGTTCGCCGCGCCCCCTTGATAGGCGGAGTAGAGCGCACACTGGCCACCATGTACGCCACCGGTGCGACAGAGAGAGGCCACCGTGCCAACAAAAACGATGGCAGCCGGACAGAGAAGGCACTGCGTACACGCGAACGTGCACACAACACAGCCGGCAGCGTAGTGGATATAAACCGGAAATCGAAAAGTGGGGTAGAAGCGATCGTTCGAATCTCCCATCATCATCGTCACTCGATTTTATAATAAAATGATGCGAGAGGTTTTTTTAATGCTCTTTCTCTTCCTCCAGTCTGTTGATATTATCCCAACACAATCGTACAAGGACTAGGTGATATGTAATGAGTATATTTCCTTGCAATAGGTATATAAAAAGACGAGAACAAGAGAGCAATAAAAGAAAAATGAGGATTTTGTAAGTGATTCTCTCTGTTTGGTACGCGTGCTCTTTCACTCTCCCTTCTCTATCAATGATAATAGAACAGCAGATCGTTTAGCGTGGTGCCGCACACGAAGATTGAGCTTTAATTACTACGATGGGTACAGGGCCACCAGCATGACTGAGAATGCTTAAATTTAGAACGTACAAAGAGAAAGTCAACAGATGACATCTAGGGAATTGTCAAAACTTTAATTTTAAAAATATTAATAAAATCTTAATTAAAGAAGAGTTCATAAAATTTCAGGCACAAAACGATCAAAACACACTTTTTTGTTGATTCGGTTTCCTTGCCCTAAGATACATACACCACAAACGAAAAGAAAACTATTTTGTTCTGAAGCTTTTGAGAAATATTGGAAGAACGTTTTGGCGTAACTGCCAACTGGTTGCGAAACTAGGGTCACTCCGACCAAGATGCAATTGTCTAAGATAAATTCGTATTATTTGATGAACAATCCGGCGAAAGAGGAAAAGGGGAAAGGAGGATTAAATTCTTGTATTGTATTTTGATATTTATACAAACTCTAGGAAGGTCTAAAGGTAGCCGCAAGGCTACTGAGTCCGCTTTAATATGCGGGTGGACGTCGGTTCGAATCTTAGTAGAATCAGGCCATTTGGTTGTCAAAGGACTTTAGCATGGGTTTATTCTCAGGCTCCCCACCACATATTGACTCTCCTGTTGACTCTCTTTAAAACAAAAATAAGTTCCTATTATGAAAAATCACAGGAAGGTTGTATGCAAAGCCACGACCGCAAGGTTGAAGTAGAATACTTTCACAAGAAAGATAACCCGGATGCTTGCGTGTCAGTCATTTTTTTCTAGTAAATAAACGTTGACCGTTCATTGGCAGTATTGTAATTTCACTTTGTTTGATATTTTGAATGAACTTTATTGAATATTTTTAAAATTTTGCGCAAACGAGCAGTTGAAGTGCTGCCGAATTATAATATGCACATTAAATACGACATCATTGAACGTGAACGGAACAAAGGCTACAGTTATGCAGAACGCGAATGTCGGCGCGATGCGATTCGCCTTACCGTGGTGAAATGTACATCTTTTTTTACAGCGTAGTAGAACTATACATTTCAACACATTTCGTATTGCCGAATCGCATCGCGCCGTCATTTGCGTTCTGCATAACCGTAGCCAAACACTTAGCGACGCAAACACGAAATTATAGTCAAAGTATGCATGAAGATGAAGATAATTAACTTTGGATTTTAGCGCAAAACGAGAAAACATTAACTCTTCAAATATTCATTTGTATTCTTCAAATTTCAGTTCAATTTAATATCTGATGAAATGTCTGTATAATATCTGATGAAGGCTCTTATATAGGCCAAATAATGCATTCCCAATTTACTAGGTCCATTACTCTGTCGACCGTGCTTGGGAAAGCAATCGTATGACGACCAATCAGAGGTCGAATTTTGTGTTTTGACAAGGCTTAAGAATTTTCAATAGTACAACAGTTCTAATAATAAAATTGCAATTTCCTGCATTTGTTAGGAATCTTAGAAGATTTTCTAATCGATTACTGCAAAAACGAAGGAAATCCATCGAAAACTAACCGTTTTATTAGCATTTGAAATTGGACATATTTCTCACTCTTTTCAGTTTTAGATTTTCATTTCACATCCCTATGTAGCCGAACTTCCTGAGAGAAGT
Organism: Wyeomyia smithii; assembly: GCF_029784165.1. Classification (NCBI taxonomy): domain Eukaryota; kingdom Metazoa; phylum Arthropoda; class Insecta; order Diptera; family Culicidae; genus Wyeomyia; species Wyeomyia smithii. Next base: position 58,586,781 of record NC_073695.1, on the reverse strand, counting down.
ATTCTACTTCAAAAATGGTATGAGTAACGTATGAAAGTTCTCTCCAGGGAATTTTAATTGGGGATTCTGTTAGAATGGACAGAGGCTCGGTATAGTAGAGCAGTAAGCTTGAAACGGGAAGGTAAAACTTACCACAAGCAAGGTTGCGTATGCAATTTTTTGCTGCTTTTTCGCCGCGTGCCGATAGCTCGCTCTACAACTACAATTTTGAGAAACAATGTATGACAAACTTGTAGTCCCTAAGTAGTACTACAAGTTTGAAGATTAGTGCAACGCTCTAACTCTTAAACCTGAAGTGTGAGAGAGCATATTCAGTGCAATAATCAGTCAAAATTGTACTTGTGGAGCGAAATATCGGCACGCGAGTAATTGAACGGAATTGACACCTCAAAATTGAATATTCAACCTTGCACACAAGCATGGATATGATATTTATAAGGCCAAACGTGAAAAAAGCCAGCAACTACTTAGTTCAAACAAAAAGGAATTAAGCACAATAACAGGTCTGTTCACCGGACATTGTCCGAGTAAGCATCACCTAAAACAAATTGACCAGTCAGATAACGAGATTTGTCGCCTCTGTGGGTTCGAATGTGAAACCGCAGAACATTTGCTCTGCCAATGCAGTGCATTAATACAGCGCAGAATAAGAGCCTTTGGAAAAGGAACTATGGAGCCTTTCGTGGTCTGGTCTGCAAATCCTAATGAAGTAATACATTTCATACGAAATTCAGTGCCAAATTGGGAGAAAGGGTGCGATAAATATGACAAGGACGATCACTCCTATCAATAGTGATGTGTCTGCCACAAGTACTTAGACTAAAGAAGAGGCATACCACAAAAGATGGTCGCAGTGGTCCAAGTCTTTCAAAAAACAGACTGTCCTTTTCCTTAGCAGTGGATATTTCCATTAGACTAAATAATTGAAACATATGTAAATATTAAAGTGGGTAAACTTAATCGATTTGCCAGAACAATGTTTTTTTATGTCATTTGAGCCCCCAAACAATCCTGAACGTCCGGTAGGAAATCGATTAATTTATAGCATCAACCCAGCAAAAACATCAATTGTTCCCTTCACAAAAAAAAAAGAAAACTACACCTGCAGTCTCTACATCTTAGTGGGGTGGAAATCAAATACAGCGATTCAGTTGAATATCTCGGTGTAATCCTAGATGAAAAATTAACATGGAACGCACACTTAGATTCAATGGTAAGGCGAGGCAAACTCAGCGTTGTGGGTATGCTCCAAGATGGTGGGAAGAACTTAAGGGTTAGAACCAAAAAATAGTAATGTGGGTGTACACCGCAATAGTAAGGTCTCGAATCTCTTACGCTTTGTTAGTATGGTGGCCAAAGACCAAGGTGACCACGGCAACGAGGAAGGTAGATAAACTTCAGCGGCTAGCTTGTATTGCCACTGCCGGAGCAATGCGGAGTACACCTTCTAAAGCATTGGAAGCTATCCGAGCTTTCAACCGAGTTTCATCTGCCTTTGATTTTCATCTATCGCATCGAGTTTTACGCTCAAAATTTATTTCTCTGTTTCGTAGTGTTTTATATTATTAACCATTAGGACTAGTTATTTATGTCTGTTGGTAGTTGCTTATAAATAAATTGGAAGCTATCCTCCATCTACTTCCTTTGAATTAACACGTTCAACGAGTGGCCAAGAAAAGTGCACATAAGCTCAAACGACAAAAGATGACTACTAGAATAAGAAAGGTCACTTGAAGATCTTGAATCTTCTACCTGCTGAACCAGCAACGATCATGAACAGTGATTGGATGGAACCTAGATCCAACTACGATATCCCATACTCAGTGTATGAACCCTCTCGCTCAGTATGGGATGCGGGAGGACCTAGTGTTGGAAATGGATCTATCGAGTTCTATACTGAAATAAAAAAATCTATAGCTATCTAGGAAGAAACATGCGAAAAAGAAAGTTTTCCCATTGTAATTTTCATGAAAATTTCATATGGGTCATTCTACACGAAGTGTACATGCCACTTGGACACGACCATCACAGATTTTGCTTAAAGTTGGGGGAATTATTCATCTACTGTCTGTTTGGAAAAATCCCAATTTTTGTGTCGATTAGAATACCCCTCCGCTCTGTAGGACCCCCTCTTTATTGCAAAGTCACGCAATTTTTGTTCAAAATTTCTTTTTTCTTTTTCTTACAATGCATAGACGAAGGATGAAGGAAAAATACTGATAGACAATTTTTGAAGAAAATAAACCAAGGATTCCAGAAATATATAACTTTTGACCAGAAGTGTTGCCAGATAAATTATTTCTGTATTTGAAAACTAAATTTACATTTTTCGGCAAATGCAGCCATTTTGATTTTAAATTTGATAATTTTATCGTGTTCCTTGGAAAATTTCACATAAGAAACAACTATAATCTCGAGGTAATCTGAGCCAATCTCGAGATATAACATTTTTACGAAAACAGTTGTAAATTTCGTAATTCATTTATTTTATAATTTATAGACGTAAGACACCAGAAAAAGAGTGATCGGTGAATTTTGAAGAAAATAAACCAAGGAATCCAGAAAAAAATATTGTTTTTGACCGGAAGTGTTGCCAGATAGATTATTTTTGTATTTCAAATTAAATTTGCATTTTTCGGCAAATGCAGCTAATTTTATTTTAAATTTGATGGTTTCATCGTATTTCTCAGAAATTTTACGTAAGAAACTTTTATCATCCCATGGCAATATGAGCTAATCTCGAGGTATAACATTTTTACGAAAAATTAATAACGAAATTTAAAACTAACTGACGTTTTACCGGTAGATTATTCATTCTGAATCGAAAGTAATCAGTAGCCGGGTTTTACGCCGAGCTATGTGAACAATCTGTGAGAAAAATACATGTTTATTCGTATAATAAGTGGTTTTCTAAATCAATTAACACAAATAGAACCGTAAAATCCATGCGGCCTTCATTCTAACATCAATCTTTAAGAAATTAATAGACCATTTTGTTGAAATTGTCTCTCAATATGATTATATGGGTTAAAATAACAACAACGCGTCTTCCTCGCAGTGATGGTGTTGGTTGTTACGTCAACTCTGAACATAACTCTGAACTAACAGTATTTCCATTATGGTAGCGGTATTTTCTTTTCCAACAATAACTTAGACGCGTTGACGTACAAGTTCCGACATCTCGCGAATTAACGCTGTGGCACAAACAGGGTACAACCCTGTTGGATCGTGGTGTCCAGGAAACGTCCGAATGGTTGCGCTAGGACTATAATATGTAATATTTCTGCACAAAAAGTAATGGACGAAGTTGTGACGCATATTCGATACATAATTAAATGGAAAATACTTTGGGTAATGGGGGTTATAACAGCCATATAACAATAGAACTCGGCAGTCCTACCTCATCGATAAGCTTGAGTGCAAATTTGATTAATAAAGGTAACCAGTAAGTACTGGAAGAGAAAAATAATGATTTTTAAATTACCAACTTTTTTTGTCCTTATATCGTTATATAATAGAAGAAGCTTTTATCGTTATATACTAGAAGAAAAAATGAAACTTCGTCTCGGTTGGATGCTACTATGTGTTTGTATGGAATATCCCAAACTAACCAAAGCGATGTAATTTATACCGATCTGAATGCCATGATATAGCTCTCAAAAAGTTCAAACAGTTTGGATTACCAGCTCACCTCTGTGACAAGATGGAATCTTACCTCAAACAAAGAATATTACAAGTCAAAATTGGCACATCTTTGTCCCAGGAGTTTAATAATTACTCCGGTGTACCCCAAGGAAGCAATATCGGACCAATCCTGTTTATTTTTTATTGATGCTACAAACCTATTGATCGGAACTTACAAGCTCGTTCATGCAACATTCTACAGTATCGTCTGACCCAATTTGCTACGTGGTGTAATGTCAACCAATTGACCCTAAGTGTTGGAAAGTGTATAACCATCTCCTTTCATCATAAATCAAGCCGCGAAGCACACCACTTCAATTACACTATCGCTAACTTTATCTCGACTCTGAACTATTCTTTCGACAGCAGCAGTTTGTGATTGATAAGGTAAATCGACAGTTCGGATTCTTATTTAGAATTGCCCAGGAGTTCGATGATCCGCTATGCCTTCGATCACTATATTTTGCCTTGGTACGTTCTCACTTGGAGTCCTCTGCTGTTATTTGGTCACCGTATCAAGTAATTTAGTTCAGGAGAATGGGACAGCGCCGTTTATATCATATATCATAAATCGTGAGCGCAACTGTTTGTGTATTGCCATCTATTAATGAATTGCAGAAACTATCGATTATTCTAATCATATCTGCACTCACAGCCGGATTTTCAGAGGGAGGTTTGGGGTGTCACATTTTTGAGGCCCCACAAATAAAAAAAAAACTATTCTGTTGCATTGCGTGTTCATTTGAGCTTTATGCTTTTGAACGCAACTAGGAAAGGTCTTTTTCGAAGATTAACCTCATTAAAACTAAAGTAACTCTGCACCAATCAGTCTAAACAGTTTACTTTCGCACCAAATTGCTTCTGATGCACACGTTTCGGTGGGTCAAGAAATAATCACTTGCATGGAAACTATCACAAAAGTTAGTGGAATTTCTGATACACACTTGAGACGATTGGTTTCCAACAAATCGCGCAATTTTGCAAAGTTAGCATTTCATAATGCTCGAGGTCTTTTAAACAGTTTAGATTATTACCGGACATTTTTTGAAAATCCACTGGATTCTCTTTTTACGCGATTGATGCGTCCGCGCAAAAAAAAGGAAAGCGTATAAGAAGTCGCGTAATTTAACACAAACCGTGTAAAAAAAGGTCGCGTCGTTTTGATATAATTATCTGTCACGTGTAAAAAAATCGTGTATAATAAAATCACGTTAATTACAATCGCGTGAAAAAAGAATTCAGTGTACGCAAATAACATTTTTGGGGTGGTAGAAACGTGGCTTAAAGTAAGAAATACTAATAGATCGATACATATGAGCAACTTTAACATCGCGGAGAAGGAGTCGCTCTTTATCTGAACAAATCGTTAAAATATGCGGTCCTATCAAAGTCTCAAAAAGGAAGTAAAATCGATTACGTTTTTGTGAAACTTCATAACCTCAGAACAGTTTGTGGAATTATTTACAGGCCACCGGATGTTTCTGTTTCCAGCTTGAATCAAATGTTTGAACTGATAACTGAACTCTCGTCTCACGAACCTAATATTTTGATTAAGGGAGATTTGAATATTAAATTACTCAAACCTACCGATCCTTCTACAAGTAGACTGGCAAATCAGCTTGATACAGTTACTTTTAAAGTTGTTCCTTCACCACCCACTTGCCATCGACCAAACTGTTTACAATCATGGATTGATTTAGTTGCTGGAAATTGTACTCGTAACATACTCAATTTATACTACTTTTCCTTTGGTGGCATTAGCGACCATGACTTAATTTGTTTCGACTATAGGGTAGAAATTCAACGCTCCGCTCCGAAGTACTACTGGACTCGTGAATATAACAAAATTAAATATCTTTCAAAGCTGGTGGCGGAGATGCCAGTGCTTCGACACTTAATACATTCTTTGTGCCTCAGTTCGATCATTCTTTGCTGCACGGCTATACGCCGGACGTAACTAATGACAATTTTTCGTTCAGGGACCTATCTCAAGATGACGTGCTGGCTGAATTGAATTCAGCTTGTTGCGATTCCACTGGAACTGACCATTTTCCTTTGCATATTCTCAAAAAGTCGCTTAGTGTTATACTCCCTTTTGTTACCGATTTGTTTAATTGTATTATAACTTTGTGCTTGGAAAAAAAGCTCGCGTTGTTCCAATCGCTAAAACCGATAATCCTCCCGTTGACTCTGATTACCGTAATCAGTATTCTGCCCGTTATATCAAAGATTTTTGAAAGTTTAGTTGCGATAACTGATAACTATTATGTACCCTTCAGTCTGGATATCGCAAACCTTGCAGTACTACCACTGCCCTCATCAAAAGAGAAAACGACATTCGTTGTGCATTGGATCGAAAATTTTTCACGGTTTAAGTACTGTTGGATTTCAGCAAAGCATTTGACTCTATAAGCCATAATCTGCTTTGTACAAAATTGAAAAATTGGTTCTCGCTTGGAAATAGCGCTATCAAACTAATCTACTTATATCTTTCGGGTCGTTCACAATATGTAGAGTTTGATAACGCTGAAATTGATTTGTCTGCTGTAACGAGCGGTGTCCCACAAGGATCAATTCTGGGACCGCTCTTATTTTCGATGTTTATAAATGATCTTCCAAAGCAGTTGTCGTACTGTCAATTTCATTTATACGCAGACGTTTTTCAATTGTATATCTCCGGAAGCTCAAATGAGATTGATGATCTTGTCGATAAAGTCAATTTGGATATTGAATTGATTACTAATTGGAGTAACTTTAATAACATTAATTTGAATGCTAAAAAACTCAATCAATTGTATTTAAAACGAAACGAATGATTCTCAATGTAGACTCTCGTATTAAAGTTGGAGAAGATATCATCGCTTTTTCTCCAATCGTCAAAAATTTGGGTATACTCATGGACAATAATATGAAGTGGGATGCGCAAGTATCGGCGGCATGTGAAAAGGTATAAGGGTCAATGCAATCTTTAGCTGCATTGCGGCATTTCACTCCTCATGCAATCCGGTTACAACTCGCGAGAACTCTTATTGTCCCCCTATTCGATTATGGCAATGTACTTTACTCAAATGTTTCTCACCAAAACTTCGAAAAAGCAAAATTGGCTTCCAATTCTGTGACTCGCTATATACATAACATTCGCCGGTTTGATCACATTTTTAGTTACCGGATGTGCAACCGATATTGGTAAAAAAGCTTTTCACAATCGAAGTGTCTGTTTATGGAACCGCCTGCCAGACGTGTGTAAACGAGCTAGAAGTTACTCAACTTTTAAAAGATCGTGCAAAATGTATTTTATTCAATTGGATTAAATCAAAAATAAATTAAACTGATCTTCAACTGATTGTGTGCACAATCTTTGAGAACCATTAACAGGTTATTTGTGTAGCAAATGATTCGATGAATAAATGAATAAAGTGAACGGCGGATAAATTTGGCATTGCTAAGTTACGAATACGTTTGACTGTACAAATTGAGTGTGGATTATATGAGGGATGAGTTCTCAGCCAAGAATCCCTATGAGAAGATATTCTAAAAATGTCAGACAGTTTCTGATGAGTTTTTAAAGAAAAATAATGGGTCGATTACTAGTGGCTCCTTTCGGTGCATTGCATTTTAAATTTGCATGCAAATTTGTATGGTAAAACCTACCACAGTTGTTGTCAAAATCAGTATCACGCGATGGAGTTAGATACGGTTTTTATTGAATCTGTATTTAGTTGCATATTTGGTAAGGGTAAATACTAGAAATTTAGTAAAAGATCGATAGAAGGCAACTAATATCTGTTTTCTGGTCAATAAGCAAAATACCTTCATGCATTCGGTCTCGAGGTACGATGCTGGCCCAATAAGCCAGTCGTCGTAGGTTCGAGTCTCGATTCGGGAAGACTGTTGGTGTCAGTAGGATCATAACGCTAGCCCCGCAAATGTCCTGTACATTAAACAGTTAACGGCGAAGTCTGTGCACAAATCTCGTATCGCAATGTAGCACCACAGCTTTGCTTTTTTTAAGCAAAATACTCGGATAAATTTCAATTTTACTACCACTGGAATAGCGACATCCCTTGCTGTTGGACATATTTCAGATTATTCTATAGAAAGCATTCAACGGAAGTTTGTTTAGTACGCTCTCAGGAACCTGGCTCAACCATTTAGATTTGCTGGGTATTATGACGTTGGGGAAAAGACGGAAAATTCCAGAGCTGGTTTTGCTGCCAAACTCCTTTCATCTGACCTTAAAATGCAATATTCAATGAATGTTTTCATCTTTCCGAATTTGGAGAGAGAACTGTACTATTCCTGCGTAAGCTGCTCCAAGAGTCGTGATCATTTTACATTTAAACCTTGACTACAATATGACTTTTCGTTTAGAATTAAACTTACCACTGTTTTATCACTAACTATAATAAGATTTGTTATGTGTTAGAGCTAAGTTTTGTATATTTTTATGTGTTAGAAGTAAGGAAGTTAAAAAGATATGGGGTTTTTATATCTAATTGTTGGCTATTCCCCATCACCTATTCATGTAGACTTTAAAGTTAGATGGAAATAAACAATGATAACAATATCAATAATAATATAGCCATTCTATCCTGTGCAGGAAATCGGTTGCTAGATTTTGTGTTTGCATTAAATCATTAAAATGTGGTAGATTTCAGCTTGACTATGAGTTTTATGAGATTTCAAAGAAATGGGGTGAAAATTTACTCTTACAGCTACGGATTCAGGATTTGAGTTGCAGTATCCACTAAAAGTTGTTTAATAACGGCTTTCTGGCAACTCTGCAGTAATTTCATTTTTGCTGTGGGCCTGTGTAGTTATGTAGGTATGTACCCGTGGCGTTGTATAAAAGTGAAAAGCTCGCTTACTCACGCGCGGCCAGCCCAGAGAGTGAGCGAAGCTCTCTCTCGCGCACGCGATTCTCTTTTTCGTGTTGATGCGGTTGCTGGCTAGGGAGGATAACAACATCCACAAACGAGCGTCTTCGTTTTGTTGTTACTGTTGCCATCGCTGCCTGGTTGTTGTTATTGCTTTTTCCTTATGTACAACGCCGCTGTTTTGTGCACTCATTCGCAATCGACCCGTCGCCTCACATTGGACGACAACGACGACGACGGCGACGACGACGGTGGCAGTATACGCGCATAAAACGTGTGTGCTCGTCTCTCCCGCTTTGCCCCAGCAACATTTATCTGTCTGTCGGCAGTGTGAGGAGTATTTTTTTCTTCGTTTCGTCGTCCTCGTCGCTGCAGTACACAATCGGAATCGGGCTTTTCTATCTCGGACGAGTTTTATGTTGTTCGATAATAATAGTGGAATTAATCGAAGTGATTGGACTATTGGACAGCATCACGGTGCAACTTAGTTCCTGGTGAATAGCGGCGGAGGAAGAAAGGTCGCGTTCAACGCATGCAGAAAAATCCTGTGTATTTTTTTCCTCTACGTGAACCAAGGTACACGCGTTGGATATCATAACAAGTACGTCGTGAAGTGTCGAACGTCGGCGTCGCCGTCATCCACTTATGCTGCCTGCCGAGGTGGTGTCACACGTCCTATGATTGTATGTTACTCTAGTGAACAAGGGTGGTAATACTACCGAAAAATCCGGTGTGTCCTGGTGTGAGTGTTTGCTTTGGTAATTCTTAATTTGTTTGTTAACTGGTGGCAAAAATATTTGACGCAAGTACTAATGGCTGTTAAGTAGTTGTCGTAACATTTGTATTAGACAAGTGGATCCTGAAATAAGTGATCAACTGCAACTAGTTTGAGTGCGAATCAATAGTGCTTGATGTGTGATGTACTGTGAAAAGTGTTGCAATTTGAGTATCCAGTTTATTTATTCAATAGTTGAAAGTATTTCAAAGTTGTTAAGTTATACTGATTTTGCATGAACCAATTCGTGAAGCATGTAACGGATCTATTCTCAACACAACTGCACTGGTGAGTGAAAATTTACCAACCTATTTATGCATTCAAAAAGTAAAAGTATAAAGCATGAGGCAATGTAGTTTCAGAAACCGCTTTTACCGTCGGCAAAAGTTTAGTCGCTTGCCAGAGATGATTATACTTCGGGGAATCTTTTATTTTATTTCCAGTTTTCTATAGTCTGCTTTTAGAATTACTTTCCTTGTTTATTTTAGTTTTAATCCCCACCCCTGGCAACGAACATTTAATTTTTCCTTGTAATAGCTTGAAATATTCATGTAAAATTTTGTAACTCACATGTAGAAAAAAACATCGGACAACTCGAACACCAAATATTAATTATCTCGGTAAAACAATTTACTTTGAGCATTTGTTGCAGGGCTTGCTTTCTATGAGCCCCTCTTCTTCCGTTCCGTGGAGACCCCAGTAGTGAAGTTATGGTTCGTTCATTCTTTACTTCGTTTGCCTAATCGTTAACCGCCTCCATCGAAACAACAGTGTGTTACAGGTGTTCTCCATGGTACAATGTATCTAGCGACGCGGTGCTGGTCAATACCCTTCGGGAGAGCAACTACAGACACTGTCGATCGATTAGCTATGTGACACAGTGTTGAAAATCAATTTTGAGCAGCGGTTATGTATACAAATAGTGAACAGGGAAACTTTTTGAGTCCTCGACTTTTAGTTTATTCTCAATATTGTACCGAGATATATTTTTCACAAATTTAGATGGTTTATTTCTTTATTTCTAAATATAACCACGATGAATAAAGTAGAATTAAACAACCCCGATCAAACGATTATAAGAAACAGGTAACACAAATATATCTGAACTTGATAGAAATAATAAAGCCTGTAATATTCTTTATATGCTAGAATGATAAAATTATAGAATTCAAGTGTTTTTTTAAAGCATATTTATAACAGAATTTGTTATTCAATTAACAAAATATTGTACATTCTAACTAATTCTGATCTTTTTCTGCCAAAAACCTTACAAAACTTGTAATAATTTGTAACAATTAGTAAGTAATTTTGATAGGAATTTTGATATTTTAATTATTAACGAGACCAAATTTATAACACAAGTAGATACAAAAAGTTCGTAACAAAACATCAAGATTTGTTATAATCCTTTCCTTTGTCATATAAAATATATTCGAATACTACAATATCTCGTTAAGAAGAATTCTTTGGTTTTGTGTTTCATGAGTCATACTATAATCTAGCCTCATGAAAAACTTCTCAAACACAGACATCATGTACGACATCTGTACGACAAAAATTGCCGAAATCGACTAAAAAGTTTTTTGACACAGAATTCTTTGCATTATTTCTAATGAATTTACATTCTGTCTTTCCAATTAACGAAGAAAGCCAATTATAATGATTAAAATGGACTTTCGTAACTTTGTTCGATAGACAGTTGGCAAGAAAACTTGTTTGGTCCTGCTCCGGATCAACGGAAAAATTGCTTGGACTGACAAAAATAGATAAAATGAAATGATTTTTGATAAAAATGGTCTGGATTCTGGTCTATAGCTTTTACTTTCAATTTTGCTTTGGTGAGCATAAGTACCTGCCTGCTACTGGAATGTACAGACGCAAGTTATACAAGATAACCTCTTCAAACATACAAAAAAAAACCTGTGAGAGGTAAGTCTTGTGTTTGGTCTCGTAAAACCGTTCTCGGTCGATATTTTGATTTGATTTTTTGTTTTGAGATAAAATGTCCACTGAGTGACATCACCCCACTGGAAGCGTTAGCACCGTTTTATAGCGCTCTCAGTATTACTGCCACACAAGCACACAGCAATCGATAATTAACTTTACCAGCGTAGCATTCGATTTGTGATTGGCGCGAATGCTGAAATTGCTCGGGAGAGAAACAATAACCGAACGCAAAAAAAAGTATCCAATTATACGTTTACCATTTTTTCCACCACACTCAGTCTCCACAGAAAGCCTAATTTTCAGCGTGTGTTCTGTTTCGCCATAAACGACGGTGACGAGTGTAAAATTGACATTTCTGCTTATCTGATGATTATAGTTCGGCCTGCTTCGTTCTAGCTGGACCGAACGGCTTTGTTTATCGGAGAAATTAATTGTGAGTAGTGTTGTGTCGTTGATTGCTTTTGTACGGTGTGTAGTTGAAACGAATCGGCAACACGCGGTATTGTTTCTGTAAACCGGCCAGCATTGGCACTAATTTTAATTGTGAAAAAAAAAACCTTTTTTCCATTGGCACCAAGTTCGAGCGAGCCAATCGCTCGAGAATCAAAGCGTAAAATTCGGTCCAAAAATCCACTGCCTATGCCGGCCTACGCCGTCTCCCCGATGGAGCACTGCGAGGCACGCTTGGATGGTAGCTTCGAGCAGGATCATGGCTGCGATTCTTCGCTACTGGTAAGTTATCGGAGTTTGTCCTAAAGATTATTGGTTCGAGTTGTGGGCCTGGCTTGCTTCTAGTTAAACAAGTGCAAGTTTTTCTTGTCTGTGCTTTTCGAGTTGGGTTGTACTGCTGATTGACACACATTTACTCACCATATAGTGACGTTAATTTAGTAGTGTTATTGAACATAGAAAAATGCTGATATATGCGCGTAAATTTGTTTCCAATTTATCATATTGTAAAAAAATGGATTATCAAAAATTTTCCCGTGATATATTTCAAATAAACATATTTTATCATACCCAACTGGTAATGTAAAGTATAATATGTTTTGCAATGCCGTTCATAATGGCCATTGAGGGCTCGCTTTCTGGTAGTATTGGATGAAACAAAAAACATTAGAACCGGTTTTCTGTGCGTTAATTCAGGTGTTGTTTTTGTATCGGGATATTCTCACGAAAGTTGTGTGACTAGCTTTGGGGTGTTCAATAGAAAGAACGGCAACAGTGTAGTAAGGATTAGTCCCATAGCAAAGAAAACTCGCTCGGTATGACTTGTGTTGTTTCTATCAGTTGGGTATTGTCAGTCTAAAAATATCAAAATTAGTCGAGGTACTGAGCACTACGAACGCCACATTTTTTCCTGGCTGAATGTTTATGGATGAACGATAACTAAAAAGACTGCTTGAAACTGAACAGGGAACAACAGGGAACAATAGAATTACACAAGAAGTTTTAAACAATATGAAAAAATTTGGAGGAAATTCTGGACAATTTTGTTTGCAGTCAAATTGAGTTTTGCAGACAAATTTGCACGCTTGGTATCCGTGCTGTGAAAACTATAAAGAATGTTAACAGTGTAAAATTTTAAAACGTGAAAGAACCATCAAATTCTTGAAAAAGAAGGAACCATTAAGTCCACGTTAAAAGACTCGTTACTAAAATTTGGAAACATTGTTACTCATTTTAAGAATGCATTGAGGAACTCGAGAGAAGCCGATTGCCAACCGTGAACAGGAAACGGATGAAACGGAGAGGTGGACAACTAGGGTAAAAGTATTTTGGATGGACTACGTCCGCTAGTGACCACCGGTAAGATTAACTCAATTTACGAAAAACTCTGGAGATTTCTAGGAAACTTCCATCGGGAAACATCTTACCCAGCTAATCCGCAATAATCACGAGAAACATTTTTAAATTCCAATGCAGGGTAAATTAGCCTATAGTAAACCGCTTTGCTTAATTAACCTAGAGTGGACCACCAGTCAGACTAATTCAGTTTCTCTTAACATAAATCGGAACTTATGCTAAATTCATTTATAGTGGACTCCTTTACTTTATTAACGTATAGTGAACCACCCGTCAGATTAATTCAATTTCTGTTAACAAAAATTGGAATCTAAAAATGTTTGTGATGCAGATTGACTGGATAAAATGTGTCTCGATGAAAGGTAATCTGGCGGCTGGTTCATTATTGGAAAGGGTCCTCTAGATTAATTTACCTTTTTTTGTATGGGCCTTTACTGCGACCAGTAGTTTTTTGATCTTTTGTGGCATTGTCCGGACATTTTTACTGTTCGCACATTTTTTTTTTTGTTTTTTCACCCTTTTGCAGTGATACTCATTGAGAGGTAACCTGCTCCGTGTTATAGTACTTTTTGTCTTCTCCTTTAGACTTAGTAACCTACTGCCTTCCTTATCGACCTTATCATGTCCTCCTGCCATCTATCACTCTAACAGCGTATAACGTGCTATAGTCTATGATATTATCGAAGCTTCAGACCAGTGGTTATTAGGTCTGGAAGAAAGTTTTGCGTGGAAGAGCCTGAGAATAAACCCATACTTAAAGTGCTTTTGCCAACGAAAGGCTTGGTTCTACTAAGATTCGAACCTATCACCACTCGCTTGTCACTTGTGCCCTTGTGGCTACGAAGCTCTGTAAACTCACGGCTACGAAGCTCTTATTTATCTTGTAAATGTTCCTCGTGATTCTGATTGGCTGGATAAGATGTTTCCCGGTGGAAGTTTCCTGAAAATCTAGTTTTCGCTTAAATAGAAATAATCTAGAGAGTGGATCATAGGAAAGGAGACCACAGTAAGCTAATTTACCCTATATCAAGGGAATAAACAGTTTTTGATCAGGGTGGTCCACTGAAGGAAGTGGTTTATCCAAGGTAGTTCTACTCTAGTTCAATCACAACCAGGTGCTTCCATTTGATTTGTGCGTCGCAGTAGGCTTTCGTTCGTAAATGTAGGTGAACGATTGTCGGCTCTCATACAAAGATAAGATAGTGTGAATTAATCTATAATAAATCCTTTTTCTGTAGTAAACCACTCATTAACGCAATTTTTCTCAACATTAAATCGGAATTCATAAATAGGGTAGAATTACTTCGGATGGACCACATCCTTTAGTGGAAAACTCGAGGGATTTTCAGTAAGCTTCCATCAAGAAACATCTTATCGAGCTAATCTGCATTAGAATCACAAGAAACATTAATAAATTTCGATTTATATAAAAAATGAGATAATTTAACGGGTGGTCCAGTGAAGAAAGTGGTCCACCCAAGTTAGTTCTATCCTAATTCTTGTGATTCTGATGCAGATTGGCTGGATAAGATGATTCTAGATGAATTTTTTTGGAAATCCCTCAAGTATTCGCAAAAATTGAGTTTATTCGACGAGTGGTCCACTGTAGAAAAGGAGTCCACTATAGGTTAATATGTGGTGTGAGTGTAATAGTAATAGTGAAACTGAATTTAAGTGAAAACTCGTGGGATTTTTAGGAAACTTTCATCCGAAAACATCTTATGTAGCCAATCTGTATCAGAATCACGGGAAACATTTATTAATTTCTATTTAATGTTGGGAGGAATTGAGTGACGAGTGGTCCACTATAGGTTAATTTATCCTATTTTGTTTTCTTTCTATCTACTCAATCCTATTTCGGTGGAAAAATATGATTACGAGATCAATGATATAGAAATAATTAACTAATAGTGGACCTCTTTCCTTTATTAACCTATAGTGGACCACCCATCAGATTGATTAAATTTCTCTTAACATAAATCAGAATTTATGAATGTTTGTTATGCATAAAGTGGATAAGATGTTTTCTGATGGATGTTTTCTGAAAATCCCCCGAGCTTTCGCATACATTGAGTTAATATAGTGGGTGATCTACTATTGGAAAGGGTAGGTAAGTTCACCCTAAGTAATTTTTGGAATCTCCGTACACGACGTACGTAATTCTCATTTATAGAAAAACATATCAAACCACGTTTAGGAAAAAAAAAGTTTTGTCACATATAGGTCGGAAATGCTTTTTTAGTGAAAAATGGGATTTTAAGCGTTACGTAATTAATGGATGTTGCCTAAGCTGAAACTAGAGATTAGGAAGACTCATTATTTATCAGATTTATTCATGTTTCCGACAGCTTTTGGTATCATGCTAGGTATTCAGGTATAAGTGAGTTTTTCAGACCTTTTTTTCTAAGTTTCTATTTATATTTTCGAATGACTTAAATATTGAACAATGCGACTCTTTCAAAATCCAAAATGTCTCATGAGTGACAAAAAATCAAACATATATTCAGCTTGTAGTTCTGGTGGCTACACTTTTATCTTGGGTTGAAGATCAATAAATGCAAATTTTATCAACCAACAATTTTTAATTATGGCTGATTTTAGTTAGCAAATTGTTCAAGATTTAGTTTAGTTAGTAAGAAATGTAGTGCCGTGCTGAAGTTCGAAATTTATGTTTTAACTAAGTAATATTCCAAACCATCATGATGGCCTCAATCCCCGTGCTACTGACATCCACGACGATAGAAAAGATTTTTTACTGCTATACTAAATGTTGCTAAACATGAATGAGAACATTAAAAAACCCAAATTGATCCACCTAGCGGTGAGACTTCAATTTAAAAAAAAAAAACACCTTGACAATACTTGCTGGATATATTTATCAGTCTCAAAACAAATTGTTGGTAGTCAGCAGTGAAACTATGCCGAATGTTTAAAACATAACATTCAAACACATATAAACATACACTAACACATGCAAATAACATGGAATAAATATGTTTTAAATATTTGACGCGAATTTTTTTTTTGATCGTGCTATAATCGAAATAACACTGTACTCATATTTAGGTTGGACTTGATTATATATAGACTCGATTATATATCATTCGATAAAATATCTCTTTAGATTCGATTATTTATAGTAGCATTTTTTTTCTATTTCAAATATGATATGATTCATCAGTTAACCCTTAACTAGCCCGTTCATCTGATATCAGTATTGTTCAAATCGGTTTTGTAGTTTCTGAGATAATGCATTTTCGTGATTTCCACATTTTGATACATTGCAGACGAAGTTACAGTCCGTTTACAGTAACATTCAATAGAGTGTTATGAGGCAGCTAGACACTTCATTTGACACTAGTTTTGTGGAAATCGGTTCAGCCATCTCTGAGAAAAGTAAGTGAGTTTGAGTAGTCTCCAGAACTTATATAATGATATAAAGAACTTTCGTGATTTTGTTTAATAACATACAAACTAAAAATCCGATTACAATAAAATTTAATAGGATTTTATGGAAGAATGGAGAGTAATTTTATGAAAACCGGTCCAGCCCTCTTTGAGAAAATCGAGTGAGATTGAAAAGTTGCACATACACACACATACACACATACAAAAAATGCTCAGCTCGTCGAATTGAGTCGAGTGATATATGTCATTCGGCCTTTTAGAGCACTTTTATACTTTCAGTTTTGCCAGTGATTGCTCTACCTTTCTAGGAGAAAGGCAAAAAGCATTAGCGATATTATTTACCTATTCGAATTTTTGTGCAAATTAGCTGTTCGAAAACGATACGATTCAATTAGTTTGCTGTTCAAAATTGGATATGATGTTGATCGCAACCGTTGTGCTACTCCGACAGTGGGGGAATAAGGCACTCTTACACGGCCGGGGTAGATTTGGATTGCTAGAATCCAGCACAGAATACTTGCTTGTGTTGTTGTCAAAAGATGGCGAAGCTCAAAGGCCGAAGTCCTCAACTGGCGAATCGAAACGTTTGCTGCTACCGCGCTGCTGCTGAGATATGTGCAAGTGGTTTGTTCAAGCCGAAAGCAAATTCGGAAAGCCAGCTGACAATGGCACTTCACTACTGCTAATATAGGTCCGTCCGTCCGTCATCTACCAAAAAAATGTAAACCGGAAGCAGGCTCTTTTATAACCCAAAGAGCGCATTCCCGGCTAACTAGGTATAATATTTTATCGACCTTTTTAGGGAAAGCTAGAAAACGCCCAATCAGAGGAAGTAATTTTCGTTTCCACTAGGTTTGGTAATTTTCAACAGTACAATAGTTCGCATAACCAAACAACAATTTTCTGCATTTGGGCGGATGCGTGCATAACTTTCCAATCGATCGCTGTAGGAATGAAGGAAATCGGTTTGAAACAAACCAACCTATAAGCATTTAAAAAGGGATAAATTTTGTCCACTTTCCGTTAATAGATTTTTTTCACCCTCATGTAGTAGCTAAAAAAAGACGTAGTTCTACGTCAAAAATTAGTATTTACTGATTTTCAGAACATAGCAAAAATTTTTTAAATTACCTTTTTCTCTTGACTTCTCCATGATCGGGCAGTCATCAATGTTTAGCTAATTTTTTCTAGTATCCATTTTTTATTGTGCTTTTTTAGACAGTTAATTTTTAATTTTTCTTTTAACTTTTTTTTCAAAAAAAATTTCTCTCGAGTGTATATTTTTTTCAGGAAAACAAAATTACTATCTATAACTTTGCCGAAAACGTCACAACGATCAAACAAACCGTTGCACAGTGGTTCGAATTGTATGGCAAGGGCGGTCATAAACCATTTTCGTACAGTGTTGTTTTTGAAAACTACTGAAATCGACAGAATTAGGTGTTTTTTGCCTATAACAAGCCTTTTTCGGGACTGCCATCATCCAACTTTAAGGCAGACAACGGTATTGAATAAAGACAAATGTTTAAGTACAAATTTGTAGAATTGAGCCGAATGTATCACAACCCTTGAAGGGTAGAAACTATGTAAAAAGCATAAAATTCAAACGAAAAAGTAACCATCTTTAACCGCTTGCCATCGACTTGGATGCAAATATATGCACCTTCGACGATTCTTTTTTAAGTCCTCAATCTCTCTTTTGGTGGTAATATGGTGATAGTATCTTGTGCGAAACACATATAAAAGTTTACATGAATTTTAGTATAAGTGGTGCTCTTTGACTTTTTTTCTACGTTCCCTTTTACGACTAATTATGATTACAGTTTAGCACATACCTATTTAAACAATACCGCAATAGCAAAACATACTTGTTTTCTGAAGTTTCATGATGAAAATAAGCAGATGAAGCAATTAAATTTGATCCACAGCGGAAATATACACAACTTGAAAAACACGTTCTGTTCAAGCTGATTTTGCAAGTGTCAAACACCTTCAGTTATCTCGTGCTCAAAAGTAAAATGTTCATAACATAGACCAACAAAAACAGCTTTTCTACATTGGCCTATGGGCGAACCACTGTGCGTTGTGGCTCTTAAAATATTTGTAATCTTCAACACCTTCTCAACTTGGTATTTTTAAATAGCTTCTCAAAAATGAGTTGTATTTCTAAAAAAAAAAACCAAGAGCACAAAATGACATCTTTTGCCCATGGAAATGTCTATTCAATGTTTCAGCCAAATAAAAAATGATCGATTGAATTGGTTGCCCGTTTTTTTTTTGTGGAATTGCACAGTTCTTGCAATCGCTGTCATCGTTAACTAGTTAATTTGAACATGTCTGATATCCAGCCTGAGCGGTGGAGACTAGGTAGAAGAGCTTATATTATGCAACTTTTTCTTATACATTATTCGAGGATATTACTTTGATTAGCAAATCAAAGTAAAATTACTTTGGATCATTGGTCTAATTTCATACGCTTCCATTTTGGAGTACTCTGTATTGAGTAAAATGAGGTGAGAGTACGAGAGCATACCTGTAGCTATTCCCCTTTTTCTTAGTACGTAGAAAATTTTTCACTAGAGATCAATTTTTTGATAAATGTTCTTTTGAAAACAAGGCTCGAGTGAAAATGGTCGAAAAACTCGTGAAAAATAATTTGTATTCTAGTCGAAACCCAATGCAAAATTTCATTCAAATCTAAAAGACTCATGTTCTGTTAGGTACCTATTTCAATTGGAATAGTACTATCAACAGTACGGAACACAGCTCAATTTGTTTAATTAGATTTACTTGTGTTTTTTCAAATTATCGGGTAAGACTAAGATAATTCAAAAGGTTCGAGTTAAATAAATGGATTAGTCACGCACTTGTATATTCTACGCAATTATAAGTGCTCACAATTACTCCGAACACTAGTTAGAAAGGTTAGAAAACTTATTGTTTCACCGCCGCCTCGCCCTGAGCTAAGGTAAGTGAATGAGTGACCTAAATAGACAGCACAGGAAGCCAAACGCATAAACATGTAAACAAAGCTAGTTCTAGTCGGGACAAGGAAACATTCCTAATCCTCTTCGTCGTCGAGAAGAGGGGGTCTGTTGGCGCGCAGATTTTTTGTTCCTCGTTCCTCACCAGACAGACTCCCGTTCGTGCCATATCGATGAATTTTAACCAGATGTGACAGATTTTAGCGTTTTTTGGTTCTATGCGCTCATTCTATCTTTGCTCGTAGCACTTTGTAGCGTGAAGAAAGCATAGAAAAGATTCGGATTTTGCTGCCGGTTGCCAGTGGTGTGCGTTGCTGCCGAACATGCTGCTATATGACATTCCAATTTTAGGATTAATTAGCCTATTTTATGGGTTGAGTAAAGGCTAATTTTAGGAAAGTGTGTCGGGTTACTTGCGGACTTTCGGCCGTGAGATGAACGCATTATTCAAACTATGTCAGCAGATTGAAGATTTCCGATGACTAGCAAAACACTGCAGACAGCAGGAATTTAATACCCAGCTTGCGCTCGGAGGTTTTCTTCCGTTGCAGTACATACTCGTACACGCTGCACTAAGTCGATTTATTTTGTATTAAAATCCAATCGATACGTATTTCCGTCTGACGTGCTCGTAAGCCTTGGTGGAACGAAATGAAAGAGGCACAAGGTAAGGCACGACACGGACCTGACTGACGTTTATTGAAAATTAAATTCTGTCTGAGACGATATCGGATTTCGCCTCATATTCACCACATTCATATTGTTATCGATGTCGTTTCGGCAAGGCATGCAAAGGCGAACAAATGGCATAAGACGGAACGAGCAGGGGAAAAGGAGAAGGAATATTTAATATCATACCGACAGGAATTAGAAGCGTCGATACGTGTCTTACCGAGGAAGAAGCCCAAGAAATTGAGTTATTTTACTGCTTTGGTGTTACGTTTTTTTAGTTCATGCTGGAATCAAAGCTTTCTTTCTAACGTGTTGCTACGATATGACATGATATGGTATTTTATGAACACAAAGTTGAAAAATGAAACAAACAGTGTTGCCTGACAGTGAACACAGTAATATTGTGGTGACATTTATCATTAATCAAATGTGTGACTCTTGACAACCGTGGCAAACGGGATAATGAAATTAAACGAACTATACACGAGAGTAAAAGAAGCAATTTTTCGCACCAAACCACATCATTTCTACAAACGGGTCAACCGACATGCGGCTGGGGTTGAAAATGGTAACCGCAAATTATGCTGGCTGGCCGAACGATCGAGCTAATTTGATAAAGACATCATCGCTATGGAGATGAACACAATGCCTGTGTGCAGGGTTGCCAATGTTCCAGTTTAAACTGGATTTCTCCAGTTTAAACTGGATTCCTCCAGTTTTTCTCAAGAGATCCAGTCAAACAGTTTATTCCCAAAATCTTCCAGTTTTTTCAGATATTTGCCAGTTTTATCCAGTTTTTTATTCACTAAGCTCCGATTGGTTTTCGGAAATATTTTTAAAACGGAAATTTTGTAGATTGATAAATTTTTATGACAATTCTTAACACAGGGTGGCGAATAAATTTTCAAAATAAAATTCCCTGATTTTCCATGAAATTTAACATCAATTTCCCTGATATTTTTCAGCATTCGGCACAAAAAAGTACAACGTAGATCAACGCAAATCCGAAATTACAGTGAATAAAGTATAATCGGATATGAAACCCAACAGTAGATGTCCCGAATTAATCTTTTGCGGTGAAAAACAAATCAGTTTTTGCACTAAAAGCCGCTCAAAAAAATCGCGTCTTGGTTTGAAAAATTTTCTCTGAATATTTGTCAGTTCTCTTATTTTCCTAATCAAAAAATGAATTCCCTAACATTCTATGATTTTTCAGGTTTTTCCAGGTTTTCGACAACCTGTAACAGCATTTTCAGTATACCATCTTCTCGCACGAAACACGGTCAAATAAAAGACGGCATGACATGGTTGAGATAAAACCAAACAAATAGATTTTGCCAGACCATAAAAAAAATCTTCTATTTAATTTCTGTTGCGTAGCAGTGAAAAAATATTAGAGGACTTAAATACCAAAAGATAGCGAAGTCAGAAATATTGAAATTTAAACTTCACTGATGTAACGGAAGGAAATGTTGCGTTAATACTTTTCTTGAATATAAAAGTAAATGGAAAAGCTCTATATCTTAATTTTGAGATAGATTGATTGCGTAATTCCAAATTTTGTTGCTGTTAGAGGAAATTTTTCAGTCCATAATTTTAACAAAATGTAACAAAACAAGACAGTTCTGATTAAAATGAGTAATTTTTTGCGAAGAGTTATCTCTTAAGATCCAAAACTGAACTGACTGGGTTCAATCCCCGTAACAGAAAAGCTCCTTCACAATCTTTTTTTCCTTTTCTCTAAATTTATTTGGGATCCAGTTTTTCCTTCAGCTTTATTCCAGTTAAATCGAAAATTTTATTGGCAACTCTGCCTGTGTGCATAGCAGATTAACGAGATCAATTCTGATGATGCCCGGACGCCGTTTGCTGGACCCTTGTTAGCAGTCAGGGTCACCCGCATCGGAGCTAGCGATCAGTTTCAATCCAGTGCGGTGGGTGTGATTGCAGAAATGATAGCAGCCCACACATTTCGATTGCTGCTGATGATGGCAATGTCGAAGCTGGCTTGAAAGCGTGTGAACTTCTTCAAACGATCTGTGGAAAAAGTTGCCTCTTTCACGTCTGCTTTTGAGTTATTTTAAATTTATTTGTATCAAAATTATTATTTTATGTAGAAATACGATAATCAGAAAAAAATTGTAGAACTGTACCTGTAACTCTCTTCAATAACCGAAGAACTGGAAAAAATGTCATCGTTTTTTATAAAACATGTATCTGGGTATAACGGAGTAGGTATAAAAATGATAGTAAAATATTTCTACGAAGCAAAAATCGAAATTCGTTACCCTGAACAATGCAGTTTTTATAGTCATGACCGTGGGCAGAACAAAATAACTACTGCCCAGTAATTATTGAAAAACTGGATCATGTCCTCGGGGTATAAACAGTTCTGAACCCATCAAAGACTCGAAAAGGAAACGGATATTCTTTGAAGTTACTCACTGGGAACAACCCTTCAACGTATGCAAGGGACTGTTCACTAAAAGTATAAAAACGTTTAATTAAATGTAAGTATATGTTTACAATTTATAAACGATGTAGAGAGCAATCGTTTCGTTCAGATTTTTATCATCTCGGATTTAATGCAAATTTTTATTGCCTTGCTTGGGTTTAATAGTAAAAAAGAAGTGATGCAAACAAGAAGAAAAAAGGAAGCAATTTATTTTGTATTTTTTTCTTTTTTTTTCAAACCAATCAGCCCTGCAGCGTCGGTTGTTCTCTTTATCAGGGCTTCCGATGGTTGAAGTGTTGCTCACCGCACACAAACAGTCACAAAAACGTTGAAATAATTGCAATCGACGCATATCATGTACATACAATTCTCCTATGTTTATTTAAATATATAAAAGCTAAGGGCCGGTTGCGCATTTATAACCCCAGCAATAATTGACTAATGGCGGATAGAACGACAGTTGTGTTGGTGATAATATGGCAAAGAACATGGAAAGCAGAATGCTAAAAGCCACTCTTACAACAAAAAAATCTATAAAAACAAACGTTTACGGCTGTGTACCATAAGTAATTCAAAACAATTATCCAGCAATTAATATAAATTAACCAGAAATAAAGCAGACGCAAAAATGGCGTTATTATAAACGTACATCTATCTTTGGTGGCCATCGATTCAAGGTGTTGTACGCTTGTACAATGAATTCAGTTCTTGCCTCTTAATTCCGCAATTATCCTGCACCGGTGCACTGGCCGTGTTGCGATCCGGCCGGTGGGAAAGCGTACACTTTGTGGCAGCAGCCATCAAGCAGCGTTCCAAATACACACGCACGCAGTTTGTGCAGTGGAACCAGAGTTTCGCGTCGTACGTTCATATATCCGTTACAGTGAACCGTCCGAGCAGTTTCTGGGAAATTCACATTAGACCGCGCACCCCGCATGGTTCGAACTCTTGCACCACGCCAGCTAACGACGACCGGCTCTGGGATCCAAGGCGTGTGAAAATGTGACGAAATTTGAACTCAGGTGATCACGACCGAGGGTTCGCGTGTCGATTTTGCTGCTGTGTCCCCGTATGTAAAACGTTTGCAACGGCTTGATTACAACACACACAGAGTAAGTGACACAGAGTAAGTGACGTTTGAGTTGTGGATTCGAAAGGCTTGATCATGCTTAGCATATAGTGTTCTTACGTGTTGGAACCTAGCTCAGAAAATCTTTTGAAGAAAATAGCTTATTCTATAGTGTTATGTACAGATGATTTATTATTATCAGCATCAGCGGCTTCGGAATTAGTTGGTATTTTTTTGAGAAAAAAAGGCAACTGTGATTCTATACACTTTTAACATAGTTTAGCAAAATTTAGAAAATTTTCATTTATGAAACTATTAAAAGGCAACTATTGCTGGGAATAATCCTCGTTTTGAAACTTTATCTTACTGAGCTTGACTTTTCGTCCAAGAGAATGTGAATTGCAGTAGTATAAAATTGTTTTAATAAACCAAACTATTGATATTATATACTTCACGTGATTTTTTTTTTTTCTAGAAAGGAATACTTCGTGTTTTGATCCTTTCTAAAAAACTAGAAATAAAAAAAAATGCAAATTGGCAGCAACAAACACTAGTAGTAAAGAAGTAGTAAAGAAGTTGTGATCAGTTAATGCCAGCTAGTTAGCAACATTCGAAGACTTTAAACCTGGTCCTTCAGGTGGTTCCTCACGTGTTCACGCGTGATACCGGCAAGTACAACTGTACCATACCGTCAATCGTCGTTAACCGGGTGCACCGAATAATTACACACCACTCATGTTGCAATTATTGGGTGCACTCCTTTTCCTGAGAACTATACTTCTTGCTCCCTCACAGCGCTCCACAAAAGTTCAGCGTGTGATCAATTCACTGCTCGCTTGTCATTCACTCTAAGCCGGGTAGCTTGCAGTATGAAGCTGGCTAATTGCAGGCTGCTGCCGTGTCACCTATGGATCCTCTAAGCTCGGGTGACGCAGGCCAATTTGCTTAGAGGGTTTGCTGCCGACGAAAATACGGTGCCATAAGTATACCCCGTTCAATGATCCTCAGCTCAGCTCGATCGAGATGGGGTGATGCTGGTGATGGTGATGATGATGGTGATTATAGTTATTGGAGCGAATTAGAGGCGATCATCGACTTCTGTCTGTCGGGCCATGCGCGATGTGACTGACGACCGGCTACGCATCGCCTGATGCTGCTGGCGGCAGGTTGACGTGAGAAAAAAGTTTTTTTTGAGGTTCGGCAACAAAATTGTCGTGGTTGGGTTGGGTGAAATTGTTAGTAATTAAGTTCTTTTTTAATTTCAGAAACTCTTGAGAAACTGATTATCAATAATGTATTATTGGGTATGTTTATTAACTACTCGAAACTAAAGAACAACATGGTATTCATTGTCATAAATCTTCGTCACCGTGTAACCTATCTTTTGTATTATACCGTGACGAAAGAGTTACGGAAAAGCGAGGTCATTCAGATAATGGAATGCCAAATATACTTCCGATGGTTTTACCAACCGCCTGACTTACCAGTAAGTTTTAAAACATTTCTGGTAAATATTGACTAAATGACCGTCATTTTTTGTTTCATTAAAAAAAACGGCTGGTAAAACGCATCGAGAGTTTTTTCCGTGTTGAATAGTTTCGTCACTGCGACTAGTTTTTAGATCTTTCGGGACATATGCCCCTTCTTGATTTTTGCTTAGTCAGGATATCGTACTAGTTTTGAAAGTTACCGTTATGATATGACCAATAGCATCAGTCCAATCTGATATTATAAAGGGTGATTTTTTTTTGCTATTTGGTTTTTCGTGTATTCAGATTTGACAGTTCACGCGGGAATTCTGACAGCTATCAAAGCCTAATGTACTCAGTTTGGTTTGCCATTTGCTTACAAATAATCAAATTTTATTACTAAAATTAGTCCTCTGTGAAAAATGTTTTTCGCGCATTTTTACCAAAAAAAATGGGTTCAGTGACGAAGCTCATTTCTGGTTAAATAGGTATGTTAATAAGCAAAATTGCCGCATTTGGATCGAAGAGCAACCAGAGGCCAGTACATGTGCTTAGATCTTCCTTTGCAAGCTCCAGTATTTTGCGAGTCATAGAAACGTCCGGTGTGATGAATCGCTTTGACTTCCAGCTCCATTTTGAATGTGGCGGATAAGCCACAGAAGGGTTCTGATCCTATGAACTGAAGAGACGACCCAAGTCAGAGCGTTTCAAGTTTCTTGGCTATTGGACAGGATGCAAATGTTTAAGTGTCTGTATTTTCTGTGAGGCGTATAACAGGACATTCCAGAATTGCTTGGACTTCAACTCGAAAGTCAGTTCGCTATTGGCCCATTGGAGTTGATAGGTCTGTTTCTGGACCGATTACCCCTGCTCCCATTCGATTGTTCATTGTTAAACCATCTGTGTAGACAACGATTGATCCTGAACGGAGATCGGGACCACCGAATTCCCAAACATCACGCTCAGGTATCTTTTCTCCATCCTGTCTTCAATGTTGATTACTAGAGAATCGAAACTAATAGTTCTTAGGCTATTTAGAATCTTTCGATCCGTAAAGCACTATTTTTGGATTCTAATAGTACAGGTCGGACTCGATTTTCCAGAGACTCAATTATCCGGAATTTTATTTCTTGGTGTTCGTTTTTAATATTTACTCCGAAATTATACCTTTACCATCTCTTCTGGCATATTTGTCACCATTTATTTCATACACGGCTTATTTGGGACATGTTCGAATTAAGTGAAAATAATTAATGTCCAATTTTTTTTCTTTGCTTCTCAAGATTTCCCCCCTTTCCGCCTGAAAAATAATATCTGGTTACGCCAATGCATCATACAAGTAAAATGAAAAAAAAAAAAAATTTTTTTTTCGTTAATCACAAATTTGAGTATTTTTTCTGTGACGCGATTATCCGAAAAACTCGATTATAAATTTTTTGATTTTTTATTTTTTCAAACTTATGCAGTGGAGGCATAAAAAGTAAAGCTCCTAATGCTTTAATAGAAGTATTTCTCATTGGATACGTTATTGAAAGAGTAGCTAGTCGTTGAAATTTTTTCAACTAATCTTGACCACCTTTCTCTTTTGATCACAAGACCAGTGAAGCGAGGGTAATTCTGGGTTTCACAATAGCTGAATAAATCCAATGGATCATTTTCGGTCCCAACTTCACTATTTGTCAAAAGTTTTATTACATATCAATAGAGTATTTGGAACTTTGCTTATTACCTGCTCTAGTTGTGTATTTCAGTTGAATTTTTCATGTCAAGGAGTACTCCTAGGTAATTGACATTGTCTGAGAGCTCACCTTTATATTTTATATTATTTAGCGTAATTTTCTTCTCCGGAAGTGAGATTACTTTGACTGCAAAAGATTTCTTTAGTTTTGTAACAATAATATGAAGTGCTGTCCCGATCAGAAGAGCAGAACTAAAAAATTACAAAATTATATCAACGTGAGATACAAATAACATATTTTGATACAATTCTGTATTTTTCCATATAATTTTGATAACTAAATTGAATCTGAATGAAACAAGTCTAACTAATTTTTTGTTTTTATCAATACTTGTTGTTTCTAACAATGTTTGTTATTATATTGTTCTATATATGTACTATTTTATTTTGTTAAAAAGCTGATACATCAGTAACACATTTTGATATGTGTTTGATATTAGTAGAATCATTTCTGTTATAATTTTTGTTATTTTAACACCTACTTACTTACTTTACTTTTACTTACTTACTTTACTGTTTTGGCTAACGGACCTTTCACCGGTCTAGGGCCGAACGAATTAGAGATGTCCAGCTTGTTCTGTCTTGGGCAGCCGTTCTCCAGTCTCTCCGTACACCAGCAGATCGTGCATCTTCTTCCACCGCGCACATCCACCGCGTGCGAGGCCTACCACGGAGTCGATGGCCTCTTCCTGGTTCTCTACTGAAGATAGTTTTGGCGGCTCTCTCGTCAGACATCCTGGCTACATGTACAGCGCACTGAAGCCTGTCCCGCTGTATTACCTTCACTATATCAGCATGTTTGTATACCTGGTACAACTCGTGATTCACCATAAATCAAGAAAAAAAAACTCGTGATTCATGCGTCTACGCCACACTCCATCTTCCAGTTTACCGCCAAGTATCGATCGCAGAACTTTACGCTCAAAAACGTCATGTCCGTAAAGGGCCACCGGGAGTATCAGCGTCCTATACAGCGCTAGTTTTGTGCGAGTTTGCAAACTACAGGACCTTAGCTGGTTACGCAGACCGTAGAAAGCCCTGTTCGCAGCTGCAACTCGTCGTTTCATATCACGGCTCATATCGTTGTCACATGTCACAAGCGTACCAAGATAAACGAATTCGTCAACCACTTCAAATCGTTCCCCATCTATCTCCACCTCAGCACCAACACCACGGGGACTCCCACGCTCTCTGGCAGCTACCATGTACTTAGTTTTGGCAGAGTTAATGACAAGTCCCAATCTCGCTGCTTCTCTCTTAAAAGGTACGAAGGCCTCCTCCACGGCCTTACGGTTGATACCGATGATATCGATGTCGTCCGCAAAGCCAAGAAGCATGTGAGATAACGTGATGATCGTACCGTTTCTTTCGACGTTTGCTCTTCGTACTGCACCCTCAAGAGCGATGTTAAACAGTAGGTTGGAAAGCGCATCCCCCTGCTTCAGTCCATCCAACGTTACGAACGCGGCTGATGTCTCGCCAGCTATCCGCACGCACGATTTTGATCCCTCCAGTGTCATACGACTTAGCTTTATTAGTTTCGTAGGGAAAACCGTGTTCCAGCATGATCTGCCACAGCTCGTTTCTTTTCACTGAGTCGTATGCCGCCCTGAAGTCCACAAACAGATGGTGAGTCGGTAAGTTGTACTCCCGGAACTTATCGAGGATCTGTCGTAGGGTGAAGATTTGATCCGTCGTGGAACGCCCTTGTCGAAAACCAGCCTGGTATTCGCCAACAAAGGATTCCGTTAACGGTCTCAATCTGAAGAACAGGATACGGGAGAGCACTTTATATGCGGAGTTGAGCAACGTTATCCCTCGATAGTTGCCACAATCCAACCGATGGCCCTTCTTATAGATAGGGCATATGAGGCCTTTCAACCAGTCGTTCGGCATTTGTTCGTCCGCCCAGATTCTTAGTATTATCTGGTGGATCGCATCGTACAGCCGCTCGCTTCCCGCTTTTAGAAGTTCGGCCGGGATACCGTCCTTCCCAGCGGCCTTGCCGTTTTTCAGCTCACTAATCGCCTTTTTCACCTCCTCCTGTGTTGGTGGCTCCACAGCTTGTTCGTCACTCATAATCGTCATCCTGTTCCTGCTCTGCTCATCTGGCACCTCACCGTTCAATAGCGCCTGAAAATGCTCCTTCCAGCTGGCTGCAACCGTCGGTTTATCAGTAAGCAGGTTGCCGTCCTTGTCATTACACATGACCGGCACCGGGAAATTCCTGCTTCTGACTCTGTTGACAGTTCTATAGAATCTCCGCACGTCGTTTTGAGCATAGCTGTCTCTGCGCTGGCGAGCACCTGCTCCTCGTACTCGCGCTTCTTCCGACGATGGGTTCTATTTTCAGCAGCTCTTGCCACCCTGTACCTCTCTCTGTTCTGACGCGTAGCCGCAGTGAGCATGCGGCTCCTGGCACGGTTCTTCTCATCTGTCGCTCTCTGGCACTCGGCATCGAACCAGCCGTTAGGCTGTCTTCCACGCGTCGTACCTACCACCTCTCTCGCAGTCGTTTCGATGGCGCCGTGAATACTGCTCCACAGCCCATTTATGTCTTCCACTCCTTCCTCCTGCTGTTCTGCGATCCGTTGATCCAGCTCTCTGGCGTATTCTGCTGCCACGCCATCAGCTTTCAACCGCTGAATGTTGAAACGCGTCGTCCTCTCTGTGCGAGATTTCAGCACGTTCGACAACCGTGCGCGGATCTTACAAACGACGAGATATTGGTCAGAGTCAATGTTTGGTCCCCGAAAAGACCTAACATCAGTAACATACGAAAAGTGCCGACCGTCAATCAGAACGTGATCGATCTGGGAGCAGGCTTCTCCATTTGGATGCCTCCAGGTGTGTTTCCAAATATTCAAACTTGGAAAATAGAAGCTACATATGGCCATTCATCTGGCCGCGGCAAAGTTTGTCAGCCTCAGGCCGTTTTCATTGGTTGGCGAGTGGAGGCTATGCCTTCCAATGACCGGACGGAAGAAATCCTCCCTCCCAACCTGTGCGTTTGCGTCTCTGATGACGAATTTTACGTCGTGTTTTGGGCACTCGTCATAGAGTCGCTCAAGCTTGTCATAGAACTCATCTTTGACTTCATCGGATTTGTCGTTTGTCGGTGCGTAGGTGTTGATTGAACTGTAGTTGAAGAATTTGCCCTTAATCCTCAACACGCATATACGGTCATCTGCGGGCCTCCACCGGATGACTCTTGTTTTCTGATTTCCCAGCACTACGAATCCGACGCCCCGTTCCGCTGCTTTGCCGCCACTGTAGTAGATGTGGTACTTGAAAGAAGTGCGGGCAATAGGGTCTACTGCACGGAGTTCCCTTTCTCCGGGATTTGGCCACCGAACCTCCTGAATCGCTGCGATTTCGACTCCCTGCCGCTGTAGTTCTCGAGCAAGCAAGCCAGCCCGCGCCGGTTCATTGAGAGATTGGACATTCCAAGTACCCAATTTCCAATCGTTTACCTTAATCTTTTTCCGTGTTCGTAGCCTAGGTTTTTGCCGATTGATCGGTTCTGTATTTCTAAATTCGTTGTTCGTGGTTGATGAAAGGTTTCGGTATGCTACCTTACCAGGGTCGCGATACCTACATCCTGCTGTTGGGGCTGCCATCTTAGGTTATAGCTGGCGGAATACAGCATTCCATAATTCAGCCGCCCGCTCCGGGTCAGACGCTGTTGTACGCCGCCCCTATGGGGATACAGCCGCGTACGACCCCCTTCCCAGTCAGCATACGACCATAGTTACCACCGGGGTTGGTTACCCGATCTCCGCTAAGGTTACTCGTATTCCGGTCGGCACCACGTGGAGGTTGGGATAGGAGTTGCTGGACAGAGGTGAATGGCCACATTAGGGTCTCAAGTTACACGTGTCCAGCCATTTGCCAACCATTTTAACACCTAAAGGGATCAAATTGAAAACACAGCCTGTAAGGTTTTTCCCGTAACAAACTAACAGCTTCTGTTACATTTTTGTTTTTTCTTTCTGATCGGGGTTACAGACGAGTGGATGATATGCATATTTATATTCGCCTGAAGGAGTTCTAGAAAAATAAGATGGCTTGATGTTTTCATCGATTATTTTCTCCATTGTGTAGAGAAAGACGAGCTGATTGGCCTAGAGGATGCTTTGTTCCTTTCGTTGGCCTAGGGGATAAAGATAACCAATACTTGTCGCCACGCTTCCGAAATATAACCTAAAATTAAACATGATTGAGGAGTTGCTTTTGCCCTTTTTAATAGTACAGGATAAATTCAGTTCCTACCAGGTGACTTGAAGGGTTCGAAGGATTGGATTGCCCATTCAGCCCTATTTTCGGTGCCCTATTGCCGTGCCTAAATGCACAGCTCTATTGACGGCTGAACAGTAATCTGCGACAAGGCGAATCGCTTCTTGCCGCTATTCGCGTTCACTATGCCATCGGCCTTAATCTAAATCAAAGTAAATAACCAATCATAGGCCCATTTTTTTTGCATTCCGATGGACGCATTATTGGATGGTTTTTCAATTTTCAGCCTTACAATGTTTTCGTAAGACATAATTATACGTCAAAAATTGCTTGTATCAAATTATGAGACTTTCTAGTAAAATTCCCAATTAAAATTCCCTATGTTAAAAAATCGAAATTTAAAGGACGATAAAGACAAAGTCAGAAGCGCTTATTTTGGGAAAGAAAATAGAACAAAATATTGACCGATTGTATTTCTAATTTTCAGACCGTTGATGATATGACTAATAGACTGGGATACGGTTATATGGGAAAAGAGATGGTGTTATTCTCTCGTTTGTGTTTCTTATGTGTCCTGTTTCAAATCGACCGGTGACTTACTATTTTTGTGCCCAATTTATTATGTATACATAGGATTTTATGAGGGAAAACCAACTTTTTCAAAATTTGTTCTACAGAGATGTCCAGTTGATTCTGAAAAATATAAATATATTAATACATAATCTTTGTAGGAAACTTTGCTGGGAAAAACTCTTCTGAATTTAGAAAAAAAAATTGATTCGAACTGATTGAATACTTAATGATTGCCATGGCTGACGAAAACATGCGTGTAGGCATATCTTTGGGTTCTTTCGTCGTTTTAGTTATCCATTTATCCTCAGTATTCGTAACAAAATTGTTGGAGTAGATCTTATGCTTCAGGTTTGTCTAGAAATTCTCGATGAGACGCAGCTGGGGGACGTTGGGCGGGCTCGCCGACTTGGGTACCACTTAAATATTCAGCCGCTTCATCTCCTCTAAAAACCGCCTCGAGTAGTAGGCCGACGACAGATCCGGTTAGAATACCGCGCCTTGCTTTCCGGCAGGCACTTCACACTATATTTTTTTCCTGTTCACGACCACTCCGGAGCGAAAGAAGAGTTTTGACAGCTGACAGCTTTCTCACTGATTGTCAGCCACAACAGACCCTCCTTGGGAAACTTGGTGTGTGAAATGAACTTCAGTTCGGAGCAAACTTTTTTTCGTGGGTGAAGTAGTACAAGAAGTGCCCTGCCAGTCGTTGCCATCTGGGGTGACCTATCTTACTCGTTGTCCATCACCACCGCCCTGTCGCTATTCGCTAGGAAAATCGACTTGACCATTTTATTTACCCGCTGCAGCTGCGTTATTACCAGCAGCTCCAAGACCAGTAGACGGGACTGCCGCTTCCTGACATGTATGTCCATGCTCGCCAGGTACTTTTTCAGTGTTTGGCCGGTTGCACGGTCGCTCAGAGTCGCCGGCCGTCCGAAACCAGGTTTTCTTTCGATGCTCCGATTGTTGTCCAACAGTGCCAAGATGTTGTAGATATTGGAACGGGCATATCCGGTGTCCACAAAGTGCCGCATGATGTCCGTTTTCGATGTACATTTTTGAACGGAGTAGCTATTCACTGTTTTCGCCAACACGGTTAGAGTTCGACTGTTAGAGCTGTCATGTTTTTTCTGCTGACTCATGAGTTACTATGATTGATGCTGCATAAAGTAGTTTCGTCATTGCGTGTGAAGGTGAACCAATGAAAAAACGGCAATTTTTGTCCATTTTTTCAATGCAGACGTTAGGCTGGGGCATGGATGGATTTCAGGAAGACGTATATAAAGGACATGTAGAGAAGGTCAAGGCTCGCTAAGGCATCACGAACAGGAAGGGCCGGCTGTCTACCTCTAGCCTGAAGGGAAGCTACTAATTTAGAGCTGCCCGGAGATGCGCGTTAAATCTATAGCGATTGGACATAAGCCGAGACATCACGCAAATGAAATCTCGACCTGCATCCAAACCCTTTAACCTCGGAGATAATGGTGAGCAACCACCTTCCCAGTTCCCTTTTGGTTCAAGAAATTTGCCAACTGATGATCGTATGCTGATGTTCAAGTGCGAAAAATTCATTGAAGGCAATTGGTCTTTTGTAAGTTTCACCGTTTTTAGCACCCGCCTTAGCCAAAATTTCCGCTGTCTCATTACCCGATATCGAGCAGTGAGAAGGAACCTACACTAAAGTAATCTGATACGAATTTCCTGATAAAGAACTCAGTTGCTCCAGTATTTTTCCCAATAAAAACGGAGAACGCTGAATATCCTTAATCGATTGGAAAGCCTCAATAGAACTGAGACTGTCCATGAAGATGAGATAATGGTCCGTGGACATTTCGTCGATAATCCCTAGGATATACTAAATTGCAGCTAATTCTGCGACGTAAACAGAAGCAGGATTTTTGAGCATGAAAGAAACCCCTTTAGAAGTAATCCGTAAATGCAGAAGATTTTGTCGCAGTTAATGCTTCGATATTTATTGCTAAAAAAATTATTAAATTTATTGGAGTACACTAAGGTCGCTTTTTACGTGTTTTTTTTACGCGGGTTTTTTTTTACGCGGCTTTTTTACGCGGATTCCGGAATTTACGCGGTTTTTTTACGCGGATTCCGGAATTTACGCGGTTTTTTTTACGCGGATTCCGGAATTCACGCGGTTTTTTTACGCGGCACGTATCCCCCGCGTAAAATGCGACTTTAGTGTAAATAATTCAGAATCAACGAGTTTCTTCTTTAAAAAAATAGTTTAGATGAAATGTATTAGTTTTAGTTTTGTAGAATTAACCATAAAACGAAGCAGAAAAAAGTGAAAAAAAAAACAGATAACAGAGAAAAGCAATCAGAAATGAGTTTGTCACCTACTGAGGAAATCACCAACAAGTCTTGTCATTTATCTAGAATATTTGGCACGCAGCACAGTGGGGCGACTCCATACAAAGGCTAGCCAAGCAAAAAAAGTGTCGATAAATGCGACAAAAACTTTTTATTTACATAATTTTGGGGTGTTGAACACGAATTTGGCATCCATTTTTTGTTTTGGGCCGTCCATAAAGCACGAAATCCAATTTTTAAGATTTTTTGACACTTTTTTCCTTTTTTATAGAATTATATGATCTTTGACCACAAGTTGTGCCACCAGACGTCCTCCCCATTGAAAAAAAAACGTAATTCACGGACGACCCCTCGAACTAACAAATTTTTCCTAAATTTATATATATTTTTTTAAATAAACTAAAACAACATAATTAATACAAACTAATTACAAATTGAAAAAGTCATCATCACTATCATCTTCCGCTGTGATCGCTTATATCTTGTGTTGAATTGTTTCCAGAAAATTCGAAGTTCATTATACTTATCAGCAGAAAAATATCTTTCGCTACAATTTTCATTTCTTCTACTGATTGTCGATGTTTCATTGTTTCATATATATGTTATCTTCCTAATCCGGTTTCTATGGTTGAAAGAGGATATATAAATACATGCATAACACCATGAGTTGACAACTTACTAGACATTGAATTAGGTAGTGCCGCTGAAGTTGAAGGCTCCATAATAAAATTCAACGAATTTATGAATTTGAAAACCAAGACACTGGAATGACACAACGTTCTAAATGAATAGGAAAAGATGCAAAGGGGGACGACAGTTCTTTGTTTTTTTTTCCTTAAAGCAAAATGTGTGCTATACTTTTGTATGCCAACGAGTGCAAAGCAAAAGCAATCTTCAAACGGGCTATTGTTAGCCGGAGTTTGATGGTGTGAATTTGCTGCTAGTATTTGACACTTCAATCAGTTTAGCGAATTTCATTATCAGGAACTGAAAAGGGCTGAAAGTTTTTAATACTGTTTTAAATTTGCAGAAAGTGATAAAGTTTGACATAATTAAAATTTTATAAAGATTTTTTTTACTGTTTTCTTGTTTAACACTTATTTTTTAACTTTTTATTGATAAATTTTGTGATTTTTGCCTAAATTTATATTTCATCCTTACGGATTGAGTACGATATCATAAATTTTAATTAATGGGGTATCATGGTTATGATTAAAATTAATCCTGGATGAAATTTCAACTTCAAAAATAAAAACTAAAAAAATCTGCTATCGCTTTTTTCACTAAAGTGACAATTTGCGCAGTTTTGCGCTAAAGCGGACAGTATGCATTTGAAAGCTTACGTTTTTCCCTTAATTTCGAATGTAGTCACAACCGTGGCAAACTGCGGCAACTAAACTTTTAAGGTACTTTTCTACAAAAAATCAAGTTTTTTCAAATTTTTTTAGTGTCAGGCCTAGGGTAAGGGCACCGGTTTTGGCCATAGTATGTTATGTTTGAGAGATATTTGTCCTTCTTCCTTCGAAAAATATGTAATTGAATAATTTCAACGGGGAAATCGGATGAAATCGCCTATATTCTACACTAACAATGAGTTTAAATAATTGAATTATGTTGTATTGTTTATATATTTTCCAATCCAAAAACTTCTCTAGGCTCCTGTTTTGGCCATAGCATTTCGTAATTGGCCACTTGGGTCTCCTATTGTGGCCAATTCGCGAAAATGTTGAAGTCACACGAATTTATTTTATATTTTGGCTTTATCATACCGTGCTGGATCGAAACCCGTACAGTATCGAAATCCGTACACCATGATGTTTTTCTTCAGTTTTAAGCATTATAAAAATGAAAATTCATATGATGGTTACATGTACAATGTACATGTAACTATCATATAGTTTTAATTTTTATAATGCCTAAAACTGAAAAAACATCAAGGTGTACGGATTTCGATACTGTACGGGTTTCGATCCAGCACGGTATAGATATATTTTAACAGCAGAAAATCCTCGTTTTTGAACTAACCAAAGGGCCAGTATGTATAATAATCAAACTAAATAATGATATTATATTCACACATAGCTAGCAGGGCAAAGAACTCAAGTTAGAATTTGTTTAAACTTAATAAGATGTTTAATATCACATATCACTGACATCACATCATTGACCTTTAGGTCAATAATTTTTCGTCTGTCATTGATCTACATTAAGAAGCTTCCGCTGTTTCCTTTTCCACATAGAAACTTTTTCGTATTATTTGCTAACATCAACTTCGGTAACTCAAGTGCCATTTATCATAGTCAAGTTAAGGTTGAGAATCCGAAGCGTTAGTTTTGGTAAATACAAATGAAGTTACATATTTGTAAATAATCTGAACAAACGGAGACTTTCTAATCCCAAACCAGTTTTGTAGTTTCACATATCTCATGCGATTAAAATATCAGCCCGAAAAACTCCATACATTTCATAAACATCA
Organism: Wyeomyia smithii; assembly: GCF_029784165.1. Lineage (NCBI taxonomy): Eukaryota > Metazoa > Arthropoda > Insecta > Diptera > Culicidae > Wyeomyia > Wyeomyia smithii. The sequence goes on along the minus strand of NC_073695.1, from coordinate 58,550,284 downwards.
ATACGTTACCATGGTTTTGTTTACATATGGCCAATATCAAGATTATGAATCATGGAATTGCAATAATATGTGGCCAAGAATGGATCAATGAACGCTTTTGAAGCTGTAGGTAATTTTGATATTGCAGAGAAAAATCACACCAAAATGTTTACTTTTTTTATCCATGTGCTGTGGTAAGTTGTGCCTGATGCTGGTAACAAGATTTGTTATAGAAATGGGCAAATTTAAACAAAGTTATGCTCTATGAAAAATAGCTTGTAAACTACCTTAACGTTAAGCTGTATAGTGAACTGGAGGAGCATAGTTAGTTCCTTTATTAAAACTAAAATACGCATATTTATTTGTTTAAGTTTGTAATAGTTTTGTTGAATAGTATCAGCAGGTTCAATAGAAAACTTCGAATTAGGAGTGATCTAAGACACTTTTTCACAATTATCAATTTTATTCTATCATGGCCAAAACTGGTGCTATGGCCAAAACCGGTGCTTCTACCCTACTATAACCAAATTTTACAATATCTAATGAAAAGGGTTTGTTTTTCACAATATTTACAACAACTTTTCCTCTGACGTAAAAAAAATCCAAGCTATCATTGAAGCTACAGAGCGTTTCAAAATAATGTACTTTTAAAAAAAAAAAGACAAAAGACGTCAGTTCGCCAAGCTTTGAAAAGTCATAAAAAATTCAAATTTCATTATATTACGCCCAAATTTTGGATTTAGACACTTGAATGTTATAGCAATAAAGGAAAAATATTATGAAACAGCTAACGAAAAAATTTTTTTTTGGCTGATGGCCAGCGATTCCCCACTGTGCGCAGAATTTTGTCCAGAAATTTTGTTTTGTTGCCCGCTTCCCGAATACGCTTTTTTGAATTTATGAGTTTTCATCGCAACGGATGACTTTATTAGCACGACCAAAAATCCAAGATTGGTAGACATTTTCTCCTGCAGCGCATAGGAGGAATCGGCAATCATGGAATTGGACCAAAAGTATATTTTTTCAATTTGCCGAAATGAAAAGATTTTTTTTTTCAAAACGAAAAGTCTGCGCACGGCTTGGTTCGTGTGATTTCGCTGTTTTAAGACGTAATAGCCTTATGAACTAATAAAAACGTACGGCCTCAGGCCGCTGAAAGTACTGAACGTTGACAAGCGATTTCACCACTATTTACGCACTACAAAGAAAAATGAATATAAATGGTGCTTGAACTCTACATTTACGGGCACAGCGTAATGTCTCTATTGAACCGATCGTGTTCGATCATATCGCGCACAGGAAAAGGAGTGTTGGGAAGTTTGTCACCATCATCGCTCAACAACGGTGATTTCTCGCTCTGGGACGTATAGTGTGTCCATTGTTAACTGCAATCGGACGCCACTGGCGGGTGGTTGCTATCGACTACAGTGGATCTCAGGTCATCGCAGGATGTGGTGTCCAACGGGGGACGGGAGGTTGTTATTGATTCACATTAAATACGTGACTCAAAGGCGTTTTCGTCGCAAAACTAAAGACTGACTGCCGCCTACAACCGCGTGAACCTAAAGCCGTACGGTAGTCCTTTAGGGATGCAGCACATCGGAGATCCATCAGTGGATAAGCGGGAATTTCCATTAAAATTGAAACACAATCGACAAGTTTCTTCGGAATCGGTCGGTACTTTTCGCAGGAAAGCAGACCTTGAATGTAATGAAATTCTTTTCATAGGCAAATATCCGACAGCGATGACGATGAGGTGCCATGTTGGAAAAGAGGTGATTTGGTTTTGAATGGTTTGTGTCCGGCGTGATGTTCGGCTCGCACAAAGTCCCGGAAACAGGAAGTTTGAATGAATAATGAACCCGAAATGGACGTTTCGATAAATTATTACTGCGGTCTACACAGATCGAGTTGTTACTCGACGTAAACACACATTCCTGATCAAAGTGGGTCGTCATTTCGGAAGACTATCAACGGCGCAGTACATGGCCGGTCCTATATCCGAAATAAAACACGAATGTAATGTAAATAAATATCGAAAAACAAGTGTTTGACAGTGTCGAACGAAACCTGCGGCGATCGGGGAAACACTAGGAATTGATGGGAGAAGATGTGATGGAGAGTGCGAGGTTTTTAATAATTAAACATCTCCCGCCGCACTTTGTTGACTTTTTCAATTTTAATATTTGACTTACCGAGGTGGAAAGAGATGGACAATAATTAATAAAACCGTCGGACGCATCTGACCATCTCGGTTGATTGGCCATCGGTGCGGAGATTGACGCACTGGCCATCATCGTCGAGGTGGTCTCCGGCGGTTGTTTGTGTTGACCTAAGGCAACTTTATTGCGTTGAAATTTTCTTCGATTTTGTTTATTGTGTAAATGAAGGGTTGAATCGGGCTTGCATGCGATCGTTCTCGGATATGAAAAAAGTTCCCTATTTCTGATTGACAGCAGGTTGGATGTACTTTAAGTGAATCATTCGTGTGCGCGTTGCCTTGTTCATACGTCACGCATAATGCTAAATTCGAGAAATCGATAAATCATATCTCTTAGCAACGTGTTTTCTGGGAAGCCTCACAAAAATTGGCTGACATACTGAAATTATTTTTATATCTGACGGGCGAGATAGAGAGAGAGATCGAGATCATAACAGTGGCTTTACGATCGTGTGCCCCAAAAGATGACATGCAGATATATGGCAGTCTAAACGATATCTTCCTAGACCATTAAACAACCGACCGTTTTGATCCGATGCCGTACGTTCGGATTGACTCCCCGATGTCTTGGCGAAGTCGGTCGAATGCGTATCCACGCCGCCGTTAGTGTCGAATAAATTATTCAATTAAATTCCCTGGGAGACATCTCGCAAGTCAACAAACACATTTTCACTCAAATTTAGCAGCTATAAAAAAGAATCGACTGCTTTGGCGTGAGATTCCGTGTGTCAGTCACTGGTGTCGGCTTGGGGGGAAATTCGGTTTTTTTTCTGCTCTCGTCCAGCTCATCTTCTTCGGTAGCATTAGTCAACCGTGGTCGATCAAGTGTAGGTGAGCGTTTGGAAATGTTAGGGTAGCTGGATTCAATTTCTCATTTCCATGATGTTGGTTATGTTTTTTTTTATTTCTAGGAAAAACATGCATGTCTTTTCGTTTGTATGTTTCCAGGGTTCCGATGAGTGACCGTGGGAAATATTCGTTAAAAACTCGATCGTGAAAAAGCGTTATGCTCTGTTATACTAAAATGGCTAAATTCGAACTATTTTAGAAATATTACGTGATCCAACAGAACCTTTCTGAAGTCGGATAGATTTTCCCGGCATTTAACTTAAGTTCCACTGAATATGAAAAAACTTTCTTCGCTGAATCAATTGGTAAGTCGGTAATGGTTGTAATATTTTTTTCTAAAGGTTGAAAACTCCTCTCCCGATCACGGTGCATATTGTGCGTTTTTACCTTTTATAAAACTAAGCACATTTTTTCGAATGATGATGTGCAGAAACAAATAGTAAAATTTTATTTTTAAATTCCTAAGAAAACTCACGACTCTTCAAAATTTTTTGTCATTCTGAATATTGGTCCTTTAACTTTACTTCAACCTGCACAGTAAAGAAAATTCCTCTCTGTAGGTGTTGGTGTTTATATCATGAATTGAAATTGGAGAATCTGTTACACTTCGGAACTAAGTAAGAAACCATTAATTTTTTTACAGTCAAATGTTTTCGTTTCGACGATTCAAAATAATCGTTTTATTAACAATTGCACTTTTACTTTTTATCATATTAAAGCCTGACACAGTGATTTATTTTGTTACCACGCAGTTTACCCACTTAGTGAAAGTCCACAGTTAGTGTCAATCTGAACACGTTTGAAGTAGGAATCAGACCATCAGCGGAATCAGCGAATTGGTTTTTTTTATTGGTTTAATTAACATTCCCATAATAAACCTGCAACTGTTACTTTCCATCTGAATAGGTTATCCTATTGGTTTATTGTACTTTTTTGAAGTAGAATACTTCTCTCAGGAAGTTCGGCTACATAGGGATGTGAAATGAAAATCTAAAACCGAAAAAAATGAAAAATATGTCCAATTCCAAATGCTAATAAATCGGTTAGTATTCGATGGATTTCCTTCGTTCTTGCAGCAATAGATTAGAAAATCTTCTAAGATTCTTCCCAAAAGAAGATAATTGTGATTTTATCATTTCCCCTATTGTACTATTGAAAATAGTCAAGCCTTGTCAAAACGAAAAATTCGACCTCTGATTGGTCGTTATATGATTGCTTCCCAAGCACGGTCGATGGAATCATATACCTTGCAATTGAAAACATGCTATTTGGCCTATATAAGAGCCTGTTTCAGCCGAAGCCGCTTATAATAGTTCTAGACAGCGACAACAGCAGTCGTCCTCCTTTAGCAGCAGCAGCCTTAGCTGTGGCGTAGCAATAGATAGCGCACTGTTTGCAGCGGATCCCAGCAACTATAGCAGCTGGGCCAGCTGATGCAGGGACAGAGGATACCAATGGCAGCGTATAGCGGCCACAACTGTGGCATGGCTATGGATAGCGCACTAGTCGCAGCGGATCTCAGCATCGATAGCGGCTGATGCAGTGAGGCACTTTAGTGAAATGCAGTCTCTGTGCGATAGTGGGTACTAGTAAATGCATTCAATGGAGATTTGACTCAAAAGACAACACGTGAGCCGTCTAGTTTTGAGTGTTATATCAACACTGTTTACATTATCACAACGAATACCTTTTTCGCACTGTCAGTAATAACTCAAAGATGTAATCGGCATCTTATCCGATACTAAAATGAACAACAAACTGTCCATTTCAGGATGAAATAAAAACCTAATGATTAAAGCGTTAATGTTTTCTCTTGAGTTAATTTACATTTTTAAATTTGTAAAAGTTATAAATTTAACCTTTTTTTCGTGTCTCAGAACGTACTGAAATATCTTTTCCTCCAGTCATGAGCACGACATCCGAAAAAATTTCATCTCAAAACTTGAAAATTTTCAAGCCCCAACCATGACAAGCAACTTACTATATTATTGAAAATGGTCAATCCTTGTTGAAACGTAAAATTCGATTGATCTGATTAGTCAACGAGTATTTACTAGAAAAACTGACTGACACGCCAGTAGCCGGGTTATCTTTCTTGTAAAAGTATTCTACTTCAACCTTGCGGTCGTGGCTTTGCACACAACCCTCCTGTTATTTTTTAATCTAACCACTCTCAACAAATTGGTCACCCTATCCGACCGCTAAGCGGTAGCGATAAAATTTACATTAATTTAATTAATTTGACACTTTAACATCACCGAATCTACACACGTTAATCCCATAAAACATCATCATTATCGAGGCTACATTTTATCACCACGCTTCGCGATCTGCTGCGGGGCTGCTGCTCCCGTAAGTGCTTTCTCCCACTGTCCCTTGCTGCACCCATTTGCTCCCTGCGTGGAAGCCACTATACGCGGCTTGGAAATATTTCAGATGTTCTCCCCCCCCCCGGAATAGATCACTACAAAGTATGCGCCAACATGATGTATACGCGACCGTAACGATGTGATGGCGATGTGTCTCGTGAAGATCTCTGGCGCCCCCGTCTTGGGCGTGATTGAGCTACTCTAGGCCCCAGCGAATAAATTTCGATGTCGTGCACTTACGATTAATCATTTGCTCTGCTGCCGGGTCGGAATGGTTAATTTCGATTTAAATTTATTTTCCTTTTTTTTGCTCTTTCTCGCTCTATGACTGCAGTCGCCTGAATCGTCACATCAGGACGACGGCCGCTCGAACCAGACTGGCGAATCCGACGACGGGGAAGAAGGTGGTAATATTAAACAGCCAACGACTGCGCAGCAAGACGCGAATAAGATGACATCCGGGATGGAATTTGGCCGCAGTCCAGATCATCACTCAGAGCTCAGGTAAGTTCGTGAAAATTGTAAATGTCGTCGACGTTCGCGATTCATCCCAGAGAAGGGAGGCTGTCTGATTTTATTACGCCTAAGCAATTAGTTTGTTTGCGGTTTCGTTACTGTAACCGTTGAAAAATAGTAATTTATTGATATGTACATTTTCAGTGATAAGGTTTAACTCAAATTACGACGTTCTTGAAAATCTAATTACTCAAACTTATGATTAATTTGTTACATTTCTAGCCGTTTTATTATCCTGATCGTATTTTCTTCTATATCCCCAATAGCTCTACCCATCCTTCTCAGTTTGGTCAAACCCACCCGCTGGGTGTACTCGGCAATCTCTCGGCGCTGAACATGAACGTACCAAATCTATCCGGACTGTCGGGTCTGTCCGGTTTGCAACACGGAGATGTACTGGAGAAATTGAAAATGCAAGTGCGGGACATGAAAGTGGGACTGCTGGGGGATCAGAGTGATTTCGCGGCATCGCTGCATGCAAGTTTCGGTGCAAGTGCGCTGCAACATCATCATCAGCAGCAGCTACAACAGCAGTCACCCCAGGCGGCCGGAAGTGGTAGTATATTCGGTAGTGTCGATTCGAGAAGTGCGGGGTTGAACAGTAACGGTACCGGGACTGGTAGTAGTGGTAGTGCAAACGCAGCAAATAGTAGCAGTTATTCGTTCACATTACCCAATCCGCCGATCAACAAGGATGGTAAGTGTTGATGTGGTTTTCTCCCTAGTTGTGTGTTTATATTTATAAAAGAAAGTATTACATCCGAATCAATCCGGAACCTGGTTCATGACAAGATCAAAATTAAAGACCAAAAAATGGGGAGCTCTGTAGCCGCAAGGTTACAGAGTCCGCTTTGGTATGCAGGTGATCGTTGGTTCGAATCTTAGTAGAATCAGGCCATTTGGTTGACGAATGACTTTAGCATGGGTTTATTCTCAGGCTCTCCACCACGTACCCTTCCTTCGATCTGAATTCTACAGTACCCCGTGTTAACTCTCCTTCTCAAAAAATAAGTCCCTATAATAATAAAACTGGTCTGAGTAACGTATGAGAGTTCTCTCCAGGGAATTGTAATTAGGCGATATTATTAGGATAAACAGAGGCTCGGTATAGTAGAGCAGTAAGCTTGAAACGGAAAGGTGAAATTTACACACAAGCACGGATATGAAAGATAAGCGTATTACTTACTTCAATAGTGATACTGCCAATAATATGAAGTGCGGAGTACAGAAAACACCTGGGCAATATCACAATAGATCTAACCTCTGGTCGCAGTGATGAGTCCACATAGAAAAAAAAGACCAAAAATGTCTATTTTTTGCACAGTTCAAGTGACAAAGAAGTTCCTTTTTTATGAACTTGGACTTCTGGCTTTAACCCCGGAAAAATGAACTCATGTTGGCGTTAAATTGATGCATAAATTTTAAATCATTCAAAACGCAATTTTTTTGTATAAAACATCGATTCATAACTAATTCAGTTTTTTGAAAAACGAAAATGGTTTCGCATTATTTGAAAAAGAAGAGGGTAATGTCACTGAAAGCGAGGAGTCAAATTGACGCAGACTATCTTTCTAGGGTTAAAATTACTGAGATGTACTGAGATGATACATTGTAGTACTTATTTGACAAGTTTCACATCAATTTAATAAGATCCTATGTAAGATTCGGTTGAATCTCCGCTCCAACCCCATAAAGCAGCTAAAACAAACCTCAAGATGGATAGCTGTATACGTATTCTTTCAAAATGAAGGTAATAGTTCCTGGAAACTCTTTAAATTTCATGGTGAGAATTTGTAATAGATGCTTCGAGTTACAGGGCTGGTAGCAGGTCTCTTTTCAGAGACAAGGTCTTTATTCTAAAGCTAGTTTCTAGAAAGTCTCTTTTTTCAACGAAAGGTCTCTAAAGTCTCTTTTTTCTTCTAATATGGTCTCTTTTTCACCTTAAAGTCTCTTTTTCGATTTCTCGTTCAAATTATCAGACGATGTTGGAAGGAGTATCTGTTGTGCTACAGGAAATGACATCACAAATAAGGACGCCCGACATAATTCAAGAAAATATCTTGAAAAAGAAGACTCTCTCACCCCAAGCTATTTTTTCGAAGTGGCCAAAAAAGTAGTTGCCAGTGTGCTAGAATTACGTTGCTTTTATGATGCAGAAGCAAATCTCAGGTACATTCCGACACATATTTCGCAGCCCATCGTTATATTTTACAGGACTCCGACACTAAAAGTCTCTCTTCCGAACTGGGATTCGAACCTACGACGACTGCCTTGTTAGGCCAGCAACTTACCTCGAGACCATCTGGGAGCCTTATATGATGCAAATCCAGAAACTAAGCATTCAAACAATTTGGAAATGCAGTAGTAATCATGCGACCAAAGTAATGATTCACAGGGTGGCCACTCTCTTTAGCTTCATTTGTTGAACCATTTCTAAAAAAATTTCAACTTGAAAATCTGTAAGTCAATTGGCTTGATCCTCTCTGTTATGAAAAACCTGGTTGTTGGTTTCAACCAAAATTGACAGCGGTTTAATAGCTAGATCTGCGAAATAAAACTTAAATAGCCGAATAAGGATATTTTGCAATTTCTTAACAGCTGTTACAGTAGGCATCGGCGGGGATTGGGGGGACTAAGCACTTTTTAAAATATTTGTCTTTAACCGAGCTTTCTGGATATCGAAAAAAGATTTACCTTGCAGTTTCGAAACTCGTCAATCATTTTGATTTTTTTTAAACTACGGCTTATTTCAACTTGCCTTTTAAGGTGGAGCAGGTTTGAGTACTAAATTTTGAAGTGTTAAATGTTCGTTCATGCCTGTGTTACTTCAAATTTTCGATTGGGTTGAGTTGACTTACCCAATTGTGCATCATATACTAAAGCCACAGACAAACGGCCATGCAACTAATTTTCGTGAAAACGGCTTTTAATTCTGCTAACAAGTGTGTATGATTGTTCATAGCAACATCAGTGGCTTTACTGTCTAATAAACAAAACTTCGAAACAATCGTTATTTTTCAGAACGAAGAAATCGTCATCGAGTGGTTCGTCTGTTTGTCTGTGCCAAAACTGAGACCAACAATTTATATTGGGGAGGCCCTGCTCTTGCAGAATGACACATGTGAGAGACTATTTTACTTAGTGCCACAAAAGATAAAAAAATGGTGCCACAAAAATCTCGGTGGGTGTACGGATATTTATTGTCTCCTGCTTCTTTTGAACGTGTAGGAATCGTTCTAATATAAATTCTACATGACAATAACCAATTTAAATGTAGAAATATTCGATTCAAATTCTCGTTTCAGGGGGAAATTGTAAGGTAAATTCTTGCCGAAATAGAGACCTAATGTGTATTTTCAAAGTTATTACATTTTATCAACATAAAATGTTCAATTTACATAAAAAATTATGAAACAAAACTTTCAAGTATCTCAACATTTTAAACTTTTTTAAATGTCATCCCTTCGCAACTTTCCTCTATCTCGTTTTTTTATTTAGATATATCGATTCATTAAAAAAAAACTTCAGCCCTTTTCAAATGTTAATACATATCCTTAGAAAAAAACCAAAGTGACTAAGGCCTACATACCCGCAAAGTTGCATTGGTTTCTGAGAAGCTTCTACCAACTCCTCAATCGAGTTGGCGCGAAACCCTTCTCATCTTTATCGAATTCTTGAAAAGAACCGTAATGATTCTTCTGCTTTTTTTGAGATTTTTACCGTGTTTTTAGTGACTTCGGATTTCACTCGGATTATTTAGAATAATATTTATAATACAATATTTGATAATTTTGGTCATTTATGATCGGCAATTCGGTTTAATTTAATTTAAGGACCTTGAAAAAATTGCTTATACATTCTATTGGCATCAGCTCGAAAATTTTGTATGTTCAAAATATCGAAGTTTTTCAAAAAAAAAAATGTATTTCGAGATTACAAAAGATATCGACAATTCATGCATTTCTAAGACAAAATTTTTTCATCGGCTAAACAAGTAGGTAAAACTTGAACCACTGTTCGGTGTCTTCTTTCCAAAATCTGATTGAGGTTGAATTTTGCATGGAGATTTTTTTCGAGAAAAAAAAGTTTTTGAGTCCTACCGCTTAACGAAATTTGACATCAGAGATTGCGGGTTCGTGTCCCGTCTGGACGAGGGAAATTTTTTCTAAGTCTAAATCACATCCTCAGCCCGTGTTCATTATTCGCATCCTCGAAAAATCACATACATTGCCTACTTTATAACTTGAAATTCGAGGGTCAGAATTTTGGTCAGGAGCATTGGAAGCTCAACGGCAAGTTAACAACAAAAAAAAGGTGAAAGGGAGGTGGAGATAAAAAGAGCGAAAATTGTGCAGGACTCTATGTAGAAACTTGTCAGAGTCGACGAACAGCTGAATATAGTTTTCAAAGTTTTCAAACACCGTTTTTACTTATTTTCTAAAATAATACAACGGGAAATTTAGGAAATCTTTTTAAGAAAAATTAAGAAAACCTATTCGAAAATTGATTTTGAGTGGTCACCCTGTTATACGTTTGTATTGTCTTTGTAATACAATCATTTTATATCCTAAAATTCACAAGCCTTCTTCACAAATCAATAGATTTATTTTTGCTTCTTAGTCTGAATTTCCTCTTTATACATTTTTATGGTCACTTTTTGGTCTCTTTTCGGTTGCTTTTTGGTCTCTTTTTTCAGTCATTTGGTCTCTAAAGTTCCTATTTTTGAGTCACCCAGTCGCTACCTGCTCTGGAGTTAGCATATTTGCCTCCAAATCGAAAAATGTTGAAGTTACTCCAGTTTTAAACCTGCAGCATCAAGATATCGGACAATTAGTTTACTTTCAAGGAAGTATCTTGGGCCCAATCGTCTTATAAAATGTTGATGTGATAAATCTCTATTTTGTGTCGATACATGCATTTCCAAAGAAAGGAAAAGCCTTCGCGTCAGATGCAGTCGGTTGCAAAAATTTTAGATATATTTTCATCATAATTGCAGAAATGGAAAATTATTCCTTATGCAATTTAATCAATTAGTATAATTGATTATTTTTCCTCATGAACTAGGAGTTTTATTTCTCAAACTAACCAATAATCACACTGCAAGATGAACGATGCGATCTTAAATTGGTCTGAACAAGTCAAATAAAAAAAAGCGAAGGTGCTACATTACGATTCGGAACACGACCTTCTGTTTATTATACACAGACTTAAATTTATTTAAGTGTAAGATCTCAAATTCAATTTTTTTCTATTTTTTGATAAATGCTCAGATTTTTCAAAAGTCTTCCCTTGACAACTTTTCTCTTTTTCTTGCAAGCCCGAAGTTTCTTATACCACGTGGAGTAGTAATATTAGTTACGCCATTACGTTTTATAGTTTCACAAATTTGATTCTTTTGTTTTTAGAAATTTGATCAAATTTAATGAGTCGAATTTGGTATGATCTGTCATTTAATCGCAAAAAAAAAACACAAATAGATATGTATTTTGAATATGTTACAAGTTTTTTGTATCAGATTGTTCGTTGTACGTATACGTAAGATCGAACATATGTAAAAAGAGCTGCCTGGTATATTTTTTTCCATTATATAGGGGAACTGCTCCATTATTCATCTCAGCCCATATATTTATCTCATACAATATGAAAACACAATTGAAAAAAAAAAACTGGAAAAAACGCATATTTTCAAACTAAACCAATCTGCTAGGTAATCCATGGAATAGATTCTTCTTTGTTCTCTTTAGATCTTTCATAAAGTAGAATCCTCTTAAACTCACTTAAAAGCACTAACTTTGATATTATAGTCGGGCATCTACACTCGAAAACTCATTTATTTTAATCACCTACCTCAGAAAACAAAATCCGCGCATTGTTCTATACGGCTACATCGGGACTCGTTCAGCAGCCAACCAATGTTTTTTTCATTACTAGCGGATAACTTTTCATTTTAATCACTAAGCAAAATTTCTCACTACACCAAGAATACTTTAATCTTTGAAATGTTCACCTCAAATTTCCAAAAGCAAGCTTGAATAAGCAGAAATATACGAGATGGATTTCTACAATTCCTAAATTTCAACTGTATGTATTTTAATCTGTTTTCACTGCGTTGAAGAAAATCAAAAGTTGCCAAATCAGTTTCTGTTAAAAGGAAAAAATCATACTGTAAATGTTAAATTATTCCGACATAATTGACATAAATCGATAGCACTGCTTGGTTACCTAGGTTACCAATTTTGCACGTAAGCAACTACAGCGGATATCTAGGTAACCTACTACGACGAACTGTGGCTACGTTCATTCATGATAATGTGATTCATTCATGGTTAACAGTGTGATGAATATGGGGGCATCGTGAGATGAATAATTGAGCAGTGATTCAAGTTTTGAGATGGATATGGAAGCGTTGTGAAAAGTAGTTTTTTTTACAAAATTCAGGATAAATCTAGCTAAGTTTACCAAATATACAATGCTGAAAGATTCCATAAGAGCACGTAAGCGTATTTTGTTTATTTGTTCTAGGTTTCGTGAAAATTTGGTGTTTAATCCGCGCAATCTTCGTGAATATCGGCTTAATGAGATGAATAATGGAGCAGTTCTCCTAGTAGGCCAGTGGATGATTTCAAAGCCTTCATATGACTTTTGAAATCACATTACATCAAACTGAGTTAGAGAAAAACACAAATACTTAAACAGACTCATTGCTTTATGGAAACCAAATGGATTTGAAGTTTCGCATATATACAATTTTTCCGTTTCTTTCTTTTAAGCCGTTTCCAAAAATGATGCTCGTTTAATATGATAAAGTCAGTGTTGTATATTAAAACGATGTTGTTAAACATCAAATCATAATTCACCCTCAATCGAGATTTCTGCATACTGTAGGGAAAGCGAAATTCGTTTTTAAAAATTTGAAAAAAATGTAGAAATTTCATAGCAGTATTATTTCGAACTCTTCGTTCTAATTGTATCCATATTCATGTCTGCTACCAAGAAATGAATTTGGGGTACACTTGCGTTATACTTTTCACAGCGTGTCCCCCTACTAAAGTAAGACGTTTCTCATGTCAAATAAATATACAACATCGAGAGCGTCACGAAAATTGTCCACTTTCAAATGCTTGATATTAGTCAGATCCCAATGAATTTCCTTCATTCTTACGGCAATCGATTGGAATTAGCTATTCGTCCACCAAAATGCAAAACATTATGATTTTGTGATGGTAACATTGTACAGTAGAAAAAAACGCGGATGCTTGTTGAACACATGTTTCGAAGAGTTAAAATGAGGCCTTCTTCCATAGCACAGTCGACGCACAAGTATACAAAAGCTAGAACCGTAGAATCGATTACTATTCCGACAAAAATCGTTGCAATCCTCAATTACAACGATTAGCTCACTTTATAGTCAGTAAGATAGGTTTAAGATTAGATTAGGATTTAATTTTTAATTCCTTTTTTTTCTTGACAAGTAGGTTTACAATTTTCCCACAATTTCATTTAACTGCGAAAGCAATTTCAATCTTTTAATGAAATAAAGCTCAATATATATGTAATAGTGTTGATATGTCACCGTTTGTGGCAAAACACACAATAAAAATTCTGAATAAATATTAGTAAATAATTAATTCATCACAAAACATCCCCCTATAAAAAAATAGAACCGATTACTGCATCAAGAAAACGGTTGACTCTTATGGAAAACTGGCTCGACCTGCAGTCGGAAAAGCAACAGGCTACTCATTCGATCGCAGCATTTCACAGTAGACGGACCAATCGATGGACTGCAGTACTGCATAGCTTTGCTGAACTTGTCCGGACATATTAGTAATTTTAACCGGATCTGTTGCGTCGAGTTTGCTCTCAGTCATTTGGCCACTGCAAATTGCTGTGAGTGTGCCTGAGTGTGTGAACGCTTCTCTTTAAGGTTACCAAATTATTGAAAAAAGAGAGTTGAAAGAAAATTCTCACTAGAATTTACCGCTTCACACCAATAAATCGACCCCAATCGAGTGTATTCCCAAACCTATCGCAAAAAATACATTGACATGTCCTAAATCTACGTTAACCATGCGTCGTGTCTTACAAACAACCTCTTCAACTATTTTTCAAACGCCCCCCCCCCCCCCCCCCCTAAGAGTTGGCAAGTAACTAGTGAAAACACCGAGGAAAGCTATTACTAAACTCCATCATTCGATTTTGGACCGTTATTTTTGCAACTATTTTCTGCTTTGCAAGATATTTTAGTTTAAAAAAAACGCAAATTTTTAACAAAAAAGTTTTAAATCATATAGAAAAATAAAAAGTATGCTTGAGGTATGTTCGGCAGAATGATGTATTTTCAAATTTGAAAAAAAAAATCTAGAACATAGTGAAATTTTCTGTGTACAAAATTACCTGTATTTGGTCGATTTTCAAGAGATAGATCCAGATTGACTTTAGCAAAGTTTTTCTACATGAGATTACCTACAACTTTGGCAAAGATTTTTCTTTGGTTCGACAACTATTAAAAAATCTTAATTTTCTTTTCTCTAGATGGATTAAACAACAACCTCTTTGCATCAAAAGTTGCCCCTAGAGATCTACGAAGACTTTGTCGAATGCGCTGAAACATTTAAATGGCATCTTTACACTCAAAAGGCTGACAATCATGTTTTTCATGTTTTAAACCACTGTGAAATGTGTTGTTAAATATATAAAAATACTCCTGTTTATGAGTATTCTTCGCTAACAGTCTTTCTAAACACCAAATTCATCAAATCCAAATCCTTAAGTGTTCGAAATATTTCTTCGAAAAAATAGCTCTGGAAAAATATTATTTGTTTGCAAAAAATATACCAAAACAGCCAAAGATGCTATTCCCTTCAAAACCATATAATGTTGCCAGATTTATTGCTCACCTATTTTAGAAAGGCCAATGCGATATTTTGCCTCGTACCCTGTGCATATACTTTCATAAATGTAGTATCAATCCACCATCCATTCTTGCGCACTTGACCTTCTGGACGGTTATAACGCTGCTATGCTTGAGCAAATAAAAAATAATCCAAACGAGAACGGACGTTGCCTCGACCTTTGTTTTGTCAGCACTAGAGACATCGCCCCCCGGTTAACCTATGCTCCGGAACCACTGGTTAAATCAATTACTTACCACCCGGCTCTTAGTCTCACATTCGACAAGCTGAGTAGCATCGACTATCACGAGCCAGAAGATCAGTTTCGTTACGACTTCAAGCGAGCAGACTACGAGGGACTGTTACGAGAACTGCATAATGTCGACTGGGTAAATAGTCTTAATCCTGCCAATGTTGATATGGCGGTAAATGATTATACTTCAATTGTCTCCGGTTTGATCGCCCGTTTTGTACCCCGAACGAAAGTGCGACCTCGAAATACCTCCCCTGGCAGTCTTCGGAATTGCGACGCTTAAAACGGTTAAAAATGCCACCTTTAAAAAATATTCTGCAAATGGGTCGCTTTCTCTGCGGAAT
Source organism: Wyeomyia smithii (assembly GCF_029784165.1). Lineage (NCBI taxonomy): Eukaryota > Metazoa > Arthropoda > Insecta > Diptera > Culicidae > Wyeomyia > Wyeomyia smithii. The sequence continues at coordinate 58,534,859 of NC_073695.1, read as the reverse complement.
CATTACCGGTCAGTTAACCATGATTACAAGATCCTTAGGAGACGATGCTTCGCCGATTACAGACGGAAAATCGAAAATAAATTGAAAATCGATCCAAAACAATTCTGGAACTTCGTTAACGTACAGCGGAAAGAAGCGGGACTGCCGTCAGTGATGGAATTAGCTTCCGAAAAAGCAGATAATCCGGCTGATATTTGCAGACTATTTGCTGCAAAATTCTCGAGTGTTTTTTGCGATGAATCTCTTGCCCTTAGTCAGATATTCGCAGCCGCCAACAAAGTCGCCTTTTCTAGCAGCTCCATCGCCTCGATTAATATTGACGATCGCGCCATTTCTGCTGCTGTCACTAAGTTGAAGCATTCAAACTCACCTGGCCCTGACGGGATCCCCGCCACATTACTAAAAAAATGCATCTCCGGACTGTTAATTCCTCTTACGCAACTGTTTCGCCTATCTATAGCCTTAGGAAGTTTCCCCTCTGCTTGGAAACAGGCGTTTATGTTTCCGGTTCATAAGAATGGCGATCGAAGCAACATAGACAACTACAAAGGAATATCTGCATTGTGTGCTACATCCAAATTGTTCGAGTTAGTGGTCATGGGACCACTATATTCTCATTGCCAGAACGTCATCGCGGAGGAGCAACATGGATTCCTTCCCAAACGTTCCTGTGCGACGAACTTAATCTGTTTCACGGGATATGCCATCGATAGCTTCGTTGAGCGAGCTCAAACCGACGCGATCTACACCGATTTATCCGCTGCGTTTGACAAAATTAATCATCGTATCGCCATTGCGAAACTGGATCGGTATGGGTTCTCTGGCAATCTATTGAGTTGGCTGGAATCATATCTTTCGGGACGGACGATAAGCGTAAAAATTGGCGATGAGATATCTGAATATTTCTCTGCCACTTCAGGGATTGCACAAGGCAGCCATTTGGGCCCGCTGATGTTCCTACTCTACTTCAACGACATAATTCAGTCATTTAAATGTCCCCGTCTAGCATTTGCGGATGATCTGAAATTGTTCTTCAAAATTAAAAGCAACAGCGACGCTCTATTCCTGCAACAACAGTTAAATGAATTTTCACACTGGTGTGAACTAAATCGCATGGTACTTAATCTTAGCAAATGCCTCTCGATTTCTTTTACTAGGAAGAATAATCCTCTGCACTTCGAGTACAATCTGAATGGTGTTCAATTACAGCGTGTTGACCATGTGAAAGATCTCGGAATTATTCTCGATACTAAGATCACCTTTAAGCAACTTGTCTCATTTATCATCGCGAAAGCCTCCAGGCAGTTGGGACTGATTATTCGAATGACACGCGACTTCAGAAACATCCACTGCCTGGTATCTCTGTACAATTCATTGGTTCGGTCCTGTCTGGAATACTGCTGTCCAGTCTGGGTTCCTTACTATAACAACTCTATTCACCGAATCGAAAGCATCCAGCGTCGATTCACTCGCTTTGCGCTCCGATTGCTTCCATGGAGGCAGCCTTTACGGAATACTCGATACGAGGATCGCTGTCAGCTTCTTCATATCGACACGCTTCAACTACGCCGAGAAACAGCACGCGCCATGGTAGAATCCGATACTCTAACAGGTAGAATTGACTGTCCGAATATCCTTCGTCAGATCAATATAAGCGCACCCACACGAGCATTACGTAGATCATCATTACTGCATATTTCGTTTCGCCGCACATAACGTCAACCTCATTAAAAATAGAGTAAAATTAACGAGCAGCTGGTTACAATATCACAAAAAATGCACTTTTTAGTACAAATATAGCCAAAGGAACATTGCAAACAAAAACAGACCCTTGTTGGTAAAGAGTGTTAACCAGGATTTTCCAACTCTAATTCTAGAACAGAACTTTTAGATCACTTAACTCACTGGAATTTCCACTATGAATAATAATAGTAATTCGGCTGGCTAGCTGATGGTTGACTCATTTTTTTTTTATTTTTTTTCTTTCTTCTTCCCATCTTCTCAGCGAACCCGGGCTCGAATTCGTCGACCTCGAGCGAAACGTCCAACTCGTCGCAACAGAACAACGGCTGGAGCTTTGAAGAGCAGTTTAAACAAGTCCGACAGGTAAGTGTCCTTTTGTTCACTTTTCGTTGAAGTCTGTGATTCCACTGGACTCCGTCTATTATTGTTCGTTAGGTTTTGTTTTGTTTTGTTTGGCGTATATGTGTATAATACTATGTAGGCTATGTTGATGTAGTCACTTTCATTCAAGGAGACTATTATTTATTCGCTAATGTGTTGATTTGATGCGAGTTCTTTGTTTTCACCGCGAGAAAAATTTTTTATGCTTGAATGATAGAATCGATCTACAAATGATGATGAAGATAAGATCTAGCATTAAATAAGACATTAAATGTTTTAGTTAGTAAACGCTACTACAACTGTAGGTAATCAATTTCTTTAAAACTGAATCGCAAATGGACTGCAGCTCATTACAAACTGTATTAAAAAAAACTAACAATTGCTCGAGTAGAAACGCCGCGCTATAAATCACGTTAATGACTTGTTGATTGATCGTAATTTGTGCATGAAACTGTTTTGCGTTGAAATTAAAACCCATGTAAGCCCCTACTGGGTGGTAACGAAGGGTGGCAGAAAACTGCTACTAAGGTAGCTAATAGATTTCTATTGATAATTTATTCTCGTCGATTGCTCATAATGACCGCTGGCAATCGTTTCATGTTGTGTGGCTTTGGGACGTCAAATGGATACGTTTAATTGCGAAATATGCACTTTTTGTCCTTCTTCGAATGACGCCTGAAGGAGGTGGCGGATGGGTTTCGGAAGGCAAATCCAATAAGTGGTCTACCCGCTTGATAATGAATATTCATGGTACGTTCTCTCGACATGGGAACGCTTATTTTACACGAAGCGCTAATTTGCTAATATCGGTAGAAAGTACAATTCAACGCAAGGGAATTAAAAAGAAAATAATAAAATGAAGATAAAATTGCATGCCATGCATTTTCAATCATTCCAATTGAACAAGCCTAATAGTAGGTAAATTACTGACGATTCTCTTTTTTCCGTACGTTCCGTGCATAAATTTGCACTTGAATAGGTTGCATTCAATGATGATGATGATGAGTTCATCGAAGCCACTATCGATGGGAGATTGTGATTCAAGATGTGTACACTGATTCCCCCCGAGTGAGAGAGTGCAACACATCTCGTCACGCGATGATGCATCTTCCCCCGCGTGTAGCAGCGGAGAAGCGGTGTCGCGCTTGTTGATCGACCGAAGTCAGACCGGTTCGTATGATCGAAGACGAACGGAAGATCGGAGGCAGTGGCGGAAATGTATTGATTTGGGATTCAAATTAAAATAAATAGAAAACTAAATTGAGGTTTATTTGTACAACCTGCGGAGGGAAATCAGCGTGTTCCTAAATGGATGGTGATCAATTTCGTTTGCTGCTCTTTATCGATGTGAAAATCCGCAGGGAGCGTAGATGATTGCTTGGGAATTGGTATAATTGTGTGATCGTGTGTTTACAGCTCCGTTTTAATTCAATTCTCAAGCTATTCTTACAACGTCGAGAACATCTTGGATTGAAATTGAGTCGAATATTTCAATCCTCACAATTCTAAAATAAATATTTTCCGACGCTTCTAATCGAAGATCGATTTTGAACCCATAGTTCAAGTAAAATATCGAGGCAGTATCAAAATATCCACTGTTTCTACCTATTTCGATACGATAAAGAAAATCTCTTCAATTACATTTAAATTATAAAATTAAATTAGGTTATTATTTTGCAAGTACATCGTGCCATAACAAGTAACTTTTTTACCATTTGTGTTGAAATATTATCTCCCAGATGGTCTCGAGGTACGATGCTGGCCTAACAAGCCAGTCGTCGTAGGTTCGAGTCTCGTCTCGGGAGAGACTGTTAGTGTCAGTAGGATCATAGCGCTAGCCCCGCAATTGTCCTGTACACTAAATAGTCGGCTGCGAAGTCTGTGTATAAATAAACAGAAGGTCAGGTTCCGAATCGGAATGTAGCACCAAGGCTTTGCTTAGCTTTGTTAAAATATGCTTTATTTCCAATTCCTTAATACATACCATCAGTGAGATGAGAAAGTTTATATTTTGTTTGTTCGTATCAAAATCACCCAATCCTAATAATCTCTGTTCCGGACACGCTTTCATAGAGCTCATTCATAACTTTTGATAGTGGAGCCAAACTTTTCATCTGTCTGAACAGGGTGAAACGACAAAACCACCAATTCAATTTTCATCCTCCATCTGCGTTGTGCTGTCTTCAAACACTCATTAACGCATCAATTTATCATCGTCTCATTGTTCGGTTGGGGTCGGCTCAAAAGTATTGCCCCTGCGGAGGTTGTTGGATCCATCCATTCAGTCCGTCAGGTTTAGCTACTAAAAAGGCAAAAAACGACAGCACACGATTTGTGGAACGGTATGGCGACGAATGCCCTCGGGGGAAACCCCCTACCGAACGTCGCACTTCACAACATTAGAAATAATGCTGGGTATGAGTGTGTATGCTGGGTCGGTGGGTGGAGAAGGGAGTCTTATTTGTAAAACGTACAAAATGTTGAATGCAAACAAAAACTTCTTGATAAATTGCTGTCATATTATGCGACCTTAATATTTAATTTATCTCCGATGCTACATATATACGTTCCAACTGCGGCTGGAGCCAACACTGTTGAATTAAGGCGAAAATGAAACTATTTAAAAATTCATTTTTATTCAAATTGACCCATTCCCATACGCATTAAGTTGGTGGTGATCAGGCAGTGGAGGAGTGAGAGCGTGTGAAAAATAATAAAAAAAAACTGTTCATATTTTCGGTTACCATCCGCCCACTCTGCTCTGCCCATCATTTCATCCGAACAGTTTATGGCTGGTGCCGCAGTACGCCAGCATCGTGAGTAACTATCATGTATGTTTGAACTGCGACGAATCTCTTTAGCAGGCTCTATTTCACCTGCGGAAAAGCTTAGCGATGGAGCAATAAATTATTGCGACACTGCATGAAAGGAAACAGCTTAAACCGACCGTAACGACTCAATTGAGGTATCAATGTGGACGCGTTTAAGCAACAACGGCATGAAAGTTTCTTTCAGTTCTGCACGGTACCTTTTCACTCCAGATCCCACGTGAAAGAACGCCAGATGAGGTCATTTTTTACGTTGTATAAAGCGTAATTGGTTTGAGTGAGTTATGCCGAAGAGTGGAACGTTTCTGATCGATTTGTTTTTTTTTGTCGAACTAGCAAAAGAGGACGTTGTACTTTTTGCAGTGACGAAATTAAATAAATTGAAATAATTCCAATCAGGATGATAAAACAAAATTCTATTGCATCGTGAAATAAAATTCGATGTATAACACATTAAACAATCTGCGCCGCTGTGCTTGACTCAAAAGCAAAACAACACGAGCATGGTCACCTAACATCTGCCCTTTGATAAATTCTCCTTCAATACTCATTCCCATCTCGGACGGTTTCCCGTTCCTACCAGAATGCGTGATTGATTCAGTTGTGCAGTGACTAAATACCATTAGCATAGGCCCTAACCGAGGGTGATACACGTCTGGTACCAGTAATTTGATATAAAATTTCTCATCAGGGGATACTAAATAAAACGATTCAGCTGGCGATTGTGACTGGTAGAAACAACTATTCTGTTCGTTCGGTTTGCTCATTTTTCCACTAATCGATTTCAGTTCGTCTCTACCACCCCTTTTCCTAACCTCCCAATCATCGGAAATTCCTATAGATTTTTTTTATAGTTAGTGTGCGCGGGGCTTTGCTTTGTATGTAGGTTTTTTTTTCTCTACTGTTTAGTTGGTAAGTGCCTGGCATGTTTATAAATATCATCCACTACAGTGTGTGATTTAACTGGTTACTGAGGGCAAGAGAGCCAGTCGATTGTCAGTTGTGTACGTTTTTCATATTTCATAACGCATGCATATTGCATACAACAAGGAAACTGATCAAAGAGCCTGAACGAACAATATTTGTTTATTGTTTGTTAGATATCGTTTGACAACATGATTCCCCAATCTCTACAGAATGGTACGTTTATAAAAAATATAAACATCCACTAAAGTTACAAATGTATACCGTATTCAGATGTCTTATACTATCTGCTTCATGACATTTGTTAAAAAGGAACATATATGTATTCTACTTATTTCATATGACTGTTGTGATATCTCAAACATCAACATTTGCTGAATTCGTGAGGCCTGCTTTTAAAATTTTTAAAATTTGTTGGCCGTTTTTGCTTCGATATTTATCATTGTCCCTGCTTAGTAATTTTTGCTTTAACAAAGTGCCTTAAGCGTTTAAATTTTTTTGAAGCTCTTCAAAAATTTAATTGGTTTTGTTATCATATTGTTAGAATTGTTTTTATGCATTTTATATTTATTTTTTATTATTTCTCCATGAATGACCTATCATCTATGTATAGCTTTTATAAAATGCATTCAATTGCATTCATTCAATGAAAATGCACAGGGATGCATTCTGTAAAATTGGAAATGAAACTGACAAATGTTCCGTCAGATTTCAAACGATAATAACAGCATAACCACCGAAAGACAACAATAACCAATATGTTGTTGGATAGATAAAATGTTGGACAATTTTGCTAGTCATCACTATTATTTCATTGCTGAACGGTAAAAATTGACAAAAAGTTTCATGCAGAAATTTATGCGAACATTGGACCAATCACATGCGAGCATTCTTAGCACAGACGACATGAACAGACACCAATCGTTTTCTGTGATATTCTCTCTTTCAATATAAAAAAAATGACAGAGTCTTAAGATATAAAGTAGACAATGTATGTGATTTTTTCGAGGATGCTAATAATGAACACGGGCTGAGGATGTGATTCAGACTTAGAAAAAAATTTCCCTCGTTCAGACGGAACACGAACCCGCAATCTCCGATGTCTTCGGCATAGCTGCTGTAGTATCAATGAAAATTATCAAGCCTTGTCAAAACGAAAAATTCGACCTCTGATTGGTCGTTATATGATTGCTCCCAAGCATGGTCGACAGAATCATAGACCTTGCAATGCAGTTTGAAATTTGTTATTTGGTCTATATAAAAGCCTGTTTTAGCCGAAGTAGCTCATAATAGTTCTAGACAGTGACAACAGCAGTCATCCCTTAGCAGCAGCAGCAGTGCAGCGGATACCATGGCAACGGATAGCGCAGCAGTTGCAGCGGGTAAATCAGCATCGATAGTAGCAGGGCCAGCTCATGCAATGGGGCACTTCCTTTACTGAAATGCTGTTTTTGTGCGATAGCGGGCACTAGTCCATCCAATGAAAGGTTGCCTCATTTTGACAACACACCAACGTTCTGGAAAGCTGGTATTCAAAATACATGAGCCGTCTAGTTTTGAGTGTTAAAAACGCTTTTCACTGTGTTATTTTATCACAAAGAATACTTTATTCGCACTGTCGGTGAGAACGCAAGGAAGCAATCGGCATTTTATCCGATATTGAGTTAAACATGGATGAGAAGCAGACCATTGCCGGATTCGGACGTCAAAATTTTCGCGCGTGCGATTTTTCGAAAGAAACTTTGTTTAATATCGCGAAGTGAGTTTTTTCAGAAATGTTTGTTATGTTGAGTGTGATGCGAAACTTTTACTTGATGTGTATCGTAGTGCCGGTAAGATTATTCGATGAAATAGCTGAATTAGCATATGGGATTGGCGCCAAGGTCGTTTGCAGCGGGTTTTGTCTTCGTTATTGCGTCCGAAGTTGTCGCGTTTTGTCGTGATTAATAATACGTGGAGGGTGTAATTCGTGTTGTAGTCATAGTTGAGAAGCCTTCGTTCAGAGTCCAGTGTGTTTAAAGGGTATTACGAATGGATTGATGAACACTGCTTTGAGAAGTGTAGAGTCAATACTGTATCGGCTCGTGAAAAAAAACTAGTTTTGAGCGATGCAATTAGAACTACCGAATCCCGTGTGATAGAAGAAGTGAACATTAAAATGATGCGGCTAAAGATAAGTATAGTGAACATGCGGGAGGTAGTTTGAAAGTGATATTTTTGTTACTTTAAAAATTGTTATGCATAGAAAGTGACAATTGGAACGAGCGTCGCTTGCTTTCCACATCAAGGCTTGCATGAAAGCTTGTGTGCAGGTCCGAGTGGACAGACAGTGCTGCTGTTTCCACCGTAAAAGGAGCAAATGCATTGCAAATAAATGTCTTTTTTGCTTAAATTTTTTAATTTATCATTATTATTTTAAGTTCAATTTTCTTATTGTAGCAATTGCGTAGGCGACCGATTATTACAAGTTTGGCAATTTATCATCAGATTTTAGGTAATATTTTGTAATATTTTTTTTTTACATAGGTTATATTTAGGTACGTATATATGGTAAGATTTATTCATTTTACTATTTGGCACTCCTTTTGTCAATAAATATAACATGCTATTTATACGGGTCAATTTTTTTTGATATAAATATATCAAACGAATTGAAAGTCTGAAAATAATAATAAAATCTGTAAGATTCTAATATTATTTTGAGGCGGGGCTTACCGATTGGAAAATTACTCCGGAATGTACTGCAAGTACTCAGTCATTCTGTAAAGGGTCTTTGGAAGGTCGGTAGAGCTAACACCTTCTAGAACCCGAAACTAAGATAGTTGCAGAATTGAAATATAATTGCAACTGTCTTTTTTCACTATATCACTGCCAGACAGTGGGATCTAGAAAAGGTTCCACACACACACATATTGAATTAAACATCAAATTGTCCTTTTCAGGATGAAATAAATACCTTTTCTCTTAAAATAATTTACACCTTCAAATTTGGAACAGTTATAAATTTGGGTTCATCTTCATGTCTCAGATCGTACTGAATTATCTTTTCCTTCAGTTATAAGTACAACACCCGAACAGCTTTCATTATTTGCATAATTGCTTTCCCAAGCACGGTCGACAGAATCATCATAGTAATTCGGGATGTACTTTTTGGCCTATATAAGAGCCTGTTTCAGCCGAAACAATCCATACTAAACAGTAGCAGCTGTGGCAGCGGATAGCATCACTTCTTCTAGCGGCACTTCTTCTAGTAAAAGCCCCCTTTGTGCATTAGCGAGCAGCATTAGTAGTAGGTATTTTAGCCGACATTTCCTCCAATGAAAAGTTGCCGTATTTTTGACAACACACAAATATTTTGGAATGCTAGCTTTCAAAGTATATAGGCCGTCAAATTTTTAGTGTGAAAACAGCTTTTAACTGTGTTATCAGAAAAATACCTCAATTTCCTCTGTCGGAGTAGCACACAGATGCGATCAACTTTATAGCCGATATGAAACCGAACAACAACAGCCCTTATAAGGACAACAAGCAAATTATCGAAGATTCAATTGTTTCTCGTTTTGCGTTGGAATTAAAAGTAAAATGTTAACCTTATGTAGTTCTACGTAAACCTTACGGTCGTGGCTTTGCATACAACCCTTGTGATTTTCCAAGTCTAAATCACATCCTTAGTCCGTGTTCATTATTAGCATCCTCGAAAAAATCACATGCATTGCCTACTTTATAACTTGAAATGTAAGTCACAGGACAAAAATTGATGTTTGCTCTCATGAACTTTGACTAATTCAATGTCTCGAAGGTAAAGGTTTTTCAAAAAGATTGAAACAACCTTTTTCTTGAACAATTTATAAACCTACTGTCAGAGCGTAACAAAAACTGATGTCTTGAAAGAAAACATGCTGGTAGAAGCAACAGTACCGCTGGTTTCTCGTTGTCAATCATTGCAGCGGTACACGACTTCTCTTCGCGTGCAACAAGAAAAAACTACAATGCTGTTGCTGCTGGTGATTAAAAGTTTATCTCATGAATATGATAACCATAAATTACTCAACAAGAACTGAAAATTTTTGCAACGGTTATCAGGGACCATCCATTAATGATGTCACGCAAAATTTGGAAAAAGTAACAAACTGTTACAACTTCCTTGACCCCCTCTCAATTACGTCACGTTTTCATACCCCCCTTCCCCTTGTTTGGTTATAATTGACTAAAATGGAGAAATTTGTAAAAAAATATTTTTTATTATATTAGAACTATTTTAACGAAAAACTAAAACTTAAGGGGTTATATCTACCAAAAAAAATTTTTTTTCACCATTTATTTTTATTGGCCTAAATCATGCTAAAACTATCCAAGAATCATAATCTACATCGCCCAAGTACAGATCTAAACTCAAAGTTCGTTTAAATCAATTTTTACTAAACAACTTTTATACTCCAAAATCACATTTTTCGTTTAATTTGGCGATGCTCGTTTTTCTTTTTATTTCGAAGCTTTGTAAACTAGCAGAAGTTACCTACGATCGTTATCGTGTTTCAAATTTGAAGTATAGAGGTCTCTGCATCAAATATCGACTGCTATAGCGTCTCTACAGAACGTGTTTACTCACAATTTCCCTTTGTTCAGTCGATCAGCCGTTCTCGTTGTGTACATTCTTTGTTTGATTGAGGTTTTATTCACCGTATAATTTTATTCCCTTTGGATGGTTGATCTTTCTCGGTGAAATTTACTTCACCGAGAAAGATCAACCATCCAAAGGGAATAAAATTCTTTGTTTGAGTTTTTTTTTATACTTTTTAACTGTGAGTTATATTCAAAAGTACTTAAATATGAGTGACAAGTTTGAGTTTTGCGTGGGATCGGACGCCAACTGTGTCAAAGTCGCTAAGCATCGCATGTCCGACATCGCGAAAGAGGCTAGGCGCAGCCATACATCAGATGACAAAAATGAAGAAGTGGAAAATAAAACCCAGGAAGGACAATTTTACGGCGCAGGGATAGCTGACTGAAGGTAAAAAAATTATTAGGGGCTTTGTTACTGCGATTCTTAGGATTTATAGCATTTTGAAACTTTGAACGCGTTTTTCTCAAAACCATGTTTTCAAAATCGGCGAGCAGTAGAACTGGAAAAGTTTACATCCGATTGACTTGAAATTTCAACTGTAGCCTCTTCATTAGATTATCTAGTGAAGTACACACGATTTAAGCGATTGATTAACAACAACTGAAGTTATAAACAATCAAAGTCGATTTTTTTTGTCGAAACAGAACTTTTATTTTCAAACCGTTGCCATTTTGCGAAGAAAAATTCTAAAAATATAATCATGTGCACTTCACTAGCGACACTTATGTAGATAAATTTTGTTTTGGTTATAGGTGGAGTTGGACACGACTTCTACTGCTCGCCGCGGAACAACTTTTAAAAAAATCGGTTCACGGCAATCGCTGCACAGCCGCCATTTTGTAACAAAAATAGCAAGAAAATATTTTTTATATTCTGCAAGAGTTGCTCAATCTAATGATATATTATTTATATACCTTACATCTCAAATGTCCTGTTAAAAAAAATCATGAAAAAAGCCTTGCTTTTTTGAGCATTTGGTAGATATAACCCCTTAAAGGAACAGAAGATTTGAAAAGAAAATTAGAAAAGGCGTTTAATCCTTAGTCCAAGGATTCTGTTGATGGAGTTTCATATCGACGACATAGAAAGCCGAGGCAGTGGCTGCAGCATCATCGCTGATTTCTGAAAGACCATCCAGAAAGAATAACTGTACCTTTTCATAAAATTGTAGCCTTGTTATTCTCCTCAATTTGTGAAAAGAGCGGAGCTGCAATTCACCGCGCATGAGCGCTGTACATGCTTTTTTTGAACCACACTTTTTTCTTCTGCTGTGTGCTGTGCCTCTACTGCTTGCAGAAAAATCAACTCACTTGCTGCTTACACCACAGCCGAGCGTAACAAAAATGGTGAATCTTGTGAGAATCTACAGAAATACACCGCAATGCACACTGCTGAGATAATACAACACAGACAGCTTGAGTTTTCTTGTAGAAGAATATGATGCGGAGTAGCGCATGGATTAATTTTTTCAGTTTTGATATGCAAAGCAAACGCAATCTACTCTCCTAACCAGATGCTCCCCTCATTCGATATAAGCTCAAACGACTCATTGTGACATCATTAACAAATAAATAATAAAAGGCAAAGGGCCTAGATGGGAGCCTTGTAGAACTCCAGATGTCACTTTAACTGGTACAGCAAAGTGTCCTGTAAACCTATTGTGTCCTATTCGTGTATCCACGAAGTTGCCTCTGTCCATGCAGGCACGGGAGATCACTGGCGCCCTGTAGCCACTTCAGGTTATAAAACTGTTGTGGGCGTCCTCCGTTTCATATCGTCACAAGTTTTTTTTCTCCTTCTTCCTTCTAAATAGCCCCCCCTGACAGCGCTCATTGTTATTTTTGATTAAGAATCGTCAGGTGAGAGTGACGCTGTCAATCTCCGCTTTCAATTGAAAATCCTTTCGTTCCTTTTCAAGGAGGGCTGTCAAAATCATAGCAAGAGAGGTCGAGTAACCTGATAATTGTCAATTGAAAATGACGTTGTCAGGCTCTGCACCAAACTGTTTGACAATTTGAGCTATGAGCAGTGATAAAAACGGAAACCGAAAAAGCACTGTACATTTAAACCTTCCATCAGTTCCTTTTGCGCGCTTGTCGTAAGTGAAATGTAAACAAACAATCGTCTGACTGAAGAATAGGTTAAGTTCTACTCGGGATATTATTTGTTCGTATTTCATTTACGAAATTTGTATATGCAATATACAGAGGAAGAGCGGAAGAATGATCTGATTCTTTTCAAATTTTTTTTGCTTAATTGAGAGCTGTTATCTTTATTTTTTTCCCTTGGACTGCAGCGCTTTGTTCTAAATTTTTGCTTCTAATGCCATGTTTTATATTTAAATTGTTTGTCGTTTTGTTAGTCAGTTTCAAAATTTTTAATTTTATTTAGCCCCTCACAGTTTATTGTTTAGTTTTAACCGTTAGTAGTTTGACGTTTCTAACAAAATATACTCTCTTGAAGTCTCGTTCATATCAGTTTTAGTATTTTTCTGCAGTTTCAGTTCGTTTCATTTTAATTTTCAAGATTTTTATATAAATGTCTGCTGGATCTGAATTTCAGAGAACTTTTAAATATTCTTTTCTGCGGCTGAATCTAGAGCCCAAACTGGAAAAAATGAAAGATTATAACTTTTCAACCATTCCTGTGAATTTTGGTGCCCCTAGTGAATGCAGAAGTGCGTCAAAAGGCTTGGAAAATTGGAAAAACTCATTTGGGTCTCTGAAAAAATCTCAGAAACTTGAATTTATTTAAATTACAATATAACCTGACCCTAAATAACGCTGTTGAAAATGTTTTTAAATTATTTAAAAAAAAATAGTTTCGTTACTTCGTTACTTCGTTACTTTTCTCTTTTAAGAAGTATTTAGTACGTTGTATTTTTGTAATCAATTTTTTTTTTAATTTATACCAGTTGATTCCAGTTTAAAGTTGTTTCATTATTATTTATTTTTAACGTTCTAGTTATCGCGGCTGGTTGCAGAAATAAATATTTTAACTTTTTTTAGTGCTTCATTCTGTTTTAGGTTTGACTTTTAGCGCTCCAACAAATGAAAAAGAAAAAACTTTTTGAGCTGTTTTTTAATATTTTTTGTAAAGTGCATGTCGAATCCAAAAAATGTGAACTGTTAATGATCTGTTAAACTTATGATTGCTGATTAGAAGTGTTTGCGGCTAGCTATTTCATGGTATTATTTTATACTAAGTACCATATCTTTCTGTTAAATTTTTATTTACCTGACTGTAAGGTCTTTGCAAATCCTTGCGAGGAATCATTGTGCTTCAGGTGAGCTATGATCCGTTCTAAATGAAAAAATAACCCTGCGCATATGTATCATAGTTATCGCTAATGCTAATTGAATGATTTATTCCAATTAATTACAAAATAAGAGACCTGGAACCTGTAAAATGTTGTCTAACAAAATTCATCAACAACGAGCTCAACACGTTCAAGACCGTTGTCGGTCGTCGTTGCATAAGCGTTTATATAGCAGCTGCCAACCGCGACACCTCGTTTTTTCCACTTTCCGAGATTTGCTCAGGAAATTTTGAAAAATAACAAATTATTCCAAACGCAAGCTTATACCGAACCGAGAAACGGAAAACCACTGAATAAATCAATAATCGCCACCAGCAGCAATCATATCCCACCAGAACCCCGTTAATGAACATATGTTTCGTATTACAAACGCAAAAGCAAAATATATAGGTCTTGCAGTCTGTAGGTGTTCTACGTCTCATTTTGCGCCGCTGCTAGTCTCTTCTAGTAGTGGTTCCCTCTGCACTAAGCGTGGGCATCGTCGACAAGCACCGCTTAAACCGTTCGATCGCGTCCCATCAGAAATCTATCGACCGTCATTTAAATCACGCAAATGAAGTGAACCCCTTTCGCGGCTGCCTCCGGTTTTCCATTCTTTTCTTTGCCTAAAACAGCAACACCGACAACAACAACACTGCGACTCTCGAATCTTGATCCCGTCGTAGATCGTGATCCTCGACATCAACGTCGCAGTGAGTCCGACCGTCGGCAGCGAACTCACCTCAATATGGTAGCAGTCAAGTCTAAGCGTGGAACGGATAAGGCGGGAAAATTGAGATGAAATCCATTAAAATTTTATTGTATTCTCCTGAGCATATACTAAAGTCTATTTATTTATATTGACTGAGGGAACTTTCAAAGCAGCGCACAGTGGTTAAAACTGTCAGGTGGAAAAGACAAAATTCAGACTGATGCATTGCTTACTTTATGTGAGCGGGAAAGTTAAACCCACAGTGCGTAGCACCCCAAAAACAGTTTAGATTGACCTGAGATAAATCGATTTCGTCGGAAGCGAAATAAAACTCGGAAAACTCTACGAGACACTCGTCTTTTCTTGTAAGCGTTTAAATTTAGACGAAACTGCATTAATATATTTCCAATTGAAACTATCCCTAGTAACTTCTGATCGGTGCTTCTGAGCGCACCCGTTAGTTGCGGTATGGTGAAAAGCATCATGTATTGGTCGGCGACAGTAAAAATTGAGATCTAATAATATTCTAAATGACTGAAGCGAACGTGTTCGAACGGATTCCGGCCAACAGACACGTTCTTGAGCCGTCTGAGGTTGAGGCTCAAGTTCAAGGTCTTTCCTCTGACTGATATGCCCAAGTACCCGCCGATCAAGTCGGTAGGTAGCTACCAAGATTTGCCTTGAGGAATCCGATGGGAAGGATATTTGCCAAAAAAATAATAACACAACAAATTAAATTAATTGGATCTTCATCGGTTCATCACGCAGCTCAGAGCTACATGAATCGCCCTGACGAGCATTTTTCCCGCGCCATATCACGATCGTTTTTCCCACCGCTGCTGCTTTTCGATTTTTACTTGGTGCGAGAATAATTTAGCTAAATTGTTCTGTTATTTTTTATATAAAACAATTCTACTGGCACGAGATCCAATGTACCCGAATCCCGTGCACGAAGAGATATATTCAAATGAGTTGAGTCCAATTAGTCTCTATCACGCAGGCTTCTGTATTTTTGGGCAGTTTTTTTTTCTTTTTTTACCTGCTGGACGCTGAAAAAGTCCTCGGGAATTTTAACATGGGAAGCACATCCATCCATGCGTGATTTTTGATGAGTTTGATGCGATGACGTAGTTGCTGTCCAGATTCACATCGAGCTGTTAGCGAATCGATGTTTGCATCCAGCATACCAACCAATTAGCATATGTTAGTAATAGAACCACCGCGAAACAATAAGGAAAGGAAATTTTATGCTGAAATTGCATGTGGATACATGCTTGCCGAGGTGACTGCATTATCTAAATGGAATGTATCTATGAGTTGTTAATTTGATTAACACTTCGGGTGGTGAAATTCCTGATGTTTAGAAGTCAGGAGTCTTAATCATTTCAACCAGGGAGAGGTCAGCTATGGAATTCACGGGAAAATGTGTTGTGCAATAACGCTTTTTTCAATTTTTGATCTCTGTAGAATTTTCAATATCTCAGAAGCATGTACAAATTTATTAATTAATTTATTTAATTTATTTTATTTATATTATTTATTTTATTTTATGCTGTTAAGTTTATGAATCCTTTATTTTAAAGAGTTTTCCAAATTCAGCTAATCTAGCTTTCTTTCATAGTTCCAAATATTCAATGTTTTAACCATTCGCATCCAAAACAACAGAAGGTATCCCCTCTCTGACAAAAAAAAACGTGATCGAAATTATTTTGACCTAAAAACAAGATTTTATAGTTTTTTTTTTCACATACCATTTATTTGACACGGCACAAATACAATCAATGTTTAACGTCAATTATAACTAGTGTCTTACTTTCTTAAGTAACTTAAAAACTAAAAGCATTATCCTCGCTGCTGACTACGAGCTAAAATCAACTGGTTTGTTGTTTGATGTTTTTCTTTTACATAGATAAGCATGTTTCGCTGGGCCAAGATATTACGGACTAGCTCATTGAGATGTATCCTTTGGGCCCTGAGAGTATCGCCCGAAGGCAAGTTACTGGTTCCGAATTCGGAATTTAAACGTGTTCTTGTCGTTTGATTGAATGTTGGCGAAAGGGAACGGGACTAGACTGGGTGAAGGATGAATTTCAGGAAAACGTATATTAGGGACATGTAGGGTAGGTCAAGGCTCGCCAAGACATCACGAACAGGAACAGCCGGCTGTCTACCTCCGGCCTGACGGGAAGCTATTAATTCAGACCTGGCGTCACGGTGTACAGGGCATGACAAAACAACATGCTCTATGTCGTGATAACCTTCACCACAGGCACAGATACCACATTCCCCGAGCCCAATACGACGGAAATGCACGTCAAATCTGTAGTGATTGGACATAAGCCGGGACATCACGCAAATGAAATCCCCACCTACATCAAACCCCCTGAACCACGGGCTCTTCGATACTTTGGGGATAATGGAATGTAACCACCTTCCCAATTCCCCCCTGGTTCAAGCATTGCGCCAACTGATGATCGTATTCTGACGTACAAATGTGAAAAATTCAATAAATGCAATTGGTCTTTCATAAATGTCACCGTTTGTTGCGCCCACCTTAGCTAAAGAGTCCGCTTATTTCATTTCCCGGTATCGAGCAATGAGAAGGAACCCACACTAATGTAATCTGAAAAGATTTTTCGGAAAAAGCACTCAAATGCTCCCGTATTTTCCCCAGGAAATAAGGACAATGCTTAACAGCCTTCATCGATCGGAGAACCTTAACAGAACTGAGACTGTCCGTAAAGATAAAGTAATGGTCCGTGGGCAATTTTTCAATAATCCCTAGGGTATAATGAATTGCAGTTAATTCCGCGACGTAAACAGAAGCTAATCCTGCTTATAAGAGATGGTTAAATTGTTATTGAAAATACCGAAGCCAGTAGACCCATCGAAAAGTGATCCGTCCGTGTATTTATTCTCTATTGAAGTTGCAATTTTCTGATAAATCCATCTAAAAGCAAGACAGGTATTCTTATTTTTTTATTCTTTTCATATACTTTGTTCGGCAAACCTAAAAAACATGTCGTAATTGGTAAATATCAACGATTTGTCGTTAATTGAACAGAAGACAATAAAGCTAAATTAACCCGCGGAAAAGTTTAAGGGCACATGCGGTGAGATAGGAAATAGTAAAAATGTAATTCGAAAACTTAGCAGTTCGCGCACTCACCGTCAACTGGTGACGCTAGAGGGCGCCAGAGGCGCGTTATGTTGGTTACATAAATTGCCCTTTAATTTAGTACGACGCATTATGCGGTGCTCGTCGCGATGCGCATCTTGGCGGCGGTCAACCGGTGCGGTTTAGCGTCCAGATTACCAACCAATAATGCAACCCACAGGCCATAACTCTTGGATTTTCTTCACGCCAACAAAGCCCCGGCTACACCCTGGCGGAAAGATGAAGCACAACCCCGGCGAAAGACATAAATTCAGTAATTTAATATTCACTCATTTGCGAAAATGGCAAAACCTGGGAAGTCCACGCCATGTATATATATCTCGGCATTCAGCGAGTGATGCGCAGAAAATAATTCGCCCATTCATTCGGGAGAGAAAATGTCTGCCCGCCTCCACCCCCATCGACCCTTCCGCCCAACTTCGTCCGACCGCTAGATTTTCTTGCACTTTGGTATTAATTTGCTGATAGACATTTTATAGTGTTTTACATGATGGCGCGGTGCTAATTTCTTCCCCGCTCGTCTCTCCAATTTGTTTTCTGTCCTGTGCGAACAAGTGCTTTGATGGAGGCCACTTTTTACCGCATGCTTTACAGCCGTCGAAAGATGCATGTCTGACGTGAACTGAACTGCTGTTCGCAGTGTGGCGTGTTACACAGTAAGAAAAATCACGCGCTATGCTGGAAGCTAGATAGCGAATCGATTCGAGGTGGCAGAATCCTTACGAGTGTAAACTCCATTTCACAGTGTCAGACCCTTCCCCGCTTTCGTTGGCAGGAACGGGTAGCGTAGCTTCGGTTCGCACGGATCATATAGTTGCCGTGTTTATTTGTTGCACTCTCTGCACTCTCGTCAGTGAAGTGCGGGTTTTATTATACACTAAAAACGTTGAAGAAGACTACCGCAGACTCTAAGCGCAGATCCCGCGAAGACGGCGCTCGTCATTCCGCGCTAATCTTGTATCTCCTCATACATACCGATGTGTAATAGTGGATTGGTGCTATGTGATTATTAACTTGTGCTCAAGCTTCCACAGTCGGAAAAATTGATCTCTGCTCTTGGTGCGCGCTTTGTTGCACCGGGGCACCTAGATGTGGGTACCTTACATAAAACGATAAATACCGCGCCGGTTCCGGCCGTGGAAGCTGATTTGCCGCAGCGGCGAATTCCTTCCTAGCGGCCGGTAATTAATGTCACTTCGGAGATATATCATTTTATACGGTAATTGGTACCGAAAGCATTTAATAGTTTTGACAAATTTCTCGCAGCCAAACAGTGTGGTTAAAGGTGTTTCTCAGGAAAAGTTAGAATCTGCGCAATTGTTAATTATAATTAATCGATGGCAACATTTTTGATGCAATTTTATTGAATTTATTAAAATATATTAAAAGAAAATATACTTGTTCAAAACATGTGTGGCAGCCCAACGTCATCAATCCCGCTTTTTCTACGGCAAATTAGTGCTAAGGATGTAGTTTTTTCTAATTTTAGGATTTTTTGCACAGGCAGTAGGGTATTTGTTTTTATAGTAGATATGTAGCAATAGTTACACTTTTGAGGAAACAATTAATACTCCAGTAAAAAATTATCTCCTGCAACCACAACGAAGATTTGATATTAAAATGTGATTATATCACAAAAATGTCACCCTTTGAAACATCTCATTTTTTTTTAAAGTATATAGCTTAGATTGCATTTTTGAGAAGCATGATCGTGCAAATTGTTATTTGTAACCAATTCCACAATAAATATTTTTAATTTCATAACGATTTATCTTCATTCTTAAACGAATTTTATCTCATAAAATATATTAATAGATTAGGTTAAATTGCGATGTTATGAGTAAAAGATCAAAAAACAAACCAAATTTATGATACTTCTACCTATAGCCACCAGGTCGTTTCTCTTTAGATAATCACTAGCGTGCAGAAGAATATCTTTAACTGCAAAAACCAGTGATCTCACACTGGTGAGCAAATCGTCGCACGTGCTTTTGACGAAAACAGCTAATCGTGTGTATCTGAGAAGCTTGCCAAAAATAAAACCGTGGTGGAATTTGATATGAATCAATTTAGACGTAACGGGTGTTATTTTACTAAAAAATTATCCTAGTTTCCTAGTATTACTAGATAACTTTTTCATTCCGAATTCATTGGTACCCAAAGATCGGAAAACCGTCAATAAACCACAGAGATATGAATTATTTAGGAATGGATGTTGCTCTTTTCCTGATGGATACATAGTACACGAAAAAGTTTTTGTGAGAAAATCTTTTTTTCCTAAACAGCGCCCACTATGGCTTGTTTTCAAGAGTTTTAGACAACTAAATTGACTATATAAACAATTGAATTTAAAATACTACAAGGTATACAGCCCTAGGAGTTGCATGGAATGGTGACGTAGGACTAAATGTATATATTATATGGTGCGATAAACTGTTCATAGGCAACACAACCGTTTATATTTGATGGTCGTTATTGTAAAACTGACGATGCTTGAATACATGAAAATTTTACCCTAGTAGTAGTTGTAAAAATTCTCATAACTCTTATCTTCCTTCAAGCATCTATAGTTCTGAAAAGAACCGATTCCAGAATCTTCAGTATGAAATTCGTGCTACAGAACGCTGATGATCGCACCACCACCGGTAGTATTGAATATTTCGTTGGCTGCGCATAAAACTTGCTCTCCGCTGTGCCCTCCAGTAGCTGTGCCAGCAAAATATCCTGTGGCGTACGATGGTAACTGTTGCTGCCGTATGCAAAGTAAAGGTAACATGCTCCGCACTGCCTAGAAGTTGACTCGTATGCAGCTCTCGTTTATCAATGTCGCGTACCTCTAACAGCTATACTCCACTCGCTGTTGTGTGACAAACTAGACTGAAGCTGAATTTTCTACACGCAGTCTTTTGTATCGAGTTTAGCGTAGATTTTTGCCATTAAGGCGTGGCCACACAGCTTGGAGAAAGAGGAACAAACCAAAACACCTTCGATACTACTGAGTGATTTTCATAAGCATCAAAAGAAAGTTTTTGCTTTCCCGATGCGAAAATCACTCTGGTTCTTAGGTTTACTAATTTTCGTTACTAATATTTGACTGATAACGGTGTTCGAGTGGGCACAAAAAAACAATTAAACCGGAAAATCACTCAATTTAGCAGTGAAAATTCTTGAGATTTTTTTTCTTCATATATAATTTCTTTGACACGGCCCAAATACAATTTAATGTTTAACGGCGCCAATTATATCTGGTAGCTTACTTTCTAAAGTATCTTAATAACTAAAAGCAAATTTTTTATCCTCGCTGCCAACTACGAGCTGAAACTAAATCTAACTTAAAGCTAGAATGTTTTGCGTTAAAAGCACTGGTTTGTTGTTTGATGGTTTTCCATTGCCATAGGTAAGCAGCATATGGAATATGTTCTGCTGATGGGCCAAGATTTACGAACTGGCATATTGGGTTGTCTCCCTCGGGCCCTGAGAGCAGTGTTGCCACATTTTCATCTGTACTGAAAGGGCAAAAATCTTTTTCATCTGTACTTTTTCTTCCGAAAATCTGTACCAAAATCTGTACCTTTAAAATTTGTGTTGCATAGAAGGATCACTTTTGTTAACCTTGACAACATTACAGAACATTATGAACATTACATGTATTATTCATTAAGTTTATGATATTTACACATAATTTTATTAAATTTGGAATTTGTTTTCAAGATTTCCGAGACTCTTCTGGGACAGTAATACAAGAGCAACGTTTGAATAAAAATACCAGTCGGCCCTTCACACCGAGTTTCACACAAATGTTTTGTTTGATTTTTCAAGGGAAGCATCCCAAGTGATTTCAAGTACACCGAGAAATATATTTCAGTGTAAATAATGGACCTTTTAGAAAAAATTGTACCTATCTGTACCTTTTGACAAAAACTGTAATCTGTACCGTACAGAATCTGTACCAGAAAAAACGAAAAAATCTGTACTTTTGCAGATAAATCTGTACCTGTGGCAACACTGCCACAGAGTATCGTGCGAATTCTTGAGATGAGGCTTATATCTTGCTGTGATAAACTATTCATAGGCAACACTACCGTTTGTCTTTGATGCGTCCTGGTCGTTATTGTAAAAATGATTATTGAGAAATAGATGAACATTTCACACTAGGAGTAGTTGTGAAAATTCTCATAACTCTTATCTTCAAGCATTTATAGTTCTGAAAAGAACCGATTCCTTAATCTTCAGCTCGAAATGTGTGCTATAGAGCGCTGATGATCGCACCACCACCGGTAGTATTGAATATTTTTTTGGCTGCGCATGAAATTTGCTCTCCGCTGTGCCCTCCAGTAGCTGTGCCGGCAAAATATCCTGCAGCGCACGATGGTAACTGTTGCTGCCGTATGAAAAATGAAGGTATGAGAAATGAAGACTGAAGCTGAATTTTCTACACGCAGTCGTTTGTATCGAGTTCAGAGTAGATTTTTGCTATTAGGGCGTGGCCACACAGCTTAGAGAAAAACAAACAAACCAAAACACTTTGTTGAGTCAAAATATGTAGGCAGTGAAATTTATGTCGTCCATGTTATTGTTATCTGTGCTCGGGAAGCAAGCCAATAGCGAGGGAAATGCATGGGAAAGCTTGACCTTGGAACTTTTCACCTTTTTCCACCATAAAGTAGTAAAGAAACAATGTTGAACATTATATCAAAAAATTGTCACACATTTTATCTATCCACCGACATATAAATGACTAAGATGCATTAAGTCGTTCGCTCGCTATAATCGTTTGAAATCTGACGCATCATTTGCCAGTTTCATTTTCAATTTCACAAAGTGTAATCTACTATAGAAAACAAATACGTAGTCCTACGTTAAAAAAATCTAGCATAACTGATATTTTTCAAATCACTTCTTGTTTTTAAAATTATATTTTCCTAGAGGAGGATCTTAAATGCAATTTATTGATTTTTTTAAATTATGAAATTTTCTAGAAGTTATCCAAGTTATCCATTGACAACCTTTATACAGTGATGTTTCGATTTTATCAAGGTCAAAAAAATATTTTCCCGTGAATCCAACGAAACTGTGGGTTTGGTGAAATAACGAAAATCACTAACTTTTGCTAGATTTCAATGCTATTCAACAAAAAATACTAACCTCCATCATATCCTCGAATCCACCGCATCGCTAGATTTACCAGAAAGTGTTTTTTGACCGTGATGATCATGATTTTCCACGATAAGATTTTTTCAATTAATTCGAATACTTTCGGACCCTTGGACATGTCTGAAGGCCAGGAGTTAATTTACGGAAACCGGACACGGATGTCTGATGCCATTTTCAAATCCAAGATGGCGACATCCGGTTTTTGGGAAGTAGTACAAAAATATTTAAAACGTTCATGAATCCCCCAAATGGTGTACTTCCTGAACCAGGATGACACTTATGTCGTTTTCGTTTTTGCGGTGTAGCTACCCCACGGACTACACTTTGTCCTATAACTGTTTTTTTTTTTCATTTTCCGGACTATCCCGGACTACCCTTTTCCTGTCCCGGACAAACCGCGAAAGAAAAAGAGTGCAGTTTTGAAGACACCAACACATTCACACGTAAGTGTCAAAATCAAAAAAAAAAAAATGTGTCAAAATCAGTTTGCTTTGACTATCGTTCTTCGCGTGTCAAACATAAGGTTGGATTTTATTTTGTCAAAACATTTTACGGAATGGTGGAATTTTTAAGCTTTTGGAATCATCATCGTCCGAATCCGTACAGTAGCACAAACGCGACAAAAAGACAATGGCGATAATGACCAAAACAAAACAAAATGACTACCTCTGGTATTACGCACAATTGCAACTGCTCGGAAAGTGCTTTTTTTCAGCTGCAAAGTGTAGTCCGGGACGGATAGTCCGTAAAAACGTAATTCGACATTAGATATCGGAAATCTGTGTCCGAAGACATTTTGAAATTCAAGATGGCGACTTCGGACTTCTTGAAACCTGCGAAACTGTATATATCTATATACTGCAATATGCATATTTTCGGAATCAAGTTAATGTTCAAAGACCAAACATTTATGTTTGAAGCTATTTTTAATTCAGAGATGATGATTTCCGGATCCATGAAGGCTTGGTAAATTTGAAGGTAATACTTAAATACTTCTATTTTCGGAGCTAACATGACGCCGGTCATTTTCAAATTCAAGATTTTTATATTTGTAGTACAACGACATTTTCCGGTTTTCTGCATACGAAATAATTCACGGTTGTTCCTATTGATGACTATTTCTGGCATAATTTGATAACAGAGTGTCCAATCTAGCGTTCTAGATGAATTCTCGAAAATTGTAGAATTCCCTGAAGAAGATGCAATATACACCAAAACGTTGGATGAAGGAGCAATAGTAGTTGTTTTATTGCCAGAAAGACTGCGAAGCCGAAAAATACCCATGGATGAAAAATACGTTAGAAAAGGTTTTTAAAGTTGAACCACAAACAAACAGACGTGCCACTCGATGAAGATTTCATCGACCAGGAAAATAACGATTATTTTGAAATTTTGCTTAGAGAGCAGTAATGCCGCTAGTGTCGCTATAAACAAGCGTGCACATTCATTATCAAAGACAAAAGCCGTCAGTGTTGCCGCTGGTGTTGATTTAAGCGCACACCTATTAGCAAAGACAAAATGAATTAATAATTTGATCAAGAACATCGATCGAACAAGATAACGCGGCATCCATAAATTACGTAACGCTCATAGGGGAGGAAGGGAAGTACCCTTGAATGTTGCGAGTTGTTATATAAGCAAGAGGGAAGTATGATCAGCGCTACGTTACAAAAAATTTCTGGAAACGCTATAATTTTACTCCAAAAGACGAGGCTTTTTATTGAGCGAATTCTTTTTCTGCATCACCTAATTTTTATGAGAGGGTAGATGCTGGCGTCAGCCTCCCAGCTGGTCTCGAGGTACGATGGCGGCTTAATAAGCAAATCGTCGTAGGTTCGAATCTTGACTCGGGAGAGACTGTTAGTGTCAGTAGGATCGTAGCGCTAGCCCCGCAATCGTCCTGTACACTTAACAGTTGGCTGCGAAGTCTGTGTATAGTAAACAGAAGGTCGAGTTCCGAATCGGAATGTAGCACCTAGGCTTTGCTTTGCTTTTAGGTGGTGGCGTTACGCTTTGTTACATATGGGGGTGAGGGTCAAAAACATTGTTTGTTCCTACGTTATGTAATTTATGGATGTCGCCTTCGAGCTTCTGAAATCTATTTATAAGGTATGGTGAAAAAGTGTTATGAGACCTGAGTGATGGGGAGGGAATAGAAGAGGTGGGAAGTTGGGAATAGAAAGTGCTTTGAACAAATAGTTGAGGAAGAGAAAGTGGGAATGTGTTAGAGCTGATACGGAATTGAATAAAACCTGTTTTCGGGAAAAAGAGAGAAATAAAAGAGATGAATAATGAGTTTTTTTGTGTTGTTATTTGCTGGAGGTAAAATTCTTTCACATATATGATTCTCAACATACCTCTCAACGAGATTTAATAGCGACAATTAATATCAATTTTAGATTAAAACCAGTCCTCAGAAACTTCTAAGCCACCATAACAACAAGAGCTATTATTGAATCCCAAACAAAATCGGGTACTCAGCTTGATGATTTTTAAATACTTCAAACCTTTTCAAATGTCAGTCCAGATAAATTTTCAAAAAAAGTTTGCAAAGTTGCTTGGTTTAGTAAGCCCTACACACTCACAAAGTTTCATTGAGTTCTGCGAGGATGCTGTGAGCCTAAGGTAAATTTTATTCAACATGAAAAAACTGCCAACACCTTTGGGTACCAATGAACTCGGAATGAATTCTAGTTTTTTGAAAACATGCAAATCTTAAATAAACAAGATGTCACAAAAAGTTCAACGCATTGTGAAAATGTTCGTTTCGACGAAAACTCCTACAATCCGGAACATTTCCAGTGTCCGTTTGGCACGTCAAGTTCAGAAGTAACACCAGTTTTCCAGAAAAATGAACCCGTTCCCTCAGAATTTATTCATTTTTCGTAAAGTTCTGGTCATTTAAAAATTGACAAACTTTGCCTGTCTCAATCATTCTGTCTACTCCCTGTATCTTTCCTGAGAGATAATACACTGAGGTTAGCTTTCGCACACGTAAGGATATTAAGCACAATAACTACACACAAAGCTCACTGTAGTGAGTCTTTTGAACGTATATAGAATGAGGGAAGCATCTGGCTTGGAAAGTAGATTGCGGTTGGTCGTTGAGTTTGCTTTGCATCTCGAAACTGATAAAAATAAATCCAGGTGCCACTCCGCATCACATTCGTCTACGAGCAAACTCAAGTTGTCACTGTTGTAATATCTCCGCAGTGCGCACTGCGGTGTACTATTGTGTATTCTCACATGAGCCCACTACTCTTGTTTCACTCGACTGTGGTGTGAGCA
Organism: Wyeomyia smithii; assembly: GCF_029784165.1. Classification (NCBI taxonomy): domain Eukaryota; kingdom Metazoa; phylum Arthropoda; class Insecta; order Diptera; family Culicidae; genus Wyeomyia; species Wyeomyia smithii. Next base: position 58,508,729 of record NC_073695.1, on the reverse strand, counting down.
GCAAGTGAGTATTTTTCTGTGAGCGGCAGAAGCACAGCGCAAAGCAGAGCAAAGAAAGAGGAGAAAGTGTGCGGTGAATTTCAATACCGCTTTTTTCATATATTGACGAGAATAACCAGCCTGATAGCCACTACTCACACATGATTTAGTTTTGTGTACCTAGAGCCGAATTTATAAATTGGGGGCAGATCCACATGTGGGGCTCTCATTTCTTGAAAAAAATAGGGGTAAGATAATTTTAAATTGTGAAAAGACTTCACGCTCCGCTGGTAGGTGACAAGCCGAAAAAAAGGTCTTCACTTCCAGTCTATGGTTTACAATCCTGGGAACGAGTTTCCGAGAAATACCTTTTCCCGGGAACAGAAATCTTGATTTTCGAGTTCCTCGAAAAATTTGGCAAGATTTACAATAGCGCAATAAAATGAAATAGCTTATCTATATAGCAGCACTAATGTGAACATTATTCCAAGCAATTATCTGCTTGGAATGACGGACAATATTTGCGTGGCCGCGATTTAAATGTAAAAATCATCTTTGCAGATTAATTACGTAGGCATACAAATGCTCTAAAACTAACTTATTTTGAGTCGTATTGAACTGATTATTCAGTATTCTACCCTGCTCATAATTCAAAAATTGGCTAATATGCCATTTTTCCCAAAATCGAGAAAACAGTTACTCGTGATTTTAGAAATCCTAAACAAGGTCCCTACGGAAGCCGATTGTCAAAAAAATGATTTTGGGAAGGCAGCAAATGTGAAACAATTTTGGCTAATATCCAAAATAATTGAGAAGTTGGTTAATATCCAATATGTTTCAACCTGTGCCTTGTACACGAACCAGTGCGTTATCACTGTACTTTGTTTCGTCTATCTTTCGAAAGTATGCTGTAGCCTGGTGATTACTGGCGCCAGGGAAGTGAATTTTGCTTTTTATACGAAGAATATTTTATGCAACAAGAATATATTCGTTGTGCTGCAAAATCCAATGATCAAGTGTGTGAATGTTTTCTTCTCTCATGAATATTTACATTCTTAGAAATGGTATTTAGCTCTTTGATTAGAAGTAATACTAAAAAAAGATTCAGATTTCATTTTGGATTTGATTAGAAAAAATATGAAAGTGGATTGTGAGATTTTCATGAATTAATAATATTTTTGTTATATTGTTATATTGTCACACGAAACAATTGTTTCGTCGTCCTTCTCGTCCTCACTTGTGCTTTCATATTGTTTTATTAAACTCAAAGCCATTTTTATCGCCAACGAACACGATATAATTCACATCGTATGCATATTAGCCAAATTACATACCGGTTTGTCAACTGTCCTGTCGTTTATAATTGAAAAAACGGCTACTGCGTTAAAAATGCTAGGCGTTTGACATTCTCCTACAGATTTCTTTGTTTCAACTCAACTGCAAGGTTCCAGCCAGTGATGGCATGAACTCGTGCAAAGTTGAACTGAGTAACACTTTTCCAGATTTGAATCCAACTTAAATCTGCTTCCTCTCGAAAGTTTGAGTTTTTTTGCACCGCACACTCTGATCGATTGAGTTTAAATGCGTGCAATGCATGCAGTGCACGATGTATCCAGCGATGCAGGCGATGATGTAACGCGATGAGTTTAGTTTTTAGATCGAATTTATGCTTTCAAAGGACAATGCAACAAACTGTTGCAGCAGACGCAGCGCGAATTTCATCGCATTTCGATTTTTATGCAATTGTTGTTATGCAGGATTTATACTCAAATCCAACTCAAGTGTAGTGCACTGTTAGTAGGGTTTACGTGCAAACCGAAAATAAATGTGCAAGCAAGTTTTAAAACTCACTTGGATACGAGGGCAAAGTCACACTGCCTACTCTGGCTCCAGCATATATGAAAGGTGATATACTCAATAAAAAAGTTAACATGAACAGTCAAAATATTTTGTACCACCAAAAAACTTTGAAATGCATTTTTCTCGATTTGACGCCTATGGCATATTAGCCAATTTTTGAATTATGGGAAGTATCGTTTACTTCCGTTTTGTCTCGGTCTTTCACAGAAAACTGCCCAATGGCGAAATAACGATCCAGTTATTAAAAAAAATCTTACACGGAATCCTACTCTCTAATCAATGGTGATACCAACTTCAAAAGAGTTTGAAATATTGTTCTGCCAGTGAAAACTAGAATTACTTCGCAAAGCAAATATATTTAAAAAAAAAAAAATTAAAAAGGAAAAAAAATAAGCGAAGAGGCTTTGCTACTGTTCAAGCAAACAAAGCTTTGAGCAAATATTTACTATAGTGTAATAATATAGCATACATATGAGCCCAAAATAATATTCTGTTAAAAAAGTCCGTACCATATGTAGCAACTATTTGTCTCGTCTAATGCCTGCCTAACACTCTGCTTTTTCTTCAACAAACTGAAAGAATTGGACACTCCAGTTTTTAATAAAATGTAGTCAGAGCTGGAATTTTTTTAAATTTTAGTATAGTAAACTTTTCATATTTTTTGACAATTTGCAATTATGCTGGTCATTCATACAAACAATTGCTCCCAAGACACTATTAAGCTAGGATGAAGTTAAAAGGCGCTATGGAATTAAGTGCCACTTTTTGCCTTATTGGACCACTGTGCGGCGGTGATTCAGCGGACTTGAGCAAAGTTTTACAGAAGAAAAATATATTATTTGGGCTTAACGGAAAATTCTCAGCGGATTTGAACTATTAACGATATGAAGACCCTGGAAGCTCCTCTTCGGCAAAGGTTTGCAACAAAAATTGATCGCTTATTTCTGATGTGAACTTAAATATGTTTTGTTTTTTTTTTTTAATTCGTTTTTCATGCGTTTTTTTGTTACCTTTGATTAACAAACTTCATTTTAAAACTTGGTTTTGCCGGAAATTTTTTTTTTATTTCCGAAAAATGAGATCTTTCATGTTTGTTTCTCTGGAATATAGCAAACCCTATATGTAATGCTTAAAAATGAAAATTTTCATTGCTTCTTGTCAGATACTATCTATTTTCTGTTCAATTTGTCTACAAGTTGGAACGAAATCCTTATTTTAGGTAAACCAGTTTTTTACTGGGATAGCTCAATAAGATGGTTTAGAGAACTTGTTACAAGGCGATCCAATTTTTATACATAACAAGTAGTTTTTGACTGCGAATAAGTAAAAAGTTTGAAATAAGGCCAGAGAGTTTGATGCGACACAACCCGTGGCCAAAAGCAAGTTACACTTAGAAAAGATTTTTTTTTCCTGCCGGGTACCACACACCATGTGCTATTATGATCGGGCCTAGTATATATGAATATATGATCTCGAACATTTTCGTTATGGATTTAATAATTACTCGATTTTAAAATTCATTTTATTTCAACTCTGCCAATGAATTTCGCGAACAGAATAATATCGATTCAAAATAGAAAACGCGATAGTTTCTCAATTGCCAGCAATTCGAGTTTCTAAATTGCAGTATAAGTTCACAATATAGTTTGAAATCTGTTCCTCTGTTGTTTCGCATAAATATTACATTGGCTATATATAAACATTGCTGTAATTAATTATTTCGAAAGCTTGAGTGTCGATATGAAACGACAATAACGTCGAAAGGTGGGCTTGTGCACTAGAGGGTTGATTCTTTACTAGATAAATAAAAATTACCTAGTACGTCAATACAATTACTTCTAAAACCTTTTTATTATTCGGTAAGGAAGGCAAAACAAGTCAATCAAACTTCTGATTCCCGTTTTGTCATAAACTCGGTGACCCTATCTGCTCAGCCGACTTTCAAGTTAAGTTGCTCTCGAATGCATTCAACGTACCGATAAAACTTGTTTCCCATTGCAGATATGATATGAAAGTTTAATCATTGTCCGTGTGAATCACGCCATGTCGTAGGCCATAAAACTAAATCGGCGTGGCAGCAATTTCTGACCAGCGCGGTCGCTTTGTGGTTCATAATTTCTCACCGTCTACAGACCGGGTATAAACGTGGCTAGACAATCCTCTACCATACGTGGTTCCACGCGCTCTAAATAAAGAGATTAATCATATTCAATTTGATGTGTTTTCTACTTTTTGCGCCGCTTCCCCTCGTAGAGCGTTCCAAGCGGTTTGACGGTCCATTGCATTTCGCTATTGCACCGGAAGATATATCCGTCGGTAATGTGCATGTTGCTGCTGCAACCACCCCCAACCCGATCGAATGAAATCGGCGGTTCGTTCGCTCCGTTGCCATCCGTGTCCAGCAGTGACCGTTCGCTCGGAGCAAATAAATTCTTTTCACGAACACGCTCGTAAGTGTTTTGGGGCGGATCCAGAGACAAATGAGACGTGATTCGTATAAAACGGCCGCCCGGATTGCAGTCACTTTGGCGAACCTAAATCAAGATCTTCAAGTGCACCAGTTCGTGTGGGATGCACGTAGGAAAGACATCAGACCGCCGCGGAAAAGAAGCGTCGAGTACCGAGCGGCCGACCGTCTGTCTTAAAACCCTGCAGATATTAAGATTGTAATTAGTTCTGATTAAACATTTTGCTTTCGTCTTCCCTTGGCTCATGCAGCCGGTCCAAGCTTCGTACACACAGCAGGGTAATGCACGGCCAGCTGCATCCCGTAGCCAAAAGTGCAGCAAACGCGTGCGTAGGGCAGAAACCGACGACGAAGACGACGACGTCGACGGTCAGTGGATGAGGAGCGAATGTGGAACATCATTATCAGCAGGCGCAGTGTCAGAAGATGCGAGGGGCTGAAATGCCGTGCTCGAAATGTGTGAGTCACGAGACACATGTTTTCCTTTATGTTATTAATTACCCCGTTCGGATAGGTTGTAAACGCCGCTGCATCGCACTTCAAGCTCGCCTTGTTTGCCGTTGGGGTAGGTCCTTGAACAAGCGTTAGGGAAGAAAGTGGAAAACTGCTTCTGCCGTGTGCGGAAGGATTTGGCAGTGTGCATGTAGGTAGTTTTATTTCGAACTTCATCCTTGTTGTGTGATGGTTATATTTATAGGACATTGAATTCCACTCAAATGGAATACTGGAGCTCTACTGAAAATAATTTCCAAAAAGAAAATCAGAGAAGCACCAACGATTTTCCTATGTAAGCTTTTTCTGACAAACATTCTTCTTATTAGTAACGTTCTGGGGACAATATTTTGACGTTTGAAAAGTAACGCGATTTCTAATAGAAAACTTGATAAATAACATAAAATATCTCAGTTAACTCGTTCCCAGACAGTTTTTTGAAATAGGTACAATCAAAAGATATCGTTGTTACAGGGTAACGCACTGAGATCATTTGGGTGGTGTATGCAGACAGTGTAGCAGGATTAATAGTCATAGTTGTCAAATTGACATATGGAAGAGATAGGGAAGAAAGGTCGAAAAACGGAAAAGTGCAAGTAATGCGGAATAAGGCGAAGTTCAAGATAAGAGGTAAAAGTGTACTAGATTTGCGATACAAAAGAATTTTTTAGCCAAAATCAACTTTAGTAAAATCGATCAAGGTAATAAATCCAGAGTCGGTAACTGTTTGGATTTGAATCTGAATTCAGGGCGAAATTTGAAGCGTGTTTTAGCATGTATATAAACGCCATTGCAGACACTTATTAATAAAACGTTAAATGCCGAGTCAAATCGATTCTTCGTGCTTTGACATGAAATTGTTATACTACCTTTCCTTTTGATTTACTGCAGTGTTTCCATCTAAGTATGGTTATTAAAAACGTTATCTCTCGTAAAAACGGGAGCATTCATGTTATTATTACAGTCATTCCCAAGAGCAATAACAATGTAAATTTGTTCAAAACTTCAACTTTCGATTCGAAACGAGTAAAAGTATCGTAAAACCAGTGATCCCTTCTGGGTCTTCTGGTATTCTCACGTTCGTTACACGAGAGTTACTTCGAGATTTTCGTAATCACGTTCGCACACCCAAGTTCTCTGGCAGGCAGCAGGCAGAGGGGCGAGAAAGTGTCGATACGTAGTACCACCATCACCGTCAGTGCTTGAACGAAAACATCTTTCATTCATCTCATTCTGCCTTTATGTGGCACAATTTTTCCTCGAAATGCAAACACGCCGAACAGTCCATAGGGGTCCTTCGTCTGACGTTGCCAATGCCGTTGATGATGTCTAAATTTAGAAAAAAAAGAATAAATTTATTATTTTCTTCCCTCCCTGTCTCACTTCGATGGTGATCCTCTTGCTTGCGTTCCCCTCTGCCAGCTGCGGTAGACTCACGAACCAGGGTGAGTTGTGGCAACTGGCCCATGCTAGCACCTCACGCCTCTATTGGGAAATAATTATCTCTGTTCTGGGGCTGGAGTATTAATAGATATCACTTCATCAATTTACGATAAAATTTAATTGCATTCTCACACCTCCCAGGCGAGCACGCAGTTTCAGAAGGGACAGAGTGGGGAAACGAGGGCTGCACTTGCGTGTCGTGATGACGAGGAAACGTTTTAATTAGATTTTTGGTTTCGGATAAATGTTCGCCCATCCAGAAGATGAATGAACCGAAACGGATGTTTTTCACAGCTATACGTTTTGATCTGGCGATGACGTAGTTTTGTTCATTAGGAAAAATTAAGGATCATCTCAGCGATCAGATTGAATTGAAAAGTAAATTGTTGTACCCTCATTTTTTTTGAAGGATCTTAAACGACCCGCACTCCCGGCGCTCGCGCATTCATTTCAATCATTTCTGTCGTCTGACACGTTAAATGGAACAATCCAATCACAGTCCATCGTGAATTTGGATCACCCTTTTCCCGGGTCGAGCGTACACTTTTCCCGGAAATCATAACCTTCGGGAACTGATCTTGCTTCACAGGAAAAATGTTCCCATACATCATCAATTACACTGTTGCGCAGTTTAATGTGCAACGTTCCGAGCTGCAGCCAATCATGCGATCGGGAAAAGGCGAGTGGAGAAAAGTCATAAAAGTTCGAGCATAAGAAGCATCAGCACCGGACGGCCCAGCAGCAAGCAGCAACCCTCCTCGGAAAGATGTCAGTGTCAAGGCGAACAACATATTGCTCCGCATTTCGGTTTCCTTCCGTGTACCCATATCGTACAACATGCATGCCTAAGCACTATAAATATGTTTTGTTTTACTTGTCCCATCGAGACACGAAAGCATTATATAGTGTCCTGGTTTAATACCACCCGACGCACTACATGCCGAAACATGTGGCCCGTTTCTTCCGTTACTTGGCATCGATCTAGGTCACAATGCATATATGCTGGGTGTACGGGGACGAAATGGCTGATGTATTTTGAATAACTGTGATCAATGTAATAATTGGATTATTTCTATTTATAATTATTTTAGATTTTGTTCGAAAAGATGGTAGGTTCCATTATTATATGTCTTATAATTTTGAAAAGAAACTGAATAAATATATTTCTTACTCTATACGTTACCACCAAAGTGTTTGTACTTTATAGTGCACGTATTTTTGTTTTTTATTGACATCAACGTTTCGATTTTGATTCGAAATTGTTATCAGGACTCGAAGAAGTTGCTTAAGGTGGATTGAAAGTCTACTACATACACTTCGGTTATTATCTGGTGGATTGTTACTACTAAATTCTGCATCCAGTAAAGCAATTCAATGTACCGCTTTTCAGGGTAAATCAAAAAGATGACGCAAAACTCGAAATGCTTTGAAACTGATGATAAACCACTGTTGTTCAGGAAGTTGATTGTTTTAAAAATATTGTATGTTTTTCCCAAAACTGAAAACGCAGCTAACAACGCAAAAAACATTTTGTTTTTCTTCAATTTTCTCAAATTTTAAAATACCTCTGCTTTCATTCAATCGTGGTTTTTTACTTACTTATGCATTCAAAAATTTTATGATTTATAGTGTAAAAAATGCAATTTTAAATGTTTTTTCTCGACTGAAAAGGATGCATACCTTATCGACATTTATATTTAGATATTCAAAATCGCTATAGTTAAGTTTTAGACATGTATTTTTTGTTTGTCACTTAGGATAACCCTTTAAAAATGGACTCCCTAAAAATTTTAGTTTCTGAATGACAGCAGTAGGCTGGTATATAAAGAAGAATCTCAGTATTAATCCGACAAAAGCTGTAATCGCACCTTTCACTAAAATGAGAAAATCCATTTACGAATTCTCAAGCTTGGGGGAGTAAAAATTACAGAAAGTGAACAGAATAAATATTTGTTTTTCTATGCCAAGCTGAACTGGAATGCAAAACTTGACTATGCTATCAACAAGGCAGTCAGTGCATTATGGTTGTGCTCCAAGACCGTTGGAAGAAAACCCGGACGAACACATACTATTCGCATAGATTCTCTAGGATTCCTCACATTAGATTCGTGAGCGTCCTTGAAAAGAATTCCTGAAAAAAGAATCCTCAGGAATGCCCTGTATATGGCTCTAGGATTCTTGAATAAGAATCCTGAGTGGGAATCCTCCGGATCGTGAATGTTGTTATGAGACTAGATAATACAACCATGCGAGTATTTGTATTCTTTCTGACATTCAGGCAGTATTGAAAGCATTTGGTTCTTACAAATGTACATCCGAGGTTGTCTGGGAATTTATTCTCATATTGCGACAGCTTTTACTTATTTATTTATTTATTTATTCATTTAGCACTAAATGTTTTACAAGTGAACCCTCTTCAAATGTGCGAAAAAACCCCATCATCTTTTGGCAAATACAATAATAACAGTCAGTATCTTTTTTTTCTATTGTACGACAATCACAAACGGCTTTCTAAGATTCTACGGCAAAAAACAGAGGAAGGTATATTTATATCAAAAAGATTACTGTATTGATTAAACTGGTGTACCATTGCAGCATAGTTCTCGATCGTAGGACTCTTGAAGGTGCATAGAGTTCAATTTGTGATAATAATTCGGGCGCTCGGTTTCAGCTGTAAGCAAAAAAATCGCAAAACAGCTTGTGTTGCACATCTACGTTGCACAGTGGTCCAGTAAAGGAAAAAGTGGAGCTTAATTCCATAGCGCCTTCACCTTCATCCTAGCTCAATAGTGTCTTCGAAAAAATTGTTTGTATAAATCACCCGCAAATCACAAATTGTCAAAAGTTATGAAAAGTTCAAGTTCAGTTCAGAATAAAAAACACTAACTTTTTTGTGTTAAGAGATAGAGGAATGGTTTATTCGGGAAAGTTGTAAAAGATTCAAAAATATGGAACTTTGTTGAACAAATAAAAATCTTATCGTCATTCGGTACAAAGTTATAAAGTATATTATATGGAACTTATTTAAAAAAAAAATTTTTTTATTTTTTTTTTTACTTAACTTTTGTTAGTTGCATTTTACACGAAAGTGTTGTTTGAAGGAGTTGTTAGGGCCCATAAAACACACATTTTTGGCAAAGACCATACATCTCAAGGACTTTTCCTCACAGAGTTATAGCATATTTTAGCTCACTTTGTCGATAATTTTAAGAACGTTTAAGGTGAAAAGGGGCAAGTGGAATCTTGATGTCAAGACTTTTTCTCAAAGTTTAGCTCGAGTACTCAAAATCGTTTTCTTGAAAAAAGTAACTAACAAAAGTTAAGTACAAAAAACTAACTTTAAGGGGTTGTATACCTTTTTGGTCGAAAAAAATGAAGGAAGTTTGAATTTATTCTTAATTGCATAGCCCCATTTTTATTGCATCAAAGTGATATTTTTCTGTAAGTACAGTTTACCAACAATAAAAAGATACGTTTGATTTTGAGATATACCAATTATTACTGGAGTAACGGCCGCTTCCCCCGAAACACTTTTTTTTTGCAGAGGCTTGCGGTGAGCCTGATAGAAACTGAGCGGGTCAACTGAAATCAAAAAGTTTAGAAGTTTAGAAGTATGCCGTGTCATTGAACGATCGCTTTTATGAGTATTTTGTTTTCAGTGCAAACGGGAACATTATTCCCAAAAAATGCACAATTTGCGGCAAAATGTAACTGTATTTTTCAAAAAGCGATCGTTCAAAGACCGGCGAATTTAAAAACGAAAACTTTAAAAAAAAGATGAAGGAAATCGGTTCAGTAGTTTTCCTGCAATCAGGATCACGGCAAAGTCGATTTTTCGAAAAACACTAACCCGAGATAAACGCGTGTAAAGTTTCAAGTTTAGCTTATGCGGCCGTGGCGAGGCGTGCTGCAAATCGCTCTCTGCTCAGATCTTTATGAAAATTTATGAAAAATTTTTTTTCGGTTTTTTGAAAGCTAAAAAGATATATAACCCCTTGAGGTAACTTTTATATAAAATACTCTATAACTCTGTACTCAATGAAGATAGGAATTTCGTTTGTTCGGCAAAGTTTCATTTTTTTGCACAATCTAGAACTTTGCCAAACAAACCATTCCTTTATCTCTTAACGCAAAAAGTTAGTATTTTTAATATATGAAAACCTACTATAGTAACGTATGCTCGCCGTACTCTAATATGGGTTGATTGGGACAAATGGAACCTACAAGAGTTCATAGTACTTCAGCTAAACTTCAAGGAAAAGTATTGATATCATGATTAAACTTGCCCCTTTTCAACCTTTACGTTCTTGAAGTTATCGAAAAAATAAGCTAAAATATGATATAACACTGTAAGGAAAAGTCCTCGAGATGTTTGGTCTTTGGCAAAAATGTGTGTTTCGTGTGCCCTAACAATCCCTCCGAACAACTTTTTCGTGTAAAATGCAACTAACAAAAGTTAAGTCCGAAAAACCTCATTTTTGGTAAGTTCCATTTAATATACTTTATAACTTGCTGAATGCTGTCCAGTCTATCAATCCAATTAGCTTGATTCGAGTGGACTAGCGAACAGTGCTTTAAAGCATAACGGATCATCGAACTCTCGTGCAATTTTAAATATGAATCCCAGCTGTCGGCTTGCATTATCTATTGTTGAAAATAGATGAGGCTTGAACGATAGCCTCTCACCCAGTATCACTTTCAAACTCCAAACTTTAATTTGAGTGACTCTGGTTAACTTAGTTCCAGCTATTTCATAGTCAAATAGGACTACGTTCTGAGTGGGGTAGTAACTAATAACGAAGGATTTATCAACACTTAGCGCACACAGTCGATTACTCATATACCAATTGTGAAACAGATTCAATAAATTCTGCAATTTTCTGCAGGCCTCGAGTCGACGGATGGTCAGGAATATCCTTAAATCATCGGTAGAAAACAGTCTACCGCCCCGATTGAAAACAATTGCCGCATCGTTGAAAATTTTTTGAGAACAATAATGGGCCTAGGTTACTACCCTGTGGTACGCCAGAAGAATTTATAAATTCGGTGGAGTTATAAATTCCAATAAATTCCAACCATTTGCAAAACCTTTGAGTACAGCCAAGCGTTTCCAACTTGTTTATGAAAATAGTATCGTTAACGGTGTCGAAGGCGGCTTTCAGATCAGTGTATATCGTGTCTACTTGGGCTTTGACACTCAGATTTTTAATACAGAAGGTACGAAAAAATCTGGGTTGCGTAATACTTCGACTCCATACAGAGCGACGCTATTCCTCTATAGTTTTCTACATTGCATATATATCTTATTTTTTAAAAAACTGGGAATACATATGATTTTTTCCAGGGAATAGAAAAATACTGTTGATCCAAAGAGCGATTAATGGTTAACGGTACTGCAACAATATCTGAGCATTGTTTCATAATAGCAGTGGGAATTATTCCTGGTCTAGGTGTAAAAGAGGATTTCAATAAACCTGCGGCTTTATCAAATGAACTCATTTAATTTATACTGGGTTCCAGAAAATTGTGGTATTGGTGAGAGTCTATAGGCAGACGAGTTAGCAGATCATGGATCTAGCTTTCAGTTTCTTGGTCCAGAACCTTTCTGTGGAATATCAAACTGGGCAGTGAAGTTCTATTGTTACTTAAACGTTGGGAAAACCTAAAGTTGATGACCAATGGCTGTCAATTCTAATCCCCAAACAAAAAATAGGTTCATGGATGGATTTTGACATATTTAGCGATGCTCAAAGATACAATAACAATTTGTTTTTACATGATGCTCCTCCTTTTGTGAGAGGAGGGGGGGGGGGTCGCATTTTTGGTCAGGACCGGTAAAAACATAAAAATCTCGTTTCGGGTATGAGACAGAATCATCGCGTCTTCGATAAATTTAAATGCGAAAAAGGGGAGGATCATGCGAAGACAAATTGTTATTGTATCTTTGAGCGTCGCTTAATATGTATCTCTTATATCTCTTATACTCTTGGTATTACATTAAACAGATTTCAAAAAAGCTAATCTAATGTCGAGATAAACCTATTTTAGTATTGTAGGGAAATTGGGGCAAAATAGACATGTTGCTGACATTTCACGTAGATCAGACACCTACCAATCAATTCCTGAGACTTTTTTACTCAACATAAGACATAATTTGAATACCACTTTTATATATTAGCGCATTACCATTAATGCTCTGCACATACATCATACGCTTTGTGAAATATACTGAAACCATGCCTAAACCGTTTTCGTAGAATCACCGTTTTGAGCTCAGTTTTTGTCCGTTTTGAGATCTGTTTTTTTCGAAAGATAGGTAAGAAAATGCTAATATGTTGACAAACTCTTAGAATTGTGATATTTGGCTTGAAAAAAAAATGGCATCAAAAAACATTGAAAATTTCCGATCTCCTAAAAATTCAAAATGGCGCCACTATTTCCCTTTAAGGTGAAATGTGTTCAAACTCAGGGAAATTTGTTTTCACGTCAAAATACATGAAAAAATCATATATAGGAGCCAAGGCAGAAGAAGAAGTAAATTTTTGTTGCACTGTGTTAAAAAATATTATTTCATTATTTTGAAGTTGCAATTGCAACGATTCGAGAAAAGATAATTAAGTCAAAATGAACAATTTGACGTGGGATTTTTCTTGAACATTGTAACAGCAGGTATAACGTGGTTTGTAGATAACCCAATTGTTCGTTGCGTTCCGCTTCCGAGATTGTTCAAGTGATTCTAACGAAATTTCGGATACGTTCTTGTTCTTTTCTTCAGAATTACCACAACGAGTTTCAGAGGTCTCATAATCGAAATGAGTTGAAAAACTTCAAAAGAAGTTTTGATATCATCTCGATTATACGACTTTCTTTTTTATTTAACGGGTGCTCAATAATAAATAAGAATTCTTCAACGATATAGTAAAAAAAAAACGTTTTTTTTCAAGCAATTCAGTATTTTTTAATTAAAAACATAAGGGTTGTTCTTCAAAAAAAGTCAGTGAATGTTTGCAAAGGGGCCGTGGTCAGTCGTACAGCGCAACTTGGTCGAGATACTCTCACGAAAGCGCTGGACGGCACTGACATTCATGACATCCCGGATCCTCGCGGTGGCCCGTCAATTAATTTTGAACATCAGGGCACTGAGAAAGCCGGAAAAATCCCTGATCGTACGGCACTGAGACAAGTTGGTCGGGCTTCGTGCATTGGGTACGTATGACCTGTTTTTCCTCGAGGAACGCCGGCGTCTTCTCAGCGTAATGGGAAGACGCCTTAGCTGATCAGCAGACGTATTTCTCAGCAGAATAATGCCCCTACAAAAACGGAACCAGAATCTTCTCCAGACACTGGTTTATATCAAGTCAGGTTTCAGAGATTCTTTCTTCTTTTTCGTCATGATCTTTGCCGGACGACCTCCACCGGTCTTCCGCTCGACGTTTCAGGATGCCAGGATCTGGTAAACGGTGCTCACGGGCACAGTTTTGTCTCGAAAGAGGTCTACTGTAGTCTCTTTTTATTGACTACCATGCGTTTTAAAGAACAACACAATGCGCTCGTGGAGTGTTTGTTGTTTCGACGCCATCTTCGATCGAACTGACAGCACCCGAGCGAAAAGAAGCGAGCGACCCGTTTCTAGTAGTCAGCTTATACACCAGAGAGACGCCGAGACACTCACACAGGCCTCAACAATTTCGAATGAATTCTCAACAGAAGAATATGAAAACCCTCTCTTTCACCACCTGCTATTGATACTCCGAACATTCAATTCGGCTGGAGTTTGTCGAAGAGAGGATGAACACACTTCGGGTTCTACATGACTATAACAAAAGTAAACTTTCGTTCTCTCCTTTTCCTCCCTCTTTCGCTTGCAAATCACAAATTGCTTTAGTTGACGAATGAACAGAACGAAGTCAGTTTTTTCAATCGTCATCGTCTGTGCTGTGTCATTCTAGAACTGAAACGATCGAATTCAGTTTCATTGAAATCGTCACTGAATATGGATCGTGCCGGAGTTAGTACTGGA